>NC_086329.1:111520409-112199159 GCF_036172605.1 Pelobates fuscus | reverse complement strand
CTACATGTAACCATGTACCTATATGTATCTATAAAAATATGTAACTATGTGACTATGTAATTATATGTAACTATATGCAAATATATTAACTATGTTACAATATGTAACTATGTAACTATACATAACTATATGTAACTATATAGCAATAAGTAACTACATGTAACCATGTACCTATATGTATCTATAAATAAATATATGTGACTTTGTAACTATTGTAAAAATATGTAACTATATGTTACATTATGAAACTGTATTGAACTATGTAACTGTTTGTAACTATATAATATATATATAGTTATATTTCCATAGCTTTATTGCAGGCCTATTTGACCATCTTATTTATCTCTCCCACAGTTTGATATTAAAACGTTCCGGCTGCACATAAGAACAGAATTCAGTCCACCTTCAGCTGATCCAGTTGCCATAGGCAATGTAGCCTTCTGGAGAACATTATCAACAGACAAATCTAGATAATCAGAAAACACAGCTGCAAACATTGTCTCTAATCAGCAGACTCCTATACTTTCCTAATCCCAAATACTCAATCTCTCCCTTTCCTCTGGCACATTTCCTTCACCCTTCAAATATGCAACCCAGATTCTGAAAAAGATCAACCTTGACCCCAACTCCTTATCCAACTACTGCCCTATCTCACTACTGTTGTTTGCCTCTAAGATCCTTAAGAGAGTTGTGTATGCGAGAGTGATAGACTTCCATGAGTGCAACTCTCTGCTTGACCTTTTTCAGTCTGGGTTCCGTTCTCATCACTCTGTCTAAGAAGCTATAATTGATAATAAGTATCCAATGATCTAATCGGTGGTAAATCTTGTGGTCACTATTTGTGACGAGACCAATCTTGCCACTGTGCATTGGAGGAGCCTGGTTGCCCGCCTGCTGCCTTTAGACTATGGCCCCATGTTGAAACGCTTAATTTTCCCCTGCAAAGACATGAAAGCCGGGTCATTCGGTGCTTGCCCTGTCTGAGCGGTGATACCCCAGATAGCTATGCCATGGAGCCCATTCGTATAATGAAAGACTATGGGAAAGACTTTGGCTCCATGGCAATTTAACTGTATGTGTGTGGTCTGAGCGCCATTCAGTAATAATGTGTGCTCAGACCTAAGCTATCTGGGGATATGTTGCATGTCTATATTTTATGTAATAAATGTAACCTTGTGTATTTTATTGTATTTTACTGTCTTTTTACTGCCATGTGCTTAATGGAGTTTTTCCTCTGTCCTTGGAGATAATTGGAATACCTCCCAATTATCTCCAGGATAGAAGACTCTGGGGAACTGGTTTTGGGCAGAAAAGCCATGCTTCATTTGGTCACAAATAGTGATGTACCGAACTGTTCGCTGGCGAATAGTTCCTGGCGAACATAGCGTGTTCGCGTTCGCCACGGCGGGTGAACACATGCGCGGTTCGATCCGCCCCCTATTTGTCATCATTGACTAAACTTTGACCCTGTGCCTCACAGTCAGCAGACACATTACAGCCAATCAGCAGCAGACCCTCCCTTCCAGACCCTCCCACCTCCTGTACAGCATCCATTTTAGATTCATTCTGAAGCTGCATTCTTAGTTAGAGGAGGGAAAGTGTAGCTGCTGCTCATTTGATAGGGAAATGTATAGCTAGGCTAGTGTATTCAGTGTCCACTACAGTCCGGAAGGACTCATCTGATTTCTGCTGTAAGGACAGCACCCCAAAAAGCCCTTTTTAAGGCTAGAACATCAGTCTGCTTTTTTTTTTTTTGTAATCTAATTGCAGTTGCCTGCCTGCCCGCCAGCTTCTGTGTCAGGCTCACAGTGGATAGTGTGCCCACTTGCCCAGTGCCACCATTCATATCTGGTGTCACAATAGCTTGCATTTAAAAACAATTTTTTTTTTTCACTGTAATAGATTAATTAGCAGTTAGTTGGCTGCAAGCGTCTGTGTGTCAGGCCAACAGCGTGTACTCTGCCAGTGTGCACAGTGCCACTCATATCTGTTGGCACAATAGTGTGCATTTAAAAACCCACAAACTTTTTTCACTGTAATAGATTGAATAGCAGTTAGTTGTCTGCAAGCGTCTGTGTGTCAGGCCAACAGCGTGTACTCTGCCAACCTCTGCCAGTGCACATTGCCACTCATATCTGGTGTCACAATAGCGTGCATTTAAAAACAAAAACTTTTTTCATTGTTATAGATTGAATAGCAGTTAGTTGTCTTCAAGCGGGTGTGTCAGGCCTACAGCGTGTGCTCTGCAGAACTGTTACAGTGCACATTGCCACTCATATCTGGTCTCACAGTAGCTTGCACGCATAGTACCACTAATCCCTCAAAAAATGACAGGCAGAGGCAGGCCACCCCGCAGGGGCCGTCGTGGTCGTGGTGCTGTGATTCCCGTTTGCCCTAGAATAATGCCCAGTTTTCAGAGGCCACGTACCCTGAACTTGAAAAGTTCTGAGGACATAGTTGACTGGCTAACACAGAACACCCAATCTTCTACAGCTTCCGCTCGGAACCTTGACGCACCATCCTCCTCCAGCTTAGCTTCGGGCACCTCTCAAGATACCACTCACCTGCCTGCCGCAACCACCAACACTAGCACCACAGCCGCTTCACTTGGTATGTCAGAGGAGTTATTTAAACATCCGTTTGAAGAAATGAGTGATGCGCAACCATTATTGCCAGAGGATGTAGATAACAGGGATATGTTTCAGGCAGGCAGCATTACACACATGGACGTACGATGTGATGATGATGATGTTGTACCCGCTGCTGCTTCCTTTGCTGAGTTGTCAGATACAAGTGAAGCGGTTGATGATGACGATGCGTCCATGGTGCCCGCTCGGCAAGAAGAAGAACAGGGTGAAAGTTCACATGGGGAGACAGAGAGGAGGAGGAGGAGACGAGTTGGAAGCAGGGGGAGGTCGTCGCAAGGAGCTAGTGGCACAGTCAGACAGCATGCATCGGCACCCGGGGTCAGCCCGACAGCACGCCAAACAATGCATGCTGTGTCCACCACCAGAATGCCGTCATTGCAGAGCTCAGCAGTGTGGCATTTTTTGTGTGTGTCTGCCTCTGACAACAGTGATGCCATTTGCAACCTGTGCCAAAAGAAACTGAGTCGTGGGAAGTCCAACACCCACCTAGGTACAACTGCTTTGCGTAGGCACATGATCGCACATCACAAACGCCTATGGGATCAACACATGAGTACAAGCAGCACACAAACTCAAAGCCGCCATCCTCCTCCTGGTGCAGCATCTTCAGCCACGTCAACCACTGCTGTCCTCCTTGCCCCCTCTCAACCATCCGCCACTCCGTCTCTCGCCTTGAGCAGTTCCCGCTCATCTGCCCACAGTCAGGTGTCTGTCAAGGACATGTTTGAGCATAAAGTCAGAAAGTCACCCCCTTGCCCAGCGTCTGACAGCTGGCTTGTCTGAACTATTAGCCCGCCAGCTTTTACCATACAAGCTGGTGGAGTCTGAGGCGTTCAAAAAATTTGTGGCTATTGGGATACCGCAGTGCAAGGTACCCGGACGAAATTTCTTTGCACAAAAGGCAATCCCCAACCTGTACTCGATTGTGCAAAAGGAAGTAATGGCATGTCTGGCACACAGTGTTGGGGCAAGGGTCCATCTGACCACTGATACCTGGTCTGCAAAGCATGGTCAGGGCAGGTATATCACCTACACTGCGCATTGGGTAAACCTGCTGATGGAATGCTTGGCTCTGCAGATGAGTTGGTGACACCGCCACGACTTGCAGGCAGGCCTGCTGCCCCCTCCTCTACTGCTCCTACTCCATCCTCTTCCATAACCTCCTTGGCTGAGTCCTCTTTTGCTGCTGCATCTTGCTCCACATCAACGGCACCCCCCCCCCAGCTCCCCAGGTACTATTCCACATTCCGGATACGGCAGTGTCACGCCGTCTTGGGTTTGACTTGCTTGAAAGCAGAGAGTCACACCGGACAAGCACTCCTGTCCGCCCTGAACGCACAGGTGGAAAAGTGGCTGACTCCACAGCAACAGGATATCGGCAAGTGGTTTGTGACAATGGAACAAATTTGTTGGCGGCATTGAAGTTGGGCAAGTTGACACATGTGCCGTGCATGGCACATGTGTGTAATCTGATCGTACAACGCTTTGTGCATAAGTACACAGGCTTAAAGGACTTCCTGAAGCAGGCCAGGAAGGTGTGTGGCCATTTCAGGCGTTCCTACACGGCCATGGCGCACTTTGCAGATATCCAGCGGTGAAACAACATGCCAGTGAGGCGCTTGATTTGCGACAGCCCGACACGTTGGAATTCAACACTCCTAATGTTCGACAGCCTGCTCCAACAAGAAAAAGCCGTTAATGAATATTTGTATGACCGGGGTGCTAGGACAGCCTCTGGGGAGCTGGGAAATTTTTTGCCACGTTACTGGACACTGATGCTCAATGCCTGTAAGCTCATGCGTCCTTTGGAGGAGGTGACAAACCTAGTCAGTCACACCAAAGGCACCATCAGCGACATCATACCATTTGTTTTCTTCCTGGAGTGTGCCCTGCGAAGAGTGCTGGATCAGGCCGTAGATGAGCGTGAAGAGGAAGAGGAAGAGTTGTGGTCACCATCACCACCAGAAACAGCATAATCAGCATCGCTTGCTGGACCTGCTGCAATGCTGGAGTCAGAGGAGGAATGTGGCTTTGAGGAGGAGGAGGAAGCCCAACCACAACAGGCATCCCAGGGTGCTCGTTGTCACCTATCTGGTACCCGTGTTGTTGTACGTGGCTGGGGGGAAGAACCTTTATTGAGATCACTGAGGAGGAGGAACGGGAAATAAGTAGCTCGGCATCCAACCTTGTGCAAATGGGGTCTTTCATGCTGTCGTGCCTGTTGAGGGACCCTTGTATAAAAAGGCTGAAGGAGAACGACCTGTACTGGGTGTCCACACTACTAGACCCCCGGCATAAGCAGAAAGTGGCTGAAATGTTACCAAATTACGTTGGAAATGATGCAGCATTTGCAAAATAAATTAAAAAGTATGCTTTACACAGTGTATACGGGTGATGTCACAGCACAATGGGAATCTAACAGGGGAAGAGGTGAAAGTAATCCTCCTCCTCCCACGACCACGCCGGAAAGGACAGGATGCTTTAAAGATGTGTTGTTGATGGAGGACATGCAGAGCTTTTTAAGTCCTACGCATCGCCACAGCCCTTCGGGATCCACCCTCAGAGAACGACTCGACCGACAGGTAGCAGACTACCTCGTCTTAACTGCAGATATCGACACTCTGAGGAGCGATGAACCCCTTGACTACTGGGTGTGCAGGCTTCAAGTGTCTTGTCAGAAAGGACCTTCAGTGCAGCAGGAGGTATTGTCACTGAGAAGAGAAGTCGCCTAGCTCAAAAAAGTATAGATTACCTCACCTTTATTAAGATGAATGAGGGATGGATCCCGAAGGGACTGATAATGGGCGATACATTCGACTAAAAAAGGTCTGATGAGGTGAGCTACCTTGGGCTAAAAATGGTCCACACGCTGCTGTATTTTAGCTCTGAATGCCGGTTGACTTGCGTGACTTATCCGCCACCAACTAGGGTTCAAGCCGCAATGTTTTAGGGCACTTTCTGCCTGGGAAACAAACATCAATTTTTATGGCCGCTGCTGCGCTGCAACAATACCTAATCTTTCAGGCATGTGTACATGCCTAATTTTTCGGGCCTCTGGTGCTGCACTGTGGCTTCAAAAACCAAACCAAAAAAAAAGGCACATAACAGGGATTAAACTGATAGGAATAGTACTACTTAACACACCACTCCTATCTGGTGGCACATTAGATTGCACGCGCAGTGCCCCAAATTTGAAGTAGGAGGACCGACCAAGCATCTTTTTCCATCTCCCAGTTCCTAAAATCGATGCCATATACACGTCCCCTGGGCGCCAGCTCGTTATTCTCTTTTTCACTTCACTAGGGACACTTTACTGCACTATGGGCACTTAGACCCACTCTTTGTCTTGCACACTGTTATTCCTAGCCAGCATTTGTGATGGGAAATCAGGCAGTCATCTAAATGTTTAGATTGAGCTTTAGCTTAGAACACCCTTGAAGGTGTTTAAGGAGATTAGGGCTAGTTTAGAGGATTCTTCTTAGACCTCTCTGAGTCTTTATAGCCCTTCTACCTATCCAGCATTTCTGGAAACTAGCTAAGAGAAAGGGTGTCTGTGTGTCTGTGATACATTTAACTTTATATCACCTTATTGACACTTTTTATGACAGCATCACTCCGGTCTCCATACCCTCTGCCTATACCCATCTATTTAGAGGGAATTTCCTTGCCCCTGGCAATATTATATAATAGATAATAGTATTACCATTATTACACAATTAGCCACTATAGGGGAATGAGTATAGTATCCCTTTGTTATTTATAAATGATACAATAAAGACTTTTGTCCATTACTCAATTTACTTTAACAAAGGGTACTAACCATGGTATTACTCTGCTTTCCCTTTCTCCCTCTATTATACACCTATGCTCACTAGGATTTGTAGGTATCACTTTATTATAGTTGTCTAACCTTTTCCTATGCCAGTTTTAGATCTCCTTCTTGGGAGATTTTTTCTTTTTTCAGTTTATTAGCATACCTGGGTACAAGCCCTCAGTGTGGCTGGCACCACCACCTGACCACATTTCCTCGTTTCTTCCACTCATACCGCTTTTTCCATCTTTGAAGGGGTTTGGCGAAACAAGGAAATAGTCCTTTACTCATAACAGGGATTAAACTGATAAGAATAGTACTACTTAACACACCTTATAATAACGCAGAGAGAGGCAACACAGAGAGAGGAGTCTGAAGAAGAGGAGTCAGAGGAGGAAGGTGGCTTTGAAGAGGTGGAAGACCAAACACAGCAGGCTTCCCAGGGGGCTTGTTGTCACCTTTCGGGGACCCTTGGTGTTGTACGTGGCTGGGTGGAGGAAGAGACCTTCAATGACATCAGTGAGGACAAGGAACGGACATGGCGAGCTTGGTATCCAACCTTGTGCAAATGGGGAGTTTGCGGTTGTGCAAATGGACTGTTTGCGGTGCATTAAACGGGGAGTTTGATCTGTCACTGTAAAGCGGGCGTAACCCTTACACTACCTGATCGATACAACATCACACAGTAGGTTCCCCCCTCATTATTTTTATGGCCCCCACCCACCATGCAGGGGTGGGGGCTGGGTGGAGGACAGTTGGTCCCCCCCCCCTCCCTTATCCTTATTTACTGAATATTCCCCTGTATAACAATGTTTGGCATTTAGTGAATATTCCCTATTCTCCTCTGTGTCAGTGTGTATCAGGGTCTCTGAGGACAGGTGTCAATCCATATCAGCCAAGTGACTCTATGTAGGAGGAAGAGTCCCTATTCTGCTCTGTGTCAGTGTGTATCAGGGTCCCTGAGGACAGGTGTCAATCCATATCTGCCAAGTGACCCTATGTAGGGGGAACAGTCCCTATTCTGCTCTGTGTCAGTGTGTATCAGGGTCTCTGATAACAGGTGTCAATCCATATCTGCCAAGTGACCCTATGTAGGGCTCTGTGTCAGTGTGTATCAGGGTCTCTGAGGACAGGTGTCAATCCAATAACTGCCAAGTGACCCTATGTAGGAGGAACAGTCCCTATTCTGCTCTGTGTCAGTGTGTATCAGGGTCCCTGAGGACAGGTGTCAATCCATATCTGCCAAGTGACCCTATGTGCTCTGTGTCAGTGTGTATCAGGGATCATTAGGATAGGTGTCAATCCACATCTGCCAATCGACCCTATGTAGGGGGAACAGTCTCTATTCTGCTCTGTGTCAGTGTGTATCAGGGATCATTAGGATAGGTGTCAATCCATATCTGCCAATCGACCCTATGTAGGGGGAACAGTCCCTATTCTGCTCTGTGTCAGTGTGTATCAGAGTCCCTGAGGACAGGTGTCAATACATATCTGCCAAGTGACCCTATGTAGGAGGAACAGTCCCTATTCTGCTCTGTGTCAGTGTGTATCAGGGTATCTGAGGACAGGTGTCAATCCATATCTGCCAAGTGACCCTATGTAGGAGGAACAGTCCCTATTCTGCTCTCTGTCAGTGTGTATCAGGGTCTCTGAGGACAGGTGTCAATCCATATGTCAAGGTGTCAATATGTCATATGTCAGGTGTCAATCCATATCCATTGTGATTTAGGAATGTTAGGTGATTTATGCCCTTTATGGATTAAAACAGACTCTGCATCAACTGTGTAATTTTCCATGGGAGTTTTGCCATGGATCCCCCTCCGGCATGCCACAGTCCAGGTGTTAGTCCCCTTGAAACAACTTTTCCATCACTATTGTGGCCAGAAAGAGTCCCTGTGGGTTTTAAAATTCGCCTGCCCATTGAAGTCTATGGCGGTTCGCCCGGTTTGCCGGTTCGCGAACGTTTGCGGAAGTTCGCGTTCGCCGTTCGCGAACCGAAAATTTTATGTTCTCGACATCACTAGTCACAAAGGACTACGATCTATCTTTTGAACCACTGGACCAATTTGCATGATTTTGACGTATGTTTGTATTTGGAGTATGCTGATTCTGAAAATGTAAGTATGTGAATGTGAATGTGATGCATACTTTATGAATAATGTGGAAAAACTGTATTTCTCTGTCTGTAAAAATTACATTACCCATTGTGTAAGGTAATTTATCACAGGCAGAGGGGAGGATTTTGTGTGGGAGTGTCTGAGTGTATTGTACATGTTTATTGGTTGTTTTTCAAAACCATGTGGGTGGTACTAATGTGTATATAAGAACAATAAACCCACAGCTCTGTTGTTCACTGCTTGACCCTCAACACATAGCTTTGTCTCGTTCTTGGGGGGATTTACTGTATGCTGTTAGATACTGATTGCCAGGAGTGTAAGTCGCTTGGGTGCTTTTCCTGTTCAGCTGCTAACAGCTATTCGTGAGGTTCCAGTTCGGGAGTTTGGAGTGCTACTTGGTATCCTGTTCGGGAGTTTGGGGTTCTGCAGTAGCTGTGCCTGTGTCTCTGGAAGGGGAAGATCTACTAAACGGCGGTTTAACCCTTTTATGCCTGGGGGTGCCGTTACACTATTCTATTCAAATTCTCCTTGATCTTTCTGCTGCTTTTGACACAGTTTATCATCAACAGCTTCTTTTAATCATCTGTAATCTCGGCCTATGGGATATTGCTCTATCCTGGTGCTCCTCCTACCTCTCCCAGCTCTCTTTCTGTCAGGATCGGGACAGGGATCCAACACGCAGAGTACAAAAAGTAGCCAGATACGTATACCGGACCTTAGAATGGCCGGACTAACGTAAGTAGTACAGTATAGAATGGTCAAAGACAAGCCGAGGTCGAGGGTAACAGAAGACAGGTAAGCGAGAGACAAGCCGAATCAAGGGTAACAGAGATAAGCAGAGTAAGGTAAACAAGCCGGGTCAAAACCAAAAGGGATAATAGAATACACAAGCACTGAGTGACTAGAACAAGCTAGAACCACGACAGGGCAATGAGCTAATGAAAGAAGCTCTGTTAAATACCCTGTTCAGAGCAGTAACCACACCTCCGAGGCGTCCTGATTGGTCCTGCAGCAATTGACTGACAGGTCGTTCCGGGGGAGTGTCCTGATGACTACTTCCTGCCTAGATGCTGTAAAAGGCAGTCACTCCCTCGCGGCCGGCCTAGCATGACCGGATAGACCGCGGGGAAGGGAGCCATCAGACCGTCTGGATGGAGGAACAGCTAAGTCTCTACCTCTTTCGGAGGTAGAGACCACAGGTACCCTTGTTATGGTACTTTTTGAAAGTAAACCAAAATGTTCAAATGTCTATCTGTTCCTGTCCAAATCAATAAAATTAAATTGCGTATATACGCTGAAGTAATTAAGTCTGACACACGAGGTTCAGGTTAAAATAACTTCGAGAAAGTTTATTGGCAAGTGAAGTAAAAGCGGGCGCGCAGGCCCTTTTAAGAGGCATTTTGCGTCATCATTGATTATTAGAATATCAGCAAATAAAACACCATCAATTGGATTAATTGTTAAGTGTCGGTGTTAGTGTCTTACCTATTGGTTCAAAAATAAAAAAGGTTAGTCCCGTGCCCACCCATCAGAGGTGGGATTATTCTGGACACGGGTGGGGATAAGGGGGTCCTAAACGTCATTTTACACGGTCAATGATATCAGGCTTCATGTCCAGGTGCAAGGTCTCTTATGAATAGAACATTTCATTACTACTGTGTTCTGTGGCCTTCAAACTATACTATCTTATAAATTCTAAGGAGTAGCCGGCAAGTCTTAAGGAGTAACCAGCACCTCCTGGTATTTGTCCTTGTAGGAAAACACAGTCTTTGTCTACTGTACTAATTGGGTTGAGAAGTTCAGTCACGTAATGTAGTTTTAAAATGAACAAGTTAAGTCATGAGGACAAAATGGAGGATTGAAGAAGTCAGGTTAGGGGGACAAAATGGAGGAGGAAGTCACAGTATAAGGTTAAAATGGAGTTAGTACAATAATTCAATACAAGTACAATAGTAATTTTTAATAATTCCACATCAGTCCCCCCTATGAAATGTTAGATTCTAAGAGATAAAAACTTTATTATGTTAGTATCAGAAGACGTGTTAACCCAAAGGCACAGAAACCCCGTGGCCGCTAGCTAGATGTTAATGCAAAGTGCAAGTCTGTCCCTAGATCTGACCCTGATAGGCTAACTCATCCGTCAGTATGGCTCTCGAACACTTCACACCCATGGGTATCCCATGGCAGCTAATCCACCACTTCTCCAACACGGGGCCTTTACCATTCACTGACAGATGCTGTCCCTAAGCTAGTCCCTTCCTAGAATTCCTGCACTTTATCAACAAAGGGGAATGTTTGCAGCGGCAGACAGGGTGAATTGATGTCTTGGGATTCTTGGTCATCAACTTCGAGATGGGTGAAAGTGGGTGCCGCTTGGTCAACAGTCTTCATGAGGGATTTTCTCAGACATGGGAGGATACAACAAAAGAGAAGAGCAAAGATAAAAAGAAAAATTAGTATAGCCATACCAATCTGCATTAAAGCCTTTTGCCATCCTGTCATCCAACCAAACCATCTTTCCCAGGGATCTTTTATCCCAGAATTCCTTTTTAACTCTTCAGACAGGTCATTTAATTTTTCTATGGCTAATGTAACTTTACCATTAGGGCCTGTGTTTTCTGGGATATATGTACAACATGTCATGGTGTCGGGCAAAATTTTACAAACCCCTCCTTTTTCGGCTAAGATCATATCTAGGGCCATTCTATTCTGGAAAGCCATTTGGGATGTGGCCTGCAGCTGTTCGGCCAACCCCTGGAGGGCATCTCTGGTGTAATTAACAAAACGCTGTTGATTATAATAAATGTAATTTATCCAATTTAAATTCTTGTTTGCGGTAACTATGGTAAAAATTGATTCAAATCCTGCGGCAACTTCATCCCTTGCTTTAAACTCATTGGGCACCCCCCTAGGCACTCCAATGGCATCAATATACACATGAGGATCAAAACTTCCTTTCACTGGGGCGTCACGCTTCACCTTAGTGTGTTTGGACCCATGGGTGACGAGGTGTGTGTCAGAGATGATATGTATAGGCATAATAGCTTTAGCCAAAGTACACTCCCCCCACCACTGTTTGTCCATTCTGGATCTTAGCTGTAAATCCCCACACAACCAGTAAATATCCCCTAATGACCTGGTGTGAAACTGCAACAAGTCCATAGAGACATTTCTGTAGGTAGCACAATACCCCTTGGAGAAGTTACCCAAGAATTTACCTATTCCATCGTAATTAGCATAACAAGTGTAATTACCTTTATACACGGTAATACCATCTGGGGGTTTGACATCCTGGGTTAGGAGAGGATACTCCTTTGTCCATGCAATACATATGGACCTGTTAAAATTATAGTGATAGGCAAAAAGGCTTAAAACACATTCTTCTATATCTACTGGTAGGATTAAAGGCACGGTACCCAGGTGAGGCCGGGCACCGCCACACACATAACATGCAGTTCTATTATGCTTATTAGCATTATATTTCATCCATTCTAACCATAGATTTACATCATTAAAACCTGTTTCAGCGGCCATGGTATCTTCAAAAGTGGGGTTAGCAATGGCCATCATGTCTTGAAAGGTCTGGATATGAGGTTTTAATGGGTTAGGGACCATATGGGTGGCCCCTTGCCACTCAGAAGAGTTGCACATATCTTTGAGGTAGAAATGCCCTAACTTTTTATAGGAACCCTTTTTCCAATACATTCCCATCACATACTGGTCTGCATCTGTTGGGCTTGGATGCTCAATGTTAAGAATTAATTTCATTGGTGTACTCCCCCCAGGCTTTCTCAAAGTCATCCTCTGGAGGAGGGATCTACCATGATCATCTATTTTAGATACGGCACTTTTTGGTTTGTAACCCCAGGCAGGCCCGGCATTCCATCCCGCCGCCCCCCAATGGTCACAATTGTGCCCCCATTGCTTGTCAACTACACAAACATATGGGTCTTTCGAATGAGGGATATCTCTATAGATACTCTGGAT
Source organism: Pelobates fuscus (assembly GCF_036172605.1). NCBI lineage: Eukaryota > Metazoa > Chordata > Amphibia > Anura > Pelobatidae > Pelobates > Pelobates fuscus. The sequence continues at coordinate 112,186,596 of NC_086329.1, read as the reverse complement.
TTGTGGTGTGGGAAATGGGCATTCTACAATATCACAGTAGTCAAAGGTATAAGTAGCCACCTGGGTGCATGATGAATTATACCAGAAGGTGTACCCACTAGTGTCTTTGGTAATGGCTACTTGCTGGGCCTTCATAAGGCTAATTAAGGAGAAGATGTACCAGAGATACATGTTTGTGCGATATTCGCTTCCTCTGGGGCAGGAGATTTCTTGCAGTGGGAAGCGTGGATCCAATTTGGCCTACCGGCCAATTTGACGGAGGTTGCGGTAATCAGGAGAACTTGGAATGGACCGTCAAATCTTGGTTCTAGGGTATTTTTCCGCACAAACTTCTTGACCAGGACCCAATCTCCGGGAAGTAGGTTATGAGAACCTGTATCCAATTCGGGATCTGGAATTGAAGAGAAAACTTGGGCATGTATTTTGTTTAGGACACTTGCAAGTTCAGTTACATAGTCTACTAAAACATCTGATTGGAGTTGCAACTGCTGCGGATAATAACAACCTAGCCTGGGTGCTGTCCCAAATAGAACCTCATATGGGGACAGTGAATGCTTCCCTCTAGGTGTGTGCCTAACACTAAATAAAGCTATTGGTAGGCTTTCTGGCCAGGGCATCTTTGTTTCTTGTGACATTTTTAACATTCTGGTTTTTAGAGTGCCATTCATGCGCTCCACTTTACCACTACTTTGTGGGTGGTAAGGGGTATGGAAGGCTAGAGTCACCCCTAGGGCAGTCCAAATTTCTTTAGTCACAGTTGCTGTAAAGGCTGGACCTTGATCACTCTCAATGACTTCTGGGAGTCCGAATCTACATACAATATCTGTAAGTAGGCGTCTTGCGGTTGTTTTTGCAGTGATATTGGCCACTGGGTAGGCTTCTGGCCAGCCTGAGAACATGTCCACTATTACTAGTGCATATTCATGGGGCCCACTCTTGGGCATTTGGATGTGGTCAATTTGAATCCGCTGGAAGGGGTACATGGGCTTTGCCAGGTGCTTCGCAGGTACTTTAACTGGTCTTCCTGGATTGCATTTTGCACAAATGACACAGGCCTTGCAGAAGCTATTGATCAATGTTGTGATTCCAGGTGCTTCATAATACTTCTGTATGAGGGCGGCCATGAATTCTTTTGACAGGTGTGCAGGCCCATGTGCCCATTGGACAACTGCTGGATACAAATTTCTGGGAAGACAAAATTTGAAGTTGTTGTAATATATTCCGTCCTTTTGGACAGCTCCTTTCTTTTTCCATTTCTGGATTTCTTCAGGAGTGACTGCAGCTTGCTGTTCTTGTAAAATTCGCAAATCAGTAGGAAGAGTTTGCAGAGCAAAAATAGGGACTTCTTCTTCTTCTTGTCCGGACACTTCTTCATCCACTTCCTGCAGATCCCTGGCCGCTAACTTAGCAGCCTGATCAGCCAAATGGTTGCCCTTTGCTTCATCTGTATCCAATTTCCCATGGGCCTTAACTTTCAAAACGGCCACTTCTTCGGGAAGTAGGAGGGCATCCATTAGCTCCTTGATTGCAGTGCTGTGTTTGACTGGTGTACCGGCGGTGGTAAGAAATCCTCTTGTCTTCCAAATTAGGCCGAAGTCATGTGCCACACCCAGAGCATATCTTGAATCTGTATAGATGTTGGCACGTTTTCCTTTGGAAATTTTGCATGCTGAAGTCAGAGCCTGTAATTCAGCTTCTTGTGCAGACATTGCTGGCGGTAAGGATGATGATTTGATGACTTCGTCTGTTGTGGTTACGGCATATCCTGTGTGATATGTTCCTCCTTCATCGGCATATCTTGATCCATCCACAAACAGGGTAAAATCCGGATCTGGTAATGGATTCTCATGCACAGTTGGTAAGTGCACTGTTTCCATTTTCATCTGTTCAAAACAGTCATGAGGTGTTTCTGGGTCATAATCATTCTTTATGACCAGGTCTTGAAATTCCTTTTCCAGGAAATGGCGTGGCCATGCTTCCAGAAGGTCAGTTGTTGGGTATTTGGCAATACCATTTTCCTGTAGCTGTTCTTCATTCATGGTGGCCCATAGTTTTGCCATGGGCCCAAGATCATTCCATGACCTTGTCTTCAACTTGGTAACAGGAATATGTGGGATAGCGGTATCCCAATGGCGGTAGAGGTAGTTAAGTTGTTGAGGTAGCTGGACCAAGACCATGCTATTACCTTCAGAGTCACAATAAAAGTCTTGTGCAGTGAGCTTTACATCGGTCCAGTGGTAAAGCTCATCTTCATAGCAAGGTTCGGGAGTAATATTTGGCTTGTACCACATGGTACAGAAGGCGTAATCCGGGCCTTCACAAAGAGGTGTCTCATCTTCATGAAATGACAAATGTGGATGCATGACTTTCTTGATACATCCACAGAGCAGGTAGATGTAGGTTTCATCTGTGATAAATCCATAATAGATACCCCCCTCAGGGAGTGGAAGAAGAGTGGACGGATTAAGCACTTGACATCTTTGGATGGAAATGTTGTCAGGCAAAAGAAGATGACACTGTAGGCGCAGGTGTCTGGCTGGAGACACGTGCTTGAGCTGGACTTGGTTGATAATAGCAGAAATGTCATGAGGGGCCAAAACAACCAGAGGGTGGCCAAGGACCAGGTCCGAGGTTCTTTCAATGAGCTCTCTTGCGGCAAAAACAGCCCTGAGACAGGAAGGAGTCCCTCTGGCCACAATGTCTAGTTGACATGAGAAATATCCAATAGGCCTCTGGCGGCCTCTTAAGTCATTTGTTTGGGTGAGAACTCCTGTTGCGTGGCCTTGTCTTTCAGAGACAAATAATTTAAAGGGTTTGGAGTAGTCAGGTAGGCCCAAGGCAGGAGCAGAAGCAATGGCCCGTTTTAAAGCACCGAAATTGTCCAGAGCTTCATTGGTCAGACAGAACGGGTCAGACTTAAGAGCATCATAGAGAGGTTGCATAAGCAGAGAGGCTTCTGGGATCCATGCTCTGCAGTAGGAAATGAGGCCTAGGAAGGCATGAAGAGACTTTGAAGTCCTTGGAGGTGGAATGTCCAAAACAGCTCTTACCCGGTCCCGAGTAAGATGTCTGGTACCTTGAGATAGGCAATGTCCAAGGAAGATCACTGAAGATTGACAGAATTGTAGCTTGATGAGTGAAGCTTTGCATCCTTGTTCTGCCAAATAGCAAAGGAGACTAATCGAGCAATTTTCAGTAGTGGGTATATCATCTCCACAGAGCAGTAAATCATCCACATACTGGAGCAAGACAACTTCTGGGTGCTCAGCTTGCCATGGGTCAAGGATGGTGCCCATGGCCTTTGCAAATTGACTTGGAGAATTTTGTGCCCCTTGGGGCATGACAGTCCAAGTATACTGTTGCATCTCATGAGTGAAAGCAAACAGGTATTGACAGGATGGGTCCAGTGGGACACTGAAAAAGGCATTGGCCAGGTCAATAACTGTGAAGAATTTTGCAGATGGTGGGACTCCAGAGAGCAGAGTATGGGGATTTGGTACAAGAGGGGTGTCCAGGACGGTAGCTTCATTAACAGCACGGAGGTCCTGGACCATCCTGTACTTCTCTGGTTCACCCTTTGGAGTTTTCTTTTTCACAGGAAATAACGGGGTGTTGCATTCAGATTTACATTTTACCAGGGCACCCTTCTCCAAGAGTGCCTTGATGTGGACAGAAATTGCAGCAGACTGTGCTGGTTTTAATGGATATTGTGGTTTTCTTGGTAACTTAGCCCCTGGAATAAGCTTTACCACCACAGGGGGAACATTTAGGTGACCTATGTCCTCTGGGCCTGAGGACCATAACTTGGCGGGCACCTGTGTTTTTAATTCTTCTGGGAAATTGGACCTTAATTCTGCTGCTTCCTCACGGGGCTTTTCTAAATGCAGCATCAGAGGCAAGGAGCACAGGGCTGAAGTGTCTGATACAGATAGAGGTGTAAACATTTCTACCTGCCCATCTGGGGTAAAAGTGATGGATGCTTGCAGGCGTGAGAGAACATCAGCACCTAACAGGTTAATTGGGCATGTGGAGGATACTACAAAGCGAGCGAGCAGGCTAGAACCAACTCGTAGTGGAGTTGTTAGAGGGCTATGTCTCGGTTGGCCATCCACTCCAACACAAGAGACATCAATATTTGACAGAAAAGATGGGTCTGGCAAGTCTTGTTCTCGCAGAACACTACGGGCTGCACCTGTGTCAACTAGAAATGTGGTGGGGTGGCCTTCAATGGGCAAAGTCACTGTGGCAAGTGGCCCCCCCTTATCCCCTGTAGACACTGCCATTACAGGGGTTACAGACACAGGCTTGCCAGTTTCCTATTCATCGGGTTCCTCAACTATTGGGACCCCTTTTTCGGCCTTAGTGACCGGGGCAGGTCTGGATGGCTTTCTTATCTCTCTTTTGGGTTCCGGGCAATCACTTTTAAAATGACCTTTAGCTTTGCAATTAAAGCAGAAGCTATCCTCTGGTCTGGTGCCCCTGGGAACAGGGATACTGCGTGATACCATAAGAGGAGCAGAGCTTGGCCTTCTGGGGGTCTGGGCAGATTCTAGGCCCCTAGCGACTAAAAGCAGGGTATCCAGGGGAACAACCTTATATTCAGGGCGTGCAGCAATAATTCCCTTGCGTATAGAGTCTTTAACGCCTTGGACAAACGCACCTGACAGCATTTGTGAATGAATTTTGTCAGTAAGATCAAACCCCAAATCTGTGAACATTTGATACAGTCTTGCATGAAACTTTTCCACTGATTCTCCTTTTTCTTGAATAACATCAGTAAGGCCAGCAGCCTGATCTGCAAGTTTGTCCTTAGCCCATTCTCTTAATTGGGTGCAAAAGGTTACCCCGGAGGGGTAATCAACATCACTGGAAAGCAGATCTGTACTGAGGTGACGGGCCATGCTTGGCCAATAGGCATCCCCTGCTTTAATAGCACAAATGCTGAGTAGATCACGCCATGCGGCGGAATAAGTCTTTTGAATTTGAACTATCCCTCGGTAAAAAGGCATAGGCTGTTTTTCTGGGTCGGGGAGCGATTTCATTAATGCGCTAGCTTGAGTGGGGTTAAAGGCAACATATTTAGGAGGGGTCCGTTCACCCCTGCCCTTGTGTCCAAAGGGATCATCGATGGAACGATGAGTTGAGGCTCCTGCAGCGGCTCCTGCAGCCTCCGACGAGTCCTGGGATGAACTATCCTCATCTCTCTCATCTAATTCTATGATCTGAGCTTTCTTTCGTGCAGGGCCCGGGTAAGGTGACAGTACCGGAGGATGAGCGGGGGTCCCAGATGCGGGGGTGGCTAGCGAGTCATAACCGGGGGATAGGTAGTCACCGGGAATTACCGGCATCAGGGCTGTACTGGGGGCCGCCATATTAGTGGCCGGAAAGGGTATTGTATTAGGGTTAAGGGAAGAAATGGCGGCCATGTTGGGTGTGGGCACATCCGGAGCAGACTGTGTCGGACTGGGCATGACCGGGACCTGGGGAGTGGCTTGGGGAAGGGGTAGTGGATATCCGGGATAGGGCAGAGTCATGGGATACGGGAAGGGGTAGGGCCAGGCTGGGGAGGGGAAGGAGGTGGGGTATTGGACTGGGGTGGAGATGGGAGGGGGAGGAGTCGGGGCGAGGGTGGAAGAGGTGGTTAGTTGGGCGGATGAGGAGGGGAGGGGGTCATGAACGGAGAGGGAGCGTAGGGAAGGAATGGCAGATGAAATGTTAGGGGGAGGTACAGCAGGTAGCGTAGGGATGGATGAGGATGATGGGAATGTTAGGGACGGGGAGGGGGAAAAGAAAGATCCATCAGAATTCAGGACCGGGCAAACAGGGGAGGTGGCGGGATGGGTGTTAGGAGGATTGGGAGCGGGGAACATAGTCAGCTGGCTATCACCTACTGCTGACTGAACCTTGGGGATAGACGTCCCCTGGGCGCCACTTTGGGGCGCTGGCTGAGGGTAGACCCCAGCAACACAATTCTGATGATACACAAACAATTTCACACCTTTGTGATTTATTTCTTCCTCAACCCAACCTTCTAGCTGAATAGCCTTCGCTACTCTGTACCATGCTTCAGCAGTCTTTAATAAACCATTATCTGTAAGCTTGCCTTTCATTTCTGCCAGTAACTTACGCCAACTTTCTGGTTGCAATCTTCCACCCGTTGGTACAGTAATTTTACATACTTTTGCAATCTTTACAACACCTTTAACCATCTCCTCACCCTCTCTGTTTTCTACCAAATCACATGCTAACCAGCCCTTACTGGGCTTGCTTAAATCCTGCCCCATAATCCCCCTACCCCTATACCAGCGTCCTAGATATAGAGAGAGAGAGAGAAGGAAAAACGGAACAAGAACGTCTACAATGCTCGACTGCCACCCGAGAACCGTAGGACTTTCTCAGGTGCGTCTTCCCAAAACGTAGACTAGTCACTGAATCCGCCTACCCGGGATGGTAGCCACGGATTGGAGCGAGGTGAGAAGTGTGTGACCAATCACTTCTCCTTCAAGAGGAATGGGAGTGGATAGTATAATAATATAGGAAGTACAGAAAAGATGAAAGGCAAGGAAAATCCTTAGAAACAGACACAGGAGTTCATGAGACTCCTATTAAACAAACAAGACAACAATACAGTTGAAATACAGTGCATGCATCACAATTCAAATGAAATCAACAGTAATTCCTTTCCTTTACTCGTGTGCTTACTCCAAAGTCACCTCCCTCAATCCCGTAGTATCTTACTACCAACGGCCAAGGATAACAGCTAACACCGGTCCGAAATCCATATGCCTCCCTCGTCACAGCAGCCCACTCGTAGTGTCTGCGCTACCCTCACCCTTGTAGTGCCCCTATAAAGACCCACTTTATAAGTCCCACTACTCCGTGGTGATGAAGACAGCAATGCCTGCCCGAATTCACACACCACAAAATAAAAATTGGAATGGCTCCAGCTCAGCGCTCAAAGCTGGAGGGTACCACCACTCTGCAAGCAGAGTAACGTGCACAGAGAAGCTAGCTAGGCTATCAAAGTGACACAAGAAGGATCCCCAGGAAACTATGAGTCTACACAATCTCCACAGATCCAACACACCTCTTTTTCCCTACAGCCCCAGCCACGAGGCTCCTAAAAGAGTTAAACAGGAAAAGATGACCCCCAGGAACACATCCACAGGTCAACCCCCCTTTTTCCCTACAACCACAGCACAGTGGTTCCTAAAAGGAGTAAAACAGGCAACAGAAGACCTAGGCAAATCCCCTCAGGTCCACCCCCCTTTATCCCAAAAGAGGTAAAGTACAAACAGATAAACAGACAAACCGAAGACCCAGGCAAGTCCCCTCAGGTCCACCCCCCTTTATCCCAAAAAGGGGAAAACAAGCAAGACAGAACCCCAGGCAAAACCCCTGCAGGTCCACCCCCCCTTTATCTCAAAATGGGGAAACAAGCAAACAATTCAAACACAATTCAAACACACCCAGGCAACAGATAGACTAAAAATGCAGGTAAACAAGTGGGTAACGAGGCACCGGGCAAGATATTACCTGTCTTTGATGTCCTCCCGGGAAGCAGTCACAGACACGTGGACGGGTCAATCAAAGGGGCCGGAACATACCGGTGGCTCTGCAGAAGTCTCTACCGTGTACCTGGAGGTGATCAGTCTCCTTTCCTTCCCCCCGGATTCCTCCGTCCACCCTTGTCTTCCTTAGGACGGCTCACCGGCCGGACATAGCCCGATGCCCCACGTTGGGCGCCAAGTTGTTATGGTACTTTTTGAAAGTAAACCAAAATGTTCAAATGTCTATCTGTTCCTGTCCAAATCAATAAAATTAAATTGCGTATATACGCTGAAGTAATTAAGTCTGACACACGAGGTTCAGGTTAAAATAACTTCGAGAAAGTTTATTGGCAAGTGAAGTAAAAGCGGGCGCGCAGGCCCTTTTAAGAGGCATTTTGCGTCATCATTGATTATTAGAATATCAGCAAATAAAACACCATCAATTGGATTAATTGTTAAGTGTCGGTGTTAGTGTCTTACCTATTGGTTCAAAAATAAAAAAGGTTAGTCCCGTGCCCACCCATCAGAGGTGGGATTATTCTGGACACGGGTGGGGATAAGGGGGTCCTAAACGTCATTTTACACGGTCAATGATATCAGGCTTCATGTCCAGGTGCAAGGTCTCTTATGAATAGAACATTTCATTACTACTGTGTTCTGTGGCCTTCAAACTATACTATCTTATAAATTCTAAGGAGTAGCCGGCAAGTCTTAAGGAGTAACCAGCACCTCCTGGTATTTGTCCTTGTAGGAAAACACAGTCTTTGTCTACTGTACTAATTGGGTTGAGAAGTTCAGTCACGTAATGTAGTTTTAAAATGAACAAGTTAAGTCATGAGGACAAAATGGAGGATTGAAGAAGTCAGGTTAGGGGGACAAAATGGAGGAGGAAGTCACAGTATAAGGTTAAAATGGAGTTAGTACAATAATTCAATACAAGTACAATAGTAATTTTTAATAATTCCACATCACCCTGACAGTACCCCCCCTCTCAGATACGCCCACCGGGCGGAATGAACCGGGACGAGATGGGAAGCGAGAGTGATACGCCCTGCGGAGACGGGGAGCATGAACATCCTCCTGAGGTACCCAACTCCTCTCCTCAGGACCATATCCCTTCCAATCAACCAGATATTGTACTCTCCCCCGGGAGATTCGAGAATCAATAATAGAGTTAACCTCATACTCCTCCTGACCCTCCACCTGAACGGAGCGAGGAGGGGCTATTGTGGAGGAAAATCTGTTACATATGAGTGGTTTCAGCAATGAAACGTGAAACGAGTTCGGGATGCGTAAGGTATTAGGAAGAGCTAAACGATACGCAACTGGATTGATACGGGTAGGCACCCTGTAGGGTCCAATATAACGAGGAGCGAACTTCTTGGAGGGCACCTTTAAACGGATGTTCCTCGTGCTCAGCCATACCCTATCACCTGGAACAAAGACCGGAGCCGCCCTTCTACGTTTATCAGCGTGTTTCTTGACCAACATAGAGTTGTGCACAAGGATTTGTCGAGTTTGATCCCACAACTTCCTCAAATTGGCAACATGAACATCAACCGACGGCACCCCCTGGGAAGGAGAATCCGAAGGAAGAATAGACGGATGAAAACCATAATTCATGAAGAAGGGGCTTGAATGAGTAGAATCGCAAACGAGATTGTTGTGTGCAAACTCCGCCCAAGGAATCAAACTGACCCAATCATCCTGGTGTTCAGAAACAAAGCATCGTAAATATTGTTCAATTTTCTGGTTGGTACGTTCAGCAGCTCCGTTAGACTGAGGATGATAGGCAGAAGAAAAGTTTAATTTAATACCAAGTTGAGAGCAGAAGGACCTCCAAAAGCGGGAAACAAATTGGGAGCCTCTGTCCGATACAATTTGAGAGGGTATCCCATGTAGGCGAAAAATCTCCTTAGCGAATATCTCTGCCAATTCGGGAGAAGACGGGAGTTTAGGCAGGGGAATGAAGTGTGCCATCTTAGTAAACCTGTCAACCACGGTGAGGATAACAGTCTGTCTTTTAGAGATAGGTAGATCGACAATAAAGTCCATGGCCAAACAGGACCATGGTTTTTCTGGGACCTCCAAGGGGTGCAGGAATCCACATGGAAGCGTATGGGGTTGTTTGGTTTTAGTACAAACTTCACATGCAGCGATGAACTCCTCAATATCCTTCCGTAAAGCAGGCCACCAGAAGTCCTTAGAGATCAACGCGTAAGTTTTGCGAATACCAGGATGTCCCGCCATCTTGCTATTATGTAAACACTGTAAAAGTTCCAGTTGAAGAGCAGGAGGAACGAAATGACGGCCCGCAGGAGTCTGTTTAGGTGCTAGATGTTGCAACTTAATGATCTCGGCCAGTAATGGAGAATGAATCCTGAGATTCGTATTAGCAATGATATTGCATTTCGGAACTATAGAAGAAAGAATTGGTTCAGGTACAGTAGAAGGTTCATATTGGCGAGATAATGCATCGGCTTTAGAGTTTTTAGAACCAGGTCTGTAAGTCAGTACATAATTGAAGTGAGTCAGGAATAAGGACCAACGAGCTTGTCTAGAGGATAAGCGCTTAGCCTCCCCAATATAGGACAAGTTTTTGTGGTCCGTCAAAATCGTAATAGGGTGTAGGGTCCCCTCCAACAAATGTCTCCACTCCTTTAAGGCTTTAATGACTGCTAACAGTTCCCTTTCCCCGATGTCATATCTGCTCTCAGGCCAAGAAAATTTCTTAGAGAAGAAACCACAAGGGTGTAACGGTTTATCCACCCCTAACCTTTGAGACAGAACAGCCCCAACTGCTGTCTCAGAGGCATCGACCTCGAGCAAGAAAGGCAGAGTCGTATCAGGATGGACTAGAATGGGAGCCGAGGCAAAAAGTTCCTTGAGAGTCTTGAAAGCACCAAGAGCTTCCTTAGACCAGAACTTAGTATCAGCCCCTTGTTTGGTCATATTGGTAATAGGCGCAATGATAGAGGAGTATCCTTTAATGAAGCGCCTATAGTAGTTGTAAAAACCAATAAACCTTTGGATAGCCTTGAGTCCTTTGGGCAAGGGCCAGTCTAAAATAGATTGGAGTTTTACAGGATCCATTTTAAAACCTTCCCCAGAAATCACGTATCCAAGAAAGTCTACCTGAGATTGATCAAAACTGCACTTCTCCAATTTGCAATATAGACCATGTTGCAGCAGCTTGTGTAATACCTTTCTGACCTGTCTATGGTGAGTCTCAATCTCCTTAGAGTGTATTAGTATGTCGTCCAGGTAAACAATAACACAATCATGCTGAAACTCCCTAAGTACCTCATTAATCAAATCTTGAAATACTGCAGGAGCATTGCATAGTCCAAATGGCATAACAGTGTATTCGTAATGGCCATACCGGGTATTGAATGCCGTCATCCACTCGTGACCTTGCTGGATTCTCACCAAATTGTAAGCCCCTCTGAGATCTAACTTGGTGAAGATTTTGGAGCCCTTAAGACGATCAAATAACTCGGTAATCAGTGGGATAGGATAGGCATTTCTGACAGTTATTTTATTCAAGCCTCGGTAATCGATACAAGGTCTCAGCGTGCCATCCTTCTTCTTAATGAAAAAGAACCCAGCCCCGGCCGGAGAAGAAGACCTCCTGATGAATCCCTTTTCTCCCGAATATACTCCTCTAGAACCCAGTTTTCCTGAACAGACAAAGGATATACATGGCCCCTCGGAGGCATAGTGCCGGGTAGAAGCTTAATCTTACAGTCAAATGACCTGTGTGGAGGCAAAGAATCGGCATTCTTCTTGTCAAACACTGCCCTTAAGTCTAGGTAAAGGTCTGGTATTTGTCTTTCTGTGGACTGAGTAGGATTCTCCGGTATGTTAATATTAGCTAATGGAGAAACCTTGCACAAACACCGATCCTGGCAGCCCTGGCCCCATGAGAGTATCTCTCCTAACTCCCAATCGATCATAGGGTTATGTTTTTTCAACCATGGGTACCCCAGAACTATGGGAACGGAAGGAGACGAAATGAGCATAAGAGATAAATTCTCCACGTGTAGGATACCAACATTTAAATCAATGGGTATGGTCTCACGAAAGATAACAGGGTCTAGTAGTGGTCTACCATCTATGGCCTCAACGGCCAAAGGTGTCTCCCTTAGCTGGGATGGGAAATTGTTCTTACTAGCAAAGGCTTGGTCGATAAAATTCTCAGCAGCACCGGAATCTATCAATGCCATAGCCCTTACTACTTCCTTCCCCCAAGTTAAGGAAACTGGTAGCAGAAGCCTGTGATCTTTATAATTAGGAGTAGAGGACAAAATAGAAACACCCAAGGCCTGTCCTCTAGAGAGACTTAGGTGCGAGCGTTTCCCGGGCGGTTAGAACAGTTCGAGAGTAAATGACCCTTAGCTCCACAATACATACACAAACCCTCTCTTCTCCTGTGCTGTCTTTCCTCCTCAGAGAGGCGGGTATACCCTATCTGCATAGGTTCAGTAAGCAAAGATATCGTGGAGTCAGGACTTGGAAAAGCGGGAGCTAACCTAAAAGAAGGTCTCTGGTTCCTCTCTCGAGTGTTCTGTCTCTCTCTTAGACGTTCATCTATACGAGAGATGAACAAAATTAAATCCTCTAAATTCTCAGGGAGTTCTCTGGTAGCAACCTCATCAAGGATTACATCAGATAGGCCATTCAAAAATACATCCATATACGCCTGCTCATTCCACTTGATTCTGCCGCCAGAGACCTGAACTCTAGTGCATAATCCACCAGTGTTCGGTTCTCCTGTCTCAGGCGCAACAGTAATCTGGCTGCATTAACCTTTCTACCTGGAGGGTCAAATGTTCTTCTAAAAGCAGCTACAAATGCGTTATAGTTATAAACTAATGGGTTATCGTTCTCCCATAGTGGGTTGGCCCATCTCAGAGCTTTCTCAATGAGGAGGGTGATAATAAATTCTACTTTTGCCCTATCTGTAGGATAAGAGCGAGGTTGCAATTCAAAGTGGATACTAATTTGGTTTAAAAAACCACGACACTGGGGGCGGGGCCTGACAGCCAAGATGGCCGGTCGCACAATCTAAATGCTCCAGCGGTACCACATACAAACAAGCGACTAACGACCGGACCGTTACTGCTGGCAGAACTAAGTGACCAAAAACATGCTCAGGAAACCGAGAGAAGCAGAAGGATACCAGTCCGGTGTCGAAGTACGGCCCGGGACGAACAGGCGGCCAGCGGTGGAGCGGTGCCCGAGGCCTGAGAGAAGCGGCCGATCTCTCGGCACGGGCCCTGCACACAAGCATAGCCCTGCTACCCCCCCTCTGGACCGGCGGGGGATATCCCGGCCCTCGATGGGGGCGAATACCCCTGCAACAAAGCATGGCAAAGCAACGGCACCCCAAGCAAGAAGGGCATGTTTGGGCCCCAACAAGATGGCGGCCCACACGCAATCAACCTTACCAGGCTTACAGATCGAGCCTCCCAAACGCACATGGGAGTTCCACGCACAGATCCGCGCCACTCTCTGGTCCAGGCTTCATGCCCAGAAAGGGACATTCAGAAAGGCAATGAGGGAGGTGGAGGCCTGGATCCGTCCAGCGCTCCGGCGGAGTTTAGGCGGGAATACCCCTCGCACCTCCAGAGCGGCTCCCGCTCGGTGCCGACCAACTGATCCCTCAAACAGCCACACAAACACCAGGCAGAGGAAGCAGGACTGGAGCCATACTGAAAAGAGACGCTGGAGCTGGCCCCCATCTCGCGCTGCCTCCCCGGCAGTAAAGTGGCCTCAGCGGGAACAGGTCGGGTACATACCATCAGGGGGCCCTGGATGGCGGCTTGCCTGCAACACAGGAAAGCAAAATCCACACGCAGCACCTGGAAACCCAGCCTCTAGAAGGGGCATCGGCTGACTCACGAGACTCACCCAGAGACTCTCACCTATGCGGTCTCCAACCCAAGCAGAGAGTCACTGGAACATATCCCCCGGTACCGTCAGCATCAACACACCGGCTGCACAACTGAGTACTTGAACAATCTTGTGGGTCCTGAACTTGAACTGGCTCCTGCTGGTACACTGCGCCCACTTATTAATGGAGTAAGTGTCTTTATTTACAATTCTTTATGGAGCTGCCCAAATACTAGTCATGTCCTGGTTCTCAAGAGCTCTCAGGAGTTACACAAAGCTGCAAGAACCAAAACCCATGAAAGGGAGCACATTGCATACTTCTTCATCCCTTCAACCCCTAACAGGCATGGCTGACACTGAGGGGACTAGGACTTACTACCAGGCTCACTGCCACTCAGGTTCAACTGCTCCAAATGGACCCTCACGATCATCTGCTTTTCCCCTCTGTTTTATGAACTGCTCGCATAAGGTTCACGGGGGTATAACTAGTAGTATCTTAACTATGTCTCTGTGAGGAGAGTACCCAAGCTCAGATCTAAACAAGTCTCACACTTATATACTGTTCCATTGTGTGAAATCTATTGTTTAAACAAAATGCAGTACCTACAAATGCCATGCTGATGTTACACAAATTACAAATGCGCTTTATTGTTTAGCTTGATTAGCATGTTTTAGACTGTAATAATGATACTACTGTCCTTCCAGCGAGGTCACAGTCCAACCAGTTAACCGAACCGTCATTGTCTAGCTTGCTTATCCTGTAATATTGACACATTTGGTAGTGTTGCTGCTAGTAATAATGCTACTGCTCTGCCAACGAGGTCACACTCAAGTTCGTTCAGCACACCTTCATTGTTTTATTTGCTTAGTTTGTTTAACCTGTAAGGACAACTCTACTGTTAAACTTTAAAAAAAACAAAAAAGAGGCTGTTACTCTTGGGAATACATGCAACTATTGTGTACACTTATGCAAACTGTATGTTTTACATGCATTAACCCATCACTTTATTTTCTGTACTGAACCATCATATGCCTCAATAAAAACAAAGATTGACAAAAAAAAAAAAAAAAACCACGACACTTCTCAGGAGCCCCACCATAGCGTACTGGGGGGGTAATGTGAGAAGAAGCACCCACTGTGGCTACCTCTAGACCTGAACCGACAGGAGAAACAGGGGTATTACGTATCTCCTCTGGTGGGTTATTGGCACAAGCTAATAAAGCCTGTAGCGCAAGCGCCATCTGATCCATTCTGTGATCCATGGCTTCAAACCTAGGATCAGGAGCAGCCAGCTGACTGTTTGTACTTGCAGGATCCATTGGCCCTGTCGTAATGTCAGGATCGGGACAGGGATCCAACACGCAGAGTACAAACAGTAGCCAGATACGTATACCGGACCTTAGAATGGCCGGACTAACGTAAGTAGTACAGTATAGAATGGTCAAAGACAAGCCGAGGTCGAGGGTAACAGAAGACAGGTAAGCGAGAGACAAGCCGAATCAAGGGTAACAGAGATAAGCAGAGTAAGGTAAACAAGCCGGGTCAAAACCAAAAGGGATAATAGAATACACAAGCACTGAGTGACTAGAACAAGCTAGAACCGCGACAGGGCAATGAGCTAATGAAAGAAGCTCTGTTAAATACCCTGTTCAGAGCAGTAACCACACCTCCGAGGCGTCCTGATTGGTCCTGCAGCAATTGACTGACAGGTCGTTCCGGGGGAGTGTCCTGATGACTACTTCCTGCCTAGATGCTGTAAAAGGCAGTCACTCCCTCGCGGCCGGCCTAGCATGACCGGATAGACCGCGGGGAAGGGAGCCATCAGACTGTCTGGATGGAGGAACAGCTAAGTCTCTACCTCTTTCGGAGGTAGAGACCACAGGTACCCTGACACTTTCATTGTTTCTTTCTCTGGCTTTGCCTCTTCCCCCCAACCACTCTCTATCGGCGTCCCCCAAGGTTCTGTATTTGGTTCCCTACTGTTCTCTATCTATTCTGCCTCCTTTGGTAAATCCATCAGCTCTTTTGGCTTTCATTATAATTTCTATTTGGATTACACGCAAATCTATCTGTCCTCCCTGATCTCTCTCTGCCCCTCTTGACTCATGTCTCTTACTGCCTCTCTGCAATTCCCAACTGGATGGCTGCTCACTTCCTTAACCCCTTAAGGACCAAACTTCTGGAATAAAAGGGAATCATGACGTGTCACACATGTCATGTGTCCTTAAGGGGTTAAACTTAACCTGTCCAAAACAGAACTTCTGGTCTTTCCTTTCTCAAGTGTTGCTCCTACCTTGTCTCCCTCCATCCATGTCAGCTCTACCTTGTAGGCTTGCTGCCTAGGTGTTCTTTTTGACTCCAACCTCTCCTTCCCCCTCATGTCCAGTTAATTGCCAAATTCTGCTACTTCCAACTCAAAAACATTGCGCACATCCGCTATGTCTATCCTCTGTTCATACTCCCACCTTTGATGCTCGACTTCAAGACTTCTTTAGAGCTGCACCGTTTATGTGGAACTCTTTTCCTTTCTCCGTTAGACTGTCACCCAGTCTCTATTCCTTCAAAAATCATTGAAAACTCAGTTCTTCAGAAAAATGTATTAATTAAACTGTTAAAAGCTTTCCCTCCCTCAACTGCAACTGTTAAAAACACAAAAACTTAGTGAATACTTTTCTAGCAACCTACTTCTCTACCCTTCCTGTCACTATACCTCACTCCCACTAGCATGTAAGCTCAATGAGCATGACCCACCTGTTGTACAGCGCTATGGAAATTGTTGGTGCTTAAATAATAATAATAATGATGATAATGTAATTGCCTAAATGAGGGCTGACATTGTGTCATAGTGGATTTCCCACAGACAGCTGTATATAACATATGGAGTGAAGGTCTAGTGATGTCTCCATCTAAAGATATTGCATTAAAAAGGCAGAGAATGCCAAATGTAAGTCTTAAGTTGCCGGGTGAAGAATAGGCTGTATGAGATGTATATGCCATGAGATTATGGCATGAACAACTGTAGGTTAATTTTACCAAGGTTGTAGGAGTTTTGAAATGTGACAACACTTCTGAGAAAGCCATTGAATGGTGAAACACGTTAAGTGTATTTAAATATTGCTTTATATAGTTAATTTTATCCTATTTTTGTTGTCATTTATTGTTTTTTTTATCAATAAAAGTACTTTTTTATTGGACCTGTTTGCTGCTGGATTCCTGTCCTCCATATCCTTGGTGGGGATAATACAATCTAAGACTGTTGGACAGGGTAATCCCTATTTGCTCTATCATATGTGAGTAGCTTGTATCTATTTCATTTTATTTATCACTTTTTACAGTCTATGCTATCATGGATTGATTTTCTCTTTTAATTATATAATCAGAGAGAGATCACCAGCACCTCTATCCTAGAGTGAGGATTATACCACTTTATGTCATACCTGTGAAGCCGCTCTCTAGACTCCAGAACATGCACCCACGCCTCACCCTTCTGTCAGTCCCTACATTGGCTTCCTGTAAGATATAGGGCTCAATTTAAAATTCTTAAATCTCTACATAATGCTGCTCCTACCTATGTATCCTCCCTAATACAAGTATGTCCCGTCTAGGCCCTTACACTGAAGACTTATGTCTATCCACTGTCCATACTCCCACCTCTGTTGATTGCCTTCAAGACGTCTCCAGGGCTGTACTGTTCTTGTGGAACTCACTTCCCTCCTCCATTAGATGATCACCCAGTCTCCACTCCTTTGAAAAATCATTAAAAGCCCACTTCTTCATAAAAGCGTATCAATTAAACTATTAATAACTCCCAACTGATTCCTCTCTTGCAACTGTCATTAGTCTAACACTATCCTTACCTTTTGTGTCACTTTATCCCACTCCCTCTAGAATGCAAGCTCATTAAGCAGGGCCCTCAACCCTGTGTGTCCAATTTGTCTGGTTACAACTACATGTTTGTTCGTCCACCCACTGTAAAGCGCTTCCGCATTTGTTGGCGCTATATAAATAATAATAATAATAATGTGAGTGCACATCCTTTATAGCTATATATTTCAATATTGAGTCTGGCATATTGCTATGTATCTATGGTTTCTCCTATATATCTGCAAGAGAAGCTACATCCACAAGAACCTCCTATAGAATCTGTACTCCACCATATCCTCAGGCAGGGATTATTCTGCCACAGCTGGAGCTACACCTAAGTTCCTAAAAAAAATTGTGAGTGCATCAGTTTCCTATTTCTCCTCCTTTTTATGGTTTTATGTACACACTCCAAGGACATTCCAGGCACTGCACCTCCCTCTTTCTTTTACCTGCTTCTTTACAGGACAAGAGAGACCTAGCTGCCCTTTGGATTGTACCAGTACTGGACAAGCGCTGAATATAGTCTTGTTTTTATATAGTTTTAACCGTAGCGTGAGATCATTTTTTGCTAGTTTTTACCAAGTGTAGTTGTAATAAGCTTTTTTGACACACACGGTGAGCTTTTACTGTATATTTTGTAAACCTTATTTTTACTACGTTTACTTATGTCTACTTATGTTTACTATGACAGTATACAGTATACTATTTCATATGTTGCTCAGCTATCTCTAAGCACAGCAATAACCCCAATTGTACCTTTTACAGGCATATGTGTATGTTGAAGAAGGACATTTGAGACACAGCAATTTAATTTTTTTTCAAACTTTTATTTTTTTATATTGGGTCCATATCTCATTTTGGAGTATTTAAGCAAGTTGCTTATTCAAACAATCCCACAAAGGCATACCATTTCTTAAAGAAGACATGCTAGGTTATTTAAAAATGCATATTTTGAATCTTCTTGTGGGATATTTTTTTCCACTAGTTTGTACCAAGTGTAGGCGTGAAAAGCATTTTTTCTTTTTTTATTACGCTTTTTTTTAACTTTTTAAAACTTTATAAAACTTTTTTTACTTGTTTTTACTATTAACCCCTAACTAGTCTAATACTAAATCCCCCAAATTACCACTAATTTCCACCCACCAAAGTAAGTAATACCTGTAGTCTAATATGCCTAGCTACATAAGACCTTCATTTGAACAGTGTAAAAGTGGGGTGGGATTTTTAACTAAAACATTTGCAGAGAGAAGTGTAACATATTCTTCCTCACCTTGCGGTCTCTGCACCCAGCAGCCGTGCGTCTGCATGACTAACACTTGCGGCCTGTTAATGGACGCCTGTGGCTGCGGATCCACAGCTAACCCCACGTCCACTTACGTGATAGACGACATCAGCGCGCACGTTTTGGAGTCAAATATTGATCTCTGCAAATCATAAAGGTAAAGCAGGTATTTAAATCCAAAATTACCTTTCCTCATTGCCCTGTCGTGGTTTCCTTAGTGGTTGACCGAGAGTACGTTCCTGATTCAAGTATCTTCTGTTTTTTTACTTTGGCTTTGATTTTGACTTCCCTGTATTCTGGTATCCCTGACCTTTCCTTTCCTTTATTATTGTGTCCCTTTCTGTGTCCCCTGACCTCAGCTAGTATCCTGACTATTCTTTGGTACCTTAGTCCGACCATTCTAAGGCCCGGTAATACGTTACCTATTAGTCATCTGTGCGACACAATTCTACGTGTAGAATACTAATCCTGACAAGAAGCAGATGATCCATCTCTCTCCACTTAACACTGCACATAAAAGTGTAGGGTTGCGGGTCAGCATTTTTTCTTGGAAACGTCTTGAACTCTGTCCTGTAGCCTTCCCTTAAAATGGAAAGAACTCATGTATCTGCGATGTTTAGGGTCCAGATAGGATAGAACCAAAGTCTTCCTCCTATCTGCCCTATCTGAACCTGCTGATCTTCATGAGTTCTTATTCGAAGTCCTAGGTCCTTTTCATCTTATGTTTTTGGCAGAAGATAGGATAGAACCTGTTGGTAACTCCTCCAGTTTGAATTTCTAGAATATTCTCTGTCTGTAGGATCTGATCTCCCGAAAGGACTGATCCTTATGTCTCTTATTCCTCCAGGAAGAAGAGAATGGTTTTCTTTTCTCCCGAGGTCGGAAGGCTTTTTTGCCATTTGCCAGTACTATGCCAAATAATAAATCCCCTTGTAATGGGAGACTACAAAGTGAGGCCTTAGGGCCCTACTTGAGGCTACTGTCAATGCCATACTTTTTGCCAGCATCTTTGCAATATCCAATGACGCCTCTGAGCAAAACTCATTAGCCATCTTAAATTCTATCAGGCTTTTCCACCATGTTTTCTCTGTGTACTCCCCTCTCAATATCTTCTTCAAGGCTTTCCAGCCAGACCTTGAGAGTGTCACGTATTCATCCGCACTTGAAAATGTGGTTAATGGCATTTACCGTCCTGACAGGAAAAGTTGTGCCAAGCAACATTACCGTCCTGACAGGAAAAGTTTTGCCGAGCAGCAATCATGCACATGGAAACCTGGTAATTGCTTTTGGGGTCAAAGGCCGGTTACAGCCAATAAGATCCACAGGAGGGTTTGTGCTGAGCAGCAATCATGCAAATGGAAACCCGGTAATTGCTTTTGGGGTCAAAGGCTGGTTACAGCCAATCTCATCCATAGGAGAGGTATTTAAACCCAATTTTACTTTTGCTCATTGCCCTGTCGTGCTTTCATCCTGATGGTATCACGAGAGTGCGTTTCTAATCTTGATTTTCTGTTATTTATCTTTGGCTTAGTTTTGACTTCCCTGAATTGTGGTATCCATGACTTTTGACTTTCCCTCATCGTTGTGTCTGATTCTGTGTTTCTGACCTAGGCAAGTATTTTGACTATTCTTGGACATGGCCATTCTAAGGTCAGATTATATGTAATCCTTAGTCCTAACACAGTTCTGCATGCTGGACCAACTTGTAATCCTGACATTACGACAGGGCCATAGATCCTGCAGAATTATGTCAGCACATAGCAGCTTGCGAGAGAAATCTAGAGGAGAATGATCACCATATGGATCAATTTATCCAGGCTTTTAGCACGCTCCTTACTAGGATGGCTCATTTACAACCTGAGGCTTCTCCGATTATGTCACTGCTGCCTAGTGTACCTCCACCTACTCAGAACAGAGCTGACTCCATTTTGTATTTACAGGCTAAGAAAGACACAGAATTTCTGTCTATCTGTGACTCTACTAATTCAAGTCTGAGCTAAGGAATGCATTATGTAAACAAGATAAGTGATAAGGAATAAAATCTCACAGCAAGCAGGGGGATGGAATACTATTTCTTAATGTTAATGGAATAGAAATTATCTTACACACAGCTTCACCAAAGAACCAGACACCAGTTACAGATAACACTTTACTTTCTAAATCTTACAAAGTCCCTTTGTAAGCAAGGGGTGAAATTAAGGTTTAGACATGTCAAAAAGTAGATTTAAAGGTATATGCCCGACGCTCTGTCTGGGGTAAATCCTTTGAAACTGACGGCAAAATTGAGTTATACTGGCCATATAGATAAGCCAAAATGACGTTGAAATCATCATCAAATGAAGTTAACCCATTCCAGGACAAGAAATGTTGGTGATATAATTGCACCATCTACCGACCAAAAGCTAGATGATATTCTGTAGGGAAGTCACACCTACAGTTCCCTATTGGAACTGTGTCTGTGAAGACTGTTAAACTCTCATAAATCTTACTAAGTTCATGACAACTGGTAAACCATTGCCATTTTTGTATACCTATGTTATACTAAATATTCACTGATTATTATCACACATGTTACTTATTATTATTATTATTATTATTATTATTATTATTGTCAAACTAAATTATATTTTTATAATTAAATTGTGATTACTGTGTTAAGTAAAATCCTCTGGTGGCATGCTCTAGGATCTAAGAGAATTAAATAGTGGATAATTCTCAAAATCAATTTTGATATAATAAAAATGATTAAATTAATTTTTGATAATTTTTTGTGAAAATATTATTTTCATATTTTCACCATATAAATATCCCCACATTATGTCCTTCCCCGCATTTGTCTGGTAATATCTAGGACTGTAGGGGATTTCTCAGTCAGATTGAGTACCACTTTGAGGCCTCATCTGGTTCATTTCCTTCAGATAGAGCTAACATTGGGTATCTGATAAACCAACTTAAAGGTAAGGCCTTAACTTGGGCTAATCCATTATGGTAAAATAATAGGAGAATCGCTCATTGTTACCAGGCATTCTTTGTGGAATTCAAACTGACGTTTGAACCATTAGTCAGGGAGGAATACGCCTCCACTGCCTTAATGCATATCTGTGATGGACCGCCTGGCACCCCGACTGGGTGCCTCCATCAGTTGATGCTCCTAGTGCTCAAGAGGACTCCAAGCACTCCACCCAACACCATCAACACCGCAGTCCCCACATCCAGCGTTACAGCTTGTCTGGGAACTTGCCGTCCTCCACCCACCCTGGACCCAAGACCAGGATCCAGCTTCCAGTGGGAAGACCTCTCCTACTCCCAGAGAGCGTAGCAAGAACAGCTCTTAAAAGAGGTTAGTGATTATAATCCCTGGGGAGTATAGTGATATAGTAACCCCAAGGGTAGATACAGCCTTTTCCCCCACACATTAGATGAGAGTCTATGTTGATGGTAACACAGGAACTCAATTTTAATGGAGGCACAGCGGCCTTTTTTACAAGTTTCCCAACAAGGGTGACACCCAGGTGGACCTTGTTGGGCACAGGGACACAAAGGGAATAAACCAATACGAACAGTAATTAACTGTACAACACTTCCATACATTCCCTCCCCTCTGCCTGGGAGATAATTAAGGCAGATAATACATTAACTTAATTATCTCCAGGCAGAAAAAAACACATTTTTCACAAAGTCCTATAAGTATCCCAAAACACAACATAAAAGTCACATCACCCTTAAAAGCCCTGATAGCACTGATCTGGGTGAACAACATATCCAAAAATCAAAAAGATCAGAGCAGGGGCTCAAAAAATTCCTGTAAGCCTCTTTTTGACCGACCGCACGCATTGTTTCATGCCCAAAACAGTTCATGCGGTCCGTATATTTAAAACCATCGAAGTACCGTTCGAATTACCGAACGTACTGGTGAATGAACATAGTCAATGTGTGTCCCTTGTTCATGGGCATCAACTCACCGAACGCCGTTCAACTCCCGTTGAAAAGTCGAAGTTCCCTGGAAGGTAACTATTCAGCGGTGTTCGTGCCATCGCGTGTCCGATTTAAGTTACATGAACTCGATGACAAAATACCGCTGAACACGTTCGACCAAATAAGATGGCCGCTGCCACGTGTTCGAATGGCGACCACTTCGACTGTAGCCGAAGTGCCACTTCGAAAGTTCAAATCTGTTCCAGTTATAAGTCCAAGAGGCAGAAACAGTATCTTTAACCCCCAGTCCACCACAGGGCCATAGTCACAGGGTAGCAGGCTGGCAAACAGGTCCTTCCAAAAACCAGTGGCGAGGTCACTTTCACCACAATATCAAATAAGGGAACAGGTCTATCTCAGATTATGCTATAGAATTTCGTAATTTGGCACCTGAGGTAGACTGGAATAATAACAGAATAATCGCTGCTTTTAAAAAAGGATTATCCAAGAATATTCTTGACGAATTGCTGCCAAAACCTACCTAAGGGGTTAAATGACTTTATTACTTAAGTGATGCAGAAAGACTCAGTACCAGGGAAATTGCTAGAAACAGAACTAGATGTTTGACTATGTCACTAGCACCTCGATTCTCCAAACCTGTTGTCTCGGGCCTTCCGACGCTGTCTGAACCTGATCCTATGCAGTTAGGGGTTACTGGACTGTCTGAGGCAGAGAAACAGTATAGGAGAAAAGAGGGTCTTTGCTAATATTGTGGCAAAAAAGGACACATGAGAGATGCTTGTCCTATATATTCCGGAAAACTTTCGCACCTAAGAACCTTAAGGGGACAGGTCTTAGGTGTAATGGATACGTCCTCAAGTAATTCCTGAAGCAGATTTCTCCTTGAAATTTCCACCTCTTGCAATGAGAAGAACCTTTCATGCAAAACCCTGGTTGACTCATGTGCAGCTGGTAACTTTATTGATTTATATTTTGTTAAGAAACACACTATACCAGTCAAGGAGAGATCATTCATCACCTCTAGCGGTTGAGGCTATTGATGGGAGACCCCTATCTCAACCATTGATTACCCACGAGACCTTGCCTATTTGCATTACGATAGGAGCTTTGCATTAGGAAAACAGTACCTTCCAGGTAATTGCTTCCCCTTCTTGTCCCATCATATTAGGTTTCCCTTGGCTTAAGGTGTTACTCAAGAGCATAATCAGCTTGTCAATGGACCTAGCATCTAAGGATTTTGGAGAATGCTGGGTCTCCTCTTCCTCATCATCTGAAAATTCCAAAACCAGTCGTACTTCTAAAGCCCTTGGCTATAGCCTGACATATACACATCTTCAGAGCTTCCTGAGGGGATCTCGCCCTGCTAGATTCTTCAGCTACTTCCATCAGGCATAATCTGCACAGGTTTTTCCCTTCAGGAGGAGCAGGGAAATTGCAATTCATGCATCTATTGGACTTTTCTTTGCACTTCCTAATTGGAGTGTCACAAGTTTTGCTGGGGCTGAAATATAATGTCACAAATATAAATTGTATTAGCCCAATTAGCACTCTTTTGAGAACCCCCTTATGGAAAAAAAGTATTTGACTCACCTATTTTTTCTAGAGTCAGATCTTCTAGAGGCAGAGGGAGAAGCCATACTGCAATAAAATACTAAAACAAGAATCTTCTATAGCATTCCTAAGTTTTAAGATTAGAAAGAAATTGAGCTCACAATACCTGAAAAATGGATGCCAATGCCCAGGGCTAAAAAAAGCAAGTCAATCAAGCTGGAAACAGACTCTGTGAGGCACACATAGAAAAGCAATCTATGAATCAAGAATGTTTATGGATTCCCCAGAACTGCTGCCCTTAGAGATACTATTACCAAGATGATAAAAGAAGGGGTTATTTTTTGTAGGGGACATTTTTAAGGTACTCATCAACCCCTTCTCCATAAGTATTAAATGATTTGGATCCAATCTCTTATGTGCAGTTGTTCAGGTCTATCCTGAGCCTAACTCAGTTAGTCCTGCCCATGCAGGCTGTTTACAGAGTTCTTCAAACAAAAAGAGGCTGACATTTGTTTGATATACCCAAGGGAATGCACTATGGTGGCCAAAAGAAAAATACAATTTTAGGAAAGAAAATTCCTGTTTGTCCGGCTGAGGACAGGAAGAAAGACTGGCGTATGAAGTGACCTTTATACCTATAGTCTGATTAATTAAATTAGTTTATTATTCCTGTCCTGTATGGGTGAGGGTAGTAGATACCCAGGAGTGATGCTGCTATGATTAGCCAGGAAACAATAATCTCATATTACTCTGGTTGACACAAAAACTGATTTTGGTTTGTATTAACATTCTTTTTTTTAAATAATGCCTCCACTAGCATTTATAAATGTGTACATTTTTTCATCTTAAATAAAAAGATTTTTTTTTTGTATGTCTGGGTTTTGTCCACATGACTGTTCAGCTCGTCCAAACCAACAATCTCAATGTAATTCTGTTTAATAAGGTTTTTAAATAATTTAATATTTTTTTAATAAACTCTTTATATGATTTTTCTACAGAAGCTCAGAAATAACCATCAAAATATAATGGTTTTTTTTGTAGTTAAATCATTTAAAATGCTTATTCAAAATATGAAAGCATTTGCAAACTTTCTATATGCTTTATGTACAAAAATGCCCATAGATTTTAATGGTGACTTTGGAATATGTTCTGACAGTAACGAATCACTTAGAAAGCATATTGCAGTCATATGACAAGTACTGTTTGTAGCTTTTTGTATAAATAGGATATTTTATGTCCAAATACTTCTCATCTAATAATGTCCCTAATGTATCCTTTCTGTGAGTATGAAAAGACACATTATTTTATTAAAAAACCAAAATAAAGCTTAATTTTAATTAAATGTTATCTGATATTACTGCTCAGTCCCATCAAATAATTTGATTAATCCATCTGGCAATAAGTATTGTTTTTTTTTTTGTTTTTTTTAAACTCAATTAATTCTTCTAAATTTGTCACCTTCATAAGAGCACTCTTAATAAACAGATTTGAAGTGGGCACTAAACAGAACCCTTTGTTATCGACCACTCAAGTTCACTTTGTTATGAAATAAGTTAAGCAGTACATTGTCATACGTCATAAATATTATATTTCTCATGTCTATGGTTTATTATTGATTTCATTTATTTTACTACCAATAACATGTAAACATACGGCTCATTCTCCATGAGAAATTCCTAAATAAACTAAAATATAATATTGTTTTTTTTTTTTTTAATTTTAAATTATTTACAGAGAAAATGCAAGGAGATTCCTTTATTTTCAGTAACATATTTGAAATGCAGAACACAGTAAACTAAATTTGCTACACACATGTACAAAATAGGTCAATTTTTCAAATACAATACATTAAAAAAGAAAAAAAATATCAGTTAAAATGGAATATTAAGAGTAAATCATAGATTATGTTTAATATTTCTGTTTGTCTTTCTGTCTTTAGATCTATGTTACTCATACACAGAAAACACCATTCATTTGATTCTTAATACTCAGAACTAATTTGTTTTCCAGTTTTCAGTCTATTTAATCAGTCATGAAACAATCCCCATTGACCCTTTAGAATTTTTGAGTTCCTAAAGGCAGATTTCACATCTTTGTTTCTCAGTGTGTAGATGAAAGGGTTTAACAAAGGAATAAATACAGTGTAAACAAGGGCTAGGAATTTATCATATTGACTGCCCTTTGGATTCACATATACGACAATGGCTGAGCCAAAGAACATGCTGGTAACAATAAGGTGGGATGAACAAGTGGAGAAGGCTTTCCTTTTTCCACCAGCACTTTTAATCTTTGAGATGGCAATGATAATATCAACGTAGCATCCAATCACAGTGATAAATGGGACAACAGTGGCAAAAACAGCTGCACAACTTGTAGCCACATTGCTGATGAAGGGATCAGAACAAGTCAAATTCTGCAAAGGAGCTAGGTCACAGAAGAAATGGTTGACCATATTAGGCCCACAAAACTCTAAATTGGCAGTAAACACTGTGGGTACGAGAGCTATGGTAAAACCAGCAATCCATGGGCAAATTGCTAGCTTAATACAGAATCCTTTGGTGGTTATAGCTGTATAATGTAAAGGATTGTTAATTGCCAGGTCCCGGTCGAAGCCCATGACTGCAAGAAGATAGCATTCCGTTACCCCCAATGCATTGAACGCAAAAAGCTGTGCAAAACAGCCGTTAAACGATATCTTACGATCCACACCAATGAGGTTAGCTAGAAGTTTTGGGATAGTAACAGTGACAAATATGATTTCCAAGGCAGAAAATGTGCTAATAAAAAAATACATTGGGGTTTGAAGTGATGATTTGCTGCTGATAAGAGTAACAGTTGCACTATTTCCCATAATGCAAACAACATACGCAAATAGGACAACAATAAACAGTAAAACTTGAAATTGATGGAAACTAGAAAAAGCAGCTAAAATAAACTCAGTAACCCTCGTCCTGTTCACATTCTCCATAATATATGAAAAGGAGACCCACAGGTATCTGCAAGAGAGCCACAATAACTTGAAGAATGTGTTTTATTTATTTAAAAAAATATTTATGAACCCTCGTAACGTTAAAATGGTGTACAAATCAGACCACGTTTGTCATTGGGATATTATATCATAGACATGTTGCATGGTTATTTTATTTGTAAAATAAACAAACAATATATATTTATATATTTTATTCTGGTGTAAAAATGAAAAACAATGCTAAAATAAAAGATACTCAGCTCAATTTAATTAGTTTGAAACAGAATCAGAAATTATTCTAACATATATAGGAACAGCGCACACAAACAAATACAGTTTAAATATAATAAAGCTAATGAAATCACCTATCTCAGGAAACAAATCTGAGGATTCAGTTTCACCTTATGGCCATATTGTGTTAAGCCCACCACTCTGCCACAGTACCCCAATACAGTGGGTCCTACACTAATATTAACATATGAGACAAACAACTACTTAGTGACAATTCTAAATTGATATAATTTAATATGCATTAAATTCATTACTTGTCAGTGCATTGTTAATATATATCACCTAAAATGTGAGCAAAATAAGTTACAAAAATAAAGCATTGTAACTAAATATTTAAAGTGAGAGTTATTTTAAGTATATGTGAACAATGCATGATGATACATCTGCTCTATATCAAATCAAAATCGATAAAGGGATATTGCTCTCTAAAACCTCTAAAATAGAGAGATGGGTCAGGGTGCTCAACTCAAAACGAGTCAGTTTTGGACTCCAGACATACAAAGAAAAAAGGGGATTGGGACACACGCGTAAAATGCATTTTGTAGCAGTGGTGCTGTCGTAAAAATAAATAAATAAAATAAATAATAATATATATATTTATATACAGATTAACCCCTTAACACCGCAGCCAAATGTACAAGTTGTGAACGAAACAAAACGTAAACAAAACCTGGCATTTGCGCTATATGTCTGTCCAACCGTAATTCACCTCTTTCATATTAAATGCACCCCCCCTTATTATATATCATTTTATTCAGGGGAAACAGGGCTTTCATTTAATATCAAATATTTAGCTATGAAACATAATTTAATATGAAAAAAATGGGAGAAAATAAGATTTTTTTTTATTTTTTTCGTTCTTCATGACATTTTAACTGTCAATGTCATAATACTGTTTGCTTTTACTGCAATAAAATACACATATTTGTATTCAGCAAAGTCTCACGTGTAAAACAGTACCCCCTATGTACAGGTTTTATGGTGTTTTGGGAAGTTACAGGGTCAAATATAGCGTGTTACATTTGAAATGGAAATTCGCCAGATTGGTTACGTTGCCTTTGAGACTGTATAGTAGCCCAGGAAATAAATTTACACCCATAATGGCATACCATTTGCAATAGTAGACGACCCAAGGTATTGCAAATAAGCGATGTCCAGTCTTTTTTAGTAGCCATTTGGTCACAAACACTGGCCAAAGTTAGCGTTTGTATTTGTTTGTGTGTGAAAAATGCAAAAAACGCCAATTTTGGCCAGTGTTTGTGACTAAGTGGCTACTAAAAAATACTGGACATACCCCATTTGCAATACCTTTGGTTGTCTACTATTGCAAATGGTATGCCATCATAGGGGTAATTTTCATTCTTGGGCTACCATAGGGTCATAAAGGCAACGTAAGCAATCTGGCGAATTTTAATGTGAAAAAAATTAAACACAAGCCTTATATTTGACGCTGTAATTTTTGAAAACACCATAAAACCTGTACATGAGGGGTACTGTTGTACTCAGGAGACTTCGCTGAACACAAATATTTGTGTTTCAAAACAGTAAAAAGTATTGCAGCAATAATATCGTCCCTGTAAGTGCTGTTTGTGCGTGAAAAATGCAAAAAACGTCACTTTTACTGGCGATATCATGGTTGTAATACATTTTACTGTTTTGAAACACTAATATTTGTGTTCAGCGAAGTCTCCCGAGTAAAACAGTACCCCCCATGTACAGGTTTTATGGTGTCTTGGAAAGTTATAGGGTTAAATATAGTGCTAGCAAATTAAATTCCCTATACTTTCGGCATGGGTGGTCAGGCAGGTCCCGCTAATTGTAATTAATTAGGATACCTAATTATGTAAAATTATTACATAAATATATGTGTAGAATTAATATATGTATATATATACATATGTGTATATATACGTATATATATATATATATTTTTTTTAATATTTTTATTTATATATAGGTATATATATAGTGATATATACGTATATATTTATGTATATAGATATATATATTATTTCGTTATAAGTGTATTTTGATATAAATATATATATATTAATATCAGAATACAGTTAGAACGAAATAAAACACATCTATATATTTTTTTATATTTTATTTTTAATTATTTTTTTTATTTAATTTTTTTACGTATTTACATATTAATTTTTTTTATATTATTTATAAATATATATATAACAATAATTATATATATATTTAATCAGTATCAGTCTACGTGTAATTTGATATTAATATATATATATAATTATATATATATTAATATTAAAATACACCTAGACGGTGTATGTGTATGTGTGTATATGTGTATATATATATACTTAGATCATATATATATAATATATATATATGATCTAAGTATATAATTTATTTTTTTTTACACTGTTTTAACATTTTTTTATTTGATTTTCAGCCAGCAGGGGGACCAACTGTCATTACAGTTGGTCCCCCTGCTGGCAATGCAGCAGGCAGCTATACCGGCCATGTGATTGTGAGGTCCTCGCAAGGACCTCACTCTCACATGGCCGGGAGGGCTCCTGGAGGGCGGACGTGCCGCGGGGGGCTCCCTGGGAGTCCCCCGAACCGCGATCGCCGGCGTGGGACCGCCAGCGACCGGGTAAGTTACTAAAAAACGGAGGGCGTACTATTACGTCCGGCGGCGTTTAGAGCCGCTTTTAAAAGGACGTAATAGTACGCCCTCCGGACTTAAGGGGTTAAGGAACAGCACACACAACAAAAACAGTTTTACATTTTGCAAGGCAACTTAAAATCACCTATCTCAGCAATAAAATCTGGGGATTCAGTTAGACTATTTGGTCATATCTTGGTTCAGACCACCGCTACGACAAAGTACTCCAATATCATCGGGAATGTAAGAATATTTGAAGATAAGGTATTACAAATATTTTTTTTTCTAACAGATTTAATTCATTCTGATTCAAACAAATTAAACAATTTAGTATCTCACAGACTTTAATCAGCAGAATATTCGACACGGTATATTTTTCTTACTTACTAAAACCTGCTGCATATTATAAAAGTGCTAGGTATCTAATCTGTTACTTTATATTATGATATCACCTGAACAATTTCATGAAAGAAAAACCTGGCCAAATATTCTGTCCTAGACTAATTTTCGGAACCTCTGGAAGGAATTCCATGTTATTCAGTAAGAAAACACGTAAGTAAAGAGAGTAAATGTGCATGTTTGGGTCTCCCAAAGGCAGCAGCCGATGCACAAAATGCCAGTTTTGTTCTCATTTCATCTGGGAAACTGTAAATGACCTGTTTAACATTTGAAGAATTGAAATGGAGTTTTTTCTATCTTTGTCAATTGCATTTTTTTTTACAATAAATGTTTAACCCCTTAAGCACACATGACATGTGTGAGATGTCATGATTCCCTTTTATTCCAGAAGTTTGGTCCTTAAGGGGTTAAGCCAAAAGGTGACCAATTGCTTTAAAAGAATACAGATCACTAATTGGTAAATTCATTATTTTTCAATAACTTCCTGTGATTTTGTCTGGCTTGAAAAAAATGGAATTATTATTATTATTATTCACATTTTACATGAACATTAAAATCATTAATTAAACTAGTAATGTGAGATGCCACATGAAAGGTCATTCAAACTGCACTTACTGAGAGCTGACATTCCTAACTGACTGGTTCAGGGAAATGGTCTGTAAAGTTAAGCTCCTTTTATTTGCAAAGTAGATGGTCCTTACTGTACATCCACAGGAGATCATTTCCTTTGATGCAATCAGATTCTTGTGGGACTATACTGGTAAAAATCTGTTTGCTGTGTATTGACAATGTTAGTCAAGGCAAATCTCTTAGGTGGGTCCTACACTAACCATTCACCTTGCTTCCTTGAACTTCAGGCAAATAAATCTCTAATGAGAAAGAGAGGGGTAGTTTTATATCCAGCCCCTACATACTAATTAACCCTTAATAGGGAACACATGGGGTGGGAAGCAGCTATCTCTAATGAGACAGAGAGGGGCATTTTTTTATATCCACCACTACATACTTATTAACCTTTAATAGGGAACACATGGGGTGGGCAGCAGCAATGTCTAATGAGACAGAGAGGGGTGTTTTTCTGAGCCCCTACATACTTATTGTGATGAAACTAACATGCCATTCAGGACATTTATGTTTTATTGGTTCGGTAGCTGTAACTACCGAACACCGACCACTTCCCTCGCTCATTATCTTCAAAAGAACGAGTCAATTAAGTGCTCACCCTGTGTGGCCGCCGTTCGTATAGTCTAACACCACGTGCAAGAGAAAACGGTGGCCATCTTGTTCGCAAGAAAGGAGGCGGCGGGACTTGGTCATCAAGTGTCTGGAACTAAAATCGGACACTCGACTTCCCGAACATCGGTCAAAGTATACAAACACCTGCTTCCTTTTCCTGAAGAGCCAGGAGAGCGCTCTTCGGTAGTTTGATTCCCACAAACCAAGGGGTTCCATTCATGCATTTATTCATTTTTGTGACTTTTCTAAATAGACCGACCGCACAGCCTAAACTCATGGAACTGTTTCTGGGTAGGAGCCTCATGTGCGGTCGGTCCAAATGAGACTTCCATAAAATTCCAAAACCCCT
This sequence comes from Pelobates fuscus, assembly GCF_036172605.1. Lineage (NCBI taxonomy): Eukaryota > Metazoa > Chordata > Amphibia > Anura > Pelobatidae > Pelobates > Pelobates fuscus. Next base: position 112,154,636 of record NC_086329.1, on the reverse strand, counting down.
GATCTGGGTGATTTTTGGATATAACAGCTGCAGAGGATTCGAACGCACGTTCGAATGGGACTTAGTCGTTTTTCTGCATGAAATTGACCGACCGCACAGCCCAAATCTATGGAACTATTTTGGGCAGGAAAATGTGCTTGCGGTCGGTCATAAAGGACTTCCGTTTAACTTTTGATCTACTGGATGGATTTGTGTGATTTTTGGTTATGTTTATATTTAAATTGTGCTGATTAATAATATGCAAAGATGTATCTACACCACTCTGAAGAATCCCCCACTACTAAAGACTGTATTCACCTCTACAAAGATATACCTCGTTGTTTGATTCATCTACCAGTCAGCCTATTTATTCTGGACTTCTATTTGCTTATTATCTATTATATAAATAGCATTTTAGTCTGCCTATTCTATGCTCTTTTATTTTATGTGTTTTTTAGTGGTGCTGCCTTCCTTTCTTTTTTCTGTACCATTTCCGTTGTAAGGCCTGTGAGGGAGCCCTACTTTTTAGGTGTGCTGCCACTTTTTACTTATTTATTATTGTTTCTGTTGTATCTTGTATAGATAGAGAGCGCTGATCACTGTCTTCCGATCTATGTGTAAAAACTGTATTTTTACTGTCTGTGATAATTATGTTAACTAGTGATGTACCGAACTGTCCGCCGGCGAACAGTTCCCGGCGAACTTAGCGTGTTCGCGTTCGCCGCCGCGGGCGAACACATGGGTGGTTCGATCCGCCCCCTATTCGTCATCATTGGGCAAACTTTGACCCTGTGCCTCTCGGTCAGCAGACACATTCCAGCCAATCAGCAGCACTCCCTCCCTTCCACACCCTCCAACCTCCCTCCCAGCATCCATTTTCGATTCATTCGGAAGATGCATGCTTAGTGAGAGGAGGGAAAGTTTAGCTGCTGCTGATTAGATAGGGAAATTGATAGCTAGGCTAGGGTATTCAGTGTCCACTACAATCCTGAAGGACTCATCTGATCTCTGCTGTAAGGACAGCACCCCAAAAAGCCCTTTTTAGGGCTATAACATCAGGCAGCTTCTGTGTCAGGTTGGATGCCTTGCCCATTTGCACAGTCAGTGCCACCACTCATATCTGTTTTAACAATAGCTTAAGCTTTAGATTTTAAAGAAATCATTTTTTTTCACTGTAATAGAAGAGCAGTTGCCTGCCTGCCAGCTTCTGTGTCAGGTTGGATGCCTTGCCCATTTGCACAGTCAGTGCCACCACTCATATCTGTTTTAACAATAGCTTACGCTTTAGATTTTAAATAAATAATTTGTTTTCACTGTAATAGAAGAGCAGTTGCCTGCCTGCCAGCTTCTGTGTCAGGTTGGATGCCTTGCCATTTGCACAGTCAGTGCCACCACTCATATCTGTTTTAACAATAGCTTAAGCTTTAGATTTTAAAGAAATCATTTTTTTCACTGTAATAGAAGAGCAGTTGCCTGCCTGCCAGCTTCTGTGTCAGGTTGGATGCCTTGCCCATTTGCACAGTCAGTGCCACCACTCATATCTGTTTTAACAATAGCTTAAGCTTTAGATTTTAAAGAAATAATTTTTTTTCACTGTAATAGAAGAGCAGTTGCCTGCCTGCCAGCTTCTGTGTCAGGTTGGATGCCTTGCCCATTTGCACAGTCAGTGCCACCACTCCTATCTGTTTTAACAATAGCTTAAGCTTTAGATTTTAAAGAAATCATTTTTTTTCACTGTAATAGAAGAGCAGTTGCCTGCCTGCCAGCTTCTGTGTCAGGTTGGATGCCTTGCCCATTTGCACAGTCAGTGCCACCACTCATATCTGTTTTAACAATAGCTTAAGCTTTAGATTTTAAAGAAATCATTTTTTTTCACTGTAATAGAAGATCAGTTAGTTGTCTGCAAGCGTCTGGGTGTCAGGCCTACTTCAGCGTGTGCTCTGCAGACCTGTGCCAGCGTGCTTTGACAGTTGCCAATCATATGTGGTGTCTCTTTAGCGTGCTTTTACAAAGAAAAAAGGTTTCCAGTGTAAGCTAATAGCAGCCAGTCAGTGTCCTTCAAGCGGCTCTGTCAGGCCTTCCTTCAGCGTGTGCCCTGCACAACCCTGCCAGCGTACTTTGACAATTGCCACTCATATCTGGTGTCTCTATAGCGTGCTTTTACAAAGAAAAAAGGTTTCCAGTGTAAGCTAATAGCAGCCAGTCAGTGTCCTTCAAGCGGCTCTGTCAGGCCTTCCTTCAGCGTGTGCCCTGCACAACCCTGCCAGCGTACTTTGACAATTGCCACTCATATCTGGTGTCTCTATAGCGTGCTTTTTCAAAGAAAAAAGGTTTCCAGTGTAAGCTAATAGCAGCCAGTCAGTGTCCTTCAAGCGGCTCTGTCAGGCCTTCCTTCAGCGTGTGCCCTGCACAACCCTGCCAGCGTACTTTGACAGTTGCCACTCATATCTGGTGTCTCTATAGCGTGCTTTTACAACCAAAATTTTGTTTCCACTGTAATAGAAGAGCAGTTGCCTGCCTGCCAGCTTCTGTGTGAGGTTCACAGCGAATACTGTGCCCTCTTGCCCAGTGCCACCACTCATATCTGTTTTTACAATAGCTTAAGTCAGGTTGGATGCCTTGCCCATTTGCACAGTCAGTGACACCACTCCTATCTGTTTTAACAATAGCTTAAGCTTTAGATTTTAAAGAAATAATTTTTTTTCACTGTAATAGAAGAGCAGTTGCCTGCCTGCCAGCTTCTGTGTCAGGTTGGATGCCTTGCCCACTTGCACAGTCAGTGCCACCACTCATATCTGTTTTAACAATAGCTTAAGCTTTAGATTTTAAAGAAATCATTTTTTTTCACTGTAATAGAAGAGCAGTTGCCTGCCTGCCAGCTTCTGTGTCAGGTTGGATGCCTTGCCCATTTGCACAGTCAGTGCCACCACTCATATCTGTTTTAACAATAGCTTAAGCTTTAGATTTTAAAGAAATAATTTTTTTTCACTTTAATAGAAGAGCAGTTGCCTGCCTGCCAGCTTCTGTGTCAGGTTGGATGCCTTGCCCATTTGCACAGTCAGTGCCACCACTCATATCTGTTTTAACAATAGCTTAAGCTTTAGATTTTAAAGAAATCATTTTTTTTCACTGTAATAGAAGATCAGTTAGTTGTCTGCAAGCGTCTGGGTGTCAGGCCTACTTCAGCGTGTGCTCTGCAGACCTGTGCCAGCGTGCTTTGACAGTTGCCAATCATATCTGGTGTCTCTTTAGTGTGCTTTTACAAAGAAAAAAGGTTTCCAGTGTAAGCTAATAGCAGCCAGTCAGTGTCCTTCAAGCGGCTCTGTCAGGCCTTCCTTCAGCGTGTGCCCTGCACAACCCTGCCAGCGTACTTTGACAATTGCCACTCATATCTGGTGTCTCTATAGCGTGCTTTTACAAAGAAAAAAGGTTTCCAGTGTAAGCTAATAGCAGCCAGTCAGTGTCCTTCAAGCGGCTCTGTCAGGCCTTCCTTCAGCGTGTGCCCTGCACAACACTGCCAGCGTGCTTTGACAGTTGCCAATCATATCTGGTGTCTCTTTAGCGTGCTTTTACAAAGAAAAAAGGTTTCCAGTGTAAGCTAATAGCAGCCAGTCAGTGTCCTTCAAGCGGCTCTGTCAGGCCTTCCTTCAGCGTGTGCCCTGCACAACCCTGCCAGCGTACTTTGACAGTTGCCAATCATATCTGGTGTCTCTATAGCGTGCTTTTAAAACCAAAATTTGTTTTTCACTGTTATAGATTGAATAGCAGTTACTTGTCTTCAAGCGGGTGTGTCAGGCCTACAGTGTGTGCTCTGCAGAACTGTTCAAGTGCACATTGCCAATCATATCTGGTGTCTCTATAGCGTACTTTTACAAAGAAAAAAGGTTTCTAGTGTAAGCTAATAGCAGCCAGTCAGTGTCCTTCAAGCGGCTCTGTCAGTCCTTCCTTCAGCGTGTGCTCTCCAGAACTGTTCCAGTGCACATTGCCAATCATATCTGGTGTCTCTATAGCATGCTTTTAAAACCAAAATTTGTTTTTCACTGTTATAGATTGAATAGCAGTTATTTGTCTTCAAGCGGGTGTGTCAGGCCTACAGTGTGTGCTCTGCAGAACTGTTACAGTTCACATTGCCAATCATATCTGGTCTCACAGTAGCTTGCATGCATAGTACCACTAATCCCCAAAAAAATGACAGGCAGAGGCAGGCCACCCCGCAGGGGCCGTCGTGGTCGTGGTGCTGTGATTCCCTTTTGCCCTAGAATAATGCCCAGTTTTCAGAAGCCACGTACCCTGAACTTGAAAAGCTTAGCTTCAGGCACCTCTCAAGATACCACTCACCCGCCTGCCGCCACCACCAAAACTAGCACCACAGCCGCTTTACTTGGTATGTCAGAGGAGTTATTCACACACCCGTTTGAAGAAATGAGTGATGCACAACCATTATTGCTAGAGGATGTAGATAACAGGGATATGTCTCAGGCAGGCAGCATTAAACACATGGAGGTACGGTGTGATGATGATGATGTTGTACCCGCTGCTGCTTCCTTTTCTGAGTTGTCAGATACAAGTGAAGCGGTTGATGATGACGATGCGTCCATGGATGTCACGTGGGTGCTCGCTCGGCAAGAAGAAGAACAGGGCGAAAGTTCAGATGGGGAGACAGAGAGGAGGAGGAGACGAGTTGGAAGCAGGGGGGGTTTTCAAATTTCAAGTAAGAGGACCGACCAAGCATCTTCTCCATCTCCCTGTTACATAAATCTATGCCATATCCATAGAAATTGTAGAGAATATCCAGGATAGTTTTACAGGGCCAAATCATGTCGCCTGTTGAAATAGGTGACCTTGCTCGGGTCCCAGGTGTGCGGTTCCTAAAATGGCTGCCATATACACGTCCACTGATAGGAGACGCGGAAGGTATTAAACTGATATGAACAATACTCCACTCCTATCAGTAGGTCCGTCCCATTGTGATTTATGCCCCCCACCCACCGCGCAGGGATGGGGGCTGGGGGGAGGAAAGTAGGCCCCCCCATTGTGATTTATGGCCCCCACCCCCCGCGCAGGGGTGGGGGCCGAGGGGGGGAGGACAGTAGGTCCCCCCATTGTGATTTATGGCCCCCACCCACCGCGCAGGGGTTGGGGAGGACAGTAGCTCCCCCCAGTGTGTATCATGGGCTTTGAGGACAGGTGTCAATCCATACCTGCCAAGTGACCCTATGTAGGGGTAACAGTCCCTATTCTGCTCTGTGTCAGTGTGTATCATGGTCTCTGTGGACGGGGAACAGTCTCTATTCTGCTCTGTGTCAGTGTGTATCATGGTCTCTGTGGACGGGGAACAGTCTCTATTCTGCTCTGTGTCAGTGTGTATCATGGACTCTGTGGACAGGGAACAGTCTCTATTCTGCTCTGTGTCAGTGTGTATCAGGGGCTTTGAGGACAGGTGTCAATCCATACCTGCCAAGTGACCCTATGTAGGGGGAACAGTCTCTATTCTGCTCTGTGTCAGTGTGTATCATGGTCTCTGTGGACAGGGAACAGTCTCTATTCTGCTCTGTGTCAGTGTGTATCAGGGGTTTTGAGGACGGGTGTCAATCCATATCTGCCAAGTGACCCTATGTAGGAGGAACAGTCCCTATTCTGCTCTGTGTCAGTGTGTATCAGGGGTTTTGAGGACAGGTGTCAATCCATATCTGCCAAGTGACCCTATGTAGGAGGAACAGTCCCTATTCTGCTCTGTGTCAGTGTGTATCAGGGGTTTTGAGGACAGGTGTCAATCCATATCTGCCAAGTGACCCTATGTAGGTGTCAGTGTGTATCAGGGGCTTTGAGGACAGGTGTCAAACCATATCTGCCAAGTGACCCTATGTAGGGGGAACAGTCCCTATTCTGCTCTGTGTGAGGAGGAGGAACGGGAAATGAGTAGCTCGACATCCAACCTTGTGCAAATGGGGTCCTTCATGCTGTCGTGCCTGTTGAGGGACCCTCGTATAAAAAGGCTGAAGGAGAACAACCTGTGCTGGGTGTCCACGCTACTAGACCCCCGGTCTCTATTCTGCTCTGTGTCAGTGTGTATCAGGGGTTTTGAGGACAGGTGTCAATCCATATCTGCCAAGTGACCCTATGTAGGGGGAACAGTCCCTTTTATGCTCTGTGTCAGTGTGTATCAGGGGCTTTGAGGACAGGTGTCAATCCATATCTGCCAAGTGACCCTATGTAGGGGGAACAGTCCCTATTCTGCTCTGTGTGAGGAGGAGGAACGGGAAATGAGTAGCTCGGCATCCAACCTTGTGCAAATGGGGTCTTTCATGCTGTCGTGCCTGTTGAGGGACCCTCGTATAAAAAGGCTGAAGGAGAACAACCTGTGCTGGGTGTCCACGCTACTAGACCCCCGGTCTCTATTCTGCTCTGTGTCAGTGTGTATCAGGGGTTTTGAGGACAGGTGTCAATCCATATCTGCCAAGTGACCCTATGTAGGAGGAACATTCCCTATTCTGCTCTGTGTCAGTGTGTATCAGGGGTTTTGAGGACAGGTGTCAATCCATATCTGCCAAGTGACCCTATGTAGGGGGAACAGTCCCTATTCTGCTCTGTGTCAGAGTGTATCAGGGGTTTTGAGGACAGGTGTCAATCCATATCTGCCAAGTGACCCTATGTAGGGGGAACAGTCTCTCTTCTGCTCTGTGTCAGTGTGTATCAGGGATCATTAGGATAGGTGTCAATCCATATCTGCCAAGTGACCCTATGTAGGGGGAACAGTCCCTATTCTGCTCTGTGTCAGTGTGAATCGGAGATTTGACTATCTTTATTCAGATTGAAAAATTACAATTCCAGGAAAAATTTAACAAACATTTACAAGAACATGTTATGCACATCATAGAAACAACGTGAACCTCTTTAAAGCCACAACTTAAGACAAAAAATACGTACACACAATGTGTAAGGGTTTGAAAGAATATTCTGAATCCTTACATGTTTACTTTATCGTTTGTTTGATTTTTGTGAACCATATATAAACTACAAGCAGCGTGAAAACTATAAAAACTCAAGTGGCCATGCTGATCAAATTAAATAGTATGCTTTACACAGCGTATAAGGGTGATGTCACAGCACAACGGGAATCTAACAGGGGAAGAGGTGAAAGTCATCCTCCCCCTCCCACGACCCCGCCATATCTGCCAAGTGACCCTATGTAGGGGTAACAGTCTCTATTCTGCTCTGTGTCAGTGTGTATCATGGTCTCTGAGGACGGGGAACAGTCTCTATTCTTCTCTGTGTCAGTGTGTATCAGGGGCTTTGAGGACAGGTGTCAATGTTAGGTGATTTCTGCCCTTTATGGATTAAAAGCAGACTCTGCATCAACTGTGTAATTTTCCATGGGAGTTTTGCCATGGATCCCCCTCCGGCATGCCACAGTCCAGGTGTTAGTCCCCTTGAAACAACTTTTCCATCACTTTTGTGGCCAGAAAGAGTCCCTGTTGGTTTTAAAATTCGCCTGCCCATTGAAGTCAATGGCGGTTCGCGCGGTTCGCCGGTTCGCGAACATTTGAGGAAGTTCGCGTTCGCCGTTCGCGAACCGAAAATTTCGGGTTCGCGACAACACTAATGTTAACCCATTGTGTATGTAATTGCTGGGAGTGCTTTCGGTAATGTACGTGTGTGATTGGTTGTTTTGTAACACCCTGTGGGTGGTCCTATCTAAGGGAAACCTGCATAAAAGAAAGCCCTTTGGATGCCAATAAACAGAATGACTTGACCCTCTAACTTGCAGCCTTGGACAGCTATAATCACTACAGGGATTGCAATGCTCTTCATACTCCCTTAGCTACTGAGCTCTTGTAAGAGCTCTTGTTCCTGATCCTGCTTCGCTCTACAGAAGGAAGAGGTTCATCTACTGGAACCTGGAGCCTGGTCGTAGGTCCAGGGTGCAGAGCAGATGACGAGATACCAGCCCAGCAGCGGTGGTTCGTGGAGTCTGCAGTACTTATGGTGGCTACGCAGTAGTTATGGTGTCTACGGTGCTGATGGTCCTTTGGTGAGCGCTAGGAGCATCCTTTCTATGGTCCAACTTCCAGCCAGCCTGGAGGCAACCGTAACAATAACATTTATGGGGATTTTATGTATTTTGGGGTACTTTTCAAGTTTTATGAAAAATTAGTTTTTTTCTGTCTGGAGATAATTGAGTTATTACAGTATCTGACTCAATTATCTCACAGGCAGAGAGGAGGGAATTATCTGTTTGTATTGGGAGTATCACACTTTGTCACTGTGTTATTATTGGTTGTAAACTTTGTGTCCTTGTCCTCTACAAGGTCCATGTGGGAGTGCTCCTTGTATGTGGACTTGCATAAAAGCCAGTGTGGCACCCATTAAAATCATTCCTCTTGTACCCTTCATGAAGTCTAAGTTCATGTTGGGGTAACTGTCTACTTGCTGGGGAGAAACTACTTGGATGCTGCATTTGTCTGGAACCGTTCGAATCTACACCCGAACTGCAAGCTATAATCACTCAGGCTCAGCAGTTCAGGAGGAAATAGGCAAACAGGGTATCTACTATACCAGCGTTAGTAACTTTATTAACACTTAATAGGGAGCACATGGGGTGGGCAGCATCATTGTAACATGGCTGTGTGATATGGCTGTATTTTTATAAACACCTACATACTTAATAACCCTTAATAGGGAACACATGGGGTGGACAGCAGCATTTTAACATGGATGTGTGATACAAAAGCAAATACAAACATACACAATTAAGCCCTGCACTCAGACTCTCACTACTCCTGGGCGGCAGCAATGACTATAGTACTAATTCATTCTTTATTTAATTTGTTTTTATTTGTATCTCTTGGATGAATGGACAAATTGCCAAATATTCAGACAAAAACATGTTAGTCCCAAAATGAATGCCCAAATCTATTCTCCAGCACCTTATGTGCTATCTACTTCCCTGGTCTACCTCTTACACGTCCTTTTTTCTTTATGCTGATATTGCACTGTAACGGACCGCCTGGCTCCCCGACTGGGTACCTCCATAGAAGAATGCTCCTAATCAGGGGCAGACTGAGAACCCTCAGGGACCCGGGCAAAATAAATCAAGGGCCCCCTTACAGGCCCCACCCATACTCCGCAGCAAGCGCCACCCTCGTCCCGCCTCCATGCACCGCCTCCAGCCACACCCTACACAATCTTTAGACACAAGGAACAAAAGTGCAATAATCCCTTCGAGGCCCAGTAGAGACTACAATTAAGGGCTAATGGGCCATGGAGGGGGGTCTTTGTAGCAGAGGCTATCTCAGTGTCCTTTAGAGAATGTGTTAGAAAGAATCCCCTCCAGGCCCCATTAGAGACTACAATGGAGTCTAATAGGCTTGGAAGGGGGTCTTTCTAAGAGAGGCCATCTCAGCGTCCCTGCTGGAAACAGTCGCCTCCAGGCCCCAGTAGAGACTACAATTGAGGGCTAATGGGCCATGGAGGGGGGTCATTCTAGCAGAGGCTATCCCAGTGTCCTTTAGAGAGTGTGTTAGAAATAATTTCCTCCAGGTCCCATTAGAGACTACAATGGAGTCTAATGGGGCCTGGAGGGGGGTCTCTCCAACACTCTGGTTCCTATTCACAATATAGCAACACAACATAGCTCGCTGATACCTAGGCCAAGTTGGCTCCTCTTATCTTATTTACTGTTGCTGGCTGGCAGTCTGTGGGCTTGCTGGAAGGCAGTGGGCTTACTGGCTGCGGCTGGCAGGCTGTGGGCTGGCTGGCAGGCTGAGGGCTTGCTGGCTGTGGCTTGCTGGCTGGCAGGCTGTGGCTTGCTGGCTGGCAGGCTGGCAGGCTGTGGGCTTGCTGGCTGTAAGCCTGTGTCTTGCTGTAGGCCTGTGGGCTAACTGGTGGCCTGTGGGCTGGCTGGCTACTGGCCAGCGTGTATATGTGTGTGTATATGTGCCAGTATGTCTGTCAGTGTATCTGTATGTCTGTGTGTGTGAGTCCGTCAGTGTCTGTGTGGTTCAGTATGTCTTTGTATATGTGTGTTTCAGTATGGCTGTCTGTGTCAGTACGTCTGTCAGAATGTGTCTATATATCTGTATGTTGTCCGTTTGTGTGTGTATCTGTATGTGTCAGTGTTTGTATCTGTATATCTGCATGTGTGTCAGGTTGTGTATCTGTGTGTCTGTATGTGTGTCAGTGTGTGTCGGTGTATCTATATGTAGTAAGTCTGTGTACCTTTATATCTGTGTGTATGTCAGTGTTTGTATGTGTGTGTCTATGTGTGTGTCAGTGTCTGTGTGTATCTGTATGTTCTTGTGTGTATCTATATGCGGTCAGTGTGTATTTGCATGTGGGTCAGGTAGTGTATTTGTGTGTATCTATATTTAGTCAGGGGGGCCCAAGTAAATGCTTGCCCAGGGTCCAATCAAAATTAAAGACGGCCCTGATGAAGAGCATAGCAATCCCTTGTAGCAGATTCCCCCCAATAAGAGACAGGACTCTAAATTGAGGGTGAGGTAGAACCGAAGGTTTAGTGATACAGCTGCTTCTTTTATACACATTTCCCCACAAGGTTACTACCCACGTGGACCTTATGGAACACAGGACACAAAGTTACAACAACCAACCAACACAGTACAGTACAGTCAGACACTCCCAGCTAATGCACACAAACCCTTCCCTCTGCCTGTGATACAATTACCAAACACAATGGACTAACTTAATTACCACAGGCAGAAAATGTCCAGTTTTACCCAAAGTCCAGAAACACCCCAAAACAACAACATATCCCCATAAATACATCCCTGGATAGCCCTGATCTGGTTGAACAACACATCCAAAAATCACCCAGATCAGAGCAGTGGTTCAAATGTTTTATGGAAGTCACATTTGACCGACCCGCAAGCATGGCTTTCATGCCCAAAACAGTTCCACAGATTTAGGCTGTGCTGCCGGTCTATCTCCTCCTCTATCCTGGAGATAATTGGCTTACGTGGCTGTGGTAACTTAATTATCTCCAGTAACAGGAAATATCTCTAAGTCAAAAACTGTTACAAAAACCACATAAAAATACATAACTCTTGAGACCATGCAGGTACAAGCGCTAGTACAGGCACAACCATCCGCGAAAACCCCCACCCCAGTGACTATGGAGGCTATAGGGGAAATCATGGCAGACCACCATAGAAAGATAGCTGGAGGAGCTCGTAGGCATGCTGTCCATTTTGTCTTAGTTATTCTTCATTTCATCAAGATGTTTAGTTTCCATTTTACAATATGCTGCAGAAGATGCTTGTTTTTCAAGGAGAACCACTGAACTATTAAACTGTGATAAGATCTTTCTGAAAGAACTGTGTTTAGGGTCCAGAAGATATTGGGAGAAGATAAGATGATAACCTGTTTATAGTGAGAAAGAAGAAACTTAGCAGAAGGGGAGAGAAGGACAACATGCAGCTGTAAGAGGGGATTTTCACAGAGAGTGCGGCAGTGCTTGTGAGGGTTTGAATACACACAGAAAACAAAAACAAACAAAAACACTAGCCCAAATCCCTGTGCATATTTAAATAAACTCCAATGGCCATTAGATGTAAGCCCAACTGCCACGTCAAGGCACACCTCTTTGCGTTTCCTACACTGACTAGTCACCTTGCTTTCTTCAGCTAAATAGTAAAATATGGAATTATCCTTAAGGACACAAGCAATGTTTGCATTTTTGTGATGTTTGTGTTCAATGCCAATTAACATTTTTCTTATTTATTGCACCAACACATATACCGTTTTTGTTGTTGTTGTTGTTTTAATTCTTTATTTTGAACAGTGCAGTAGTGATGACACAGTTTGGTAATGGTATATACAGAGGTATATCTACATTAACATTTAGAGATTGCATATTAAGTCAAAGCATACTGCACTGTTTTTTTGTTTTTAAACTAAAGTAATAATACAAATAAACAGACAGGACAGGAGGAGAGACAACACAGATGTCTGATGAGTTGGCTATGCTTGTGCAGCTGTATATGTTAGGCGTATGATTTAAAACAAAATAAGTAATGAATTAACAGGCCTAGATTAGAGTCAGACAAGTGTTATCCCCAGGGTACGTTGGGAATTACCACACTCCCAATACCGTTAGTAAGCCTCTAACCTTGTATCTAGGGGTTACCGGTGACAGCAGGGGGGTGGGGTTCACATAGTACACATTACGCCCGTACATTTGCTTTCCTAGGGGCAAGGATGTCAGAGTGATTAACCCCGTCACTTAGATTAGTCAAGCAGGGATGAGTATTAGAGATGGCATAAAAATAACATAGTTATACACATAAACATCTTGGTAAAACCAGCGCTAAAGCTCATAAGTCAAAGTGTTCTCCGGTGGTGGAAATGGATGGAGCCTGGCGGTCAACCAGGTTTAAGGAAGGTGACTTGTGAGAACATAGCCTTCAGGTCACTCTCACTGGTTCGAGGCGCAATGGGGTAAATTCTTCAATGGCAGAAGGGTATGTGTGCCAGTCCCTTCTGTGTCCTCTTGAAGCCCAGCTTGTTTGGGTTGGATTCCAATTCCGCATAGCTCAGCGATTGGAATATGATGATAAGGTCTGCACAAGCAGCTGTTGGTGCTGTGGGTGGCTTTGGCAGGTGGAACAGGCCATCCAGCCTTACCGATTTGGTCTGTTTGGGCGGCAGTTGTTGAGCAGCCTTTGGACATAATGGGGTAAGTCATCAAGACCTATCGTGTCCGGGATTCCACGGATTTAAAGGTTGTAGCGCCTTTTCTGTTGCTCCATGGTATCCACTCTGTCATTGGTGGTCAGTTGTAGCTTTTGGATTTCAATTATTTTGTTTTACACAGAGGTTAGCCTGGAGTCTTGGGTGCTCGTTGTGGCCTCCAGGAGCGTGATCCAAGAGGCAGTGCTTTTAATGGCAGTTTTGAAGTAGGCCATGTCTGCCGCTATATTTGCCCTGAGCTCAGCAAGCATGTCTTTCAGTTGGGCAGCCGTGACAGGTTCGGCAGAGGTAAGCTGCTTGAAATTGGATCTCATAGATGAACCGAGGGGCATCCCCTCTCCCGTGTCGAAGGGGATATCTTCCGAGGAATAAGAGGACTCATCCCCTTCCAGCGCCATCATGTCCCATGCATCTCTTTGGGATCCCCACAGGAGTTTGACGATATCTCGGTTTGCTGGGGTCCTATCCGCCTTGAATTTGTTTGTTTTTTCCTTCCCATTCCTCCTTCCCACCACTGGTGAAGGGTTGTTGGCTTAGGTAGGTGCCCGTTTTCATGGTCAATATTGTTTTTTGAGAGAGCCAGTCTCGGAGCTTGGGGAAACGCGTCTGCTCTGTTCCACCATTGGCTCTGCCCTCATTATATAATGTTTTTTTTAAAGGTTCAAAGGGATTTTAATTGATGTGACTTACACGTATAAAAACTCTCATTTATTATTAAAAATATGCTAAAATAAACAATACAAAAACCCCACAATTGTTTCAATGTTTTGGCAGTAATAACGTGTGCATAATATGTCCAGTTTAGAAATAGTAATTCAAAATAAATGTATTTATGTGTCTTGATTTACAGAGTGCATAATATGTCTAAGATTTCAATTTATGTTGAAAGTTTGTAATGGGTTTGTGGTGAATGGGTTTAGGATTCAGAGATTGGAAAAAACATAGCCATTTAACTCCTTAAGTACACATGACATGTGTGACATGTCATGATTCCCTTTTATTCCAGATGTTCTGGTCCTTAAGGGGTTAAACTTAAAGCCTTTATTGATGAAATATATGTTGTGAAGGAATACCACATCACGTGGATTATTTCTTATTCTCATCTATACACCCTGTTTGGTTCCTGAACGGAGTTTTGTGTTCTCCTTTTTATACTCCCGAGACCCAGACCACCCCTTGGCTCATTAACTTCACAGAAGGTCGTTAACTTAAGTGCTCTCTTTGAGAGGCCGCCATTCGTATAACCAAATACACATGCGCTTGGGAATGGCGGCTATCTTGTCTGCCGAACACAGTCAGCGGTACTTTGTCGTTGAGTGCATGGAACTATATTCGGACACTACAGCTCATGAATCTCGGTGAACTTGTACCGCCACCTGCTCCGCTTTAAGACAAGCCAGGAGAGCGCTGTTTGGGGAAAAGACTCCATGACCTACGAGGAACATTCGCCATGTAAAAGCCAGGGGAGACATTTGGTAGTTTTCAGACAGGAGCTCTGGAACATTGATTGGCCGTAACTACTTTCTCCCTGGAACTTTGGGCTACGATCTTAAACTTTGGGCCAATCAAAACTTTACCCCGGTGGCGATTACACTACACTGAATGGATCTAAGCGCAGTTGTGACAACTTGGGTACTCAGATCTGGGTTATCTGGGGATATAAGATATGTGGGGTTCCTGTGTGGGGTTTTGGGGGTTTCCTGTGTGGGGTATTAATGGGGTTTTTGAGGTGTTTTGGGGTGTTTTGTGAAAATGTTAGGTTTTCCTGTAACTGGGAGATAATTGAATTACCAGGCTTGTGACTCAATTATCTCCCAGACACAGAGACACCTGGAGGAGTTTTTTGTTGCTCTCTATAGAGACCCCTTGCTGGGGGTCTCTGTATAAATAATGGATGCTTTGGGCAAATAAAGCAGATCTACACCCAACATTAAATCCTGATTTGTGTATGGGGGGGAAGCTATACCAGCTATAATCACTTCAGGGGTTGGATAGAGCTACTTAACACTGAGAAAGGGAGTCAGTGGAGGCGATACACTGGTGGTCCACAACAAATGTCATGAACGGTTCCCCACACTTCTCCTAGATATACCAGGATGGGTTCCCAGGGTTCTGACACCCTGAAGCATGACACCATGGAGCATTGTGGGGGACACTCCACATGTGCCACCTAGAATGCCAACTGGAAAGGAGGTGAGCCAAAGGACAAACAAAGTGGCACGTGGAGTGGCTGCAGGGGCTGGTGGGCAGGAGGTGAGTGCAGCGTTCCTTGCACTCATGGCAATGGAGGAATGCTCAGTGAGTCCCTCACTCCTGGGACCCTGAAGTTCATGTGGTGCCTGGTGATTGTGCATGGTGCACCAGTCTCTCCCAGCATATCGTGACAAAGCTACAGGTTACAAAATACAAGGAGTGAAAAAAAAAAAATCAAAGTGAAATAATATTAGAATATATTTTTCTTGTAACTTTAATAGCCATCACATAAAACAAAATTATCCCGCAAAAGTATACATTTATATAAAGTAGACATCACAGGATTTTTGCATAAGGTTATTTTGACACTTTTTATGTAGTCATTTCACTGTGTTTTCAGTTTTTTAACATACACACATATAACATGTTTGTTTTAATGTTTACTTTGTAAAGCTAGTGTGTGCTATCCCTGTACAGAATTGTGTTAAGCTACATCGGTGATACAGTACAGCGATACCCCCATTGTATGCGTTTGCCACTATTCTGTGAAGCTACTATGCCATATAGGAGACCAGGCTATTTAAGTTGCTATTGTTAGAAGTTTTATAGATGGATTTGATGGGCCTATGTCTTATTTTGTGGCATTATAGCAGTGTGACTGTTAAAATAACCCCACAAGGCCCTTCAATTTGTGAAAGAAGACTCTCCAGGGCAAGTTTGTTATTAAAAACATTTTTTTTTTCTTTTTCTTTCTGGTTTTCCTTTTGGGAGTTGATGTTATATGAAAGCAGAAGTGACCTGTCCTTGTACTTCTGCTGCTAGGCCCTGCTGATGGTTCCCCACCTTGGCAGTGAGCAGCCTAAGAAATCAGTTGAAAATGTGAGAAAGGGATATTTCAGTTCATGATTTGCGTTTCTGAAAAGTATGAAGGCGTTGAGCGTAACTATTTGTATTAAATAAATGCCCACTTTTTTGTTCCATGCCCTGGTTTTTCTCATTGTTAGATATGTCTGTAGAAGTTGATTGTACAGGTCAACTCCCCCCCATGAGTCTATTGTACTGCTTAATGCAGCCTGGCAGCCATCTTGTTTCCCGTCTGCCATTAACTGCGACCCTGCGAGTATGCTCACTGTGCATGGTAGTCAGGATGAACACGTCCTTTTTGTCTCTATATTTTTGAGAGAGCAGTTCATTCTGGCAGAGAGCAGCTGTTTCCCCCTTTTAAAGTTTTTTCTCTTACAGAGCTTTCGGGAAGCCTGTATGTGTTTTGCAGATAATGCCGCAGACCATAGTCTCAAAACTAGAAGTACTTGTCTATGCAGATAGGTTTTTTGGGGGTATATGTTGTGCCAAATTCTTAATTAAAGTGGGACATTCGGGGACATATTTTGCAGTTTGTCATTCTGTAGATGACCTTTTGGGGGGCACTTTGAATTATCATTAAAGTGTATAAAATGCAGTATGACTTCATACCCGGGTCTACTCATTGTTGGAGCAGTATTTTCAAATGCTGGGCTTTCTGATTATGCTCATTAGCATGGTTAGTGCCCAGAATGTCTTTAATTATGGTGCACTGATGGAGTACCAGCACCTTTTATTGGCAATGTGACTCACTACATTTTATTCCTTTATTATATTGCTCTGCATAAATAATTTTCTGCATGACAACCTCCCCTAAGAATTCATCAGCCAACAATTCCATAAAATCCTGTAAACTATAGTTGGATAACTCTGCCTGAATTTCAGGAGTTGCAGTGAACACAGGGATGTTGGGTATGAAATTGTTAGGGGTGAGCAGTGCAAGGGAAATTGGTGCTTTTTTACATCGTTGTCACCAGCTTCACTCTCTAAAGCAGTGTTAGTTGCCTCTATTATTATTGGCTTCTTCATTAGTATGGTCAATGCTTAAACTTAGCAATGCAGAAATGCTTGAATTTTAACTGACTAATGTATTTTATTGTTGTTATTTTTTTAAACTTTTTTTTTTTTATTATTATTTTAAATCAGCATCAATACGATTCGGATTCACTGATCTCATAATGGCTTTCAGCAGGCTGAACAGAGCCATGGATTATTTATCTGACTCCTATCTTCCATATCACTCATTTTAGTATCAGTGGAATTCAGTTGTAATTCCAATGATTAGATGCACTTACTGAGATTTGTGATCTCTGTAGAGTGTTCCTTCAGAACCTCCTCTGTTTCGTCAGGTCTGTAGTCCAGTATTGACACCTTCTGACTTAGCGTAGCAAATTTTATTTTAAATTTGTTTCTAAAATCTAATACATCCGGTCTGATTATCTACAGCATATCTACAGCATATGAAGCAAGGGATCTCCAAGAGGTTTCAATATGCCGACGGGAAAGAGGTGCTCTGTAAACCACCCATGGCAATGTCAACATGGGGGCTTATTGTGTAGTGAGCTCTGTTTCTTTTTTAGTAGATAGCTTTGACTTTAATTCAGCCCTTACTTAAGGGTCATACAATCCACCTATTTCAGCAGCCATCTGGGTTGTGGCAGTGTTGCCTAATGTATATGAATATGTATGTCCTTTGTTTAGGTTGTGGATATCAGTTTCCCCATCTAATTCCATGTCTTCAGATTCTCCACCTGTTTCCAGTTGTGTGCTTTTAAATTGTATGGAGGTGGGGGCCGAGCTACCTCCCATCAGGACCCCCAGCCATGAGGCAAGGGTTCTAATGGGGATCGGGACCTCACACCACCCATCCCTCCCTCTGCAGCCTTTCGCCTCTATGATAGAGTGACTGGGCTGCCCTTACACTGAGCCACTCATGGCTCTGCAGACATGCTTTAGCGCTCGCGGGGGGAGATCCATGCCGCTCCAACCGTGCTGAGCACTTGGAGTGAGTAGAGCCACATTTTGAACTCGCAACTGATGCAGCCGCGGTCCCGCCACCCAGTTGTTGTGGTGAGTGGACCATGGTCGCGCTCACATAAGGCTGCTCGATGGGGCAAGTAAACGCCGGCTTAGCTGGCTTCAGAGGGGATGGTGAAGATGGTGGAATAAGCCACGGTTTAGGCAGTTTGGAAGGGGAATGGGCCTGCAGGCCTTTACTCACCCCTGCAGCAGACTTATCCACATCTTTCATTGCAGGCACCGTTTTTTTCAAGTTTCTTTGCTTCTGCATGATAAGCAAACTTTCTCAAAACAGTAATATTGTTTAAAATTGGTATATTAGAGAGATAAAATCCAAATTAAGAACATTTATGTCCCAGTGCCATTAGAACTCCTCTAATAGGTGGCCATCCAAGATGATGGCAAAGACACCCCCCGATAGATTAATTTCTTAATGGCTTCTTTGACATCTCGGTTTCTAAAGGTATAAATGAAAGGATTAAGCAGTGGAGTGAGGACAGTGTACAAAAGGGCAAGATATTTGTCATACTGGTTACCTTTTGCATTAATATAAACAATGAGAGCAGTTCCAAAGAACATAAGAGCTACAATGAGATGGGAAGAGCACGTTGAAAAGGCCTTCTTCTGTCCTTCAGAGCCCTTAATTTTTAATACAGTGTTTATGATATGAATATAAAAAGACATTATGGTGCTAAATGGGAAAATTATATTTAACACAGCAGCAGCCATTGTCAAAACTTTGCTGACGAAGGAACTGGAACAAGCCAAATTCTGCAATGGGGGCAAGTCACAGAAGAAATGATTCATCTCATTGGGTCCACAGAACTCTAAAGTAACTGTAGCAACCATGAGAACACAAGCTATAAAAAGACCAGTGATCCATGGCAGTACTGCAAGCTCAATGCAAATTGTTCTTGTCATAATTGTTGGATAGCGTAAAGGGTTATTAATGGCCAAATCTTGGTCGAAAGCCATAACTAATAGTATGTAGCATTCTGTTGCACCTAGGGCATCATAAACAAACATCTGTACAAAACATCCTACAAAAGATATACTGTTATTAGCTGCAATGAGGTTTATGAGTAATTTTGGAACTGTGACTGTAACAAACCCAATGTCTAAAACAGCAAATGTACTTATAAATAAATACATAGGAGAATGAAGTAAAGGGTCCAACTTAACCAGAGAAATTATAGTCATGTTCCCAAGGACACAGAGGGTATAAGCTAAAAGAATGATTATAAAAAGCAAGAGCTGGTATTGGTGGAGTTCAGGAAAACCCAAAAGAATGAATTCTATGACTCCTGTCTTGTTTTCTATCTCCATGTTATGTGATGAACACGGGTTCTACGATGATTCCTGTGGGATAAAATAAAATTACTGAATGAGATATTTAGATTATCTTGAAATTACTTCTATCATTTCCTAATTTTAGGAAAAAATACCATGCAAATATGTTATCAGTAAAACACACTGAGTGTATATTGCTTGAAACCGGCACAGTAGTAACCTGTAGATTATGCAATAGTGCAGTGACAATGGTGACTCGTTTTACTGGATAACCTACATTAAATATAAAGCTGGGATTTCAAACTCAACAAACGAGTTGACAAGCTGCCGAAGGGGATTATCAAGTTTTCCACTCTTCTAAATAGACATATAGTACCATCAACTAGATATACTTTGAACTGTGGTCCATGTGCTAGAATTAGGGTAAAATAAACACCATAACTATTACCGCATGCTGTATTGGTGCAGGATTGTCCTGGCACCCTTCCAGAATAAGCCTAGGTGATGCCAGGTGCCTGCCACCACCTCAACTGCTACTAAGCTAAGTCAGCTGTGCACGTACTCTCACTGGCTGACACTCTAAGCCGTCCCCATTATAATGGTCTATAAAGCCGTTGCGGCGGCATAGAACGCCGTAATGGCTTTCACCTCCAGGAGCTCGGCGGTACTCACCTCCACCGCGATGCTCTTCGGGAGGACTGCCTGACAGCCCAATCAGCCCTCCCCCGGCAAATGAGGCCCCCGGGGGCCATGTGTTCACTCTCAAAGAGCGATCACATGGCCCCTTATAGCTGACTGTGGATCTGCCAGCAGGGGGACTGTCTGGGCTGTCAGACAGTCCCCCTGCTGGTGGGAAGAATAAAAATAATATTATTAGACAAGTTTAAAATAAAAAATGTGTATATATATCTTGATCTTGATAAAGACCCAGAAGGGTCGAAACGTTGATGTAGAGGTGGTGATTTTTTGAAATACAATTTGAAATTCCCAGAGAGTGCTCCTGTCTTCAATTTTGGTTTATATGTCTGCTGGGATGCACCCGGTATAAGTCTTTGGATTACTAATTTATTTGAGGTTGAGTGCCCGAGGTTGGATCTCTTTTATATATCTATATATAGATAGATGATCCTCGGCACACTTCCTTAATATTTCTTATGCCTTGGTGCTACCAGCGTATAAATATATGCAGAAAGTAGAAGAGGTGCACTCGTAGTGCTTTTTTCAAGGGTGTAATTTATTTTTTAGTATAACAAAATTGATCCCGACATTTCGATCCCTAAGGGTCTTTTTCAAGGTGACAAATGTAACAAAAAAACACAGTTTATATAAGATAAGTGATGACACTTACCAAATCAGATGTGAGTGGTGCCGTCCCTTAAACCCGGAAGTGTGCATAGCGGGACACGTGATCGCGTAATCGTACGTATAGTACGTAGTGACGTGTAGCCTGGTTGCTAGGCTATTGATGTAAATAAACACCACGTGACTGTGAATATGCCGTGTAGAATGCAAAAAGAACTGTGTTTTTTTGTCACATTTGTCACCTTGAAAAAGACCCTTAGGGGTCGAAACGTCGGGATCAATTTTGTTATACTAAAAAATAAATTACACCCTTGAAAAAAGCACTACGAGTGCACCTCTTCTACTTTCTGCATATATATATATATATATATATATATATATATATATATATATATGTATATATATATATAAAATATATATATTATATATATAATATTTGATATATACATCTTATATACATCTTATATATATGTAACGTGATACGTAATGTATTTTAATGTTAATATAAGTATATATATATATTAATCTTAAAATACACTTAGAATGATGTTAGATATATATAAGATATATAGATATACTGTATATATAATACATATATATATATATATATATATATATATATAATGTTTATATATATTTATATATATCTGTATAATTACAATAGTAAATTAATAGAATAAATAAATAAAATATTTTAAAAAAATAAAAATAAATTATATATATATATATATATGTAATCTCATTCTAACTGTATTTTGTTATTAATACGTATATATATAGGTAACAAATTAAACTTAGAATGACATTCTATATATATCTATCTATATATAAATACAAATAACTGCAAATATCATATAGATACATAAATAACTACATAAGTATTCGTAGAATTTAAATATATATGTATATATATATACAAAAATTCTACGTGTATGCTTAAGCAATATTTTAGCATAATTATGTGATTTCATTAATTCAAATTTGATAGACATGCCTGACAACCCAGGCAGCAAGTGCAGAGAATTAAATTCGCACGCGCTATGTTTAACCCTGTAACTTTCCAAAACACCATAAAACCTGTACATGGGGGTTACTGTTTTACTCAGAAGACTTTGCTGGAAACAAATATTAGTGTTTTGAAATGATAAACTGTATTACAATGATGATATATTTAGTAAAAGTGAAAATGTTTGCATTTTTCACACATGAACTGCACTTTTATTGTTGATATTGTTGTAATATGTTTTACTGTTTTGAAACACTTATGTTTGTGTTCAGTGAAGTCCCGAGAATAACAGTACCCCCCATGTACAGGTTTCATGGTGTTTTGGAAAGTTAGAGAGTCACATATAAGGCTTGCATTTCATTTTTTTGACATTGAAATTTGCCAGATTGGTTACGTTGCATTTGAGACCGTATGGTAGCCCAGGAATGAGAATTACGCCCATGATGGCACACCATTTGAAAAAGAAGACAACCCAAGGTATTGCAAGTGGGGTATGTCCAGTCATTTTTAGTAGCCACTTAGTCACAAACAGTGGCCAAATATTTGTTTTTCTGCTTTTTTTCACACAAAAACAAATATGAGCGCTATCTTTGGCCAGTGTTTGTGACTAAGTGGCTACTATAAAAGACTGGACATACCCCACTTGCAATACCTTGGGTTGTCTACTTTTGCAAATGGTATGCTATCATGGGGGTAAATCTCATTCCTGGGCTACCACACCGTCTCAAAGGCAACATAACCAACCTGGCAAATTTCAATTTGAAAAAACTGAAAAATGGAATGTGCTATATGTGACCCTTTAACTTTCCAAAACACCATAAAAACTGTTAATGGGGGGTACTGTTGTACTCGTGAGACTTTGCTGAATCCAAATATGTGGTTTATTTTCCAGTTAAAGCTAACGGTATTATGACATTTACAGCTAAAATGTCTACAATTTTTTTTTTAAATCTTAATTTCTCACAGTTTTTCTAATTTTATTCATAATAAATTATGTTCCATATATGAATAGTTTCTCCTGAAGAAAATGATATAAAATACGTGTGGGTGCATATAATATGAAAGAGGTGAATTACGGTTGAACAGACATATAGCGCAAATTCCAGTGTTTGTTTACATTTTGTTTTGATCAGAACGTGCACTATTGACTCCGTCCTGAAGGGGTTAAACTCTCTTGTTCATTTGTTTGATGCCCTGCCGTGGTTTCCATTTGTGTGGTTAATCCGAGAGCGCGTTTATTTCTTGTATTTCTGGCATTTTGACCTTGGCTTATCTTTGACTATTCTCCCTTCTGATTGTCCTTGACATCTGGCTTTTCCTTATTCTGACTTCTGTATCCCTGACCGCGGCTTGTTCTGTTCTTGGTGCGTTAAATATGGCCATTTAAGGTCCAGTAATATGCCTGCTGTTCTTTTAGTATTTGCTTCTCTTATCTTTGTCTGTTGGATCCTGTCTATCGGTGACAATAGCTGACTTGGAGAATTGTTACAATTCAGCTAATTTGACCATAAATTTAAAATTCTCTTTAAATTCCCATTTGTCTTGCAAACTGGACTCAATTAACCCTTAGGACACCCAATTCACAATAAAGCCTTTATTATAGGAATCCTAATCGAGTTATTTTACAGCCAGAGAAAGGCAACTTTGCTTTAGCAATTACCCTGACTCGTAAGTCAGATCAACATTGTGATAAGCTTTCCACATTATCCAGACTATATCAGCATTTATAGGCAATCTGTTGGTTTTGTCTTGAATGTGGATATTATATTTTTCATTTTGTGAATTAGCAGGGGTTAAGCCGCAGACACCACTGGAGTGTCATTTTGGTGACCATAATAAAGTTGAGAGGATCTGCAGTCGCAGACTATCCCAACTTTTATATTTCTCTTCAAGGATTGGCAATAACCTCACATATCTAAAACATCATTAGCCCCAATATTTCAGCACATGATGGCAAAATAAAAGTAAAAACAGTTTGTTGGTAACATGATTTTACTCTTTTGTCTCCATGCAGCAAGCAATACACACAGTAACAGTTGTTTTACTGATATTACATAGTAGCCTGTAAACCTTCCACTTTAGGTTTCTATTTTTTTTTTACCCAGAACATGCTTTCAAAGGAAAATAACTAAATGCAGCCAAGAAGCATAATTTATTACCGTAATTCATCACAGATTATCGATATGTGATGATTGCATATATTTTTATTTTTAATGTTAATTAGAGTTTTTTTTGTAAGATGACAATGTAAATGCTTTTCTTTTTTTTCGTAGGTGAAACTATATATTAATTTAATATTATTGTAATTACTAATATTGCTGAACCAATTGCCACAAGTGTCGTGACTTGTCTGAACCGTGTCGATGCCGTTACTTTATCCTTAACTAAGGCTGTCATCGAGCCCACCGCTCATTTAGCTGCTGTTAGAATTACAAGACCATTTAAGGATTAAATTACTGGTACTGGAAAAATTAGGTGTGAATTCCATATTTAAACTAAAAGACATTAGCTGGAAATATAGCAGAATGGTCATTTGTTTCCGTTCAAATATGTTGTCCTCACTGTATGCTCACTGTCCATAATTCCTGCTTTTTCTATATCTCAGGAAAACTATAGTATATTGATCATTCACTAAAATGTTAGGACACTGAAGAATACAGTTATTCTAGCAGAAAATGGCAGGAAACTTGGAATATGGTTCTTTATATAAAAAAGAAGCTGGAATAAACCACAATTCATGATTTGGAAAAAACTTATTTTAGAAAACACCCTAGCCAACCGAGAAGGTAACCCCCAAAAGTCTAATAGAGGGGACTTTATAGGGAGAAGATGTTTATCAATGTATATGTGTTATTAAGTGAATCAGTAGAACATTGCTCACTGCTGAGTGGCCGGAGATCCTTTGATAGCAGCAAGTTTCTGGTATCCGCTCTTTCTGCACTGGTAAACCCTTCATCTGACCTCGCACCAAACCTTGTTCTGTTCAACACATCATGATTCATAGACAAAACATGTCAGAAGTTTAAACTCTTTGTCCTGATTATACAGGAGAGGGAATGTATAATTTAAATCATAGTAACATTATTAATGGTGCACATGTATTATAACCCATGGGACCCACAGAAAACTGTCACTTACTTGAGATCTGATGTTTATAATTCATTAGGACAGAAAACTCATCAGTGACATTAGCCATCTGTTGTATACTAGCCTTTCTGAATGATTTGCAGCCTTTTTATACTGGAGTTAGTTTGAACTAATTCATTAGTGTCATCCCAAAGGAGACATTACACCTTGATTGTTAACAGATCCGTAAGATTAGCTGAAATGAAACCAATGTATTAATGTATGATACATTCAACGGTAGGTGGTCAGTATTAAGGAAATGCAATGTTTGATTTCACGACAGCTACAGAAAACAAATACATAAACCAAATCCATTATATTTTAATATTTAAGGAATCTGCATTTTATAATAAATGGAAGCAGACACACCAGAGACAGACATTGGAAGAGTACCAATAGGGGCCCCTCATTCTTCATGCGGTGGACAGGGAGAAAGCAAATTTAGGGTCCCAGGGCCCCTGTCTAATCCCTTGGCCACCTGTTTAGCTTTCATCTTATGGATGGAGCTATCATTTGTATTGTTTACTCTCTCCATCCTTTCCAGGTCCACAATATACTCAAGCTATTAACTCTCTGCAAGCCATGGACAGAAGATAGAGGTCAGTGGCAGACACCATTAACTGTGAATGGACCTCTTATGACCAGTTTGCCCTGAAAGCAGACACAGAAGATGCCAATTGGTGTATGTCAGTGTGTAATATGCAGAGGAGGTATATTTTTTATAAGAGAATTTCCCTCTCTTGCATCACCTCAAAAATATAACTTAAGTCTGTTAAAAGACACATGGTCAAAATGCCCATCAAACTCACCTGTTTCTTTCCATAATGTGGATGTTTGTCAGAAGATAGATAGAGGCTAGGTAATTTAATAACTAGAAAAATCCTTAGCCTGACCATCTTAGAAGTCTACTGAAACTAATTTACTACCAGTAACCAGTACTGTAACGGCCGATACATCAAATATTTCCTACTCTTCACTACTTAATGTTCTTTTCTTTGACAATCTTTATTTTGTGTATATAAATCAAAGTATACAGATTAAGAATTCAACAGGCAATGTGGTAAAGTACACATTACCATGCAAGCACTTGGAAGATAAAAACATTGGCGACATTGAATATCGGGCATTAATGAACATTACAGCCTGGGACAATGCTGCCGCCCATGTGTTCCCTAATAAGGGCTAATAAGTATATAGGGGTGTATATACAAAATACCCCTCTCTGTCTCATTAGAGATATCTTTGCCTGTAGCTCAAGTAAGCAGGCTGAAGGGTCAGTGTTAGGACCTGCTTAGGAGGGTCTGCCTTGACGTTGGCAGGCGGGCATTCCCTCCAATGGCCATTGGAGCAACTAATGACCTCCATTTGTCTAAATATACATAGGAATTAAGGAGAGAGCGCAGGTAACTTTTTCTTCTCTTTGGTTTTTACTATATATTGGGGCTGATGTGTACTGTAGTCCTTGCTGCCGGCCCAGTAGTGATGGGAGTGAGCGCAGGACTTCTCTTTTTGAATTATTGAACATTATGGCAACTGCCATTTATTATCAGATTATAGAATATCTTGTCACATAATCAGATGTTTCAGAAGTCACGAATGTGACCCATCAAGCCCTCAATGTAGGCTAGATATATAAAACCAGTAGTAGGCAATATCAAAAAGATAGCAACAGGGGAGTTTCACCTCTATTTGAAGCATCCTGTATATCAGTCGGCATGTTGGGGTAGGTTAAGGGATGGAAGATTTCGTCTGTTGTGTCTGAGCTGAGGTGGGAGGGGGAGGGTGTGGAGAAGAGGTAAGAGAAAGGGAGAGGAAGAAAATAAAGGTTTTGCAGTGCTGCCGTAAGTGATTCTATGGTGTAAATATCTCCCATCCAGTCAATCCATTGCTGGAAAGTAGGCGTCTGTTTCTTGAGCATGGGGATCAATAATTTTGCTGCTGTCAGAAAATGTTTAGTCTAAGACTTCTTGTAGGTATTTAGGGCCATTGTGACGAGACCAATCTACTGTGCAGAAGGATTTATTTCTCTCTTTCTGCACAGCCGTTCGGTAGATTGTGGGGAGCCGGCCGGTGCCGTTAATTGGCCACCCAGAAGCTGGAGTGTGCCCTCCATTTACCTCCCTGAAGCTGCGGTTAACCGCAGCTTAATTGATTGTTACTGGGTGGCCGCGGTTACACTTAGCGGCCGCTAGATGGCGGTGTTATGGAGCTCCCCGGCTTTCAAGCACCAAACCCGGACACTTTTACGTGCAGGCACCGCTGAACCTCCAGCCCCTGGTTCTAATTCGTACGGATTTAACCGAATACGTGTTAATTTGTGTAGCGGATTGGTACCGGGCTGTCCCACGACATGTATGAGAATAAGTGTATTTGGTCATATGGCTGGTTTAATGTGTATGTACATGTATAGAAAGCATGGTATCCGGGTATAATGACAGTTAAATGTATGTAAAGAATTGTATTCCTCTAGTTGTTCGGTAGAATCATTCAAATAAAACAAGGGAATGAAACTACCGAACAACCAGACCACCCAGGAATGAGTGTGCCTCCAATTACCGTTTGCAACAATGTTGCAAACAGGTAATTGGCAATCAGTGCAGTGTGGTCTTTGTCCTCTGGGTGGCCGCCATTCGGGAAACAAACACGTGGCGGCGGCCATCTTAAACTACCGAACAGCGGTGTTTTGCCGTCGAGTGTCTGGAACTAAAATCGGACACTTGACTAGGCAAACACCGCTGAGACCTCCATACTTCCAGAAATTCGTATGGAAACTACCGAATGACCCGCCGTTCGGTAGAAAGAGCCCCATAAACAAGGGAATTCATTCAAACCCTCTCCAGGCTCTATAACACAGGCAATTCGACTGTTTTCATTCCCTTGTTTGTGACCGACCGCAGGGCCAAAATGCATGGAACTGTTTTCGGATACTTTACCCATGCGGTCGGTCAAATCTTTGGAACCCCATATCTCACGAACCATTCATCCGAATGGGCTAATTTTTAAGTATGTTGGTCCCCCAGAATAGAGCTATCTGGGGATGTTGGATTTGTGGATGTACCCCAAGTATTTAGGGTACATCCAAAACTCGGGGAAAACTGTGTACACAATAAGGGGATTATGATGCTAGAGGAGGGGAGGAGATCTGTGGGAGGTTACTACTTAGAGATTGGATAATGTCTTAAGTGTTAGAACCTCCTCCCTTGCATGGGAGAGGGCTTTATAAGGAACTGTGGAATAAAGCTTGTCAGTCTACTCCTGAAACTGTGTGTCGTCCAGTTATTGGGATTGCGATGGGGATACTGCTGTATTACTTTACCTGCTGGAAACCTTGCCTATGGACTTAACATCACCTTGTTCCTGAGCCTCACTGGAATCTCTAGTGGAGAATAGCTGTGCAAGATCGGCTCTCCGCTACATTGGTTGGCAGCGCTGGGATCCAAACTCACAGAGGAACAAGCGTAAATGGAGTACGGATGGAGATTGATTTTTCATCGCTAAAACGCTCCACGCTAAAGGACCTCCTAGAGGCAAGGGGTATACAAGCCAGCAATAAGAAGAAAGCAGTACTTGTTACAGAACTCATGGCAGAGTACAGAATGGAGGGCGATTCAGTTCCGGCACAGAGGGAGCCGGGAGGAACACCACAAGGATCGGAATTCCAGAGGCAGGTTCAGTTCAGGCTATCCTTTTATGGGGAAAACCCCCCAACAGAAATTGTTACCAGGACAATGGCCGAGGTACAAGAATTCATCCTAAGGACACAGGCACCAGAACAAAGCTCTGCAATTAATGTGCCACAGGAAGGTAAGCCTAAAATACCATACCAGGCTTTTAAAACATATGTGGAGGCAGAGGAAGATATAGACGCTTTCCTGCAAGACTTTGAAAGACTGTGTGCACTGCATAAAATTAACGCAGAGGACTGGGTACCTATTTTGGCCGGAAGGTTAACCGGGAGGGCAGCAGAGGCATATCGGACTGTACCTAATGACGAAATAAGGAATTACAGTAAAGTGAAAGAAATTATACTCGCCAGGTATGCTATAACACCCGAGGCATACCGGCGGAGGTTCCGGGATCTAAAGAAAACAGAGAAGGACTCGCACGCAGAGTGGGCATGCCGATTACAGGGGGCAGCGCTCGGGTGGGTGCAAGCTAGCAAGGCACGTTCTATGGAGGATGTAATACAAATGTTGCTGATGGAGCAGTTCTATGAGGGAGTAACCAATGAGGTCCAGGAATGGGTAAGGGACAGAAACCCTACTTCCCTTACCGAGGCGGCTAGGAAAGCGGATGACTACCTGGATGCACGCAGGTCACAAAAACCTGCAGCTCCAAAAGCAACCTTTAAAACATTCGGGGGAAACAACTACACCCCAGCTCCACCGAGACCGCTACCACCACCTCCACCACCCGCTGCACAGCCCCGGTTCCGACAACCCACCGCTGGCCCCTGTCATCACTGCCAGAAGTGGGGACATTATAAAAGGGAATGCCCACAGCTACGGGACCGTTCCACCTGGATTCGTCCAGGCCCACCTCCACCCAGGGCGGCCGCAGCCCACCACTACCAGGACCTAGTCACCACCCCATATGGTTCCGCAGTCCCCATTACTACTGTGGAACAATGGGAGGTACTGCACGAGGCAGATCCGGTCCAGGCCAATGTGGATAATCTACGGCACCATCGACAGACGGTATATCTGAATGGTACAGCAGTCCGGGGATTACGAGATTCGGGAGCCACCATCACTTTGGTACAGAGCCACCTGATTTCAGATCAGGCAAAACTGAACAAAACTGTTGCCGTCCGGGTAGCTGGGGGAGCAGTGTACCGGCTACCTACAGCAAGGGTACATTTACATTGGGGAGCGGGGACAGGGGAAGTGGAGGTGGGGTTGATGCCACATTTACCGGCGGAGGTTTTATTGGGGAACGATCTGGGGAGGCTCACTTCTGCTTTTGAGCCCCAGTCACCCACCACAGGAGAGGTCAACCCTGTAGTCACCCGACAACAGGCCCGCACCCAGGACCACAACACACTGCCGGAGGTCCAGGTAAGCAACCCTACCCCCCCTCTAGAATGTGTCCCCTGGGCTCCACCTAATGAATTTGTAGCTGAAGTCGCAACAGACCCCACGCTTCAGGTGTATAGGGACAAGGTTGGCACGGGTTCCCCCGGGGCGGAGGGAGAGAAGTTTATCTGGGATAAACAACTTTTATACAGGGAAACAACCAAACAGATTACGGGGTTAGACCCGATAGCGAGGAGACAATTAGTGGTACCACAGCGGTACCGGGCTGAATTACTCCGGATAGCGCATGATATTCCGCTATCCGGACATCTAGGGGTTAGTCGCACCAGGTACAGACTAACCCAGAGTTTCTTCTGGCCAGGGATTAGCCAGGAAGTACGCAGATATTGCACGACTTGCGATACCTGCCAGAGAGTGGGAAAAAGGGGGGATCGCAGGAAGGCTAAACTTCACCCCTTACCCATAATAGAGGAACCTTTTAGCCGAATAGCGGTGGATCTGATAGGCCCCCTCAATAAAGTTAGCCCGTCAGGAAAACGGTATATTTTAACGGTCGTAGATTATGCCACCAGGTATCCAGAAGCAGTGGCTCTGACCAACATCCACGCTGAGACGGTCGCGGATGCCCTCATGCGGATATTCTCCCGGATGGGATTACCCAGGGAGATTATTTCGGATCAGGGTACCCAGTTTACCGCAGAATTCACCCAACACCTCTGGAGGATCTGTGGCATTAAGCCTATTATCAGCGCCCCTTACCACCCCCAGACGAACGGGCTCTGCGAACGATTCAATGGTACCTTGAAGCAGATGCTCCGAACCTTCGCAGAGACCCACAAGGACTGGGAACGATTCCTGCCGCACCTCCTATTTGCATACCGGGAGGTGCCGCAGGAATCCACAGGGTTCTCCCCGTTTGAATTATTGTTTGGAAGGAGGGTCCGAGGCCCATTGGATCTTATTAGAGAGCATTGGGAGGGAGACCGGAGCACAGATGGCACTCCCATCCTACCATATGTGTTGGCCTTTCGGGACCGCCTAGAAGCGTTGACCAAGACGGTACGGGAAAACCTTCAGGAGGCCCAGACCCGCCAGCGTACATGGTATGATCGGGGAGCCAGGGACCGTAGCTTTCAGGTCGGGCAGAAGGTACTAATTTTAAAACCTGTCCGACATGATAAGTTACAGGCCGCCTGGCAGGGCCCATATAAGGTGGTGGAGCAAAGATGCGATACCACCTATATTATCGGCCCCTGCACAGGGACTGGGGGGCGACGCATGCTCCATGTGAACATGCTGAAGCCCTACCACGAGCGTACTGAGGAGGTAACCGCCATCTGTGCCCCTAACACGGAAGAGTTTGACAGCTTACCCCTCCCCGATTTGCTGGGGGATGGGCAGCTGTCCGGAGATTTAGGGGAGGTTACGCTGGGAGATCGGCTGAGCCCACAGGAGCGGATCGAGGTACAGCAACTATTG
Source organism: Pelobates fuscus (assembly GCF_036172605.1). NCBI lineage: Eukaryota > Metazoa > Chordata > Amphibia > Anura > Pelobatidae > Pelobates > Pelobates fuscus. The sequence continues at coordinate 112,123,637 of NC_086329.1, read as the reverse complement.
GAAGAGAAACGCGACACGTTCTCTAATGTACCTGGATACACGCCTCTGGCAACTCACCGGGTCGAGACCCCAGGGCAACTACCCATGCGCCAGACGCCATACCGCATTCCAGAAGCGGTACGGGCAAACATGCGTAAGGAGATCGACGAAATGCTCCAACTGGGGGTGATTGAACCCTCAGACAGTCCTTGGGCATCTCCTGTAGTCCTCGTACCAAAGCGAGACGGTACGACCCGCTTCTGCGTGGACTATAGGAGATTGAACGAGAAGACTGTATCTGACGCCTATCCGATGCCCCGGATAGACGAGTTACTGGACAGAATGGCCAGGGGCCAATACCTCACCACTATTGACTTGTGTAAAGGGTATTGGCAAATCCCCCTGGCCCCAGACGCCATCCCGAAGTCGGCCTTTGTCACCCCATTTGGCTTGTACCAGTTTAAGGTCATGCCATTTGGGATGAAAAACGCCCCAGCCACCTTCCAAAGGATGGTGGATCGACTCCTAGATGGATTCCAGGACTATACATGTGCCTACCTGGACGATATTGCTATTTTTAGCAATACGTGGCAGGAACACTTAGCTCACATCGGAGCTGTACTAGATAGGATAAGGGAAGCAGGTCTGACCTTGAAGCCGGCCAAGTGTAGTATCGGCATGGCTGAGGTACAATACCTGGGACATAGAGTAGGGTGCGGTAAACAAAAACCCGAACCCGCCAAAGTAGAGGCTGTAGCCCAGTGGCCCACCCCTAGGACTAAGACCCAGGTTTTAGCGTTTCTAGGGACAGCAGGGTATTACCGGAAGTTTGTTCCCAATTATAGCGCCCTGGCCAAACCCCTCACTGACCTGACCCGTAAGAACCTTCCCCGCCAAGTAAACTGGACCCCGGAGTGTGAGCAGGCATTCCAACAATTGAAAAATGCACTGATAAATGCCCCTGTCTTGGCAGCTCCCAATCCAACTAAACGTTTTCTTGTTCACACAGACGCTTCTATGTTTGGATTGGGGGCAGTACTGAGTCAAGTCGGGGCCGATGGCGGGGAACATCCAGTGGCTTACATCAGTCGCAAACTGTTACCTCGAGAAGTAAGCTACGCCGCCATCGAAAAGGAATGCCTGGCTGTGGTGTGGGCCCTAAAGAAGCTACAACCCTATTTATATGGACAGCCCTTTTCCTTGCTCACGGATCACAACCCGTTAGTCTGGCTGAACCGGGTGGCTGGAGACAACGCCAGGCTGCTGCGCTGGAGTTTGGCGCTACAGCCTTTTGACTTTAATATCCAGTACCGGCCGGGTAAGCAGAATGGAAATGCTGATGGGTTGTCAAGACAAACTGACTTAGAGAAATGATCCGTGAGCCCCCGGACATCCCCAAGCCGATCCGTGTTGGATCAGACTGTGTATGCCGGCTTGTGGGCAAGGGGGAGCAGTGTAGCGGATTGGTACCGGGCTGTCCCACGACATGTATGAGAATAAGTGTATTTGGTCATATGGCTGGTTTAATGTGTATGTACATGTATAGAAAGCATGGTATCCGGGTATAATGACAGTTAAATGTATGTAAAGAATTGTATTCCTCTAGTTGTTCGGTAGAATCATTCAAATAAAACAAGGGAATGAAACTACCGAACAACCAGACCACCCAGGAATGAGTGTGCCTCCAATTACCGTTTGCAACAATGTTGCAAACAGGTAATTGGCAATCAGTGCAGTGTGGTCTTTGTCCTCTGGGTGGCCGCCATTCGGGAAACAAACACGTGGCGGCGGCCATCTTAAACTACCGAACAGCGGTGTTTTGCCGTCGAGTGTCTGGAACTAAAATCGGACACTTGACTAGGCAAACACCGCTGAGACCTCCATACTTCCAGAAATTCGTATGGAAACTACCGAATGACCCGCCGTTCGGTAGAAAGAGCCCCATAAACAAGGGAATTCATTCAAACCCTCTCCAGGCTCTATAACACAGGCAATTCGACTGTTTTCATTCCCTTGTTTGTGACCGACCGCAGGGCCAAAATGCATGGAACTGTTTTCGGATACTTTACCCATGCGGTCGGTCAAATCTTTGGAACCCCATATCTCACGAACCATTCATCCGAATGGGCTAATTTTTAAGTATGTTGGTCCCCCAGAATAGAGCTATCTGGGGATGTTGGATTTGTGGATGTACCCCAAGTATTTAGGGTACATCCAAAACTCGGGGAAAACTGTGTACACAATAAGGGGATTATGATGCTAGAGGAGGGGAGGAGATCTGTGGGAGGTTACTACTTAGAGATTGGATAATGTCTTAAGTGTTAGAACCTCCTCCCTTGCATGGGAGAGGGCTTTATAAGGAACTGTGGAATAAAGCTTGTCAGTCTACTCCTGAAACTGTGTGTCGTCCAGTTATTGGGATTGCGATGGGGATACTGCTGTATTACTTTACCTGCTGGAAACCTTGCCTATGGACTTAACATCACCTTGTTCCTGAGCCTCACTGGAATCTCTAGTGGAGAATAGCTGTGCAAGATCGGCTCTCCGCTACAATTTGGTAGTTTGTATATGTGAATGTTAACCCAGATAGCACAGCCAGGGCCGGCCTTAGGGGTGTGCGAGCTGTGCGGCCGGGCTGCTGGGCGGTCAGGCGGCGCTGGCGGGCGGCTGGCGAGGGAGCACTTCCTCTGAGCTGTATGCTCAGCTCCCTCGCGCGCCGCAGAGTGAGGCTGGGAGCCGGAATATGACGTCATATTCCGGCTCCCAGCCTCACTCTGCGGCGCGCGAGGGAGCTGAGCAAACAGCTCAGAGGAAGTTCTCCCTCGCCAGCCGCCCGCCAGCGCCGCCCGCCCAGCCCAGCAGCCACTGGACCACCAGGGAGGAAGAGACCCCCCCCAGCATTCCCAAAGGTAAGGAGGCTGGGGGGGGGGTGTCTAAATAAATTTAAAAAAATGTGTTAATGTTAGTGTGTGTCTGTGTATGTTAGTGTGTGTGTGTGTGTGTTAGTGTGTGTCTGTGTATGTTAGTGTGTGTATGTGTCTGTTAGTGTGTGTCTGTGAGTGTGTTTGTCTGTTAGTGAGTGTGTGTGTCTGACTGTGTGTGTGTGGCTGTCTGCCTGTGTGTGTGTGACTGTTTGCCTATGTGTGTGTGTGTGTGAGACTGTCTGCATGTGTGTGTGTGACTGTCTGCGTGTGTGTGTGTGTGACTGTCTGCCAGTGTGTGTGTGTGTGTCTGTCTGTCTGTGTGTGACTGTGTGTGTGTGGCTGTCTGACAGTGTGTGTTTGACTGTTTGTCTGTGTGTGTGTGACTGTGTGTGTGTGGCTGTTTGCCTCTGTGTGTTTGGCTGTCTGTCTGTGTGTTTGTGTGTGGCTGTGTGTGTGGCTGTCTGCCTGTGTGTGTGTGTGGCTGTCTGCCTGTGTGTGTGTGTTTTTGTGTGTGACTGCCTATGTGTGACTGTCTGGGCAGACTAGATGGGCCGAATGGTTCTTATCTGCCGTCACAGTCTATGTCTGTGTGTGTTTGTGTGTGGCTGTCTGTGTATGACTGCCTGAGTGTGTTTGTGTGTGTGTGTGTGTGTGTATGGCTGTCTGCCTGCCTGTGTGTGTGTGTGTGTGTGACAGGGTGTGTGGGAAGGGGTAAGGAGTGGGGGGGGGGGGCGCTGTGAAGATTTTTTGCACAGGGCGCCCAAATGCCTAAGGCCGGCCCTGAGCACAGCCATGGAGCCAAATCGTGTAATTAAAGACTTTGGCTCCATAGCAATTGAACTGTGTGAATAGGATCTGAGCGCTATTCGGTAGTTTTGTGCGCTCAGATCCCAGCTATCTGGGGATATGTGGCATGTCTGTGTTTTATGTATAAAAAGTAACTTTGTGTATTTTAAAGTGTTTTACTGTCTTTGTGTCCCCATGTGCATAATGGAGTCTGGTCTCTGTCCTGGGAGGTAATTGGATTACTTCTCCATTATCTCCAGGATAGAAGACCCTAAAACCAGTCTGAGCCAGATAGCCATGTGCCAGCCAGGGCCCAAAATAAATTTTACTAACTTTTGAACCTCCGGTCTGATTCATGCCATTTTTTAATATGTTGTTCCCCTGAATGGATTGATTGTGAATATGTAATTTGGATGTGAATGTGATGTATGGTTTTAGAGTTATGGAAGTTGGGTAGAAAGTATGTTTAACTGTATGTATAATTGAGTTTCCTCTCAGGATAAGGGGAGGGAATATGTGGGATGTAACTGATATGTGATTGGTTGTTTTATACCTCCCTGTGGGCGGTCCTGTATTTGAAAAGACTGTAATAAAAACCAGGCTGGGTGTGCCAGCACCTGAGACCACTGCTTCACCCTCAACACGGAGCCTTGTCTCGTTCTTGGGGGGATTCACTGTATGCTGTCTGAGACTGATTGCCAGGAGTGTAAGCTGATGTATGCTTTTCCTGTTCATCTGCTAGCAGCTATTCGTGAGCTTCCAGTTTGGAGTGCTATTTTGTATCCAGTTCGGGAGTTTGGTGTTCTGCAGTAGCTGTGCCTGTCTCTCAGAAAGGGGCATATCGCCTAAACGGATTTTAACCCCTTGTCTGCTGAAACGGTCCGTTACAGCCATGTCTGTGTGGTGTAATAGTATGGAGTGAGACCAGGGCGGCAGGTTGGAGTCCGTGCTCGGATCTTGGAATTCACCATTGCCTAAAAGGGGGAAATAATTGGGCAGGTCTACCAGATGTAAAGCCTGGTGCCGACCTCCAATCTGCATTTCCAGCACTAATCCGAAATGTCTGTATTCAAGCGATGTTGTGTGTCTGGGTAGTTAATTTCCTGGAATTTTGAGCCTATAGAGCATTTGTACTTTTGTGAAAATTAAAATTGTATCCCACTCTTATTCAGTTAGTGTTTCGCCTGTCTCTTTCCCATGTTACAGTAAATTCTTAATTTTCTCACTTGTTTTGCTGGTTAAGATTGCAGTTGGTTTTGGCCAAATTGCAGTTTATATTCATTTAAGCCAATTGGCTGTTTGTCTGAAATGCCTGTCTCCAAAGTGCCATATAGACATATGATCAAGCAAACAACTAGTGCAATGGTTGAACAGTATGCAGAGTACCACCCGTGGTGCCAAATAAAGGATAATTAATAGGAAAAAAGATGATTGAGGGCAGAGTGACAGCCACTAACTCTTGATTGTATTTGCAGATCAAGTGAGAAGTGACCAATAGGGGGGGGGGGGGGGGGGGGAAGTAGAGCATATGCAAATGAGCTCAACGAAGAACCACATTTTTGCCTCATAATTCTACTTTGTACATGGATCCCTTGGAGTATGCGTCTGCTGTATACAACAGCTTTGAAACAAACTCAGGAAGAGGAGTAAAGCCAGTGAACCACTCATGGACAGCTGTTTCATTGTTAATGCAACTCATCAGCATAAGGTTGGTTACTTGCTTGCTATGGAGGCTTGGCGTTACTTGTAAAGTACATACCAACAGAGTTGTGGTGGGGAAACAAGTGTGGATGAAATCCCTTTTAAACATGAAGTAAGTGGATAGTTAATACATTGCTAAACACAAATACATACACCAGTCAAGTATTAAGACTTGCTTTTCCCACAGAAATCTCACTTTAACAGTGCCCTCACTACTGCAAGGGATTCTTGGCAGACGTATGTAAATTTGCTCAACAAAGAACCACCTTTTTGCCTCATAATTCCACTTTATACAGAGAGCACTGTTAAAGTGAGATACCTGTGGGAAAAGCAAGTCTAACGGATTGACTGGTGTGTGTGTATTTGTGTTTAGCAATGTATTAAATATATATATATATATATATATATACATATATATATATATATATATATATATATAATGTGGTCAGAACTTAAATATTATATGAAAATAGAGAAAAGGGAGAACGTTGGTATTGGTGTGCCAAAACAAACATATGGGTAGTAATAAAGAGGGCCCACCAGAGATAATGTAATAATAATAGTAAGATAGTAGAGGGAGTGGTGGGTGGGGTCAATTGAACAGGAAACGGCATAGGTAAGTAGGGGGGTAGAGTTTATATAGGGGAAAACTCCTCCCACAAATTCAGGCCCATGAATTTTTACTTGTGGTCAGAACTTAAATAGTATATGAAAATAGGGGTTGTTATCCAACAGGCCTGTTATGTCATTGAATATGGGTCTATCTATAGGTTGTAGGAGGTCGATCTATTTTGTTGATACCTTTTAAGAATAGTTTTGATGGAGTATGAAGAAAGAAGAGGAGGTGAGTGGGATAGGTGGTGAGGATGTGGTGTTGTATGCCTGTAAGATATAATTTAATGGTGTTATGTGCTAATTTGAGGTATAAGTGACAAAAAGAGGCAAAAGCTATCTGGTCTCGATAGAGTAATTATCTAGAATGTGAAATTCCCCACCAAATTTGCGGAAAACAATCAAAGCCCTATGGTATGCCGTCTTAGTGTTGGCTAACAGAGCATTGCGTGAGAGTGACCGTACGTGGGTCAATAATCCCATTATTCTATGATTAGCTCCAGAAATGTTGGAATTCTGGATGGGAGTTCATTAGCGAAGGGATGTAGATGTACCTTTTGAAATGCCTGAAAATTAGACTAGGACAAAGCATCAGCTGCAGCATTATGAATTTGACGGAATGTGTTTGCACACCAAGAAAATTGTAGCTTGGCGGAAAGCCATGTCAACTTGCGTACCAATCACCTTGCAAGCCACCAAATTATCTGATAAACACTTGACTGCCTTACCCTCCCACAGATGACCCCATGTATGTGCAACTGCTACGATGATATAAATCTCAAGAAGGGCTGAAGTTTCCCTGAAGGCCGGCAAGGTATGCGCCTCATGAGGCCAAACATCCCTAAACCAGTGGTTGCCAAAAATTGCGGCAAACCTAGTGTGGGCTGCCGCGTCAGTCCAAATTACAAGGGAGTGATCAGTCAGTGGGGGAATTAACATGGAGATGCCGTTCCACTCTGCGAGGAAGTGCTTCCACATGAACGGCTGGGAGATTGAGGACTATGGTGCCATCGCCAGGCATGCTGGGCAGGAGGCAGAGCAACCTGGAGATAAAAGATCTCCCCTGTGGAATTATACGCATCGCGGAATTTCGGTATCCCCAAGAACCTTTTTGGAAGAATTGGTCCAGTTCTTGTCTAATGGGTACTAATTTCACATCAGGGAGGCATGCCTGCATTGACACAAAGTCTAGTGAGATACCCAGGAACACCAACTGTGTTGAGGGGCCTAACGTTTTGTCAGGGGATAATGGGACACCAGGTGTTGAAAACAGTGCTGTGGTGCTAAGGATGCTACGTGGTGTGAGGGAACATGCCTCGACCAATAGGAAATCGTCAAAATAGTGTATGACCGTGGGACATTTGACAACATTCAGTAGCAGCCAGCATAGTACTCCTGGATCCGAGGTGAGTCTGGTGGCGAAGTAATAATTATCCCTACATTTGACTCCATGGAGTGACAGATGAATAGGTAGTAATTTTAAGTGTTTTTAATATCCGTTTTACTGAACCAGGCTTGTTCGCCGGCCAGTAGAATAGCTTGTATGGCATGATCCACAGTGGCGTAATGGAGTGAAAATTCTTCGGCAGGTATCAGTGCATTTAAACACTAACAGATTGTGAGAAGAATGAGGTACGGACAAATTGATGTTTAAATGTTTTTTATTAGAGGTGCTGTTGGTAACCACTCCAATGAGGTTCTCCGCCATGTGGAAAAAGGAGGGTGCGGAAAAGAACCAATCATAAAACCTGACAGGGTCTCTTTCTGTAGCAATTTGTCAACAGCAGATGTGTCGTTTGTAGCCGAGTGTAAATTAGTAGGGATGTGCATGGGATAAATATTCGGTTCGGTTCGGCATTCCGAAATTGGGGAATTCGGCACTTTTGAACTTTGGAATTTCGGAACTTCTGCATTTTGGAATTTGGGAATTTGGGGACTTCTCTTGCAGCCGCTTAGTAGATAACTCCCTAATTCCCATGGTATTAGGGAGTTATCTACCAAAAGACTAAACGACCTAAATTGGTCTTTCAGACAAATTTACTAATACTAAGTAAAGATTACTTAGTATTAGTAAATTATACCCCTACTCGCTATATTGCAAGTAGGGGCATGTCTATTAAACAGTGAGCAGTCCGTGGCCTAAATTAGAATAAGGGGGGGGGACCGATTGTCCTCCCCCCTGGCCCCCACCCCTGAGCAGTGGGTGGGGGCCCTAAATACCAGTAGGGGGGACCTATCGCCCCCACCCCTAAGCAGTGGGTGGGAACCTAAATATCAATAAGGGCCCCGTGGCCCCCACCCCTGAGCAGTGGGTAGGGGCCCTAAATACCAATATGGGTGGGGGCCCTAAATAAAAATGTAAACCCCCCCCATGGTGACTAGGGCTCCCCAAACCCCTAGTCACCGCCTCCCAACAAAATTAACCCCTAAATACCGGTAAGGGGGGGACCAACTGCCCCCACCCCTGAGCAGTGGGTGGGGTCCTAAATATCAATAAGGGCCCCCACCCCTGAGCAGCGGGTAGGGGCCCTAAATACCAATACGGGTGGGGGCCCTAAATAAAAATGTAAACCCCCCATGGTGACTAGTGATCCCCAAACCCCTATATACCCCCTCCCAACAAAATGAACCCCTACCTACCCATGCTGTGTAATTTGACTCATAACATTAGGTTTTTTGGACATATCACTGTATGTTCGGGTTGGAGTTCGGTGTTCAGCGATGTAATGGCGCATTTTCAAAGGCTGCAGGGAAGCCAATCAACAAGCGTTTGACTCGTGTGCTCTTAGAAGCCATCCCAGCCCTGTCTACTAATGGCATGGCTGTGATTGGCCAGTGCAGCATGTGACCCAGCTTCTATATATAAGCTGGAGTCGCGTAGCGCCGCATGCACATGCGGTCTTATTAGTGTAGGGAGAGGATGCTGTTAGGGACAGATTAGGAAATAATTCTGCAAACTAGTACATTAGTGGGGTGCACTTCATATCTGAGAGTCAAATAGAAGCGTCAAATACTGCTGTCACATTGCAGTTTTAAAACTTAAAATTTTTGGGGTCCTAAACTGCTAAATAGTATTTTAGTGGGGTGCACTTCATATCTGAGAGTCAAATCGAAGCGTCTAATAGTGTGCTTACAGTGCAGTGGTAAAAATTCTTATTTTCTGGGTGCTAATCTGCTAAATAGTACATTTTGTGGCCTACTCTTCATATCTGAGAGACAAATCAAAGCGTCTAATAGTGCGCTTACAGCACAGTTTGAAACATTCTAATTGTTTTGCTGCTAATCTGCTGCTTACATTGGAGTTTTAAAAAGTCAATTTATTTATTTATTTATTTATTTATTTTGGTGCTAAATAGTATATTTGGGGTGTGCACTTCATATCTGAGAGTCAAATTGAAGCGTAACTTTGATTTGAATTTACTACATCGGTCACTTGTAATATTGTTTCACACCTACAACACTTGTTACACAGATCTAAGTGATAGAAAACAGATTGATATTTTCTACACTAGAAACTCCCAGATAACAAGCTGCTATATTTAAACCAGTGATCAAAAGCTAAAAGGTACTTCAACAATATTGTAATTCTGGGGCAATACCCTCACAAGTCAAACTGAGAGGTCAGTTTATAGGGAAAACTGTTGCCTGGATACAATTCTAAAACAATTTCCTTATGTCCTTTGCAGACTTTACATGCTGGTAAAAACACAGGTGCCAACTGCTGTGGCTTTCTGCAGTGTGCATACCGGCAAGGAGGGCAGGGTTGAGGAGTGGGTGGAAGATGATGTGGAGAATGATGAGGTTCTAGACCCCACATGGAATCAAGATCATGCGAGTGACGTGTGCAGTTTGGAGGAAGAGGTGCTGGTCGCACAGAGGCACCAGCACAGCATAAGAGGGAGCAGGGTGCAAAAGCAGAGCGGCCGTCCCCTAGCGCTCATCGGCATGTATTAGCTTGAGAATTACCAGTTATTAAAGTAACAGATGGAGCGATCAAAGGATCCATAATAGAGTTGAGCGAACCCGAACTGCAAAGTTCGGGTTCGTACCAGATTTAACGATCCATTCGTAGTTTCACAGTGAGGTGGTCAGTCCGGTGACCAGGACCCAGACACTGTCTGGGCAGCGGTCGGACGACCGGGACCCAGTATGCCTGATGTTGAAGTTAGGAGTCACAGTGTGGAATGGATTAGCAGGGTCTGGTGCAGGGTAACCGCACGCCCCCTGGTGTTGAGCACCAGCGTTTGTGTGGCCACATACCAAGGCTCTGATGCAGCTTCAGTAAAAAGAGTACTGGATACCAGAAGCCATCACCAGACTGATGCGCAACTTGGAACAGGATGTGACATTTACTGTAGCGGCTGTGTGCGCTTTTGGTGTTGTCACCCTGCTGCTGCTCGCCTGTCTGCGCTGCAGCGTAATTTCGGCCTTCCCGCTCACCGCCTCATGAGACTGTGCGAGCAGCAGCAGGCGATAGTGGATTTCAGCTGCAGCACGCATGGGTCAGTGGCTCTGCACCAGACTTCCCTCCAATTGATCAGAGTTAAAGGATTTCAAGTGGACTCATTACAATTACAGGGCCTCTAAAGAGTCCTGTATTGTTTTTCGTCGTCACTACCTTCCCGCATCGGGAGTGGGTCATTTGCGCACCTGCTGCCTTCCTTGCAAGTGGTAGCCGTTTCTCAGGCTCCCTCTCCGGAATCGAACCCTGATTCCCCGTTACCCGTGGTCACCATGGTAGGCGCAGAAACTGGCATCGAAAGTTGATATGGATGACATCAGCATGCAAAGTCGCCACCACGGGGATGTGTGATTGGCCCGAGGTTCTCTAGAGTCAACAGTGCCTGCACAACTATAATGTCAACAGCTACTCTGCGGAACAGAGTTGTCTTTTTTTATATGTCCCAATATTTTGGGGGCTACCCTAATTAAAATATATATATATATATATATATATATTAAAAAAAAAAAAAACAGTGTTGGCTACCTCATCCTCCTCCTCCACCGCCACGGTCACCGCCTCCTCAACCTATGGGTCACTTAGTATAAACTAGGTACACATTAGCAGAGGCTTGTGAAGGCATTTTCTCCATGCATCAGGAGTTGAGCATTTCTCCATGCATCAGGACTGCAAGAAATGCACCGCAGGCCGCAAATGTTTCTTTTTTTGTATGTCCCAATATTTTGTGGGCTACCACAATAAAAAAACAAAAAACAACAACATAAAAAACAGTGTTGGCTACCTCATCCTCCTCCTCCACCGCTGCTTCCTCCTCCACCGCCACGGTCTCCGCCTCCTCAACCTATGGGTCACTTAGTATAAACTAGGTACACATTAGCAGAGGCTTGTGTAGGCCTTTTCCCCATGCATCAGGTGTTGAGCATTTCTCCATGCATCAGGACTGCAAGAAATGCACCACAGGCCGCAAATGTTTCTTTTTTTGTATGTCCCAATATTTTGTGGGCTACCACAATTAAAAAACAAACAAACATAAATAACAGTGTTGGCTACGTTATCCTCCTCCTCCACCGCTGCTTCCACCTACACCGCCACGGTCACCGCCTCCTCAACCTACTGGTCACTTAGTATAAACTAGGTACACATTAGCAGAGGCTTGTAAAGGCCTTTTCTCCATGCATCAGAAGTTGAGCATTTCTCCATGCATCAGGACTGCAAGAAATGCACCGCAGGCCGCAAATGTTTCTTTTTTTTTTGTATGTCCCAATATTTTGTGGGCTATCACAATAAAAAATAAAAAAAAACATAAAAAACAGTGTTGGCTACCTCATCCTCCTGCTCCACTGCTGCTTCCACCTACACAGCCACGGTCACCGCCTCCTCAACCTATGGGTCACTTAGAATAAACTAGGTACACATTAGCAGAGGCTTGTGAAGACCTTTTCTCCATGCATCAGGAGTTGAGCATTTCTCCATGCATCAGGACTGCAAAAAAATGCACCACAGGCCGCAAATGTTTATTTTGTTGTATGTCCCAATATTTTGTGGGCTACCACAATAAAAATAAAAAAACATAAATAACAGTGTTGGCTACCTCATCCTCCTCCTCCACCGCCACGGTCACCGCCTCCTCAACCTATGGATCACTTAGTATAAACTAAGTACACATTAGCAGAGGCTTGTGAAGGCCTTTTCTCCATGCATCAGGAGTTGAGCATTTATCCATGCATCAGGACTGCAAGAAATGAACCACAGGCTGCAAAGGTTTCTTTTGTTGTATGTCCCAATATTTTGTGGGCTACCACAATTAACCCCTTAAGGACTGGACTTTTTTTGCGATGTTGTACATTTGCGACCAGGCATCTTTTTACACTTTTGTGGTGTTTGTGTTTAGCTGTAATTTTCCGCTCTCTCATTTACTGTTCATATACAAATTATATATTGTTTTTTTCAGGACAAAAGGGGCTTTCTTTACATACCATTATTTATATAATCTCATGTAATTTAATTTTTAAAAAATGAAAAAATATGATGAAAAATTGAAAAAAATACATGTTTTTTGACTTTTATGTGAAAAATCTTTTATTCATCTACAAAAGCGAATGAAAAAAACTGCTAAATAGATTCAAAATTTTGTCCTGAGTTTAAAAATACCCAGTGTTTACATGCTTTTTGCTATTTTTTTGCATGTTATAGGGCTATAAGTACAAGTAGGATATTGCGGTTTCAAAACATATATTTTTAAAATGTATCAATAGTGACATTGTAACACTATTATCTGTCATAAATCGCTGAATAACACCCCACATGTACATATTTTTTTTAAAGTAGACAACCCAGGGTATTCAATATGGGGTATGTCCAGACTTTTTTAGTAGCCACTTAGTCGCAAACACTGGCCAAAGTTAGCGTTCATATTTGTTTGTGTGTGAAAAAAGTAAAAAACTAAATTGAACGCTAATTTTGGCCAGTGTTTGTGACCAAGTGGTTACTAAAAAAGATTGGTCATACCCCATTTGCAATACCTTGGGTTGTCTTCTTTCGCAAATGGTATGCCATCATGGGGGTAATTCTCATTCCTGGGCTACCATACGCTCTCAAAGGCAACGTAACCAACCTGGCCATTTTCAATGTAAAAATATTTGACCCATATATTTGACCCTGTAACTTTCAAAAACGCTATAAAACCTGTACATGGGGGGTCCTGTTCTACTCAGGAGACTTTGCTGAACACAAATATTAGTGTTTCAAAACTGGAAAATGTATCACAACAATTATATCATCAGTAAAAGTGCTGTTTGTGTGTGAAAAATGCAAAAAAAGTCACTTTCACTGACAATATCATCGCTGTGATATGTTTTACTGTTTTGAATCACTAATATTTGTGTTCAGCGAAGTCTCCCGAGTAAAACAGTACCCCCCATGTACAGGTTTTAGGGTGTCGTAGAACGTTACAGGGTAAAATACAGTGCTAGCAAATTAAATTCTCTAGACTTTTGGCCTGGGTTGGCAGGCAGGTCCCTTAAATTGCAATCAATAAAATAACTTAATTATGTAAAAATATTACAGAAATACGCACGTAGAATTTAAATATATATGCATATTTATATATTTGAAGTCTTCGTGTATATTTATATAATTATTTATGTCATTTTGTATATGGACATATGAATAGTTCGTATTCTTTTTATTTATTTATATATACATAGATATATATACAATTTCATTCTAAGTGTATTTTGATATAAATATATATATATTAATATCAAAATACAGTTAGAATAACATTTCGTATAGATATATAATTTTTTTTTAATTTTTATTATTATTTTTATTTTTTTTAATTTAATTTAAATTATTTATTATTCGTATTTTATAATAATATATATATACAATATATATATAGTTATTATATATATTATATATATACGTGTGTAAATTAATTATAAGTGTATTTTTATATTAATATATGTACATATTAATATAAAAATACACTTAGCATGACATTATATATATGATATATAGACATATATTATATAGGTATAATATATGTCTATATATCATATATATATACACATATATAATAATATTTTTTTTTTATTAACTTTCACTTTAAATTTTTTTATGATTTTACACAAGCAGGGAGACTGCCTGTCAGCACAGACAGTCCCCCTGCAGGCAGGGGTCCTAATCCGCCATGGGGAGACTGTCTGGGCTGCAGGCATTCTCCCCACAACGGGAGCAACGCCGATCGCCGCCGGGGGAACGACGGCGATCGGGTAAGTACATTTTACATTTAGGACGGTTCAGGACCGTCGTCGGTCGGCAAGGGAAAAATGCCGATGACGGTCCTGAACCGTCTTGCGTCCTTAAGGGGTTAAAAAACAAACAAACATAAATAACAGTGTTGGCTACGTCATCCTCCTCCTCCACCGCTGCTTCCACCTACACCGCCACAGTCACCGCCTCCTCAACCTACTGGTCACTTAGTATAAACTAGGTACACATTAGCAGAGGCTTGTAAAGGCCTTTTCTCCATGCATCAGAAGTTGAGCATTTCTCCATGCATCAGGACTGCAAGAAATGCACCACAGGCCGCAAATGTTTCTTTTGTTGTATGTCCCAATATTTTGTGGGCTATCACAATAAAAAAAAAAAAAAACATTAACAGTGTTGGCTACCTCATCCTCCTTCTTCACCGCCATGATCACCGCCTCCTCAACCTATGGGTCACCTAGTATAAACTATGTACACAATAGCAGAGGCTTGTGAAGGCATTTTATCCATGCATCAGGAGTTGAGCTCAGTTTGAACAATGAAAGAGAATACCCTGCACTCCAACCCTCTCTCAAATGGATAATTCTGTTGATCCTCCTGACAGCCATGCTTTAGATTTTGCTTTATGTTCTTCCAAAGCTAAAATCCAATATTCCATCTAGTGCTATTTTATGGCTCAGCTTTATTTTAAATTTTTATGTTATTTTAAGAGATTTCTCTATCCACCTTGGTTTGCGGGGCACTTGTCCTACTCTTACCACCATTTTACTTCCTTTTGCAGCTCTCTAGCCCTTTCCAGGAGTTTTTTAGAGGCATTTATGTGGCCAAAGGTTTGGGTCCCCATTGACTTCAATGGGTTTCGGGGTCAAGTTCGGGGTCAAGTTCGAGCCCGAACCCGGACTTTTTTTCAAAGTCTGGCCGAACCGCCGGACCTGAACATCCAGGTGTCCGCTCAACTCTATTTATAAGCCTTCCCCCGCCCTGCAGAGCTCAGTCTGCACAGAGCCCTTTGTCAAGTATTCATCTGCACGTAAAAATGTGATTAATGGCATTTACTGTTCTGACAGGAAAAGTTGTGCTGAGCAACAATACTGTCCTGACAGGAAAAGTTGTGCCGAGCAGCAATCAATCCACAGGAGGGTTTGTGCTGAGCAGAAATTATGCAAATAGGAACCTGCTAACTGCCTTTGGGGTCAAAGACCGGTTACAACCAATCAGATCCACAGGCGGGGTATTTAGGCCCAGTTCTAATCTTGCTCTGTGCCCTGTCGTGGTTTCAATTGTGGTTGTTTGAGAGCTCGTTATTGATTCTGGTTATTCTTGTATTTTGACTTTGGCATTGATTTTGACTTCCCTGTTTTCTGGCATCCCTGACCTATGGCTTTTCTTTATCGCTGTGTCTCTTTCTGTATCCTTTGACCTCGGCTATTCCTGACTATTCTTTGGTACGTTAATCCGGCCATTCTAATGTCCGGTATACGTTACCTATCAGTCCTCTGTGTTACAAAATTCTATGTGCTGGATCATACTGTAATCCTGACATTACAACATGGCCATAGATCCTGTAGAATTGTGTAAGCACATAGCTGCTTGCGAAAGGAAACTGGAGGAAAATGATCACCACATGGATCAATTTGCCCAGGCTTTCAGTATGCTTCTTACTCGAACAGCGCATCTGCAACCTGAGGCCTCTCCTCCACCTTATGTACCTCCACCTATAGTACACAAGGCACCTACTATCTCCCTATCTCCTCCCCTGCATTTTGATGGTAATATTCAAGAATGCAGGTGATTCCTTAACCAAATGTATTATCATTTTGAGGCCTCGCTGGGATCTTTTCCCACAGACAGAGCTAAAATTGGTTACCTGGTGAATCAGTTAAAAGGTAAAGCATTAGCTTGGGCCAATCCATTATGGGAGAGTAATAGGAGTGTGGCACACAATTACCAGGAGTTTCTTACGGAATTTAAACTTACGTTTGAACCATTAGGCAGGGAGGACAACGCCCCCACTGCCCTGATGCACATCAGACAAGGGAACCGGTCTATCTCGGATTATGCCATAGAATTTCGTACCCTGGCCTCCGAGGTAGACTGGACTAGCAGTAGGCTAATATCTGCATTTAAAAAGGGACTATCTGACACTATGCTAGATGAGATTGCTGCCAAAAATCTACTGAAGAAACTTAATGAGTTCATCACATTTGTTATGCAAATTGATAATAGACTAAGAACCAGAGAGAATACTAGAAATAAGACCAGACGTATAGCTATGCCTTTAACACCCTGTCTCTTTGAACCTGTTGTTCTTGACCTTCCTATACAGTCCAAACCTGAACCCATGCAGTTGGGGGTCACTAGACTGTCAGAGGCTGAGAAACAATATAGGAGAAACAAAGGTTTATGTTTATACTGCGGTAGTAATGGATATATGAGAAAAAATTGTCCCATTCATCCGAAGAAACTACCGCACCTAAATGCCTTAAGGAGACAGGTCTTAGGTATAATGGAGACGTCCTCTGAAAAGAATAAATATAGACTTCTTATTGATATTTCAATTATTCTTGACAAAAATAACTTTTCATGCAAAGCCCTGATGGACTCAGGGGCTGCTGAAAATTTCATTGATGTCCAATTTGTCAAGGATAATACTATACCTATCAAAGAGAGACTATCACCCCTAGCTGTTGAAGCTATTGATGGGAGACCACTCTCACAACCATTAATAACGCATGAAACCTTACCTGCTAATATTTCCATCGGTGCCTTACATAAGGAAGAGATTACAATTCTGGTGATTGCATCTCCTTCTTGTCCTATCATATTAGGATTTCCATGGCTTAGCAAGCATAATCCGCATATTGACTGGGCTAATGGGGAAATATTAGAATGGGGTAAGGAGCGTAATGAAAGGTGTATATTGCATGTCACCAAAAGAGTGGGCACTATCAAATTACCCATAAGTACACCTCAAAATCCTAAGATTCCTATACAGTACAGTGACATTAAAGAAGTATTCAGCAAGACTCAGTCTAATACTCTACCTCCTCATAGACCATGTGACTGTTCCATTAACTTACTACCCGGCATTATGTCACCTAAGGGAGCAGTCTATGCTCTATCTCCTCAGGAGAGTAGTGTAATCGAGGAATATATTAAGGATTCATTGAATAACGGCCATATACGAAAATCATCCTTGCCTGCTTGTGCAGGACTCTTTTTTGTATCTAAAAAGGATGGTGAGTTGCGCCCATGTATCGATTACAGAGCATTGAACAAAATCACCATTAAGAATGCCTACCCCATTCCTATTGCTGAATTATTTGACAGACTCCAGGGTGCTAAAGTGTTTACTAAGCGTGACCTAAGAAGCGTGAACAATTTAGTGAGAATCAAGGAAAACCATGAGTGGAAGCATGCATTTAATACCAGAAGTGGACACTATGAATATCTAGTGATGCCATTCGGTTTGTGCAACGCTCCAGCGGTTTTCCAAAATTTCATTAATGATGTACTCAGGGATTACATTTACTCGTTTGTCTTGGTAAATCTGGATGATATCCTTTTTTATTCTCCTGAGCTTCAGTCTCACCACGATCACGTTAAACAAGTTCTGCAAACTTTGTTAAAAAAACAACTTTATTGTAAATTCGGAATAATGTATCTTTGACCAGTCTGAAGTACAGTTTTTAGGATATAATATTTCTGCCTCGGGGTTTCAGATGGATCCTAAAAAACTAGAGTCTGTTCTACAGTGGCCTTTACCTGTAGATACAAATATCCAATTTCACTATCTATCCTAGCTGTTCATATAAGGGTTAATTTGAACCAAGAATAAATTTGGAATTGTATCTCCGATTCTCAGAAATAAATTTATCTAAAATCCTAGTTACGGGAAAAGTAATGATTTTGAAATGTTCTTGTTAATTGTCCAAGATTTTGGTATTTGTAAATATCTGTTATATAACGCAGGATAACGATAAAAAGCTGCTCATAACTTGTGAAAAACAATCTATGTCATTGTCACGCCCATATGCAAATTCCCCCCCCCTGCCATCCTGCTATGAAAATGGGGTATAAATATAACTTGCGTAATAAAGGAATTTGAATTGGTTATTGAACACGTCTCTGCAATTCATTTCCAATTTCCAGAGCTCTGAATAAGTTGGCAAATATCCATCATCCACAAAGGGCTGATTTTATCCCCAACATTACCCACTGGGTTAAAAGCCATTTAAAGATTCATTGGTTTCGCCAATTATACCTGAAGATTTATAAAGGGATTTTCTTCAGTAATAGCCCCCATCACAAATATGGTCAAAGGAGACTATTGAAGCCTTTGAAACTCTCAAATAGCGGGTACAGGTGTGGGGGCTGGAATGTCAGATGCGTAGATAACAAAATGATGGTTTCTATCTTTATCATCCTCTCGTTGAGTGACTGAAGGGTAGACAAGAAAGGTGACAAGGTGTTTTAAAGATGTCCCAAACCGCAGGCATGGGACTCCTGAGAGCTTGTCTGGGATCGCTGGACTGGACCACAAATAGCTTATAGAGTTCCGCTTTTCTAGCTGTGGCCAGAAAAGGAACATTTCTATGGCATAATTATGCCGCTAGTTTAGGTATGGTCCAAGATGTCAGGGACCTGGGGGTAGCTAGAATGAGAGATTCAGCGGGTGAGCATGGTCTAGAAGGAGTGCCCTGGAGAGACATGTCGTCTCCTTGGATTGATCCTTGCGAAATCCTATAAAGAAATTAGTAAATAAAATACTATTTTTGAAAGCCAATGTTAATTTCCTGTATATAGAATTGGCTTGCTAGCTAGTGCCAGTGGCGAAGAACTTCACTGCCCCGGTGACAGGTGAATCCCTGCTAGCTGCCAACCAATGATGAGAGGCTCTACCTATGATTTGGCCTGAGGGGAAATGTGGCCACAAATCGGTGTGGCGGGATGTTGGCCTCTTGGTGTGTCACATCCTGCTCTGTTCTGTGGAGATGTCTGGCCTTGGCTTCTGGTATCCAGTACTCTTGTTACAATTCTTGTTTAGTTTTTCTTGGTTTTTGGTTTTCTATTCTATGTCTGGTTTTCTTTATGCTGGGATTTCTGGGTTCATTCCTGTAATCCATCCCTGGGATTCCCAGTCTCCAGGTTTCATTTCATGTTTGTTTTATTTGCCACACCCGTTTGTTTCCATCTTTCATTATGTTTCAGTGTTCCTGCAGGCAGCCGCTCACTGCTTCTGTCCTTTCTTGCAGGTAAGTGCTATATATGTGTTCTGAATCTGTGGTTGTTTTGGCATACATTAGGCAGTGTAGGACCTGCCAGATATGGGGTACATTGGCGTTGTTGGCAGGCTTATGCAATGTATGATCATATAGTGTAACTAAATCCCCATAATTTCCATATGTAGTACTTACCGTATATACTCGAGTATAAGCCGACCCGAATATAAGCCGAGGCCCCTAATTTTACCCCAAAAAACTGGGAAAACTTATTGACTCGAGTATAAGACTAGGGTGGGAAATGCAGCAGCTACTGGTAAATTTCTAAATAAAATTAGATCCTAAAAAAATTATATTAATTGAATATTTATTTACAGTGTGTGTATATAATGAATGCAGTGTGTGCGTATGAGTGCAGTGCGTGTATGAATGCAGCGTGTGTGTATGAATGCAGTGTGTGTGTATGAGTGCAGTGTGTGTGTATGAGTGCAGTGTGAGTGCAGTGTGTGTGTGTATGAGTGCAGTGTGTGCGCGTATGAGTGCAGTGTGTGTGCGTATATATTAATTGAATATTTATTTCCAGTGTGTGTATATAATGAGTGCAGTGTGTATTAGTGCAGTGTGTGTATGTATGAGTGCAGTGCGTGTATGTATGAGTGCAGTGTGTGTATGTATGAGTGCAGTGTGTGTGTATGAGTGCAGTGTGTGTGTGTATGAGTGCAGTGTGTGTGTGTATGAGTGCAGTGTGTGTGTATGAGTGCAGTGTGTGTGTATGAGTGCAGTGTGTGGGTATGAATGCAGTGTGTGTGTATGAATGCAGTGTGTGTGTATGAATGCAGTGTGTGTGTATGAGTGCAGTGTGTGGGTATGAATGCAGTGTGTGTGTGTGAATGCAGTGTGTGTGAGTGCAGTATGTGTGTATATGAATGAAGTGTGAGTGTGTGTGATGCAGTGTGTGTTTGTGTATGTGTTGGTGGGGGTGGGCGTTTTGATATATTATTCATTTTTTTTATTAATTATTATTTTATTTTTTATTTTGTAATATTATTATATTTGTTTATTATTATTATTATTTATTATTTAAACTGAATTATAAATGTTTATTTTTTTTTATTATATTTTTTTTTCGTCCCCCCTCCCTGCTTGATATATGGCAGGGAGGGGGGCTCCTTCCCTGGTGGTCCAGTGTCATTGGCAGTTCAGTGGGGGGGAGAGGGGGGCTGGCAGAGCTGTACTTACCTTTCCTGCAGCTCCTGTCAGCTCTCTCCTCCTCCGCGCGGTCTGTGCAGCTCCCTCTGTCAGCTCCCAGTGTAAGTCTCGCGAGAGCCGCGGCTCTCGCGAGACTTACACTGGGAGCTGACCGAGGTGCTGAACGGACGGCGCGGAGGAGGAGAGAGCTGACAGGAGCTGCAGGAAAGGTAAGTACAGCTCTGCCAGCCCCCCTCTCCCCCGGTCTGTATTATGGCAATGCAAATAAACTGGAAAAAATAAAATAAAATGTAATAGACTACATTTATATGGTGCATGTAAAGCCATACGAATGTATCTGTGATTTAAAACGTGCGGTGGACAATTGGCAAAGTGCTAATTAGTGAACATATATTTAAATGTACAGATGGAGATAGTGAGTGGAAAATAGTGAAGAGCCAGCTAATTCTAAGGAACTAAAAACCTTAATACGTGCAGGGAAAAAATACGAACAGAGATGCCTGCAAGAATTGAGTGAAATTCAGCAAATGCTGAGCCGAACAGTGAAACTGTACCAAGCCTTATGAATTATCGAACATGCAAACAGTGATTTTATGAGAAAGACAACCGAAGAATTAAATGAATGAGCATATGATTCAATCGACGTACGAACGTGAAAAAGTACATGAACGTCCTGCTTCAATCAAACAAATTAACAGAATAAGTGAATGAACGGGCTGTATGGGAACAAGCGAAAGCATGCAAACATGAGTAAGAATCACATGAGTGCATAGGCGTGCGCAGCCTATTGCATTAGGGTGTGCATCCTAAAGCACAAGCACACGCGGCGTGTGTATATATATATATATATATATATATATATATATATATATACACACATATATACACACACAGACCCAAAGTTGTGTGTGTGCTGTGTGAGGGTGCTGTTAGTGTGAGGGTGCTGGTAGTGTACTATGTGGGTGAGGGTGTTTGTGTGTGCGTGCTTGTGAGGGTGCTGTGAATGTACTGTGTGTCAGGGTGCTGTTTGTGTGTGTGCACTTGTGAGGGTGCTGTAAATGTACTGTGTGTGAGGGTGATGTTTGTGTGTGAGGGTACTGGTAGTGTGCTGTGTGTGTTTGTTAGGGTCCTGTTTGTGTTTGTGAGGGTATTGTTAGTGTGCTGTGTGAGTGTGAGAGTGCTGTTTGTGTAATGTGTGTGAGAGTGCTGTGTGTTTGTGAGGGTGCTGTGTGTGAGGGTGCTGTGTGTTGGTGCTGTGTGTGAGGGTGCTGTGTGTTGGTGCTGTGTGTGTGGGTGCTGTATGTGTGTGGGTGCTGTGTATGTATGTGTGTGTGTGTGTAGGTGCTGTGTATGTCTGTGGGTGCTGAATGTGTGTTGGTGCTGTGTATGTGTGTGGGTGATGTATGTCTGTGGGTGCTGTGTATGTGTGTGGGTGCTGTGTGTGTGTGTGGGTGCTGTGTGTGTGTGGGTGCTGTGTATGTCTATGGGTGCTGTGTGTGGGCGCTGTGTATGTCTATGGGTGCTGTGTGTGGGTGCTGTATGTGTGTTGGTGCTGTGTATATGTGTGTGTGGGTGATTGTGGGGGTACATTACTTAATATCCCCCCTCCCTTCTTACTTTATGTAGGGAGGGGGGATCTTTCCTTGCTGCTTTCCCTGGTGGTCCAGTGGAGGTGGGGGCAGATCAGTTATCCCCCCTCCCTTCTTACCTTATGCCTGGGAGGGGGGATCCTTTCTGCTGCTGCCATCCCTGGTGGTCCAGTGGAGAGTGAACTCTAGCCCCGCAGGGCTAGAGTTCACTCACGCGAGATCTGAGCGTTGCCGCGGCAACGCTCAGATCTCGTGAGAGGAACCCGGCGGAGCTGCTGGCAAGAGCTCTGCCGGTCCTCTCCTGCCTCCCTCCCTGCCTGTGAGCCGGTGAGGGGAGGCTGAGAGCAGAGCCGTCGCTCGGATAGCGCCGGCTCTGCATGAGCCGGCAGGGGAGATCCTGAGATCTCCCCTGCCGGTCTCAATACATAGCGCGTGCCGCGGGGATTAGGGTGTGCCCAGGCACACCCGGCACACCCCGTGTGCACGCCTATGCATGAGTGTTTATATGAAAATGAACAAACAATAACAAATGTATGGTACAAGTGTATGCAAAACAATGGCAGCCAAGCCTCACGTTTGGTAGGCTAGAACATCGTAATACCGCAAAAGGATGTTCCATGAGTACATACGGAAGCGTGTCGGGTCTCGAGGCCGGAAACCGGCATCTTGTGATACTGGAGCCGGGTCGGAGATGATGAAAGCCAGGACCTCGAGCTGGAGCAGTTAAATTTGTCGGGAAGGACTGGAGCGGAAGTGCTGGTTGTCATGGCAACCTCTCACTCGAACAGGAAACAGCATAGTTAAGTAGGGGGTAGAGTTTTATATAGGGAAAACTTCTCCTACAAATTCAAGCCTATGGCCTTTCATTTATATATATATTGATAATAAATAGATATATATAATGATAATAAATAGATATATATAATGATAATGACTAGATATATATAATGATAATGAATAGATATATATAATGATAATAAATAGATATATATATAATGATAATAAATAGATATATATAATGATAATAAATAGATATATATATATATTGATAATAAATATATATATATATATATATATATATATATAAATATAATGATAATAAATATATATATATATATATAATGATAATAAATATATATATATATATATATATATATATAATGATAATAAGTAGATATATATAATGATAATAAATAGATATATCTATAATGATAATAAATATATATATATATATATATATATATATATATATATATATATATACACCATCAGACCTGCCGATAAAGGCGGAGCAATTGTCATACAGAACTATGCATCATACCGTATGGAAATTCTCAGACAATTATCCGACGTAACTACTTACAAGAAAATCGCTTTTGACCCCACAAAGACCATCACACTAAAACTACAAGCCTTAGTCAATAGAGGCGTCACGGCCGGTTGGCTTGATGATCAAACTGCTAATTATCTAATTGATCTACACCCCAAAATTCCTGTTCTATACACCTTACCTAAGGTACACAAGGATGCCCGCAACCCTCCTGGACGCCCCATCGTCTCTGCCAAACGCGGAATTCTGGAACCATTAGCCAAATTTATCGACCATCATTGCAAAATGCCCACGTTATCAATACCCACGTGCCTCAAGGATACACATGATCTCCTCGCCCATCTTAAACAAGTCCGGCTCCCAGAGGGTCCCATCACTCTGGCAACGGTAGATGTAAAAAATCTTTACACTATCATACCCCATATCGATGGGATAGAAGCCATGAGACAGGTCCTCATCCAGTCTGATCTATACACGGGACCTCCCATTGAGTTTCTTCTTGAATGCCTTGAGTTCACTTTAAGTAACAACTATTTTCGGTTCGAGAAATCTTTTTATGTGCAACAAACGGGAACGGCGATGGGATCGGCTATAGCTCCTAATTACGCCAACAGCTATATGTATTCTTATGAACAGAAACATATCCTTTCAAGATATCAGTCCAATCTTATTTTATATCTCCGGTATGTGGATGACATCCTTTTGCTATGGTCAGGTTCACCCTCGTCCTTTGAGAACATGATCCTAGAGCTTAATACCATCTCCTCACCAGTACGTTTTAGCCATTGCTGCAACATCGAGAAGATACAATTCTTGGATGTAGAAATCTTCCGCTTCCAGCAGTCTATTGGATATACTCTATTCAAAAAAAGTTCGGACCGCAATACGGTGCTACATGCAACAAGCTTTCACCCCAGGGCACTCAAGAAATCACTCCCGACTTCACAGTTTCTCAGAGTTCTGAGGAATAACTCAGACCTGGACAACACTAAGACACAGATTTCGTCGATGCAACAGGCGTTTTTGAAAAGAGGTTACTCTCACCCAATATTAAAACGATCACTGGAGAGAGCCTGGGAGATCTATGACAAGCCCTGCACACAGCCCACGACGCTGTCCAACAAACCGAAAATTGTCACCCTTCCCTTGCTATATCATACGGCCAGTGACCAAATTGCCAAGGCTATCCGCAGACGATGGGACATATTATCCTCGGATCCTACACTCCACTCGGCCTTTGCACAGCCCCCCCGCATAGCCTTTAAACGAAATCGTAACCTTAGGGACATTCTGGTCCACAATGACTGCCCTGACCAATATGGGATACAGAAAACCCATAGCAAAACTGGTTGCTTTAAATGCACCAATTGCGTTACCTGTGGACATATGCTCACAGGCTCCTCGTTTGCTCATCCACACTCAGGGAAGCGTTATCCCATTAAACACCACATTACCTGTCTCACTACCCACGTAGTTTATCTGATATCTTGTCCTTGTGGACTATACTACGTGGGGAAAACCGATCTTACGCTTAGAGACAGAATGCGGGGACACCGCTCAGGCATTATGACCGCGTTCAGGGATAACAAAACGGATAAACCGGTGGCTAAACACTTCTTAGAGATGAACCACCGTTTACCGACTCTCAAATTTATAGCCATCGATCATATCCCTCCTCTGTCCAGGGGGGGTGACCGTTCCAGGATCCTGCTCCAACGGGAGGCATATTGGACCAAGACATTGGACACCGTACATCCGAGGGGACTGAATGAATACATCTCCCTCCATGCCTTTTTGGACACTCGTTGAGCCCCTCTTTTTGTCTTTTTATTTTTTGTTTTTTGTTTTTTGTTTTTTGTTTCTTGTCTTTTGTTTTTTGTTTTTGTTTTTGAATTTTTTGAACTTTGTTGTACTTTTTTGAGTTTGTTTGCATTTTTGGAGACGTCTCCTAAAACTTGGACATCATTATGTCTGCCTGGTACTGATAAGTTTCTAGTATGGCCGCCCATGGTATTCTCTCACACATGCTCCTATAGTTATGTTTATTTATTTTTTAGTTTATTTTTTAGTTTATTTTTATTGACTTTACTTTATTTTATTCATTTTTTCATATCTTTTTGATATAGGGTCCTACCATCCCTCCCTTTTTTTGGGGATATTGAGTACTTGCAATTTCAGCATCATTCTATAATCAGACGCTATATTATTCGTTTAATATTTTCATTGGTTATTTTATATTTCTTTACTGAGTGGTTTCTAGGTCCTGTTTATTCATCTGCCCAACTTCTGCATTACATTGTCTATCAATAAGCTGGGCATTGTTACACGCTCGATTTGTAGCGTAGGTTCCTGCTTGGTCCATCTATTCATATTCTGATGTATCTATTTAGATATCGCATACAATTATGCTGACTAGTCGTTATATGGGATTTCTTGTCCTGTCACTTTTTTCCTATCTACCTCTGTATTTCGACACCTAGCACTGGGTCTAGTTTGCAACCACTAGCTGCATAACATCTCTTCATAGGTCACTTTACCACTTCTTCTATGTTTTACAGTCTCTCATTCACATTGATAACACTTCAGATCTCCTCCCATAGATCTTTCCATACACACAGTGCTTTGGTCATACTTTGCTCTTATGTTTTGATGTTTCTTATATGTTTTTTATGTTTCATACGTTTTTATGTCTTCTATGTTGTATCACGTTTCGCCACACATCACCTACCCTCCCCATCCTCTGACACCTTCCACATTCAGGGTCTTCTGTCTTCTTGCTCCCACCCCCTTTTGTCTAGTATTCTCTACTACTCTCGTCCCTTACGCAACACACACAGTCTGTGCCGTTTAACATTAGATGTACCTATCCGCAGGACCAGTGTGGCTATCCACACACTACACGCCCATTTCAATATTTGGCTTCATTAATATATATCCTCTTCCCTTTTAGCTCTTTCGAATATTATTCTCGCACTTCACACACATCCTGGAAGTTTTTGCCCACACTGGGTGTTCGGGATTACCTAGACGCATGCGCACGTCTGTTTTCCGCCCTGTCGCACTTTTGGTGACGTCATCACACACTGACGGGATCGCCAGTGCGGTTTTAGTAATCACAGCTTATCGAATACACATGGCTATCGGGTGCACAACTCACTTAGGGTAAGTAATTACTCCATAATCTTTTAGGGTATATAATGAACACGGTTGTACTTTGTTTTGTATCTTGATAAAGACCTACGGGTCGAAACGTCGATTTTTTTCACGGAATAAACTGCTTAAAACAAGTCCTCTGGAGTGCTCTCCTCTCTTCCTGGATATATATATATATATATATATATATATAAATAGAGATGATTCAGGCACTCACCCTTAAACGACTTAAAGTTTTCTTGCCTTAGGTGCTACCAGCATCTGAAATAGGCAGCCAAAAATGAAGTAGGAGCACTCAAAAGGACTTTTTCAGTGGTTTTAATGTGGTAAAAAGGTTTACAACAAAGTGTAACGCATCAAATCAATCGACGTTTCGACCCCTGAGGGTCTTTTTCAAGATCGACCCTCAGGGGTCGAAACGTCGATTGATTTGATGCGTTACACTTTGTTGTAAACCTTTTTACCACATTAAAACCACGGAAAAAGTCCTTTTGAGTGCTCCTACTTCATCTTTGGCTATATATATATATATATATATATATATATATATATATATATATATATATAATGATAATAAATAGATATATCTATAATGATAATAAATATATATATATAATGATAATAAATAGATATATCTATAATGATAATAAATATATATATATATAATGATAATAAATAGATATATATATATATATATATAATGATAATAAATAGATATATATACTGATACTGATACTGATACAAAGGGCTGCCTACCTTAAGAGAAAGTCAGAAGCCCAAAGGCGTAAATGGCAGAAAGAGCTAGCAGGCCTCACGATATTAAACCAAAAGAGCCCATCGCGAGACTTAAAAGACCGCATTGTCCAGATCACACGCGACATCCACAACCAGGCATTAGATGGAACAGGTCAGTTCCTACACAAACTCAAAGCGACCCAATACACGCAGGGTAACAAGGCTAGCAAACTAGTTGCCCAACGACTCAAAACACTACAAACCAAACAAAAGATAGCGTACCTCCAATCGGACAGTGGGCACAAGATCACAGCACCTAAAGACATCAGCAATGTCTTTGCCAAGTACTATACCTCCCTATACAACTTAGCAGATGACGAGCCAACTCCTCAACCGCAGCCTCTAGCCATCATCGACTATCTGAGCAAGATCCCACTACCCACACTCACACCGCAACAAAGTCAAGTCCGCTCGTCTCCCATCACCAAAAAAGAAGTGACGGAGGCGATCCAGAGGCTGCCGACAGGCAAGGCCCCTGGTCCAGATGGCTTTGCCAACTGTTATTACAAAACATTTAACACCACCCTTACGCCGCACTTAACTAAAGCATACAACGAAGCCACTAAAATCGGACAACTGCCACAAGAAACACTGCTGGCACACATTATAACCATCCCGAAACCGGGAAAACCACCCACCTGCCCTTAAAATTTCCGCCCCATCTCCTTGTTAAACACCGATGCTAAGCTGTATGCCAAAATATATGCCCAACGACTTAGCGACATACTCCCATACATCATCCACAACGACCAAGTGGGATTTGTAAAGGGCAGGCAAGGAGGAGACAACACCAGGAAAGTACTAGACACCCTATACAGCACCAAGCGCATGAAGGTGGGAACTGTGGTGGTGGCCCTAGATGCAGAAAAGGCCTTCGACCGACTGGGGTGGGATTTCCTTAAGGCGGTCCTAACAAAGTTTGGGATGCCGGAGGTCTTCCTATCAGCGGTCGGGGCCCTATACACCAAGCCTACTACTAGAGTAGTAAACGCGGGATTCGTGTCGGACCCACTTCAAATATCTAACGGCTCGAGGCATGGGTGCCCGCTATCCCCGCTCTTGTATGTACTGGCCCTGGCAGAGGCAATAAGGCAACATACCTCTATACACGGGGTAAAAGTGGGAGATAGGGAGTATAAAGCAAACTTATTTGCTGACGATATACTGCTCACTCTAACTCAGCCACATATATCCCTTCCCAACCTGGTGGATACTTTCTTAGAATATGAATGACATTCATACTACAAGCTTAACATCACTAAGACACAAGCGATAGGGATAGGAATACAGACAGACAGACTCAGAACGGCATTCCAATTTGACTGAAGGACAGACCACATTACTTTCCTGGGTATAGACATCCTAACAAACCTGCACAAACTCCTGGAAAAAAAACTACATAAAACTCCATAAGGGGCTGGCAAAAACGCTAGATAGCTGGGAGGGTAAATTTCTATCCTGGGTGGGGAGAATGGCAGCAATAAAGATGATGTTGCTGCCAAAACTACAATACTTATTAAGAAAACTTCCCATACAACTACCAAAAATACCTAACTGCTATACAAAGTCTCGTTACACGCTTCATATGGGCAAAGAAAAACCCCAGAGTGGCATCCTCAACACTACAGCGCTCGATCAAAGAGGGGGGCTGGGACTGCCTAACGTTCACACATACTATAGAGCAGCGCTACTAGCAGCGGTCAAAGTGTCCACAGCACAAGGGAAGGCTCCGCAATGGACACAGCTAGAGGCACATTGGGTGGGAGGACGGGATCTATGCAACCTCTTCTGGCTCCCACACAACCACCACCCGACACACATAGACCCCCGTCCGACTACCTCACTGACTCTGAAAATTTGGGATGAGTTAAAACTTAGAGAGAAATCTGAGGGAGATATATCACTGCAGGCCCCAATATCTGCATTGGGATGGGAATTCAGACATTTGACCACAAGCCTTGGCAGGAGGGAGGATGCACCAATATCCACCACTTATACACGAATGGGACGATAAAGCCTTTCCCTGAGATCCAAAGGCTATATAATTTACCCAACAAAGCTATTTTCCCATACCTACAAGTCAAATCATTCCTTGGAGGGGTCAAGGTACGGGACCTGACTCAACAACAAACACATAGAATAGAGCAAACATGCTTGTCACCCAAACCGGTTAAGCAGATTATATCATCACTTTATAACGTGCTACAACAAGAGGAGACAGAGACCACACTACAATTCCAAGAGGCGTGGCATAAAGACTTAGGGTACACCATACCGAAGCCTACCTGGGAAAGGGCATTCACTATCCACAAGGGCAATACAATGTGCACCACACATCTAGAGACAATTAGAAAACTTCAGTATAGATGGTACATGGTGCCCGAAAGGCTATCAATGATATACCAAACACACCAAACGTCTGCTGGAGGTGCGGGGCACAGGGAGGTTCAATGACACATATATGGTGGTCATGCACCAGGTTAAAAACATTCTGGGGAGAGGTAAAGGGCAACTGCTAGGTAGGGGGTGGCCGCTAAATCCGCAGCGACACCATCGAGAGAGGCCCTCATTACACAAACCACACTTAACTGGGAATATTAATTAATGGCTACTAAATATTTGAAACCACAAAGGCACACCGCAATAGCGGGAGAGAGGTGGAAGAAATATAAGGAGCGGGAAGCCAAAGTTTGCAATCTGACAACCCCACAGGCAAGCTAGTAAAGCAAACAATAGGGAACATATAGAGATACAGCCAAAACAGGTATGGGAGAACGACAGTTGCAGAACCCAGTAAAACAATCGGCGTCCATCCACAGGCCATGAAAGACGGGCAAGAGAAACCCAGGCGACCACAAGTAGACCGAAAAACTAGAAGGTGGGAGGGTGTCAGGGGTCAGGGAACAGGTTCCCAGAGCTAAAGCCGTCACAAAACATAGCTGAGATTGCAAAGTTGAGGATGGAAAACGTGTATGACTATGTGTAAAATCCCTATGATGTAACCAAATGTTCCTGCACAAATATCCC
This sequence comes from Pelobates fuscus, assembly GCF_036172605.1. Taxonomy (NCBI): domain Eukaryota; kingdom Metazoa; phylum Chordata; class Amphibia; order Anura; family Pelobatidae; genus Pelobates; species Pelobates fuscus. The sequence goes on along the minus strand of NC_086329.1, from coordinate 112,093,074 downwards.
CTTTTCTTTCTGTACCCTGGTGAGCAGCCGCCGCAAACTAAATATGACAAACAAGACAATAAAAATATATGTCAATTTGAAAAAAAAATGTCAAGTTGTTTGAAAATGTCGATTTTGATAAATTAATTTCTTAATGGCTTCTTTGACATCTCGGTTTCTAAAGGTATAAATGAAAGGATTAAGCAGTGGAGTGAGGACAGTGTACAAAAGGGCAAGATATTTGTCATACTGGTTACCTTTTGCATTAATATAAACAATGAGAGCAGTTCCAAAGAACATAAGAGCTACAATGAGATGGGAAGAGCACGTTGAAAAGGCCTTCTTCTGTCCTTCGAAACCCTTAATTTTTAAAACAGTGTTTATGATATGAATATAAAAAGACATTATGGTGCTAAATGGGAAAATTATATTTAACACAGCAGCAGCCATTGTCAAAACTTTGCTGATTAAAGAACTGGAACAAGCCAAATTCTGCAATGGGGGCAAGTCACAGAAGAAATGATTCATCTCATTGGGTCCACAGAACTCTAAAGTAACTGTAGCAACCATGAGAACACAAGATATGGAAAAACTAATGACCCACGGGAGAACTGAAAGCTGAATACAAAGTGTTCTTGTCATCATTGTTGGATAGCGTAAAGGGTTATTTATGGCCAAATCTCTGTCATAGGCCATAATTATTAGTAAATAGCATTCTGCTACTCCAAAAGAATCAAAAGCATGCAACTGTGTAAAACATCCAACAAAAGATATCCTGTTATCTGCTGCAATCAAGTTAGCTAGCATTTTTGGGACTGTAACTGTAATAAACCCAATGTCTAAAACAGCAAATGTACTTATAAATAAATACATAGGAGAATGAAGTAAAGGGTCCAACATAACCAGAGAAATTATAGTCATGTTCCCGAGGACACAGAGGGTATAAGCTAAAAGAACAACTATAAAAAGCAAGAGCTGGTATTGGTAGAGCTCAGGAAAACCCAAAAGAATGAATTCAGTGACTCTCGTCTTGTTTCCTATCACCATGTTATGTGAAGAATGTTGGTTCTACGACGATTCCTGTAAGAGCAAAACAGTTATTAAATGATGGCAAGTAGATTGCAATCGAGTTTTGATTAATAAAGCTGCATTACAGCACTTTTCTATTTATAGCTGTGTCCTGAGCTGTAGATACCATTATTTCCCCACTCATTTTATTAACTCTTCCCACCTCAGATGTCAGGATGAAAAGGCTCTAGTAGGACCTCACCATACCTTCCTAAAGCGTAAATACCTCAACAGCTAATTTGAGAACTGATGTGCAACTAAATAATTAAATCAGAAAAAAGTGTTACTAATTCATCTTTCATAGATCATGTTTAAATATGAAAGACCTTTTATAGACACTCCAAGCACCATAACCATTACAGTACGGTAGTTTTACTGTTGAGACATTATTGTTATGCACATAAGGTGCACTTGTTATGGCAGTTGGAATGTCTGCCATTCTAAAAATGCTAAATGCATTAATGTGCACATTATCACAATCTGGGTACATTTCTCGAATACATTATTCTTTCAGAGTGTCAGAAGACGCTTCACAGATTTTCACTTGTGAAAGCCTGCTCTCTTAGCTCATCATTGCGCTATGATGTCATTTCATTGCTTGAGGCCTTCTGCATTTTAATGACCATTCATTTAATTACTTTCAGTCCACTGGATTGGGAGAGGAGTGTCTAAAATGCATCCAAACTACAATATTTAAAATGTAACGGAACATCTTATGATTGAGGTGATATTCACTGCATTGCACGTAAGACTTTATTTCTTACATCACCTGCTGGTTAATGTTTAAGATAGATAGGTTCATTTTAGAAGCCATCTGACAAACGTATTAGATATTTTCAAAGGCTTCTGTCTGACATTGTGGCATCATTATCATGTAATAGTCACTTTGTTCCATTGATTTTATAGAAGATTCAAACTATTGGAAATCCCTATTCCTCGAATAAGGTTCCACCTGCTCTTTATACTTGTATCTGCAGGGTTTCCCTGAATACAATGATTAGTTGTAGTATTATTACTATTTACTTCTGTATTGTGTGTTACATGGCACATTTTTCGTGCCTTGATGGCTGCATTATGTAAACCTCCTGGGTCTCATTTTATACATGGATGGATGCATTTTATATATTGCATTATCACATAAGGCACTTGCTAAAACAAAGGAATAATGTAAAAATAATACAAATAAATGAAACAGAACTTAAAATGTACCCCTGTCTAGTAACGGGAAGGGTTAGAGAATATAGTAGAAGTAAAGACAGTAGTAATAGTGTAATGCTATCTCAACTGATGTTTTAAGTTGTATAAAAAAAATAACCTGAACAATCACTACAGTGTAAGATAATATGATAAAGTGAAAGCAAACATATTAAATAAAAATTACTTTAAAAAAAATATTGGCAAAAAAATAACTAAAATATATTCAAGAGGAAAAAGAAACATATTGGTTCAATGACTAAATATCAAATCATAGTACGTTGGTACAGTTAATAAATGTTTTGTTATTATAAAGGATTAAAGTCCTATGCTACTAGGAAGACTGTAAATGCTATTTTCAGCTGTAAGCCATAGATTACTCATAGCATTGTCATAGTTTAATGTCAATTGGGCCTGACAAAAAAAAAATACATTTCCTCATAGCTTGGCTTTTACACAATTTGTCAAGACATAGTGTATTTTGTTTTCTGTTTTACCTGTTTTATTTTCAGACTGTGTTCTTAAAATGGTTTTACACGTCTAACGATAGGACCCTTATTGTCCAGGGGAACAAGTGGTAACAGCAAATGTTCTCACCCATCAGGGGTGAAAAGAATAATTTGTAGATGTTAGAGTAGATGCATTAATTGCACAAGGCTCAACGACGATTAAATTGTTCCAACACAACATTTTTGCCCATTCCGATCAGGACTTACTGACAGGACAGGGAATTGAGATATCTCCTATCTGATCAGATGTCTCAATGAAAAAATATGCCCTTACGAAAAATAGTCACTTTCTTTTGCCTGAATGAAGTAAAGCACATACGAGATGTGCTACATGTTTTATTCTTTTCCTTGGAAGCGACTAACGCAACTGTGTTAAAGCAATGAAGTGATGACCTGGCCATGAGTCCTTGTGACATGTGGGATGAATGACATCTAATAGAGGTGTGATGAATAATATTTGAATACAGGTGCGACGAATGACATTTTAATGCAGGTGCGATGAATGACATTTGAATGGGAGGTATGATGAATAATATTTTAATGACAGGTGCGATGAATGACATTTTAATGAGAGGTATGATGAATAATATTTTAATGACAGGTGCGATGAATGACATTTTAATACAGGTGTGATAAATGACATTTTGTAATGGCAAGTGTGATGAATGACATTTAATACAGGTGTGATGAATGATATTTTAATGACAGGTGTGATGAATTACATTTTGTAATGACAAGTGTGATGAATGACATTCTAATGACAGGTGTGATGAATGATATTTTAATGATCAGTCTGATGAATGACATTTTATATGGGTGTGATGAATGACATTTTGTGATGACACGTGTAATGAATGACATTCTAATGACAGGTGTAATGAATGACATTCTAATGACAGGTGTAATGAATGACATTCTAATGACAGGTGTGATGAATGACATTCTAATGACAGGTGTGATTAATGACATTCTAATGACAGGTGTGATGAATGACATTTTAATACCCTTCTGCAGACTAGGTATAGTCATTAGAGAAAAAATGCTGACAGTAATGAAAAGAATGAGACAAACACTCCCTTCACATGTTTTAGTATATCAGTAGCCACAAGAAACACCTCTAGCTGTCCTAGAACTATGTCATGCTTTGTCTGCAGGTGGAAGACTCACTGTTGCCAATTCCTGCTTTAGAATAAATTTGTTAACTCAAACATCCTTCATTACAACGATACAAGTAATCATTTAAGATGAAAATAAACAAAATGCAAAACTTAGAAATATGTTTTAAAAATTGCACAGAAAGTGGAAAAAACTGTGTCATCTTGTGAATTAAAAATACAGACATCTCATTTACTGCTAATAATAAATATCATATATAATTTCACAAGTTAAATAAACACAAACATGATACAAACGTGTATGTTTCTTTACTTACGTGAGATATAATGATAAAATGTTTGTTTGTTTTTTTTATTCTAAAATCGATTATTTGTAAAAATAAATGATGTTAATATTCACCTATCGGTCAATGTATAGAATTCTCTTCTTTTGAGAAACAAAGAAATGTATCTCTACTCAACGGGATATTCCTTATAAGAATCACAGTTAAACCTATATACCTTGAGGTAGTAGTGAGATCCAGTGAGGGTCGGAAGACTTCTCACACTGGGGAATATTTGTCCTTAAGTACTTTATACTGAATGCGGCATGATTTGGGAATTGTATGGAAAAGACAACTAACAAGCTCCATAGTGAATACATGTCTAACACTGGCAATATTTCAACTAATAGTAACCAAATGTGATGGACAGGAAAGGCTAAACATATCTTTCCAGCAACAAGTAATAGTGCGGACTGCTCACTCTGCTGTAGACGATGTGTATTATCCATGTACTGATGTAGATATGAGTTGCTTATCGATATTCCCGTGTCCGTGTTATCAGCACATAGGCCATTCATATAGTTGTACAGAGAACATGCAGGCCACCAGTCAGCAGATGGACCTTATTACATTTCTTTACTAGAAATATCCCCTGCATTATCCAATAACAGCAGTCACCAAATACATATAAGCCAAGATTAATATTAGTTTATGGTCACGTTTGAAAGTGAATCTGTTTCCTTCCAACTGTTTACATTAGTTGCTGGTCATTTAGGCACAGTTTCTGCAAAGAGTTATTTGTATATTAATTACATGTTTCCATCACAATGACCATATCGAATGGTAATAAAAGAGAATTTGGGGCACACCCAGAAGTCATGCAGACAAGCTTTGTCGATATTCGCAAAATATGGAATAAGGGAACAGCACATACACAAAAATGTTTTTTAAATCTCACAAGGCTTCTTGAAATCACCACTCTTAGTAAATCTGGAATTTGTTACAACATATAGTCATAATGTGTTAAGCCCACCACTGCATCAACATACCGCAGCTTTGGTGGGTCCTACACTATTTTTAACATGGGAGATAAACATGTTAACTGCAACACTTACTGCTTAAACGGCTTCCAGAGACTCTCCTCAAATTTATACCTAAAATGGTCCCCTTGAGTGGAGGTGTGGGGAGCTCACACGAGAAGGAGCCTAATTCCTAATATGTGCAGGAAGAAAATGGAATTGGGTGGCACACCCAGCAATGTAAGGATTTCATGACTACACAAAAGTAGTTGGACCATCCGTAATTGTAATGGGAATTACCCTGTCATATAGTATGCACACAATTAACTAACATGTGCTATGTGCTAGAGGAGCATGTGACTTGCAAGATCAGGCAGCATTACTGGACATGTAAAGCTCCATTCTATATTCCGTAGAAGCTGAATATTTAGGGAACTGGTTGGCACTATTTTAAACAATTAAAAAATATAAAAGATTTTGTTTAGAGGATCAGCACTTAATGGTAGAAATGGCTAGGTCATGGTCTGATCTCCATGGTTTGGGTTTGTTGGTCCAGCACATCCCACAAATGATCAATCTGACTAAGATCTGAGGACGTTTAAGACCAATGCAACATCTCAAGCTCTTGTCTCAAGCCTTTCTTAAAAAAATGTTTGCAGTGTGGCAGATTGTATAATTCTATTGAAAGGGGCCACTGCCATCAGGGAACAAGATTGCCATGTGGTCTATAACAATCTCTAGGTAGGTGGTACATGTCAAAGTAACATCCAGATGAATGCCAGGATACAAGGTTTCCAAGCAGAGCATTGACAGAACATAGCACTGACTATGCCAGTCTGCCTTCTTCCCATAGTGCATCTTACTGCCAAAGAAAACTTGATTGAAAAGACCAAGGACCCTTTTTCTTTTGCTCCATGGTCCTGCTCTGAATCTCACATCACTATTGAAGGAGCTTTTGGCAGTGGGCAGGGGCCATCATGAGCACTATGACAGGTATGTGACTGTGCAGCCCTATACTCAGCAAACTATGAGGCACTGTGACACCTTTCTATCATGGCCAGCATTAAGTTTTCAGCCATTTGAGCTACAGTAGCTCTTCAGTGTGATTGAACCTTATGAGTTAGTAAGAAAATAAAAATTAATGATAACTTGTGGGTGATTTATTTCATATATCAAAGTGTCATCAATATGTTAAACTATTTCTTAATTTGTAATATAAAAGATATACATTTGTGACAAACTCCCCTTTTCAAGTGAGTTTGCTACGGGTTCTTGGAGGGACTACTTGCCAGCCTTTTACCCTGTGACTATGGCCCCTGCAATAGAAAAGGCTAATATACATGCTCTGTTCGTGCAATTGGGACTATATGGTTCGTTTACCGAACAACCACACAAACAGAGACAACCCTGGAGCTCGTTAAAACCTATTAACAACTTGGAACGTTTCTCACCGCAGTGTTCTAATTGTTCATCTGGATGGCTGCGATTCCTATGAACAACCACGAGGTGGTGGCCATCTTGTTTGCATGAACGCAGGCAGCGGTGTTTGGGCATGATTCTCGTGGAACTGAAATTGGATACAGAAACTCCTGAACACCGCTGAACTTCCATCATCTGCAGCGTTCGTTTCTATTAAGCTTAGAAGGGCACTGTTCGGTGAGATCATTCATCTAGATCAGGGGTTCTCAACCCAGTCCTCAAGGACCACCTACCAGTCCAGAATTTAGGGATTACCTGGGTGTGTCTAAGGTGATTAGAAAAAGAATGAAAAAAACATGTTAGACACACCCAGGTAATCCCTAAATCCTGGACTGGTAGGGGTCATTGAGGACTGGGTTGAGAACCCCTGGCCTAGATGAAGGGAACAAGCTCCAGGGTAACACTATTGACTCCGTTCGGTAGTTTGTTCATTTGCAAACTACCGAACTAAACCGTCCTCAAGCCCTGATTTTCTGGAACTGTTTTGGGCATGAAACCATGCGTGCGGTCGGTCAAAAAGGGTTCCAGGAATGTCCTGAACCCCTGCTCTGATCTGGGTGATTTTTGGATATGTTGTTCGCCCAGATCAGGGCTATCAGGGGATGTGACATGTTTCATGGGGATATGTTGTAGTTTTGGGTACTTATTGGACTTTATATGTGTTTTTTATGTCTAGGGCAGGGCTGTCCAACATGGGCCCCCCAGATGTTGCTGACCTACAACTCCCATGATTCCCTGGCTATCTTTTTAATTGAAAGAAACATGGGAGTTGTAGTTCAGCAACATCTGGGGGGGGGGGGGGGGGGCGCAGGTTGGACAGCCCTGGTCTATGGATAATTAAGTTATTGTATTATCTACCTTATGTGTATCACAGGCAGAGGGGAGGGATTGTATACTGTATGTGGGAGTGTCGTTCATTGTTACATTGTTTTGATTGGCTTGTATACTTTGTGTCCTGTGCCCAACAAGGTCCACTTGAGAGTCAACCTTGTTGGGAAACTTGCATAAAAGGCAGTGTGCCTCCATTAAATGGCTATTCCAGCTTACACTCCAAAACTGTGTGTCGTTCTGTTATTGGAAGGAAGGAAGATTTACTCCTGTGTCTGCTGTTCCAGTTTGCAGGTGATTTAACAGGGAAAGTCCTTGTAAGGACTAGAGCTAATTCCCCATTCTGCTCCAGGAAGGAGTGGTTCCAGGGCCTTAGTCAAGCCACGGCGACTGTGGGCAAAAGTGCTGTGGTTTGTAACTATGTAACTAAAACAAAGATACGTACAATAAAATAAATAAACTTTGCACCCAATAAAATAGATTAAACTTTGCAATAAAAATATAGTGCTTGTAGCTGTCACACAAGTGTATTCAAACAAAGGAAAGGGAATAGGATAGTGTAATTCAGTGTTTAACCAATGAATAATATCCGGTGTAGAAGCAGATTTCATGCTTAGCTCTGGGGTGTTCAGTGTAGCCAGTTTGGACTCCCTGCACAGGGACTGTGTGTAGACCTTGATCACAGTTTATATGCATGACAAACAGAACGTGTCAGTAGTGTTATACTTTAGAAATCATGCAATAAAAAAAAAGGATACTTACAAATTCCCAGTAATTTGTCCACACATCTACTACATATGTCAATATTATCCCAGCAGGATAATATTTATTGGAAACTACAAATTAATAAAATAAATATAATAGCAGACTATAAAAACAAATAGTATGTAAATCAATAACTCGTTTCACCTGGCACGGCTTTATCAAAGTGCTGTTGCTAATTTTTATTCTGAGAGGAGAAATATAAATGCAAATGTTAATATAAAGCAGAACATAGTAAGAGAAACCATTGAAAATAGTTATTATAATAACTAACATAATAAAAAAAAAAAAAAGGTAGCCTGGGAGGCAGTGTGGCGTTGAGAAGGGAGAATGCAGAACTGGATCCCGGAGAGGAAAAAAGTACTGGAAGCCATGAGAAGGTGATGGAGGAAGGACCGAACAGCCATTCATATAAAAACACTCAATGCATAAGGTGGCTGAGAGGCCGAGACTCCAATATAATTACGGCATCTCAGAATACAACGGACTAGGAAGGGAGCTCTGCTGGAATACTTACTGCTAGCAGCAGGTCCAACAAGCCCTTGGGTGCCGTGAGTAATACAAAGGGAATGTGAAGACAAAATGTCTGCAGAAACAGCCAAAATAGATTACAACTGAAGAAAAGGACTCAATTAAAAATATAAAATTAGCTACATGCTGAAAGAGATGTATATAACAAAAAGGAGACAGGCAAGGGGAAGATAAAAACTCTAACTCTAAATATAAACAAGATATTATATATATATAAAAGACGAGAGTGATCGTAAACTCATGAGGGGAAAGTATTGAGAAATTAAAATTCAGAGAAAAACAAGAGATATTTCAGGCCTGCTGAAACAGATTGAAAAACTAGAAACTGGCAACTTTAACCCCTTAAGGATGGCGGGCGTGCTATGCCGTCCTTGGATACCCGGCTCTAAACGCCGGGGAGCGGCAAAGAACGTCCCCGGCGTCCTATTCACTTACCCGGTCCTTGCGATGACCTCACGATCACATGGACGGCATAGCCGCCCACTGCAGTGCTAGCAGGGGGAGTGCCTGTAACAACAGGTACTCCCCAGCTGCATAAAAATGTTAAATAAAATATTTAAAAACAGTTTAAAATAAAATATATACTCAGATCATATGTATTTATTATATATATGATCTAAGTATATATATATATACACATACACATGCATACACATACACTAAGTGTATTTTAATATTAATATCTATATAATTATATATATATATGTATATATATATATATATATATATATATATATGTATATATATATATATATATATATATATATATATATCAAAATATGCTTAGATTGATATTGATTAAATATATATACATAATTATAATTATATATATATATTTATAATTATAATTATTTATAATATAAAATAAATAAATATGTAAAAACGTTAAAAAAATTATAAATAAATAATATATATATATATATATATATATATGTGTAATTTCATTCTAACAGTATTTTAAAATTAATATATATATATATATATATATATATATATTTATATATATGTGTATATATATATATATATATATATATATATTAAATATATATAGTTATCAAAATACACATAGAACAAAATAATATATATATATATATATATACAATATAATATATATACAAATCTACGTGTCCCGCACTCACATTTCCCGGTCTTGTTGTTGCCTTGGTGCAATCCCCGGCTTGAATATGTACGATATCTTGATGGAGAGCACTCAAAGGACTCAAAATGTTTTTCAAATAGTGCTTTTTATTTTAGCATCAAATATTTGGATACAGAGTGTCGACGTTTCAGTCCCACTGGACTTTTATCAAGACCTCAAGATACCCAAACCAGTACGAGAGATAAGAAATGCATTTAAGGAAATGTATGGTTAATTTGTATTTATTGGTTGACTGAATTAAATCTTTGATTGTTCACTTTTGCCCTCTTTAGTTACAGGCCTACCGTATCGTTGGTCCCGGCGCACCACAACCGACTTGCTCTTTATACTATCCTACGCTTATACTGGAACTTACTCCATATACGGCAATGTGCCCCTAACACAAGTATTAAGGCTGTTTGGCCTGTAATTGTGGGTGAGGCTTATGATTATACACTTACCTATTTAAGAAACACCCCTTACCTGGCTTCATAGAGTTCGAGGTCAGCGTTTGCATGACCCTCCCACCACTCCCCATTCTCAACACTTTTTCCTTTCTTTTCCTTTTTCCTTTTCTTTTCTTACTCCTTGGTGGGCCCTCTTTAGTTACAGGCCTACCATATCGTTGGTCCCAGCACACCACAACCGACTTGCTCCTTTATACTATCCTACGCTTATACCGGAACTTACTCCATATACAGCTATGTGCCCCTAACACAAATATATATATATAATACACAAGATCCAGCGCACTCACCTATCCACTAAACAGCAACTTCAATGTTGAAAGATTTTATATGTTTTTTTAAAAACACCTAATTTAGGCAAAAAATAATGGGGGTTTAGTTACATTATATGATCATACATTGCATAAGCCTGCCACAACGTCAATGTACCCCATCTTTGGCAGGTCCTACACTAACAGCTTAATGTCTGCTCTTATAAGATTAACCCACTTACTTGGGGAAAAAATTCCATCTGGGGCTCTCTGAAGTACAAGGCTAAATAGGGACCTGTGACAGGGAGGGGTGCAAAAAAAAGGAGTTGACTAGACTCCCAAATATATATATATATATATATATATACTATATATTTATGTAATAATTTTACATAATTAGGTCATTTTATTAATTACAATTTGCGGGACCTGCCTGACAACCCAGCTGAAAGTCCAGGGAATTGTATTTGCTGGCACTGTATTTAACCCTGTAACTTTCCAAGACACCATAAAACAATGAGACCATATGGTAGCCCAGGAATGAGAATTACCCCAATAATGGCATACCATTTGCAATAGTAGACAACCCAAGGTATTGCAAATGGGTTATGTCTAGTCCTTTTTAGTAGCCACTTAGTCACAAACACTGGCCAAAATTGGCATTCACATTAGTTTTTTGCATTTTTCAAACACAAACAAATATTAACACTAACTTTGGCCAGTGTGTGTGACCAAGTGGCTACTAAAAAACATACCCCATTTGCAATACTTTGGGTTGTCTACTATTGCAAATGGTATGCCATCATTGGGGTAATTCCCATTCCTGGGCTACCATATGGTCTCAAATGCAGCGTAACCAATAAAGGAAAAAACAAGACGTGTAAATAATTACAGCAGAGAAAGTCCCTGAACACCTAGACAAGCATTATAAACAAATATTTATTTCTCTCTTATAATTCATAGAAAATGCAAATGTCTCTGTTATTCCTTTATCCTTTGCAGGAAAAATGTGGGCACAAAGTTTTAGAGATTTTATATTTGTAAAAAGTCAAAAAGAACAAACATACAACATGAATGTAAAGTCTTGAACAATCTGGTAAAAGGATAGAAAACTATAAAAACACTGATTGCAATCATCTGCTGGCATTTTTGTAGCTGCAAATTCCCAAAGTACCAGAAGAATAAGAAATATTTTTTAAAAAGGAATCACACCATACACCTCAAGCTAAAATAAATTCTAATGATTCTAGCAGGTTCTTTAAGTCATTAAATTAAAGTTTATCCACTATAAATTTTACCATAGTCACCATTTAAAAAAATCTATTTTTTTAACAGACAAGAAATACATATTTATGAACTAAGATAGTAGATCAATTTTAATTTACAACATTATAAAAGATACACGTTAATAACTGGAAATAAAACAAATATTTTGAGATAATTTAAAAGGTTCTAAAATATGTTGAATAAACAGGTCACAATTTGGGATGAAAAATTAGTTTAGTCTATCAATAATTAACCTAGACTTCAAAAATCTGCAGTGTATGTACCAATTATTGAGAATATGAAAACGCATTGAAAGCTAAACCAGGAATCTTCTGAAAATGACCAAGAAAACAGCAAGCTATAAAAATATCTATTTTTAAACATGGATTTATTTATTTATTTATTTTTTAAATGGCTATACTGGCCAAAGATTTGCCATTGCTTTGTCGGGTCATTTCAATTCCTAATTTAATACATAACTCTGTTTTTAAACCTATTTAATGGAACACCATAGGGTCAGGAACACAATATTAGCCCCTTAAAAGGAATTACAACTTATCTTATTTCCAGCACCGCGCGGGTCTGCCAGTGCTAGCTCCGCCCCCTTGGTGACATCATCAAAATTTGCAATTTTTAGCCAATCAATGCATCTCTGTGAGGTATAATCAGCGTACTGATACAGAGCGTGGAGACGCTGAACGGCAGTGTGGCCTACTGTGTAGCACTGAGTTAGGTAGAACCTCCAGGGCCATCTGAGGAGTGGCCACTTGGAGGTATCTCTAGGGGCAATAGAAACACTGCCTTTTCTGCATGCCTGCATATAATGATTATACTAACCAGAACAACTAAACTAAGTCAGAGTTCTTCTGGTGACCATAGGGTCCCTTTAAAGCAATAATATCAAAGTACGCAGAGCATTACACTTGAATTGACCTTATTTATAACATGGTTATGGTTATATCGTTTTAGCACTATATATATTCACTGCAATGATTGAAACATTTTTTTCAGAGATTTCCTCACTTCCTTATTCCTTAAAGTATAACTGATAGGATTTAGGGTTGGTGTGATTACAGTAAACAGTACAGCTGCAACCTTGTCCTTTTCTATTGAATCATCTGAAGAAGGCCCAAGGTATGTACACATGGCCGTGCCATAGAATAAGCTGACAACAGTCAAATGGGAGGAACATGTCGAAAAAGCGTTGAGGCTTCTTTGTGAGGAATGTATCTTGAAAAGATGAATGATTATAAAAAGGTAAGATAAAAAAGTTAAGGAAAAAGTACAAGTACTTAAAAAACCACTTAGAGTTGCCACTGTGATTTGGTTAATGACTGTACGGGAGCATGCTAACTTAATGACTGGTTTAACATCGCAGAAGAAGTGTCTGACCTTGTTAAAATGACAAAATGGCAACATTGACGTCATAACTGAATGAATCAGAGCTGAAAAGAAACCAATAAACCATGATGTGAAAACCAGCTGGGTACAAAATGTCTTATTCATAATCATGTTGTACCGTAATGGGCTACAGATAGCAACATATCGGTCATAACCCATGGCAGCAAGTAAAACACCTTCAGCACATCCCAGGAAGTGGAAAAAGTGCATCTGAGCAATACAGCCCCAAACTGAGATTGTATTATCAAACAAGAACCCAACCAACATCTTTGGAACGGTGACTGAAGAAAACCATATATCCAGAAAGGAAAGATTAGCAAGTAAAAAATACATGGGGGCTTGAAGACAGCTGAACGCCGTGCTCAAAATTACGGACAAGGTATAATAGCAGGACTCCTGATGGAAGGAGGATTGTATTGTGATTTTTACCTAGCTGAGGAAGCCGACAGAACTTTTGGCGAAACGCGTCCTGGGGACTTCAATACCATCCCCATTATGCCCTTTCTTGAATATAATTCTTTTCAATTGTTTTTATAGTATAAGTGTTTTTATTTATTCTAAATTGGCCATTAGAATTTTAAATTCATAATACTTGAATAAATTTCGATTTTTTTATATTGGGCTATTGGTTCCTGCTATATGGGTGTGTAGTCCTTAACTACACAACACGCTGTTAAAGAGCCTATAAGAGTGGCTCCACACTTGTGAGTATAATACATATATTTTTTATACCAATACAGATTCCAGACTATATTGCACTATATATATTTCTGCTTGAGCTCTAGCCACAACGTGAGATACGTTTTTCGGATACAAGAAGGGAAAAGGTCGCCTTCACGGACCTGAGAGCGTATATCCCTGAGCTTGGCTGTAAGCTCAGTAATATGTGAGTGGTTCCTTATATAGAGTTACAATTGTAATAATTTTATTTGCAGTTTTGCACTATGAGCATTTAATCTCTCTTACAGAATAAGATTCCTATACCATTGACTCAGTGAATTTTCCTGGGGAGTGACAACTAAAGAGTTTGAACATACTACAAATTGTATGTAGCGCTACACCTTTTGCTATGTTTGTGACCATGTGAATATTTGCTTCCACTGAAGATAATAGAATTACAGGATAGTATCAGAGGATTCCACCGACTAGTGGTGTGGGAAGAAACATGCGATGTTAACAATATTCAGAATGTTTATCTCAAGAACGCTTGACGTGAGTGCATTATTGGATGGAATGATTAATTAGAAAAAGAGGATGGTGCTCACTTACAGTAGCACCTGGTTAGACCCAAGTGTTTTGGGGTAAGATAATGATCTACCAAACGTGTAGCAATAAAAATAAACTTGGTTGGGTTCAAGTTCACTCTCTGAGCAGGAGAGGAACCGATATCTATTTGGGTGCTTGGCAAGGTAACACGAGGTAGCGAGATCCACCTCTAGAGCATGTAATATTTAGGAGACTTGGAGACATAATCAGTGGGGTTTTTTTGGTTACGGGGAGTGTAATGGGGCATGGGGATGGTGGTTAAAAAGCTTAATATTCTGGGGAGGAGTGGGAAACCTTTGGGAAATCCTTATTGAGAGGTATGTCAAAATTTGTACGTTAGCAAATTGAAGGCCTTTCCTCTCAATCCTTTTGTACCCCACTCTGAAGCATGTCGGTAAAACTACGCCACATGAGACTACTGTGTGGTCTAAACCTATAGTGGAGCATATGCATTAACCATCAATTTACATATACGACATTCAGACGTTGATAACCCTCCGTATCCTTGGCAATAACAGTATTAACAGACTAAAACTTTGCGGTGACTTCGTCATGTTTGCCAGAAGTCCGGATTAAAGGGATGACAATTTTAACATAGGTGCCAATACTTGGGTTGCCGGTGTAGATATAGTGGACCTGTGCTGTGAGAGTTATGTTCCTGATACTTGAAGGTTAGAGGGCCCAAATAGTCAGTGGGTCATGCAGGGAGGATTTAAAGTGCAGTAGCCAGTCCCGAGTGTAAATGGATTGTATCTCCACTGCAGTGGATGTCGTCTCCTATAGGGATGATGAAGTAAGACTTCTCAGTGGGTATTTCCTCCATGTCCTTGTGGTTGTCGTCTATTGGGAGAAAAGAACCATTGGTCCATCCTCCTCTTCTTTAGTGGGGTATTTCCTCATTGGCGCTGAGGCAAGGGTGCCGTTTCAGGGCTCGGAAGTGGTGAGTTCAAGTTGACAATCTGCGTGTCCGGTAGTTCCAATGCTTTTAGAAATGGTTTAACGTCGGTATGTGAGGCTATGGAGATGAAGTTACCTTTTTGGTTCACTATCAATGCAAAGGGAAAACCCCACCTGTATCTGATGTTACATTGACGCAATAATTCTGTGATCGGTTTAAGGGACCTTCTAGCTTAAAGGGTATACCACGACAAGTCCGGATAGATTGTATAGATGTGCCATGAAACAAGATAGGCTGGGATGTGTCCCTGAGGCTCCGCAGGATATTATCTTTAACTGTGAAATAGTGTATTCTGCATATTACATCCCTTGGTGCCTCAGATTTCGTGCCCCTTGGGCACAGCAATCTGTGTGCTCTGTCCATTATAACCGGGCTATCTCTGGTTTCTCCCAGAATCTGGTTAAATAATTCCGATAATGTAGCCTTGATATCTTCCCCCTGGGTTTCAGGGAGGCCTAGCACTCGCAGGTTATTCCTGTGGCCGCGGTTATCTAGATCATCTTTGAAACGCTGCCATAGTTTGAGCATGGGATTCCATTAAGGACGAGAGTTGAGTAACCTGGGCCTGTATAACATCCCTCTCATCTTCTAGGTCAGTGACCCTCTGTTGCAATTGTTGTACTTCGGCCTTGAGCATTTCCACTTTCGTTTGGAGGGCTGCTTCTAGCTTACCTAGCATGTTAGCCAGATCTGCCTTCAAGGGTAAGCTCCTCATGTTGGTGTTAAGACACTCACCGCCAGGGGAATGAAGCCGCCGTTTAGTCGATAATCCCCTTTCTCCAGAAATGCAATTTTAGTCCAACCGATTGTAAAACTCCCGAACGGAGCATACGAATACGGCAACTCCCGATCAGCAATTCATCCGAAATCCTTCGACAGCTAGAAATAAACGAAAACGCTGTCCCAATAGTAAATCCCTCCACAAACGAGACAAAGCTCCGTCTTGAAGGTCAAACAGGAATGTGTTTAATAGGGGCTACCTGCCCGGTATTTATGCAGGTCTCCACAAGGTAGACACTCCCCTAGGGGACCTTGTGGAAGACTGTAAAATATATTATACAGTAGCCAATCGCAGTGGCTTCAATACAAGCCCTTCCCATTTTACCCATAAGTCATTATGTTCTATCCCGGAGATAATTAGGGAGAAACCTAATTATCTCCGAGGATAGAGACCATCGCCATTTTAAAACATAATAAGAAAACTACAATAAAATACATAAAATCAGAAATACCGATTGTATAGTGTTCGTGCAACGTATCCCCAGATAGCCTGGATCTGAGGGCATATTCCTACCGAATAGCGCTCAGGTCCGATGTACATAGTCCAATCGGTATACGAATGACTCCATGGGACGGCTACCTGGGTAAGTCCATACGAAATAGAGAAACTCCCGAACTGACCGGTGTTCGTACGCCTCAAGGAAAATAGAAGGGGGCGGCCGTCTCCAGCGGTGTTCGGTAGATAAAGAGTCCGTTTTTAGATCCATAGGTTTTGCACCGAACACAGCTGATTTGCCTCGTGTCCAAAATGGCCGCCGCCTCGTGTTCGGTATACGAACGACGACCACCCGTACGAATGGAATGGAGAGGTGTTTGCGGTTAACCACAACGTTCTAATTGTGGTCAAGGTGTTAACAAGCCGCACACTCCTCTCCTGGGTGGCCGTTGGTTCGGTAGTTTCAATCGGTACTAAGGAAAACATACGAACAAGGGCATACGGACAGGAAATCCACGACTCAAGGCAAACAGATGAACCAGCAATACAAGTCTATACAGATGGGTTCGTCACAGTCGGCATCTCACATTTTATCCTGTGATCTGCTAAAGAGGACGATGCCGGGCTGGATGGTGAGGCTCCGGCCTCGCGGTCAGTGGATGACTGGAAAAAACGGGTCAGGGAGCTGAATTTAGATGTTGGGGTCTTCCCCGTTCTCTCATTGGTCCCTCCTTGCTTTTTGAGGTTCACCATAGTGCTGCTTAGTCTCCGATTAGTGTGGATTCACTTTTGAGTTGAGAGGAGCTGAATTAGTGTATGTCCATTCAGCTCTGTGGTTGGCCATGCCCCCCTTTAATATTCTAGTTATTATGTTGCAAACTGTGGGCATGAGAACTGTTAACCAATTTGTAGCTTTTATATTCATCCCATACTGCTACTTAGTGTGTTGGTTTGTTTTTATGTTTATTAATTACTTTTTTTTTTAAACTTCTTTATTCCACTCTCAGTCTGAGTGACTTTAAGGACATTTATCCTGTTTAAGCCCTTAAGGACACATGCCATGTGTGACATGTCATGATTCCATTTTATTCCAGAAGTTTGGTCCTTAAGGGGTTAAAGTATATTTAAGTATGTAAGTATATATAAGGAAATTATATTGAAATAAGGAAAAATGACTTTATACAATTTAAAAGCACACTATTAAAGAGATTGAGAAATACTGTTTTTATTACTTGCCTAATATCCCATTGTATATTAATTGTGTTTGATGGTAATTTTCGCTGTCTTTTGTAATGTCGTAATGTTGTTGTTTGTTGTTATATTACTATTTTGTATGAGTCCAATATATCATGAGGTGGGGTTTTCAGTGAGATGGGATAAAGTCAAATTCTGTGGATGGAGTCTGGCATCCCACCATTTTAATACTTCTCCAGCCACCACTATTTACACCTCCCTGTAATGAGATAAGGGTCATATATTTAGGAGTGAGGACATTTTGCCACTTTATATTGCCATTTTATAACTCTTTTCAAAGTCTTTCTAATCACAGCTTCCCTATAGCCCTGGTGGTTTTTCATAGATTATATACCTATCTGTAGACCAAGTCTGAAATCAAATGTATCTAATGACTACCTGTACTGCCAGTGGGCAAAGCATGATACACCTCTGGCTACCTGCCAACTGATGGGTTCTACTACAGCATTTATTATAAACAAAATGTGCGGTTCTATTTCTTGCCATGATATTGTATATGATGCAGAGATTACATGTGTTGTTGGGGCATTGTGAACATGTTTATAAATAATTTGCACACACAAAAAAAATTCTTCGTAGAATACAATCAAGTAAGTTTGACATGACCTGTGCTTCATAACACCATGCTGATTATTGCAGATAACAACGTTCTTCTCAAGGAATTATTGAATATTATCCTTTAATAACCTTCAAATACCTTCCCAGCCACAGAAGTTTAGCTCACAGGTAAATAATTTCACGGCAAGGATTTTGAACCCTTTTTGAATATAGGAACCACATCTGCCTTCCTCCAATCATCCAGAACACTTCCTGAAAGAAAAGAATCTTGAAAGAGTAAAAACAGAGGTTCACTTATTTCTACACTTAGTTCCTTAAGTAGTCATGGATGAATACCGTCAGGCCCTGAAGTTTTGTTTACATTAACTTTATTTAGTTGCTGAAGCACCTTGTCTTGAGTTAGCCAATTACAATTATTCTGCAAGTTTTTTGAAGCAATCATTTGCATATCTTTTGCCATAGGTTCTTACTTAACCCCTTCAGGACCGGACTGTTTTGGCCATGTTGTACGTTAAGGACCAGGGCTGTTTTAACACTTTTGTGGTGTTTGTGTTTAGCTGTAATTCTAGTCTCTCTCATTTACTGTCCCCATACAAGTTAAATATTGTTTTTGTCAGGACAAAAAGGGCTTTCTTTACATACCATTATTTGTATCATGTCATATAATTTATTAAAAAAAAATGACTTTTACTTGAATAATATTTTATCTATCCACAAAAGCTAATGAAAAAAAAACTGCTAAATAGATTCCAAATCTGTCCTGAGTTTAAAAACACCAAGTGTTTACATGCTTTTTTTGCTTTTTTTTGCAAATTATACAAATTGGAAATTGCGTTTTCAAAATATATATTTTTCAAATGTATCAATAGTGACATTTTAACACTGTTATCTGTCATAAATCTCTGAATCACACCCCACATGTACATATTTTTTTGAAGTAGAAAACCCGGGGTATTCAATATGGGGTATGTCCAGTCTTTTTTAGTAGCCACTTAGTCACAAACACTGGCCAAAGTTAGCATTTATATTTGTTTGTGTGTTAAAAATGCAAAAAACGCTAACTTTGTCCAGGGTTTGTGACTAAGTGGCTACTAAAAAAGACTGAACATACCCCATTTGCAATACCTTGGGTTGTCTTCTTTTACAAATGGTATGCCATCATGTGGGTAATTCTCATTGCTGGGCTAACATACACTTTCAAAGGCAACATAACCAACCTGGCAATTTTCAATGTAAGAAAAGTTGACCCCTATATTTGACCCTGTAACTTTCAAAAACACTAGACTTTGCTAAACACAAATATTAGTGTTTAAAAACATTAAAATGTATCACAACAATTATATCATCAGTGAAAGTGCCGTTTGTGTGTGAAAAATGCAAAAAAACGTAATTTTCACTGACAATATCATCGCTGTGATATGTTTTACTGTTTTGAAACAATAATATATGTGTTCAGTGAAGTTTTCCGAGCAAAACAGTACAGCCCATGTACAGGTTTTAGGGTGTCATAGAAAGTTACAGGGTTAAATATAATGCTAGCAAATTAAATTATCTGGACTTTCGGCCTGGGTTGTCAGGCAGGTTCATCAAATTGCAATCAATAAAATTACTTAATTACGTAAAAATATTAGGTAAATATGAACGTAAAATTTAAATATATCTACATATTTATATATTTGAAGTCTACGTGTATATTTATGAAATTATTTATGTAATTTTAAATATGGGTATATATATATATATATTTCATATTATTTTTATTTATTTATATATACATAGATGTATGTATAATTTCATTCTAAGTGTATTTTGATATTAATTTTATTCTAACTGTATTTTGATAATATATATATATATATATATATATATGTATATATATATATATATATATATATATATATATATATATATTAATATCAAAATACAGTAAGAATAAATTTTCATATATATAATTGTTTTACTTTTTTAAATTTAAAATTCTTTGAATTTATTTTAATTTACTTATTATTTCTATTTTATAATGTATATGTATGTATATTTGATCATACAGGGAGTGCAGAATTATAAGCCAAGTTGTATTTTTGAGGATTAATTTTATTATTGAACAACAACCATGTTCTCAATGAACCCAAAAAACTCATTAATATCAAAGCTGAATATTTTTGGAAGTAGTTTTTAGTTTGTTTTTAGTTATAGCTATTTTAGGGGGATATCTGTGTGTGCAGGTGACTATTACTGTGCATAATTATTAGGCAACTTAACAAAAAACAAATATATACCCATTTCAATTATTTATTTTTACCAGTGAAACCAATATAACATCTCAACATTCACAAATATACATTTCTGACATTCAAAAACATAACAAAAACAAATCAGTGACCAATAACCTTTCTTTGCAAGGACACTCAAAAGCCTGCCATCCATGGATTCTGTCAGTGTTTTGATCTGTTCACCATCAACATTGCGTGCAGCAGCAACCACAGCCTCCCAGACACTGTTCAGAGAGGTGTACTGTTTTCCCTCCTTGTAAATCTCACATTTGATGATGGACCACAGGTTCTCACTGGAGTTCAGATCAGGTGAACAAGGAGGCCATGTCATTAGATTTTCTTCTTTTATACCCTTTCTTGCCAGCCACGCTGTGGAGTACTTGGACGCGTGTGATGGAGCATTGTCCTGCATGAAAATCATGTTTTTCTTGAAGGATGCAGACTTCTTCCTGTACCACTGCTTGAAGAAGGTGTCTTCCAGAAAGTGGCAGTAGGACTGGGAGTTGAGCTTGACTCCATCCTCAACCCGAAAAGGCCCCACAAGCTCATCTTTGATGATACCAGCCCAAACCAGTACTCCACCTCCACCTTGCTGGCGTCTGAGTCAGACTGGAGCTCTCTGCCCTTTACCAATCCATCCATCTGGCCCATCAAGACTCACTCTCATTTCATCAGTCCATAAAACCTTAGTATAATCAGTCTTGAGATATTTCTTGGCCCAGTCTTGACGTTTCAGCTTGTGTGTCTTGTTCAGTGGTGGTCGTCTTTCAGCCTTTCTTACCTTGGCCATGTCTCTGAGTATTGCACACCTTGTGCTTTTGGGCACTCCAGTGATGTTGCAGCTCTGAAATATGGCCAAACTGGTGGCAAGTGGCATCTTGGCAGCTGCACGCTTGACTTTTCTCAGTTCATGGGCAGTTATTTTGCGCCTTGGTTTCTCCACACGCTTCTTGCGACCCTGTTGACTATTTTGAATGAAACGCTTGATTGTTCGATGATCACGCTTCAGAAGCTTTGCAATTTTAAGAGTGCTGCATCCCTCTGCAAGATATCTCACTATTTTTGACTTTTCTGAGCCTGTCAAGTCCTTCTTTTGACCCATTTTGCCAAAGGAAAGGAAGTTGCCTAATAATTATGCACACCTGATATAGGGTGTTGATGTCATTAGACCACACCCCTTCTCATTACAGAGATGCACATCACCTAATATGCTTAATTGGTAGTAGGCTTTCGAGCCTATACAGCTTGGAGTAAGACAACATGCATAAAGAGGATGATGTGGTCAAAATACTAATTTGCCTAATAATTCTGCACTCCCTGTATATATACGTGTGTAATTTAAGTATAAGTGTATTTTTATATTAATATATGTATATATTAATATAAAAAATACACTTAGTATGACATTATATATATATATATATATATATATATATATATACACACACAAACATATCTAATTATATTTTTATTTATTAAAATTTGAGCAATCACATGGCCATGGGGTCCTAATTCACTGAGGGGAGACTGCCTGGGCTGTCAGGCAATCTCCCCACACTGGGAGCAATGCTGATCGCCGCCGGGGGAATGGCGGCGATCAGGTAAGTACATAATACCGGTATGACGGTTCAGGACTGTCACCGGTCCTCAAGGGGATTTTTCCCATGACGGTCCTGAACCATCAGCGGTCAGTAAGGGGTTAATATATACGGAGAATAAATAGTTATTTTACATTTCTGCCTTTTCCTGGTCTTCATTAACTAACACTCCACCCCGGTTTTTATTGTACCAACACTTTAATTTTTTTGGTTCAATTCAATTAATAAAATGCTGACTATGACACTCTTAGTCATTGAGAAGTGCTGGAGGACCACGAAGGATCTCTTAAAGAGATCTTCAAATCATATAGGTGCAGATCACAATGCTATATTCACAATGCAACCTTCACAAATAGAGGGGTTACAGGGCTGAGCAGGAAGATCTTTCAATCTGAATCAGAGAGAGCCACCTCCCAGAAAGAGCTGGAGCTCCAGGCTCTTCACAATGCAACCTTCACAAATAGAGGGGTTACAGGGCTGAGCAGGAAGATCTTTCAATCTGAATCAGGGAGAGCCACCTCCCAGAAAGAGCTGGAGCTCCAGGCTCTTCACAATGCAACCTTCACAAATAGAGGGGTTACAGGGCTGAGCAGGAAGATCTTTCAATCTGAATCAGAGAGAGCCACCTCCCAGAAAGAGCTGGAGCTCCAGGCTCTTCACAATGCAACCTTCACAAATAGAGGGGTTACAGGGCTGAGCAGGAAGATCTTTCAATCTGAATCAGGGAGAGCCACCTCCCAGAAAGAGCTGGAGCTCCAGGCTCTTCACAATGCAACCTTCACAAATAGAGGGGTTACAGGGCTGAGCAGGAAGATCTTTCAATCTGAATCAGGGAGAGCCACCTCCCAGAAAGAGCTGGAGCTCCAGGTTCAACTGTTTGAACCCCTGTCTTTGCTCACAATGACCTGGAGGAGGTTGTAATAAAGCAGAACTGTCTCTTCTCTGAGCGTGGTCAATCCTCAAAGCATTTACCGGAGTAGATAATGACAATCCAACTTTAAGAGAGGTGAGATGATATTGAGTGCGAAGGGGATAGGAAAGTGTAATTATTTGTGTGCAGTTCTACTTACATACATCCCCTCTACTATAAATATATCAAACACACAGCTATTTCCTCCTATGGCCATAATAGTTATTTACAGCATTACCATTATATGCAAAATACCATCATACAAGCTGTACAGATATATAGGACAATTGTATCTGGAAATGTTATAATTACGGTAATCTTATTCTTCATTGCCTAAATAAAGAGAGCTTGGTAACACCAGACATTGTCATTTGTTTTTCTTTATTTTGCTGTATAATCACACACTGATTAATTCCCGTCAATGAAAAATGTGTTAGCCCTAGAAATAGCTGCCCGACACATTTTTTTACCTGTAATTTTACTTCTAACCAAGTTTGTGAAAGGTTCTACATAATAAAATTCTGTTTTATTTCAGAATAAATTACTATATTAAAATGTTGCATTATTACTGCATTCACGGTTTCTGTGAGATAGGTCTGATTTTCAGCAATCGTCATTTTCTAGTTTGATCATGCTGGGATTCAGAAAAAACACAATCAAACAATCAGAAAATGTTGAATTTGGTTAATTCGTTTCTTTATGTTTTTTTTCACTTCACCATTTCTCAAGCAGTGGGGTGAGGACAGTGTACATTAGGGCAAGATATTTATCATACTGATTGCCTTTGGCACTAACATATACAATGCATGTTGTGCCAAAGAACATGAGAGCTACAATGAGGGATAATAATATCGATGACAGCAGCTGCAATAGTCACCGCATTGCTGATAAAAGAATTGGAACAAGCCAACTTCTGCAGTGGGGGCAAATCGCAGAAGAAATGATTCATCTTATTGGGTCCACAGAAGTGTAATGTAGCTGTGCAGATTGTAGGAAGGAAAGCAATGAAAAAGCCAACAGCCCAGGCAAGTACTGCAAGCTCAATACAGAAGGATCTGCTCATAATTGATGGATATTTCAAAGGGCTGTTAATGGCTAATTCTCGATCAAAGGCCATTACTATTAGTAAATAGCACTCTGTTACTCCTAAGGCATCAAAGATATACAAGTGTGTGAAACATCCAATGAATGATATCTTGTTGTTACCTGCAATGAGGATAGAGAGAAATTTTGGAACAGTAGCCGTCACAAACCCAATTTCTAAAGCAGCAAATACACTTATAAATAAATACATAGGAGACTGAAGGGATGTGCTAGTCTTCACCAGGACAATAATGGTCAGATTCCCAAGGACAGAGATATTGTAGGCTAACAAGACAACTGTGAAAAACAAGAGCTGGTATTGGTGAAGCTCGGGAAACCCAGAAAGGATGAATTCTGTGACACTTGTTCTATTTATGACATTCATGCTGTTTGATGATAACACGCCGTATTGGGTTTTCTGCAAGAAAATACATTCTGATTAATGGTGGGTGATTCTACTCATATATCAAAGCTTCATCAATATATTTAACTATTTATTCATTTGTAGTGTAAATATATATACGTTATTTAATAATGTACAAAAACAATAGGTTTGAAGAAAGGAGATTTCATCTAAGGCAAAGAAAATGTTTATTTACAGTAAGAGCAATAAAGATATAGAATTCTCTGCCTGAAGAGGTGGTTTTATCAGAGTCACTACAGATGTTTAAACTGCAATTGGATAAATACTTGCAAAAACATAACATACAGGGATATCATTTCTAATTAGTGGGGTAATAGCTGCTTGATCCAAGGAGACATCTGACTGCTATTTTGGGGTCAAGAAGGATTTTTTTTCCTAGTTTGTTGCAAAATTGGAAGCGCTTCAGACTGGGTTTTTTGCCTTCTTTTGGATCAACAGCAAAAGCATATGTGAGGAAGGCTGAACTTGATGGACGCAAGTCTCTTTTCAGCTATGTAACTATGTAATAGTCAACAGAAACGTTTAAAGACTGATAGTCCTTCTGGAATCAACTAAAATAAAGACACGTACAATAAAATGAATAAACTTTGCACCCAATAAAATAGATTCAACTTTGCAATAAAATATAGTGCTTGTAGCTGTCACACAAGTGTATTTCTCAAACAAATGAAAGGGAATAGGATAGTGTAATTTAGTGTTTAACCAATGAATAATATCCGGTGTAGAAGCAGATTTCATGCTTAGCTCTGGGGTGTTCAGTGTTGCCAGTTTGGACTCCCTGCACAGGGACTGTGTGTAGACCTTGATCACAGTTTATATGCATGACAAACAGAAACCCTCAATAGTCTTATATCATACTTTGAAAATCTTGCAATAAAATAAGGATACTTAGAAATTCCCAATAATTTGTCCATGCATCTACATATGGCAATATTATCCCAGCAGGAAAATATTTATTGGAAACTACAATTAAATAAAATATAAAGGCAGACTATAAAAACCAAAAGTATGTAAATCACTAACGCGTTTCGCCTGGCACGGCCTTATTGCTGTTTAGTGCTGTTGATAATTTGCATTCTGAGAGGAGATGTGCAAATGTTAATATAAAGTAGAACACAGTAAGAGAAACAGTTATAGCAATAACTAATACCATTTCAAAATAACCAACATTTTCTTTAGCAGAAAAACCTTATAAATCATTAACTGCATTGTATCCCACATATAAAATACAGCAACATTCACTGTCTGACATGAAAACCTCAAAATTCACCGTCTGCATTCTCTGCGTGCCGTATAAACCACAGCATTCACCGTCTGCATTCTCTGCGTGCCGTATAAACCACAGCATTCACCGTCTGCATTCTCTGTGTCAGAGTC
This sequence comes from Pelobates fuscus, assembly GCF_036172605.1. Taxonomy (NCBI): domain Eukaryota; kingdom Metazoa; phylum Chordata; class Amphibia; order Anura; family Pelobatidae; genus Pelobates; species Pelobates fuscus. The sequence goes on along the minus strand of NC_086329.1, from coordinate 112,066,887 downwards.
CTCCTTCTTTAGCAGTGAGCATTTATGTAATATTTGTTAAATACTAGTTTGTAGTAAAACATTTGAGACTGTAAAGCTCTGGGGAACCTACCCGGGAGGGGAGTGGGGCGGATGGCCGCTGCCTTACTCTCCACCCCGACTACAGCGAACCACCATCTACCTGGCGCCTTCCTGGTTCCCCCCCCCTTTCTGTGGGCCGGGGGGGTCATCCCGGTCCCCACCAGGCAGGCTACAGCCTAAGCATCTCACCTAGATGGCCCGAAGCTGGAGGAGTGAGGATCCCACGCGGTCCTATCAAAATGGCCGACGGCTGCACAGCAACTGCACCGACTGATACGGTGATCCCTCTGTGCTCACAATCTGAGCTGCTACCATGGGAGGTCCCTGAGGGCTCTCGAGCCCCCATGAAACGACCCTGGAATACGCAAGCTGACAGGCGAGAACCTTCACAGCCAGAACTTCCTCCACATGTCCATGCCAAAGCGGCAACCGCAGAAGCGCACTCTGGGCCACCTTAGACCGAGTGAGCTCCACTAATGACCAAGGCTGGAAGAACAAGCAGGACAATCAGCTTCACCCACTGACCGCATGGTGCTACAGCCCTCGACAACACATCAAGGCTTACAAGTCAAGGCAAACGTACCCAGCAACAGGTAGGACATAGCGGGACATTAGGACCCAGTGGAACTTATGGGGTAATCTCAAGGGACTCTCCCCATGCCTGGGCATGGAACACGACCCCATCTGCACTGGGATGGAGCTGGCAGTGACCCCAGCCGTTCACAATAAGAAGCACAATGTATAGTATACCATGAATAGCCATACCAGATATCACTGTAGTTGCAGTCATTGAATAAGGTGCACATCCTCTGCATATGACCTTGTATATAGTTAATCTTCATTAGAGCTTTATATGTATAGAGGGGAATAGCGGAATGTATGATGCTTTGCCTGATGGCACCCTGCTTTAATGAGAATTTTAGCTAAGCTGGAAACCTTAATAGCTTGTTAGTCAGCACTGCATAATCTATCATAACCTGAAGTGCAAACTTACTGTCTCATCTACTGCATGTCATGACTACTTAGACCAGCTGTTACTGTACAAAATGTATGTCCCTCACTTAAGCATAGTCAAGCATAACCGTGTCAATGTCTAGATATTGAAGCGATGACACTCGACATAAATATTAACCCTAAACTACTGTTACTAATCAACAATGTAATTTAAAAAGACAGACGTAGTTACCCAGCTTGTACTTAGCTTGTATTATTACCCTAAAAAAAAAGTGCGTTTCCTCTAGATGCTGTACAAACAGTTAACAAATAAGTGTTTGTAAATTGATTGCGAATGCTGTGGTAGCATTGTTAATATGCAAAAGTTATTTCATGCACAGCAAAAATAAAGAATTAAAAAAAAAAGATATCTACGTGTTTCAAAATAATTTCAGACAGGTGTTACGTGATGCTCTGAATAGGTGTATTACAAGGAAAAAGTAATATTATTTACCTATTCATGTAAAGGTTATAATTTATGGAAATGGAAGTGAAAGGCCGAGTGTTTGTTCAAAAAGAACATCAGGTAAAAATGAAAAAAAAAAATTATATAATTTGTTGCTAACTCACCAAACTCAGAAAAGGAATTAAAAATGACTGGACTCAGTACTAGTTAAATGAATGACACCTGGAATTGTGTGTGTTTTTCAGTCTAGCCCGAGAGTCTCTACATTTATTTTGCATTGCCCTTCACATGCATCAGGAATGGTTGGTAGAACATTTTAAAAATGAAGTTTTCTGTGAATTTCTATAATACTGACGCAGTAGGTGCATACAAACAGTTTTAACATAATAAGCAATATTGGATAACAAAAGCTCAAATATACCATTTTGTTCTTCTGAATCAGCTCAGCATATTTGGCAAAGTTAAAGTCTGAAAACTTGGTAAAATATTACACATCTCAGAGAATGACAGAAAGTTGGAAGCATGAAAAATGATATTTGCTATATATTACAAATAAAACAAATGATTTCGTTGTTAACTTACCTGATAATTAGATGATTTGTGTATTATTTACTAAATAAATATTCCATCAGATTAACACAATATTTTGTATTAACAATAACATATAATAATACAATCTGAAATGATGTGCGTGTGAAAAAAAAAAGTATAAAATGTTAACTATCCACCAAATGAATCTTCAGATTTCAGCTGCAGCTTATCAGGTAGAGGATTTAAATCTTATATATATATATATATACGTATGGTCTATGGCATTCAAAGTCAGACAGTCCGTGTTCTCTAGAGTTATCACCCTGGGTAGGTTTGCCCTATGGTATATCGGTTTGGGATTTGAATGGAAATAAACATTAATCTGTTTTTTGTGGACATGTTTTATTACAACTAATACCATCCAAACATGAAGGAAAATACACAACGTGTAAATAATCACTGCAGAGAAAGGCCGCTGAACATCTAGACAAGCATTATTAGAACATAGAAACACTGAAACATTGAATGTGACGGCAGATAAGAACCATTCGGCCCATCTAGTCTGCCCAATTTTCTAAATACATTCATTAGTCTCTGTCCTTATCTTATAGTTAGGATAGCCTTATGCCTATCCCACGCATGCTTAAACTCCTTTACTGTGTTAACCTCTACCACTTCAGCTGGAAGGCTATCCCATGCATCCACTACCCTCTCAGTAATACTTCCTGATATTATTTTTAAACCTTTGTCCCTCTAATTTAAGACTATGTCCTCTTGTTGTGGTAGTTTTTCTTCATTTAAATATAGTATCCTCCATTACTGTGTTGATTCCCTTTATGTATTTAAATGTTTCTATCATATCCCCCCTGTCTCGTCTTTCCTCCAAGCTATACATGTTAAGATCCTTTAACCTTTCCTGGTAAGTTTTATCCTGCAATCCATGAACCAGTTTAGTAGCCCTTCTCTGAACTCTTTCTAAGGTATCAATATCCTTCTGGAGATACGTAACCCAAACGGACTCTATGTTCACCTCACTAACTTTTATTCGGCTAGATTTTATGCTATCCTTCGCAAACAGGGCCACCCCTCCCCCTTTCCTGCCTTACCTGTCGTTTCTATATAAAGAGTACCCTGCTATTGCTATGTCCCAGTCATTTTTCTCATTATACCTTGTCTCAGTAACAGCGACTAAATCTACATCAGTTGCCATTATTGCCACAAGTTCATGGATCTAAGCTTATCATTTGTTAACACACTTGCTACAAGCACCTTCTGTCCTTGTTTTGGGGGGCAATTGGATTGATGTTTTATCACCCTTTTGCCCCCCCTCCTAGTTTAAATACATCCTAGCTGTAACGGATCACCTGGCACCCCGACTGGGTACCTCCGTTAAAGGATGCTCCTAGCGCTTCCTGAGGACTCCAAGCACTGCACCACAATCACCGAACCGAAGAAGCATATAAATCCCCTCAAGCATATGAATGCTGTGGACAGTTGAATAGGAACCATATGAATAGGTTTGCACTCCTAGCAGTCAAACTGGAACAGCATGCAATAAATCCTCCCCCAAGAATGAGACGACACTTCACTTTGAGGGTTAAAACAGGAACTCCCTGTACTGGCACATACAGCCTCTTTTATTCACAATCCACAAAACATAGTACTGCCCACAGGGTTTTGCAGAACAACCTATACACACATTACAACACATACAATGCAAGTACAGCAGTCAATCAGACACAATGGGACAATAGAAACACACCCAGCATATTCCTCCCCTCTGCTTAGGAGATAATTGAGTCAATTACTGTATCTACTCAATTATCTCCAAGCTGAAAAGTTACACTTTTTATACATTTTTATAACTTTCTGAGTTAACATCGTACATACATAAAACTTATATTATTTTAACCAGTATAACTTGGGGACAAACATATCCAAAATTCACTTGAATAGGTTCAGGGGTTTAACCGTTAGGACGAAGTCCTTTGTTTTCACTTGCAAGCATGGCTTTTCCTGCTCAGACCAGTTCCCACTGGTCTGGCAGTGTCCCTGGGACAACACCCTGCTGGAGAACAATGGATCCGGGGGAGGGGAAGAGGAAGTGTCCAAAATGTTTCAGTAAGTCCATTCACTGTGCTTAAAGGGCCAGTAGCCGCACAATAAAATACAATATGCCCAAATACTGTATTTAAGTGGCCAAATTTCCCAGGGGCCATAGTCAGCAGGCAAGAGCCCCCCCCCCTCCAAGGACACGTGGTGAGGTCGGTTTCGCCACACTAGCAAAACCTCTGAACTGCTCACTGAGAACATTTGTTCCCTTTTGAGAAAGATGCAAACCATCTTTTTTGTACAGTTTATTTCCATTCCAATTAGAGCTACCATGATAAATAAAGCCAAATCTTTGCTCCCAACACCATTCACCAAGCCATAAGTTAAATACGCATCCGCCTGTCGTTCTGAGTGTTATGCACAGGCAGAACTTCAGAGAATGGCAGTGTGGAAGCAACCTGCCGTATATCATTGGCAAAAACACTAAAAACTTCCTTAACCTCTGAAACCTCATTGCAAGCCAAGTCATTTGTCCCTAGATGGACAAGTACATCCAATTCGCCTTCCTGCTTTGCTCGCTTAACAATATTACAAATACGTTTCCTGTCTCTGTGATCAGTTGCTCCGGGAAGACATCTCACAAGACCACCATTGTCCATCTCCACACCTCTTATGATGGAATCCCCCAACAACAACTGCTTTCTATTAGGCCTCACCATAGTCTCCAAGCCTGTCTCCACAACACCACTACCCTCGGTGTCTGAGCCTGTCTCCACAACACCACTACCCTCGGTGCCTGAGCCTGTCTCCACAACACCACTACCCTCAGTGCCTGAGCCTGTCTCCATAACACCACTACCCTCAGTGCCTGAGCCTGTCTTCACAACACCACAACCCTCAGTGCCTGTCTCCATAACACCACTACCCTCAGTGCCTTTCTCCATAACACCACTACACTTGGTGCCTGAGAATGTCTCCACAACACCATAACACTCTGAAAGTGCAGAAAATGAATTATGTAGAGCAACAGACTGTGCAATATGCCTTTTATCCACAACTCTAAGTCTACCAGATCCTACAGTAATCTCTGCGGCAGCGGCTTTGCAGCAATTCCAGCCTGGGTTTGTTTACCAGATAATTTACAAATCTCAGACTTCAAAAATACCTGCCGCAATATAGAGAACTGTCTACAGATTGGACAGCATCCAAATCTCTAAAAAGTGGAACGTGAAACAAATGCATAACAACTATTACACTGAACTAAGTCTGACATTTTAATGAGGTAAATAATCTAAATCAAACAAATCTAAAAATTTGTATTTTTTTTATTTTTGTCCTCCTGTATACCTCAGATTACCTCCAGTTTATCTCCAGAAAATCACCAATCACATACTTAGAAGCAGCACTTAGATGTAGCAACCAAGCTATATTAGCCAAGCTAATGACCACAACCCTTATATAACTCCTAAAATCACCACCCACTAAGAATGTTGCAACACATGGGTAGGCCTCTGCTTATTTGCAAACAATAGCTAATTATCCAACAATCAATAGCAAACACCTAGCTAATCAAATCAAATGCCTTACCAATTACCAACAGGAAATCAAACGGTGTGCAATCAGTAACCTTTTCCTGTAGATGAATCTTACCTGTAACAGTAAAAAATAAAACTCTTAGCAAAATCTTAGACAGTTCAAGATTCTGTAAACCTCTCCAGAATATCTCAAATCACACACTTAGAAGCAGCACTTAGATGTAGCAGCCAAGCCATAGTGAAAACACAGCTCTCAGTGCTTAGGTGGCAATCCCCTCAAACACAAAGTGCAAGTAATGCAGTGCTAAAACATATTCAGAATTTGAAAGCTGGTATTTACCCCTCGAATTTTGGGGTGAAGATAACATTTCAAATAAATAGAAAAATATAAAAGTACATATAGTGTAATATTGTAACACAATTGTGCATATAATTGTAAGAGTGAGTAGAAATAAACTTACATGGTTTAGTGGCTTAGTGCCTTCTAAAATATAGGCTCTAAACTTTGTCGCTTTAGTAGATTTATAAATGTGTTAAAATTGTGCGTGCTATTTATAAAGGTGAAATAGTTAAGAAATGTAAAATATTTAAAGGTGGGCATATCTTAAAACTTAATAAAAAAAAACGTTTGATATTTATAAGAAAAAATTACATAGTTTAAAGTCTATCCCGTTTGGAAACCAACTCCAACTCATTGGAGCACAACACTTGTGGGTGGGAAGAAGGGAGATTTAAAACAGGTATCCAACATTTTACCGATTGAAAAAGCCTACTTAGTAGGCTAAAGGCTTCTCGCAGGACCCAAGGACTTGATACAGTATCAATATTTTATTTGATTTGATTTTACACACTGTTTTTTAGACATTTTTATTACTATATGTCTTCAACCAAATAAAGGTATATTCTGCACCTTAGTATCCTGATCCTGATTCCTCTATTATCATTATTATTATTATTATAATTGTGTTATTATTTATACAGCACCAACAAATTCCGCAGCGCTTTACAGTGGGTGGACAAACAAACATGTAGTTGTAACCACACAAGTTGGACACACAGGAACAGAAGTGGTTGAGGGCCCTGCTCAATGAGCTTACATGCTAGATGGGTAAAATGACACAAAAAGGTAGGGATAGTATTAGACTAATGACAGTTGCAAGAGATGAATCAGTTGGGAGCTATTAACAGTTTAATTGATACACTTTTATGAAGACGTGGGTTTTTAGTGATTTTTTGATGGAGTGGAGACTGGGTGAGCATCTAATGGAGGAGGGTAGTGAGTTCCACAGGAACGGTGCAGCCCTTCGAGAAGTCTTGAAGGCGAGCATCAGAGGTGGGAGTACGGACAGAAGATAGACGTAAGTCTGCAGCAGAGCGTAAGGGCCTAGACGGGACATACTTGTGTATTATGGAGGATAGATAGGTGGGAGCAGCATTATGTAGAGATTTGAAAGCAAGAACCAGAATTTTAAATTGAGCCCTGTATCTTACCGAAAGCCAATGTAGACTGACAAAAGGGTGAGGCGTGGGAGGTGCGGGCAGACAGGAAGATGAGCCTCACCACCGCATTTATTATGGACTGTAACAGTGCAAGTTGGGAGCACGTAAGATCACTGAGAAGTGGATTACAGTAGTCAAGGCTAGAAAATGGAATGGACCAGCACCTTAGTCGCATCTGGTTTTAAGTAGGGTCGGATGTGCGCAATGTTTTTGAGATGGAAGAGACAGGATTTGGCTATAGACTGAACATGAGGCATGAAGGAGAGGTCAGAGTCTAAGAGAACACCCAGGCAGCGAGCCTGCGTGGTGGAGCTGATGGTAGCACCGTTGACTTGGAGGAGACAGACACAGGAGTAGCAACACTTGAGGGACTAAAGACCAGAATTTCAGTTTTGGTCAAGTTGAGTTTAAGGAAATGGGCAGCAATCAAGTTAGAAATAGCAGAGAGGAAGTCAGAGACACTAGCCAAGAGGGACGGGGAGAGATCAGGAGAGGACAGGTAGATTTGCGTGTCATCCGCATATAAATGATATTGGAAGCCAAAGGAGCTAATGAGTTTACCAACGGACGCATTAGAGAACAGTAGGGGACCAAGTACTGAACCAGGACTTTACCAGGTTCCCCACAGGGAAAGTGTCACCCTACAAATAGACACTAAAGCAGTACAACTTGGAGCCAGTTCATAAAGGCTCCTAACCAGGTAAGAGTTGCCACATTAAATGTGTTTTACCTATCACCTAATGCAAGCATACTGCCCTTAGGAGATGTTTTTCTATTTCCTTTTTCTATATACCATATGTGGAGTGATTGATCTGAATACCCAGCAGAAGAGGTGTGTGTAAGCCACCTTAAAGCACACAAGCGACAATGTTTAGAGCCTATATTTTAAAACACTACTTGCAACTTGTGTTTGAGGGGATTGTCACCTAAACACTAAATTCTCATTGGTGGGTGATCTGGAGCACCTACATAGTGGTTTCAGCTTCTATACTTACTACAATATTGATATACTGCTACATAAGCACCTAGAATCACACTAACCTGTTTATATATAAATGTTTCTCTTAGAATTCAGAGCAAATGCAAATGTCTCCATTATTCCTTTATTTTTTGCAGGAAAATGTGGGCACAAAGTGTTAGTCAAAAAGAACACACATACAATGGCAAATGTATAGCCTTGAACAATCTGGTAAAATGATAGAAAACTATAAAAACACTGATTGCAATTATCTGCTGGCATTTTTGTAACTGCAAATTCCCAAAGTATCAGCAGAATAAAAAATATGTGGATTTTATTTTTTTACTGAAAAGCAATCCCACCATACCTATCAAACTAAAACAAGTTCTAATGATTTTACCAGGTTCTTTTTAGTCATCGGATAAAAGATTTTCCACTATAAATTTCACCATAGCTACCATTTAAATAATCGTTTATTTTTTCAATTCTATATTTTTTCCAGTGCAAAAACTTGACATACATGCATATAATGCCACAACAGCATGTATAAGCATATCAACAGGGATATTAGCATGGCATGAGTTAGAAATGCACATTTTTCAATATGTTACTCAGGAGTAATACGTCAGTAAACAGAAAACAGAAGTGGTAGGTATATTATAACATGTCAACTGATAACATAGTGAAGCAGGATAATAAAATATGATATAGCAACATGTTTGGTCTACCTATGCTTATAGAAAATACTGACATGCTAGAAAGAAAAGGTGATGGTCACTTAACTGAGCTAACCTAATATTTGCAGAAGCTTACATGAGTGAAACCTAGTGTGCAGTCATTGCTAATACTGCTTAAAACTGACAGTAGATGTGACATAGCATTCAATTCTCAAGAGCAGAATAAGACATTTAGTGAGATGGCTTCAAAATAAGCTAAAACAAGTACAAATGAAATAAAATGAAAATAAAATATTTTCACCAAATACTAACAGTATGCAGAATCATAGTCACTAGAGTCCCTCCGACTCCCCATCAAAGGGCCTGTGACTCTGAAGATTGAACCCTGAATGGAGCCTGCCACTTCCCAACTTTAGGCCTACAGTCTTCTGTAGCTGCAGACGTGCACCAACCAGGGCAGACTAGATGGGCCGAATGGTTCTTATCTGCCGTCACATTCTATGTTTCTATGTTTCTATGTCACATTCTATGTTCCAGGTCTGATTGTGCCCTGTCCTCTGGGCGCACCTGGTGCTCTGAGTTGACCAGGAGGGTGGGTTGCTTGGGACCTTCAGGTAGGTGCTGTATTACTGCACTATGGTGTGTTAGTGCCTTTAAAAGTTATCTTCATGAGAGTATGGATCTGTCAGTGTAGGTTGGTAGAAGAAGTCCTTCTACCCTTTGGACAAAACGCGTCGGATTGGTCGGACTTTTGATTTATTTTATTTATTCCTCTATGTATTTTATTTTCTATGGCTAAGATTGGGTTATCTCCAGTTCCATCTTGTTGTACCTGAATTCCACTTGTAGCGGAGATATGCCTGCATCTTCTGCCAGTTTGTAAGTGCAAAAAAAAAAAAGATTTTCTATTTTTATACATACTTCACCATATATGGTTCTTTTCCTCTATTATAAAGATTATATGATATCAGGATCTTCTATCAATTTCATACATCAATTTACCCCGAGGGGGGAGAGAAGCAAGTTTTCCACATATGTTTGTGAGTTTGCTACTGTAACGGATCGCCTGGCACCCCGACTGAGTACCTCCGTTAAAGGATGCTCCTAGCACTTCCTGAGGACTCCAAGCACTCTGGCAGACACCACAATCACCGAATCTGAGAAGCATATAAATCCTCTCAAGCCTCTGAATGCTGTAGACAGTTGAATAGGAACCATACGAATAGGTTTGCACTCCTAGCAGTCAAACTGGAACAGCATGCAATAAATCCTCCCCCAATAATGAGACGACACTTCACTTTGAGGGTAAAACAGGAACTCTGGACTGGCACATCCAGCCTGGCTTTTATTACAATTGTACACTTACAGGCCACACCCAGGGGGAGGCATAAAATAACCAATGACATAGATGTTACCTCCCACACATCCCCTCCCCTTAGTGTGACACATAATCCCATTATTCATACAGTTTAAAATATACTTTTTACACAATATTTATAACTTCAAAACCATACATCACATTCACACAAAATTACATATCCACAATCAATCCATTCAGGAGAACAACATATTAAAAAATGGCATGGATCAGACCAGGGGTTCAAAAGTTAGTAAAGTATCTTTTAAAACCCCTAGCTTTCCAGCTCAGACCGGTTACCTCCCACAATGCCTCACAATCCCTCCCCTCTGGCCTGGAGATAATTGGGGAAGGAATCTAATTATCTCCAAGGACAGGGCAAAACTCCATTACCCACATGGCAGACAAAAAGACAGTAAAAGACATAAAATTACATACTGATACATTTAACACATAAAACACACATTTCTACATATCCCCAGTTTAACCGAACACATAAATACCTACATAATATTTAAGACAGTATTACTGTGATATGTTACAAAGTCTTAAAGGGACATTATTCCCAAACGTCCCAATATGTCCACGGATGATTCTAAAAGGGCCAGTAGCAGCAGCAATATAAACTAAAACATGCCCAAATGTAGTTCTTAAAGGGTCAGTACATTATGGTAGCAGTCCATAAGCCCCAATTCAGTCCCTTAAAGGGCAATATCTCCCAGGGACCATAATCACTGGGCAGGAGGCTAGCAACCAGGCTTCTCCAGTTCTCAGTGGCGAGGTTGGTTCCGCCACAGCTACCACATCACAATTTTTAATTATCTTTTAACCGTATTACACTATGATATGTTTTTATTATTATTGTAGATTCATTATATATCCTCAGTAGGATCCATTAAACCCAGATCTATATTTCCAGGTTGTACTATATGATTATTGTACTTTTTTTGGTGTTTTTTCCCACTTTTCCCCCATTATTCACTATATTAGGTGTCAGTGAGGTACACCTGGGAACACTTTCATGAAACGTATATTTATTTCATTTATTATATTTTTTAGTTTGTATACTTCCTCCTTTATTTAGGCTGGTATAACCCCCTCCAGTCCAGAGGGGTGGAAAGAGCCCAGATGGTAACAGGACACCTCTAAACAAGAGACTGGCCGCTTCCCTCACCCTGAGCCGCGCAGCAGGCCTCAAGGGAGACCACCACAGATGCACTTGAGGAAGGGATTAGTAATTACTCCTGGTTTAGCTCTGTTTGTGGCATGGTGATTGTCAGATGCACCATTCTCTTTCGGATATTTTCCAGAAAGAATTGCTGTTAAGGCAAGTTTAAACCAAAAAAATGAGGGAACTCTGCCACCATGCAACCTTTTCCTCCGGCAGTCAGGCCCTGCCCCTAAGAATTAATTTTCTAGTGTACAAGAAATGCCTTGTTATGAACTAAGATAGTAAATTCGTTTTTAATTACAACATAACCAAAGATACATGTTAGTAACTGGAAATTAACCAAATGCTTTTTTACATTTTACCATTTATAATAAAACAATTTAAAAGGTTCTAAAAGATGTTGAATGAACAGGTCACACCTGGGGATGAGAAATTAGTTTTGTCTAATAAAAAGTAACCTATACTACAAAAATCAGCAGTTTATGTACCAATTACTGAGAATATCAAAACACAATGAAGACTAAACCAGGAATCATAGGAAACTAACCAAGAAAACAGCAAGCTATAAAAATATCGGAGGTTTTTTTTATACTGACCTAAAACTTGCCATTGCTTTCTCAGGTCTTTCCAATTCCTAATTTAACTCCATAGCCTCAGAACGGGACACAAAAACTTCTTCAGAATAATGGATGAAAATAAAATCTTTAATAAGCTTAAAGTTGTACATTCCAATAAAAGTTATTATTACGAAAGAGGATCCATAATAAGGGATAGGATGATGTCACATGTTTACAAATATCTGTTAATCTGGCATGGAACAATTGCTACTTGTAACAATTGAAAAATGAGATTATAGTTGAAATGACCTTATTTATAACATGGTTATGGTTATATCGTTTTAGCACTATATATATTCACTGCAATGATTGAAACATTTTTTTCAGAGATTTCCTCACTTCCTTATTCCTTAAAGTATAAATGATAGGATTTAGGGTTGGTGTGATTACAGTAAACAGTACAGCTGCCACCTTGTCCTTTTCTATTGAAACATCTGAAGAAGGCCCAAGGTATGTACACATGGCCGTGCCATAGAATAAGCTGACAACAGTCAAATGGGAGGAACATGTCGAAAAAGCTTTGAGGCTTCTTTGTGAGGAATGTATCTTGGAAAGATGAATGATTATAAAAAGGTAAGATAAAAAAGTTAAGGAAAAAGTACAAGTACTTAAAAAACCACTTAGAGTTGCCACTGTGATTTCGTTAATGAATGTACTTGAGCATGCTAACTTAATGACTGGTTTAACATTGCAGAAGAAGTGTCTGACCTTGTTAAAATTACAAAATGGCAACATTGACGTCATAACTGAATGAATCAGAGCTGAAAAGAAACCAATAAACCATGATGTGAAAACCAGCTGGGTACAAAATGTCTTATTCATAATCGTGTTGTACCGTAATGGGCTACAGATAGCAACATATCGGTCATAACCCATGGCAGCAAGTAAAACACCTTCAGCACATCCCAGGAAGTGGAAAAAGTGCATCTGAGCAATACAGCCCCAAACTGAGATTGTATTATCAAACAAGAACCCAACCAACATCTTTGGAACGGTGACTGAAGAAAACCATATATCCAGAAAGGAAAGATTAGCAAGTAAAAAATACATGGGGGCTTGAAGACTAGGGTCCCGCATTGCCAGGAACATGATTATAAGATTCCCCAAAATATTAATCTCATAGAAGAAGAGGAATGAGACAAAAAGGACCTTCTGGAGCCATGGCAGGTTGGTGAGTCCCATCAGGATAAACTGGTTAACTGATGTCACATTAGCAATCTCCATTACTTGTCACTGGAAATAAAGTAATAAACTATTACAATTATTGCACCAAGTTTAGTTGCTTTATCTGTATCTGGTGCAGAGAATGTGTATTGTGCATACATTATATACAGTACACACACACACACACACAGAGAAAACATAGGAATTATATGATTTATAGTTTGATTCAATACTGAACTCCACCTTTAAATAATCATTAAAAACTGACCTGATTCTTGTGAGATTGCTGTATATAATCCTTTTAGCCCATCGCACACAGCATTAGAACCGATTATAATAAAAAAGAAAACAAATCAGATGAAGATGGAAAACATTCCAGTTTGATTTGCTTGGCTCTTGAGTCATCAAAACTGACTCTATAGTGAACAGATCCCAAATAAGGTTATTCACCAACATACAAATAGCCAGGAATTTAAGAATTTCTCTAGTTCATTAATTTTGGACTAACGATTCCCACTTATTTCTAGTTAAATGATTAATGGTCAATGTGTTTGATACATACAGAACATTATTTAAAACACGATCTGTCTGTGTCCATCTATAGATAAACATATCTAGTGGCTGCATCTTTTATACCAACGATACCCAACATATGGAATAGAAATGCTAAAGTCAGCCACTATACAAGCTAAGCATCATGGGAAATGTAGTGTAATGCCAGATAGATGTTTCAGAGCTGTAAAATCAGCTATCAATGTAATTAGTACATTATATATTTTTGATATTTTAATATTTTAAAAATAAGGTTATTAAACATTTTGCCAAAACAAAATAATAATAATAATAATAATAATAATAATAATAATGTGTAAAGCTTATCCAAAACTATTAAATTGAGGCCTACATAAATGAACATTAAACAGGCAGGTATGTACACTTCTATGGTGGCAAGATAAAACAGTAAGCAGATTAATTAAGGATATAATTAGATAATTAGAAAGACATTTTCATGTTGACATCTTTGCAGAGAAGGTTTAAAGTTTACCCAGAATGTTAATTCATATTCTACTATTTACTGGTAATAAGACAATGCTTGTGACAATGAGCTGTTGGTCGGGTTTGATTGCAACGAGAAAGGAAATAGACAAAGAAACAATCCAAAGCATTCTGTCTGTGCGAGGTTGTAAACCCCGGAACACTAAGGCATTTAAAAAGGGACTGCTGGGGGAAGATGCTTTACCTTGAGTCATTAGACTAACTGTAAACAAACATTACCTGCCAGCCACGAGGGAGTCCACCAGTGGGACTTAGTGATGATGACAAATCTCATTGGAAAGAGCTCTAGCTTTCTGGTAATTAAAAATCAGAGTTTTATTGAATTTATCATATTATGGAATATATCCTCCTTTTGTTATTTTTTAAAAGTCATAAAACCAAAATGTCACAAATTTGTAAAATACATTTGCCAAGTTCTGAGGACAAAAAAAATAAAAAGCAGAAGCTTTATAACTATACATATTTAACATGCAATTATTACCATATTATCATTATTATGATATGGCTATTGCTGATTTCACAAATGGGTGAAATACATTATAAGGAAAAAAGTGTCAGATACTCTTCATTTTAATTTATAACAATTTGGTCCAAACCTGACCAGACTTCAAGCAATCTATTTTCACATTTTCTAGATTATGAATGTGTTGCATTAATTCAAACTTCCAATACATCCAACGGTAAAGCTCAATCCATCCAGTAACTGGACAACAAACATTTCTGGGAGTCAACTGAACTTTATTCAGCCACAGCTGGTGATGTGGGTCAGAATGTTGATCTTTGTTATATTCAGAGGAAACCCAATTTGTTGTTACAAGTGCACTTGGAGAAGCGAGAATTAGACACCAGACACGTGTTGGTATTCAAAATAAGCCTCTGCCGTTTTATTCATCAGCTGGGTTTTTATACATTAAAAAGTAAGTGCTTACGTGCATATACTCTTAGAACAGTAATAGTAAAGGAGTACAGATAAGACATAGGGATGAGCGTCATGTACACATAACAAATACGTTTCAAGGTAAGAGAGAACACAATGATTAGAGTAGAGACATCTTAGGTGGGGCCTCTCTGCTCCCGGAACTTAGACATATATGGTCTTAAGTGTTGTTTAAGCATCAAGCATTTCCTGAGTCCAAGTTAGCCAAATTTAATACAGGATATAATTATATGACACCTATAAGCTTGAGCCTTGGAATCAAGATAAATTCTATCACGATCCCCTCTTTTGATCCAAAGGTCACCCAAATGTCCAACGTATTTCCAGGCCTGCTAGCCAAAGCCTGTGGGACATTCATTTATTGCTTCACCACGGTTCCCTTGGACTGAGAGACCACCAGATTCAGCGGAGGAGAGTTCCTTCATTTGTTAGCGCAGGTAACATCATAAAACCTTTCGGAGCTGGAATGTAAGTTAAGGTATGACCAACAGTAGGTTAGCTTTTACATAGAGAGGTTAGAAAACATGAAAAAAAATCTAAAGGTTAGAAAAATAGCCATAATGACAAATACAGCGAATAGCAAAAAGTACAAAATGTTCTTAATTAGTAAAGTCAACCATGTTCCTAGCCCAAATGTCCAATCCCATTTCCCAAAGAAGCCAGTATCCTGTTTGATATCCTGTACTAAGTCATGTAAATCTTTTATATGTTTTTAACATCTCTCCTGTCTCTCAGCAGTTTGTGTAGCTGGGTGGTTTTAGTGATCAGGTCAGATTTGGAAAACATGGTCATGGTTAGGCGAGAGATTGCACAGGGACCTCCTGTAATGTTACCTGGGACATAAGCATAAGTAATATTTCCACAGGATAAAGTCCATCCTTTAGGAAGATAGACATTGTAGTGGTAACTCATAACTTGGTGAGTTTTGGTACAATTCATAGTGGTGCGTAGGGCTCTACAATTCGTGGTATTTTTCCACCATGTGGGGCAAAACAGGGATTCAGTATTAGGGTCTCTTGAACAATTACATGAAAAAGACCAACATAGTTCAGTGCCTGTCACATTAATTGTCTTCAGGGCTAGGGGAGGCTTGCCTACCAGTGGGTTGAAGGCATAAGAATATAGTTGTAGAGATGTATGGTGTCTATGGGTATGTAGGTACTTCCTCAACAGTGAGATGGGGGTAAAGACAGCTATAAGACAAGATTCTATGGCGTTTCCAGTACTGAGGAGAGAGTTGAGGCACAAGGAGGTTAAATTAAAAGCCTTTGCTATCTGCAACCATATATTTTCCTGCCATGCATTATTATTTTCTGGTCTCAAGTCAGAGTAGCATATCCGAACACAGCATAAAATGGTTGGTGGATCAGTCGGAGTGACTTGTTTACAGTGACTGGCGAGTATCCACGTGGCTTTTCCTTCTAGTTTTACAGAGGTAGCCGTAGTCAGGAGCACTTGGAATGGACTGTCAAAGCGTGGTTCAAGTCCTTTCCTCACATGCCTCTTTATCACCACCCAATCACCAGGCTGCAGTTTGTGAGTTGCACAATCAGAGTCTGTATCTGGAATAGAATTAAAGACTTGTTTATGTACCCTGCCTAATCTTTGGTGTAGGGCCTGAACATAGGCAGTCATACTACCATGCTGCATCTGGAGGGTTTGGGGAAAATAGAGGCCTGTCTTAGGGGCACATCCAAACAGGATCTCAAAAGGGGATAGGCCATGTCTGGAATTGGGGGAGAATCTCATAGAAAAGAGTGCTAGGGGAAGGCATTCAGTCCAGGGCTTCCCTGTGTCTTGCATGGCTTTTGCAATCTTGTTCTTTAAGGTGCCATTTGCCCTTTCTACTTTCCCACTACTCTGGGGGTGATAAGGGGTGTGGAAGGCCTGACTGATCCCTAAGGCTTTCATAATTTCTTGCATTATTTCCCCAGTGAAATGGCTACATCTGTCACTTTCTTAAATCATATCCCAAGGGTTTACCCCTGGTGGACCATCACAGACTCCTCCTCTGTGCCTGGGAGATAATTGAGGAGGGGCAACTCTATAATTAAATTATCTCCCAGGTAAAAAAAATATACAATATTTATAAATGGTATAAAATTAATTTTAATAGTTCAGAACCCCACGAAGGTTGCTTCACCGAATAGCTGGGATCTGAGCACACACTTTGTCAAAATATCACTCAGATCCGTTTGGTGGTTTAGAAATGCCATGCGAGTGAAGTTTGGGCCAGTCGGCCAAAGCCCTAAAACAGTTCCAGAGAAATTTAGGCTTCCACTGGTCTTCTTTGGAGAGTTCTCACACAAACACCGACAGCTTCCCCTGGCTGCTAGCATACACACGTTCCCCCTGTTCGGTAGTTTTAGGTTAAGTTGAATGGGCAGTGGTACCTCCATTTGTGCCATAGCTCCCATGTTTTCCAGTAGAGTGTAGAGGGGGGGGAAGAGGGACTTATCAGAAGTCTCGTATATACTGTGCTTGTGTACTTCCTCAACTAGGTTTTCCCTGTTGGGGAGTATTGGAAATTTCCATCTCCTTGCTATTAGTTGCTGGGCCCTCAAGACGATATGAAGTGCCATATTTTTCTTGTGCTGGGGCATCTCTCTGGGGAGATCCAATATTAGGCAAGATTTCGGGATGAATGCGAGTTAGCTATGTGTTTTGGATTAATTTGTGGACTTCCGTCCAGTATTTGGTCAGGCGTGGACAGCTCCACCAGATATGGTACATCGAGCCCTCCGCATTGTGGCATCTCCAGCAAAGTGGGGAGGTGGCAGGGAAGATCTTATGTAGCCTGGTCGGTACTAAGTACCACCGGTAGAAAATGTTATGGTGTTGTTCGATGTGGGAGGTTGATTTTAATAATTTAAGTGGGTCAGACAATATAGTGTTCCAGGTTGTAGGTGGTATTGTGCATTGGAGATCTTCTTCCCATTGCTGCACATATTTGGTAGTGGAGAAATGGTTATAATTAAAGATGGAGCTGTGGCACATGGAGATCGGTTTACAATGGGGCAAGATGTTTGCCGTTATACACATTTGTTCCCATGAGGTAACATTAGTAGCATCCCTATGGAGGCCTGGGCACTGTTTCTCTTCTGTAGACAAGTAAGATTTTATTTGTAAGTATAGTGAGGACTGAGGGATAGCGTATTTGTCGACTAGGCTCGGGTAGTCTACCAATGTGGTTGCCGTGAATAGGTGGAAGAGGTGCGTGGCGCCTTTGTGGTGCCATGGAATTGGGCTGAACATGCGTATCATGTAAGGTAGGTCTCTGAGAGGAGTCGCCAGGGAGAGACAGTTGGTGCTACCGAGTCTTGGCCTATATTTGTCCCAGATCTGGAATAGGAGCTGGACTTGGAGTAGAAACAAGGTTAGGTTCGGCCTGAGGTGTGTCGGGGTCCAAAGGAAATGCGGGATCTCAAGGTTTCCTATGGAATTAAAACAGAAAAGTGGTAGGAGACCGCGCCCCAAATAATATCTAAAAAAATATATATAAATGTATACATACACAATTCTTTTGGTGGTTATACATGCAATTGACCTCAAAGATAAAAACAAAATGTATTCAATGGTACAGTATAGTTGGAGAGGAGTGGTGAGATAATTAAATATGGTAGCACTCACATTTATTAGAGCTAACTTGGAGCTCTACTGTAATGCATGTGGACGGAATAATCCCCGTCTAAGGATATATGTGGATATGGACGTCTCTGTCGTCTCAAGTAAGGTGCAGTGTGCAGGACATATATAGGGAAATACAAAAAGATACTCCTATTGTGAAGTAAGTACTGTTAAATATAAGAGAAGAGTCAAGTATTGTACTTACATTTACTAGAGTAGAACTTGCTCTAGGGTGGTACAATCCCCACCTGAGGATGTGATGGTGCCAGGAAGTAAAAAAATAAATAAATAAGTAAAATATAATAAAATTTACTATTTATTTAACAAGAGTATTAAAAACAATAGTAGGTAATTATTAAGGGTTCCACTGACGCGTTTCACCCGTCCAGGGCTTCTTCAAGAGTGAGAGCTATCCTAGACTTTTATAACGAGTGCATATTATTTTTCTTCATTTCCTATGGAATTGTTTTCCAGTGACACCCATTGCGGGTTGGTCCCAGAGGTAATATGTGGGATAGCTGTGGCTAGTACTGCTGCATTGCGGTAGGTTTGCATATTGGGCAATGGAAGGCCTCCTAGTTTCTTGTGGGCTTGTAAGACCTGTAGAGGTACACAGGCTTTACCTCCTGCCCAGACAAATCTACCTATGTCATCCTGGATTATTTTGAAGTAGGAAGAGGGGAGACAGAGAGGGATAGTGTGGAACAGATACAACAGCCTGGGTAATATGGAAATTTTTAGTGTAACAATGCGGTCTGTCCAGGACAGATACATCGGCGCCCATTGTTTCAGCAGCTGGCTGCACCTGTTCCAAACCTAGACATAGTTTGCCTCCATGTGATTAGCGGGGTTTTTGGTAATCATTAGTCCCAGGTATGGTATGGAGTCTGTTTGAAGTCATAGGCGGAGGATATGGTGCGTAGAACGTGGGCTGGAATACCTATTGGTAGGTCTTGCATTTTGGCCGCATTAACAGAGTAATATGAACTTGCCCATAAGCACGGAGTAACCTCATTAATGTGGGTATGGAGTCTTGGGGATTTTCAATATATAGTAGTACATCGTCGGCAAACGCACTAATTTTAACTTGTTTGTTGCCCAGGTTTATGCCCTTTATTGTCTTGTCTTATGAAGTGCAGTAAGGGTTCTAATGCGAGGGCATATAGGAGCAAGGATAGGGGGCACTCCTGTCTCATCCCGTTCGTGATTTCAAAGGCAGGGGATAGGAATCCTGTCTGGGTGACCCGTGCCAAGGGCGTTAAATATAGAGCAAACATTTGTCGGATTACTTGTGGAGGAAACCCAAATTTGTCTAGAACCTGCTTCAGGAAGGCCCAGCCGAGGTGGTCAAATGCTTTTTCTGCATCCAGTACTAACAGTAGACCTCCTCGGCTAGACCCCCCGAGCTCAGGTTGCGCCAATGTGAGTTTTCTGGTGTTGTCTAGGCCCTGTTGGTCTCTCACGAAATCCGTCTGGTCATCATGGATAAAATGTGGTAAGATTGGGCTAAGTATATTTGCAAGAATTTTGGTGTAGATCTTTGCGTCAGTATTTAGAAGGGATATGGGTCTGTAGTTTTTGCATAAGTCCGGGCATTTGTCAGGTTTGTGGATTGTTACTATTGTAGCTGATAGCATTTCAGAAGGCAAATGGCCAGAGGTCGCAGCTGCTGATACACCTATAGGAGCTGCGGCGCCAAGGAGGCACTGAACCTCTTGTAGTACGAGTTTGGGAGTCCGTCTGCACCTGGAAACCTACCCGGAGGGAGTTGGTTAATGGTTTGCATAATTTCTTGTAAGGTGATTGGCTGCAGAAGGGCCTGAATATGTTCTCCTAAAACTGTATGATGTCAGCTAAGTAGTGGTCTATGTCTGAGGGTTGGGGGTGGGTCATAGTATCATTAATTTTCAGGCTATAAAGCTTAGAGTAAAATTTAGCGAATGTGTTACTAATTGCCTGCAGATCTATGTGTTTCCTGCCATCGTCGTCCATGATATGGGAGATTTTAGTTTGGGCCAGTCTAGTTCTGAGTCTCACTGCCAGGTATTTGGTGGCTTTTCCTGAGCAGTGGTATGTGGTGGCTTTGAGTTTATAGAGTAGTCAGTTTGTTTTTTCCGCATGTATATGGGCAATGGTCGAGTGCAGCTCGTTAATTTTCGTCAGGTGCATCTGTGCAGGCTGCTCCTTGTCCGTTGCGAAGAGTGCGGATAGTGCTTTGTAGCATTCTAGCAGTGTGAGTTGGTTCTTTCTCTTGAGATAGGAGGACCGCTGTATAAAAAGTCCCCTAATGACTGCCTAATGGGCACTCCACACTACTGCATCTTAGACCTCCCCTGTGCTATTGGTTTGGAAGTAGTCAGTCAGTGCTGTTTGAACCGTGTCTCAAAAGGTGTCATCTGCCAAGACGCCATTGTCCTTTTTCCTTGAATTGAAACTTGTCGTGGAGGAGTAGGTGAACCAGTCCATGGTCAGACCAGGTGATTTCCCTCATTGTACAGTCCTTTAGCTGGGCTAGGGAGGTACTGTCTAGGAAGAATGTGTCTATTCGGGTGTATGTGTTATGTACTTTGGAGTGGAATGCGTAGTCCACCAGTGAGGGTTGCAGAATACACCAGGCGTTCTTTAGACCGTGTCGCTCGAGTATTTTAGTCATAGCTTTGCATGAGATGTGTATTTGTTTTCTCCTTTGGCCTGTTTGTCGGGCTGTAGTGTCAAGAGTTGGTGATTGGATAAAATTTAAATCCCCACATAGGCCTCCGGTTTTGATCTCATCAATGGTTAGAAGAAGATTTTGAAGGTAGTGTTTAGCTTCCATGTTAGGGAAGTAGGTTGTGGCCAGGGTTAGCAGCGTGTTGTTGAATAGACCCACAAGGATGATAAATCTGCCCTGTAACATGTATCTTTATGTATAAAAATTGAGACACCCTTTGTTTTGTTTGCAGACAGGGAACTGGGTCGGGTAGTTACATAGTTACATAGCTGAAAAGAGACTTGCATCCATCAAGTTCAGCCTTCCTCACATATGTTTTTGCTGTTGATCCAAAGGAAGGTAAAAAACCTAGTCTGTAGCGCTTCCAATTTTGCAACAAACTAGGAAAAATTTCCTTCTTGACCCCAAAATAGCAGTCAGAGGTCTCCTTGGATCAAGCAGCTATTAGCCCACTAATTAGAAATTATACCCCTGTATGTTATGTTTTTGCAAGTATTTATCCAATTTCAGTTTAAAAATTTGTATGGACTCTGATAAAATCACCTCTTTAGGCAGAGAATTCCATATCCTAATTACTCTTACTGGAAAAAAATACCTTTTCTTTGCCTTAGATGAAATCTCATTTCTTCCAGCCTAAATGTGTAACCTTGTGTCCTATGTATAGCCCTGTTTATGAATAAATTTCCATATTTTGGTTTGTACTGGCACCGAATATATTTGTATAATGTTATCATATCCCCTCAGAGGCGCCGTTTTCTCCAAACTAAAGAGATTTAAATTTTTTAACCTTTCTTTATAACTAAAATGCTCCATTCCTTTTATCAATTCTGTAGCTCGTCTCTGCACTTTTTCTAGTGCCATGATATCCTTCTTTAGAACAGGTGGCCAAAATTGCACAGCATATTCAAGGTGTGGTCTTACCAGCGATTTATAAAGAGGCAAAATTATATTTTCATCCCGAGAATTTATGCCCCTGTTTATACATGACAAAAGCCTACTGGCCTTAGCAACTGCAGATTGACATTGCATATTGCTGCCTAATTTGTTCTCTATAACAACTCCCAAATCCTTCTCGTGTGTGGTTATCCCTAGTTCACTACCATTTAGGGTGTAAGTTGCTTGTGCATTCTTGACCCCAAAGTGCATAACTTTGCATTTCTCTACGTTAAATTTCATCTGCCATTTTAGTGCCAAATCCCCCAATCTATCAAAATCCCTATGCAGCAAAGCAATATCCTGCTCACATTTACAAAGTTTTGTGTCGTCTGCAAACACAGAAACATAGCTTTCAATGCCCATTTCAAGATCATTTCTAAATATGTTAAAAAGAAGTTGTCCAAAAACAGAACCCTGAGAGACACCACTTACCACTTTTCTCCAGCCCGAAAATGTAACATTAATGGCAACTCGTTGTACTCTATCCTTAAGCCAATGTTCTACCCAAGAACAAGAATAATCATTTAGACCTATTTCTTTTAGTTTGAAGACTAACCTATTGTGAAGAACGGTTCCAAATACCTTGGCAAAATCCAAATAGATCACATCCCCTGCAACACCCTGATCTAAACTTCTACTTACTTCTTCGTAGAATGCAATTAGGTTAGTTTGACATGACCTATGTTTCATAAAACCATGCTGATTATTGCTAATAACAAAGTTCTTCCCAATGAATTCCTGAATATTGTCCCTTAATAGCCCTTCAAATATTTTCCCAGTCACAGAAGTTAAGCTCACAGGTCTATAATTTCCAGGCAATGATTTTGAACCCTTTTTTTTTTTAATTCTTTATTTTCATTGTGACAGATAACAATATTCAGGTTTTACTGTCTTACATGGCTTACGCAGAAGCCAGACGGTTCATTTGTAAGGCAGAGGTTTGATCACATAACATTCTGACCTGCGCAGAGGCCGATTTCAGCTCGGTTGTACATTTACATTGTGTTTCTGTATACTAGACTGGACTCCGTCACTTTTTCACAATTTCACTTGTATAACAACAAATGAAAAGGAAGAACAAAATTCTGGAAGGGAGGGGGAAACCTGAGTAGGGGGGGGGGAACCCCTCTTTACATAGAGGTTGTGTTATCTCTGGGCCTTTGTTGTTGGTTGCAGTGTATTTCAACCATCTTATGACTTTAGGCCATGTTTCTCACGCCTCACCCTGGTGTGTGGTTGTACGTCCCATCTGTGCTATCCATCTGTACCCTGCCGCCTCTGGGGCGTATATCTTTAGGACTTGCCTGGTTTAGCCATGTATACTGGCGCAATTGCGTTAGGAGGGGGCGGGTGGGTGTATGCTGGGGGGGGGGTAGGGTAAGGTATGGGGTGTGAGACCCACTGCTGGAGAAAAGAAAGGGTCTGTCCCTGCGGGTCATCTGTTGAGTCACCTGCTGGGGGTTAAGGCACTGTTTGTGAGTCAGTGTAGTCCTCCCATGGTTCCCAGATCATGAGAAATGCTGTATATGTGTCGCGCACCTGAGCCGTGAGCTTGTCCATGAGAAAGGCTTCTTTAAAGTTTCCAATTACCCTGTCCATGTGCGGGGTGTCTATTTGAAGCCACGTCTGCGCTAAAGCGCATCTGGCAGCCAAATTGATTTTGTTTAAGAGTTTTTGTTCCTTGTTGGGGAGATTGTTGAGTGGTCTAGCTAGTAAACAGGTCCAGGGGTCAGGTTGGATTGTTTTTTTCAGAACATCCGTCAGAAGGTGAGCTATGTCGCTCCAGTATCGGGTGACCTTTGGGCAAGTCCACCACATGTGCAAATATGTGCCCTTTTCCCCACAACCCCTCCAGCAGACGTCAGATGGAGTTTTACCCATGCGGTGGAGCTTGACAGGGGTGGTGTACCACCTCATAATTGTTTTGTAACACTGCTCTTGGTGAATGACACATATTGAGGATTTGGTCGCTGCCTCCCATATGTCTTGCCATTCCCCACTGTCTAGTGTTAGCTGAAGTTCTTCCCATTGTGATATGTATGAGGGTATCTGTGAGTACTTTGTGGGTGCGCTAATCTGCTCATATAATCGTGTGATAAGGCCGGCACACGGTCCATCTGAGAGGCAGAGCTCTTCGTAAAACGTGGGCTTTGTTTTGGCCGCTTTACGTATGTGTGGTTTGTTTGAATAGTCCCTTAATTGTAGGTATCTAAAATAGTCTCTATTGGTCAGTTGGGCCCGGGCTTTTAAATTGTCAAAGGTATGGAATGTGTCGTCTTGGAAAAGCTGATTGTACCATTGTAGACCCGTGTCCTCGATGCCTCGGAAATCTTGAGGGGTAATACCTGGGGGAAAGCTTTGTTTCGAAGGTATGGTGTCAAAGGTGAGACGGGATGCGTAAGGGCATACTTGTGTGCTGTAGTGTTCCAGATTCAAGTTCAGGATGGCAGGGCAGGTGGTTCTCAACTCCGGGCAGTCAGGTTTAGGTACCCATATCCAATACTGGGGCAGGTCTGTGCTCATGAGGAGTGTTTCTATATCCACCCATCTGTGTGTATCTGGTGGCGAGTGCCACTCTACAATTTGTGCTAGCTGTGCTGCCAGGTAGTACTGGTGTAAGTTCGGGAGCCCAAGGCCTCGCCTACTCTTGGGGGCATATAATGTGTGTCTTGTTATCCTGTGTCTATTACCTGCCCAAATGAAGTTGTCTTTTGCCGTTTGTAATGGTTTAAGGGCAGTCTTAGTCACTGCCACCGGTAGGGCTTGGAAGATGAAGAAAAGGCGCCGGAGCAGGTTCATTTTTATAGCATGTAGCCTTCCCAGCCACGAGATAGGCTTCTCATGCCACCTGTCGAGATCTTTACATATGGTGTGAGTTAATCGTTGGTGATTTTCAGCGTATAGGTCAGCGTGGTGTTGTGTGAGTCTGATACCCAGATATTTAATGGGCTGTGTGTGGAGTCTAAGGGCTGTGGTGTGTTTCAGCCACTGTATGTCAGCATCCGGAAGCCCTATAGGCATGCCGACAGATTTGTCAATGTTAATTCTGTATCCAGACACTTGCTGGTATGTGTCTAGGATATCAAGGACCCAGGGGACTGTTTCTCTGGGAGTCGTAAGGGTGAGCAAGATATCATCCACGTATGCGGAGACCTTGAACTCTGCAGATGCTATTTTTATGCCCTTCACTCTGCTGTCCATTCTTAGTTGGTGAAGCAGGGGCTCTAGGGCCATGACGAAGAGGAGGGGGGAGAGTGGGCATCCTTGACGAGTACCATTCTTAAGGTCAAATGGGAGCGGCTGGGCCCCAGGGATTAGTATCTGAGCTCTTGGGGCCGTGTAGAGCGCTTGAACCGCCTTTATGAACGTAGGGAGAAGGTGCATTTCCTCAAGTAGGGCAAACATGTACGGCCATTGGATTCTATCGAAAGCCTTCTCCGCGTCCAGTGAGAGGACCAGAGAAGGCGTTCGCGTCCTGTTGGCCCACCACATCAGGTCGACGGCTCGTCTCGTGTTCCCGTAAAGTTGCCTGTTGGGGACAAAGCCCACCTGGTCTGAATGCACTAGCTTGGGTAGGATAGTATTGAGTCTGGTGGCTAGTATCTTTGCATGATTTTGAGATCCAAATTGATGAGGGAAATGGGGCGGTAGTTGGCCACATTTGTGTTATCACGGTCTGGTTTGGGGATTAGGGCTATGTCTGCTGTGGATAGGTCGGTGTTAGGTGAATCGTCTTCTGTCCATGTTTTGTACATGTTGGCTAGTTAAGGGATCAGCTGTTCTTTGAACGTTTTATAATAGGAGCCATCAAAACCATCTGGGCCTGGGGCTTTCCCTCCTTTGAGGTCCGTGATGGCTCTGTGTATTTCATCATGCTCTATGGGTGCTCCCAGGAAGGCAGTTGTGGGGGCCGGTAGGCGTGGCAGCTTAGTGCTCTGTAAAAAGTTTTTGACTTGGTCCATGTGTGCATTGTTCGTGCTCGTGAGTGCTGGGGAATGGTTATAGACTTGGGTGAAAAATTTGGTGAACTCGGTGCTAATGTCCCCTGGGCTACGCATACACATATAAACTCTGGTCCGTCTACTTTAACAAATATTTATTCAGAGACAAAACAACAACAACATACAAATAATGACACACAATCTAACTAACTAAAACAACAACAACCACAATCTAACTAACTGGTAATAACAACTAAACCTTATAAAGTCATCAGATCCCACTCACAGTTCACCATTATAAAAATTAACCCATATCTTCTCACGTGTCTGCTCATTATCACAGCCAAGAATAAACAGGGAGGAATGGAGATAGGGGGAAGTGGTTATCTCTTTCCTTACTTTTAAAGGTATTGAATTACCCAATTACCATATAAAAGGGTAAAGCTTACCCCCTGTAAGAAAGGCATACATAAGCTTGATCACATGACCCCTGGTCACCATATTAGTTTGATGACAAAATGTCACCACATCAGGTACAGAAAATATTCATTATTTGTAATTGGTATAAAATACATTTTAATAGTTCAGAACCCCACAACAACAACTCCCCCTGTCTGCTAGCATACACATGCTGCCCCTGTTTGGTAGTTTATGTCTACCAAATGCCATTCTCCTACTGGTTCGGGAAGTTGAATGGGCAGCGGTATCAGTGTGGTGGAGTAGAGTAGCTGAAATTAGTTCCAGGTCGTCGACGACCGTGCACTGTTGCCCACGTTCGAGAGACAAAATGGCTGCCATTTGTTTGCACACGTGCATTCGGTAATATGAACGGAAGCCACACAGTAGAAACACTTTAATTAACAAACAATTTGTGATTAGCCACCAGGGGTTGTCGGTGATTAAATTATGTGAACCCAGAGACCACCCAGATGGGGTTTGGTAAATGAATGTGAGGGTATGGACAACCGAACAATGGGAATGAAAAAGGGTATAACAATGTTCACTCTGCTACAAGACAGATATGGTGCAATATTGTATTTAATTCAATATTATATTTCAAAGTATTATAGAATAAATACTCACAAACCCAGAGCCAAACGTTAGGCTCAAGTTAAATGGCATTTATGGTTAAAGGTATATTATCCTGATACAAAGATCACAGACTAGTGAACCTTTTAAGGTATATTTGTTATTGTTGGTGGCACATCTTCTAGAAATGTTTGTCGTCCAGTTACTGGATGGATTGTGCCTTTGATATCTTATTGATTCCTCACCTACAAGGAGTCTACAGCGGAGATATTTATTTGCTGAATATTGGAGTTCCGCTACATGTCTCTTTTAAAATAACTACACAGGACAGAATAAAAAAAATGCTTCAAAGAAGGGGAGGGTCGCCTAAACGAACCACAAGGCTGATATTACTTGAGCTAAGTTTAAAGCTCAGAGACATGTGTTTCCTTGACACAAATTGTTTTATATATACTGTTTTGCACTATATGCATTATTTTAAAGGTATATTGTTCTGATACAAAGATCACAGAATAGTGAACATTTTAAGGTATATTTGTTATTGTTGGTGGCACATCTTCTATCTGGTTTTAGTTTCCACTAAAGAGCTTTACCGTTGGATGTATTGGAAGTTTGAATTAATGCAACACGTTCATAATCTAAAAAATGTGAAAATAGATTGATTGAAGTCTGGTCAGGTTTGGACCAAATTGTTATAAATTAAAATGAAGAGTATCTGATACTTTTTTCCTTATTCTGTATTTCACCCAGTTGTGAAATCAGCAATAGCCATATCATAATAATGATAATATGGTAATAATTACATGTTAAATATGTATAGTTATGAAAGCATCTGCTTTTGATTTTTTTTGTCCTCAGAACTTGGCAAATTTATTTTGCAAAATTGTGATATTTTGGTTTTATAACTTTTTTTTTTTTTTAAAGGAGAATATATTCCATAATATAATACATTCAACAAAACTCTGATTTTTAATTACCAGAAAGCTAGAGCTCCTTCCAATGAGATTTGTCTTCATCACTAAGTCCCACTGGTGGACTCCCTCGTGGCTGGCAGGTAATGTTTGTTTACAGTTAGTCTAATGACTCAAGGGAAAGGTATTAGATGCATCTTCCCCCCAGCAGTCACCTTGTAAGATGTATTGTACTATTGTATCCTTCATGTCTTCTGTATTTTTTATTTTTATATGCACCCACAGATTCAAGCAACCATAAGAAGCTCATTCTCCGTCTCCCAAAGAAATTAAATATAATTATATCTAGGACTATTTTCTTTTTTTTTAATTAGAGTTTTTATTGATTTTTCAAATTGCAATGAGGGGAGGGATACAGAAAGGAAAAAAGGGAGGGGGGGGGAAGGGTGTATATACACAATATAGTACATTGACATGATGGATGTAAATGTAAGGTGTTAAAGTAATTTCACAATTATACAAAGTAGTGGTTTACAGTACAATCTGTGACAAGGAACAGCAGGCTCATATATGTGGTACAGGTATTCATCATCACTGGTGTTTATATTGTATTATTCACAAGTTAACATGAATCGATAGCTTTTTCGTATTATGTCGTCAAAGGTTGAGGATAAGGGTACAGCTTACGTTGGTAAAATCTGGTATCTATTCAGTATCAATTAGTGACAAGATTTAATTATAGGCAAGATTTAACTGTCAATCGTTATTCTTGGATCAATTCCTTATGGACAATTATAACATATAGATAACATATAGATAGAGTTCCTACGGTGTACAATGATCGAGCTCAGAAGTTGTCTGCTAGAATTGTAGACCTTATGTGGCTTGTTATTTACCCTGGAGGACTTGCAATATATGTATTTGACTAGTCCTTTGTTTCTAGGTCCCTCCACTTTTGCCAGTTTAGCGTAGCTATTTGACTCTGTTTGGGAGTAGTGGCAGATAAAACCTCGTATCTGAGAAACTGTCTGGATTTGTGCCTTATCAAAGCTGGTAGTGGGCAGCCCAGTTTTTTCCAATGGCCTGCAATTATATTTCTGGTGGCTAGTATTGTCATCAATAATATGTGGGCGTCTGCTCGGGGTACCTTTACTGGAATCAGTAGGAAAAGAGCTAACATAGGGGTAAGTGGTGGGAGGTTCAACCCTATTTGTTTCCATATGCGTTGTGTTTCTTCCCAGAGTGGTTTTATTTCTGGGCAGTCCCACCAAATATGTGTCATTGTACCCTTGTCTTTGTCACATCTCCAGCAAGTAGGTGATGAGAGAGGGAACATCCGATGTATTTTATCAGGGGTGTAGTACCACCTATAGATTAGTTTTTTATGAGCTTCTATATGTGAGTAACAGGTTGTCACTCCTTTTAGGGCTTGTAGTGACGCCAACCACTGCGTGTCTAAGGGGCATTGAGCACATTCAGCTTCCCAGAGTTTCCTATAATTAAATTCAGGTCGAGGATTCTGGTGTAGCAATGTATTGTAGCATGTAGTGAGAGCTTTATTTTTAACCGGTGTAGAATGACATCGGTTGTACATCAATAGACTGTGGGTGTCAGGTTTGTCATTGGTAGCTACCCTATCAGATATGAGACTTTGCAGCTGGATATATGGGAAAATGAATGATGGGGGTAAACAATGTTTCGTTTTCAACTCTGGGAACG
The DNA here is from genome assembly GCF_036172605.1 of Pelobates fuscus. Classification (NCBI taxonomy): domain Eukaryota; kingdom Metazoa; phylum Chordata; class Amphibia; order Anura; family Pelobatidae; genus Pelobates; species Pelobates fuscus. The sequence continues at coordinate 112,037,000 of NC_086329.1, read as the reverse complement.
GTAACAAAGAACCTTGTGTACACAAATCTGCAATTTTTGAGATTCCTTTTTCTTTCCATTTGTTTAACGATAGCCATGGTGATATCGAGTTTAGGGCTGTGATCGGTGCCCAGATGGAGAATTTAGTGTCATCGAGTTTGGAGTGGTGGAAGTGATCCCATACTTGGATTATGTATTTGGTGAGTGGCAGAATTGGTTTGCGTTTGTCCCTTAGGTGTTTGGGGGTCCACATATGGTCTATTGCTGAACCTTTGGGGTCATACCCATTTTCCATGTCGACCCATTGAAGCGTATGTCTCGGTGCATGTAATTTTATAGCATGTTCTAGCAGGGCAGCTTTGTGATACATTGTTACGTTAGGGAATCCCAAGCCCCCTTCTTTAGTGGGGGATTGTAACAGGGCTAACGGTAGTCTGGGTTTTTTATTTTCCCATACATAAGTCGTTAATATGGACTGTATTTGTTTGAGTAACGTGGGGGAGAGGGGAATTGGAAGCATTCGGAATGTATACAGTATTTTTGGTAGGACCATCATTTTGATGGTGTTTATCCGTCCTAACCATGATAGCATTACATTTTTCCATTTATGTAGTAGTAGCTTGCAGGTTTGTGGTAGCGTGGCAAAGTTGTATGTGTTGATACCTCTGAGTGTGCTTGTGATCTTCACACCTAAGTAGGTGAGGGAAGTCTGTCTCCAGTCAAATGTGTACTTATGTTTCATTCGAAGTATCTCTGTATTTGGGAGACGTATAGGTAAGGCCTGGGTTTTCAATTGGTTAAGTTTATAATAGGAAATGCGGCTATATTCCTCGAGGGTATGCAGGAGTTGTGGTAGTGATAGTGTAGGTTGTGTTACAGAGAGAAGTATATCGTCTGCAAACATTGATAGTTTGTATTCCGTGTCGTTAATGGTAATACCTTTTATATCGGAGTTCATTCGGATTTTTTGCGCTAGAGGTTCAAGGGACAATACAAATAACAAGGGAGATAGGGGACAACCTTGGCGAGTGCCATTAGTGATGTGGAACGGGTTTGAAGTGAATCCTGCATTGGATACCCGAGCAGATGGAGAGGCATATAATGCCATAATGCCTGTAATAAATTCTTTAGGGAATCCGAATTTAAGTAGAACTTGGGTCATGTAATCCCAGTTGAGTCTATCGAAGGCCTTCTCTGCGTCCAGCGCTAAGAGAAGGCCTTCCATATTTTGTGTGTCCATATGAGCTAAGATATTTAGTATCTTCCTCGTGTTATCCGAGCCTTGTCTAGTTTTGACAAAACCTGATTGGTCATTATGTATTATACGTGGGAGAATGGTTGAGAGACGGTCTGCAATTATTTTGGCATATATTTTTGTATCACAATTAAGCAGTGAGATGGGTCTGAAGTTTTGGCATATCGTTGCTGGTTTGCCCGGTTTGGGGAGGGTGGAAATGTTTGCCTGGAGCATCTCCGATGGGAGTACCCCCTCGGAAAAGCAGTGGTTGATGAGTCTAGTAAAATGAGGGGCTAAGGTGTCGGAGAAGGTCTGATAGTATAAATTAGTAAAACCATCTGGTCCTGGCGACTTATGGGAGGGCAGTTTCTTAACTATGGTTCCTAGCTCTTCCACTGTGAACGGTTTAGTGAGCATGGCTGTGTCTTCTTGAGTTATTGTCGGGAGATGAATTGTGGTGAGGAAGTCTTGTATCTGTGATATTGAGGGCGTGTGTGTATTTGTATCCGTGGAAAGGTTGTAGAGGGAGCTGTAGTATTGTGCAAATGTCTCTACAATGTCTTGTGGATTCATGATTTTGGTTTTGTCTGGTTTTACTAAGTACGCTACTCTTGAGTTGATCATCCGCGATTTTAGTTTGGAAGCTAGAATTGCTCCTGCTTTATTTCCTTGCGCAAAGAATTTATGTTTATACCTTTGTAATATAAAATTTGTTTTATCTAGTTCCAATTCTTGGAGTTGGGTGTGTAATTGTTTAAGCTGTAGGTATAGATCTTGGGATGGGTTTCCTTTATTGGTGTGTGTTAAGGCTTTGATTTGTTGGATGAGGTCGTTGTATCTCTTTTGCCTCTTTTTGTTTGCATGACTAGCTAGTTTTATAAAGAGGCCTCTAATTACCGCTTTATGTGCTTGCCATGTATTTGGAATGGAAGTGTCTGCCGCGGAATTAGTCTGAAAGTACAATTCCAATTCCGTTTTGATTTGTGCGACAATGTTAGGGTCTCTCAAGAGAGACTCGTTCAGTCTCCAGGAGCTTCCCCCTTTGGTGGGGTATTGGGTGGAGATGGTGAGCGTGATCGGGGCATGGTCAGACCAAGTTATGAGTCCGATTTTGGTGGTTTGGATGCGGGGTATTAGAGATGAGTGAATGAGGAACCGGTCTATTCTCGAATATGAGTTGTGGACCTGGGAGTGGAATGAGAAATCTTTTTCTGAGGGGTGTAGTATCCTCCATATATCTAGGTAGCCTGTGTCATGGAGGTGTTGTTTAATGGCGCTGGTGCATATAGTGCGTTGTGCAAGGGTCTTGCGTGATATTCGGAGGTCGGAGGAGGAGTCTAGGGTGTTGTCTAGGATAAAATTCGTGTCACCTCCTATTATTATTGTCCCATGTTTGTGAGCGTCAGCTAATGTTAGTAATTTGTTAAGAAAAGTTGCCTGGTTTTCGTGTGGGCCATATACGTTAAGTAGAGTATATGGTTCATTATTTATATGGCATTGGAGGAGCAGATACCTGCCCTCCTTGTCTCCCATTTTCTTGTGTAATGAAAAGGTGACATCTTTACTGATTAGCGTAGATACTCCTCTTTTCTTTTTCAGGTACCCAGTGTGAAAGCCTGTGGGATATTGTCTCGAAGAGAACTTGGGCATTTTGGAGCGTAAAAAGTGGGTCTCTTGAAAAAAGACCACAGAGGCTTTTGCTTTACAGGCCTCTTCCAGAGCCAATCGCCTCTTATGAGGAGAATTCAAGCCTTTAACATTGAGCGAAAGGATATTCAGTGCCATAATATTACCTCGTTAATGCTTGTCAACTTACAGCGTTTTAAAAGTAAGCCATTTAGTAGGTTTTGGTTGTCTCTACACCATGGGTAGTGGGATATGATTCTAAATAGGATAAGTAGTATTTGCCATTTAGATCGGACTAAGGTGGTACGTCTCTCAGTTGGTGCTGTAGTAGCTATATTTGATTTTTTCAGTTTTGTCTCATTAGTGGTTCGGACCTTATTTTTGTTGGTGCCGTATATTGTGTACATAGGAGGGTGTGTGAGAGGTAGAGGGATGGGTGAGGGGAGTAAAGTGGAAAAGAGAACTATATACATTCCGAGGTTTAGACTTAGGTCGTCTAACCTGGATGGTAAAATGGTTTTAATCCGCCCCATGGAGCGAGATGGGGGGGAGGGTGAAGCTTTAGTTCGTCATAATTGAGTCTATGGTGAAAATCACTATACAATAGCAGTTCACATTCCTTAACATTGTTTATAAATAGCACCTTTTCTCATTGTTAGGTTTGGCTAAGTGCTGGTGAACTAACTTAAGCATTTTCCCATTATGCTAGGTATCGCATTTACCATATAACACGCATATTTAGAGTGCTAAACATTACGAGAATAACTTTCAAACATATCATAAAAAGAGGCATAGAGAAAAGAAAACATGGAAAATGTCATAACATAAGAAATAAATCATGCTCACGCATCCATTAAGAAAACGATAAAGATGTCTGGAGCAGTTCAGTTAAGTTTAAGTCCGGAGGACCAGTTGTTGTTGATTTTCGTAGGTGATCGATCTGGGTCTCGGGATGCGGACGGTGCGGTTTGGAGATTTACCGGAATGTCCCATTCTTTGAGCAATTTCGACCCATCTGCGACCGAGTGGATCTGGTGCTCTGTTCCGTTTTTTCTTATAAGTAGGCGAGTAGGATAGCCCCACTTGTAGGGGATGGCAGCATCTCGGAGTGCAGTTGTTATAGGTGATAGATGTTTACGTTTAGCAAGTGTCACTGCAGATAAGTCTACAAATAGCTTGACACGTTGAAATTCCGGAGGAAAGTTGTCAGGGCTTCTCGCTGCTTTCATTACCGTCTCTTTAGAAGTGAAGTAATGCATACGTGTAATCACATCTCTGGCAGCTGTAGTTGCTAGAAATTTGGGTCTTGGAAGGCGATGTATGCGATCCAGCCTGAGTTCTTCTGCCGAGAGAGTCGGGCATAGTGCTTTAAAGAGGCCTGTTGCATAATCCAGCAATTCCGCTGGTTTAATTTCCTCAGGTATCCCTCTTAGGCGGACGTTATTGCGTCTATCTCTATCTTCTTGATCAGCAAGTTTGGCCTCTAAGTACGCTAATCTGGATTCTGTAGTGTCACAGGCCGCAGCCATTTTGTTGTGGGCAGTTATCAGCTCCTCTGTTTTTTCTTCCAGCATATTTGTGCGTTCGCTGATTTCTCTGATGTCAGCGCGGACATCTTGTGCCAGTTTGGCAAATTCTGCTTGTAGTGATTGTTGGAGCTTTTGGAGCATGCATTGCAGGGAATGTTCTGATACCGGTTCCGCGGTTCTCAGCGAGATCGAGGTGCAGTCACTCTTTTCAGAGCTGGCAGTTGGTGATGTTGGGCCTTCGGCGCCATCTTGGAATTTGATGCGCGGCGGGGTAAGTGGAGAGATTTGGGTTTGTGCTGCTCGTAGCTTCGTTTTCTTCGGTATTTTGTGTGACATGTTGGTTCCGGTCCACTTATGAGTGGTTTTCGGGGTCAATTATGTCGTTTTCCTCGTCTTTAATCGCGGTAAATTAATCACCCTCGCAGGAGCCGACACTTCACGCGTCCATCCTCGCGCGCTGCACGGCCACGCCCCCCATCTAGGACTATTTTCAATTCTTTCTTTTCATTGCACTGTTCTCTGGCGTAAATTGTTGCTAATAGAGTATACTATTGCTTTGTTTGTTTTATCCTATTTGGCTTATTATAGTGCTTTTTCTATCACCAGATGCAATCTGTTTTTAGTGTTTTTTTAATGTTGTAAGACAACAGTCACTCTAAGTAAAGAAAATTTGAGTCATATATATTCTCATTTGATAAAGCACTTTTTGGACTGACTACCACTTAAATCCATCCAAAGATATGCTACTCCAAAGGAAAAACAAAAACAATGCCATGGTAGTGCAGTATTTCCAATCAAAATGTTAGTACAAATAGAGAGGAAAATGGCTCACCTTAAATGGAGCCAACCAAGGCTAAGCTCCGGTAAAAGTTGGCAACGTGCCAAGAGTGGAGCTGCTAGACACGGATGTCCACTAAACACAAGACCACAATACAAACTAACATATATTTATGTAATTTAACTGACATAAAAGTAGATACAATTAATAATTAGATAATTGATAACATTATTCCATGTGTACAGTAATCTGAAACACGTTATACCTTCTGTGTGTTCTCAGTCAGATATTGTACCACCATTTCTTTCCGTTCACCGGATCTAAATCCACCAATCAAAGGGCAAAGAATATATTTTGCCTCAGTCTTTCTTGCTGTTTCTGGAAGTGACGTATTGGGAAAGTAACTTACAGTATTGAATAGTAATTTTAAATATAGTATTAAGCAGTGTTTCACTGCATTCCAGCATGGTACAAAAAAAAAAACACAAATACAATTTAATACACTTTAAATAAAAAATTGTGAAGCTGTCTTAAAAAAACATGTCAAGTTAAACTTAAAAAATTGCATTTTCCATCAGGGCAGATCTTCTGAACCTTAAAAAAACCCTCAATAATTAAAAGATTTCTGATTACAAATCTATGTATACAAAAGTACTTTAACCATGCACTGAAGATAGTAGCCCATATTCATGTATAAGGATATGATAGTAGCCTATATTCATGTATAAGGATATGATAGTAGCCCATATTCATGTATAAGGATATGATAGTAGCCCATATTCATGTATAAGGATATGATAGTAGCCCATATTCATGTATAAGGATATGATAGTAGCCCATATTCATGTATAAGGATATGATAGTAGCCCATATTCACTACACCCCCTGCCACCATGCCCGCTATTAACACACTACCCCCGTGCCATCCTGCCCCTATATACACACTACTGACATGATATTCTGTACCCTTTTAACACACTAAACCTTGTGCCATCCTGCCCCTATATACAAACACTATTCACCATGCCATCCAGCCCCCTTTTAATACTCTACACCCCGTGCCATTCTGCTCCTATATACACACTACTCACATGACATCCTGTACCCTTTTAACACACTACACCCCGTGCCATCCTGCCCCTATATATACACTACTCACCATGACATCCTGCCCCCTTTTAACACACTACACCCCGTGCCATCCTACCCCTATATACACACTACTCACCATGACATCCTGTACCCTATTAACACTATCAACACACTACACCCCTCGCCATCCAGCTCCATTTAACACACTATACACCGTGCCATCCTTCAACCTATTAACACATGACACCCCCTGCCATCCTGCCCCCTATTAACACACTACACCCCGTGTCATCCTGTACCCCACACATGTATGGACGTAGAGGGGAGTTGGATGTGAATAATAATAATAATAACAGGCCCTACCCCAAACCTCCCCCCCCCCCCAAATAAAGACTCAAAATTTGGATGAAGCAGGACACAACATTTATTAAAACATAAGTCTGTAGGACTCATCCAACATGTAGTAAACTGTATGATTTCATTATATAACCAGATATAAATACACAAATAATCCATAACTTAACATTTAATTTCTAACACCTAGTGCCCTACAGACTTTAGAAATAATACAAGGATGGACACAGCTGGTTTGGATATAAGGATAATAGGCATACTTCTAAAAGGCCCTTTAATTAACTAACAAAAAGACAGGTAGTGTGAAGTAAATACTCAAACATACACCAGAGGGCACTAAAGTATCCAAAATATAGTGAGAAAAAACAATGAAAGACTTCAAAAGAATCTATGTATATATAAAATAACAGTTTATTATGACATAAATCCAAAAGTAAAAAAAAAAAACAGAACATAATGACAGTACTATTGCAAGAACAGGAAAGAATTCTGAAACCAACCACTATTGCCAGTCTAAAAGTGCAATCAAAAGCCCCGCTGGTCGCGACTCCTAGGGCCTAAGGAATACCTTTCAATGTGGATGGTGTGGTGGTAATATGGTCCTTGTACTGAGTAGTGGATCTTGTGGCTCTATGCGCTTCGTCCCATTGCAGTCAGGACTTCCTCAGGAGTTGGAAAGAATCTGAAGTTCCCTTCGTCGTGATCTTCTTAAATACTGGAAATCTTTGCGTCCAATTTGTTAAGATTTGCGGTATTTAAGAAACAGCAGAAACAAAGAAGCAAAAATTCACAAACTGTGAATATAATGCTGACTGGAGATAAAGACACAGGCACCAAAGCATCCAGTGGTATGGAACAATGTAACCAGAGGGAGACCACTAAATATCTAAAGCAACAGAAAGTATCAACACAGAAATAAATTGTGACTCTAAATAATAATAAATACCGAACTAGCCTTATAAGACTACTCCCATGCCTAAGTAAGTGAGGAGATGAAGTTACTAAACACCTAAGTCTGCAATATTCATATAGGCTTAATTAGTCCTGGCCTTTTAATGCATAGGGTGTTAGTCGATCTCCCCTTAATTCCTGAGCACCGGTAAAAATGCTAAAGGGAGAAAGGATACAGTCTAGATGATTAACAGCGCTGATAATAAAAGTAGGACAGATAAAGTAAAGTAAAGTAGAGAAAGCCCCTCTCCCTGTTAAACTTTTTTATTTAGGTGGGGCCCCTAGACACCTTGGAAGGGGGCTGGGGAGGAGGACAGTAGCCCTTATTGTTATTCATGACAGTCGTCGAAGTGGCCACCATTCGACAAACGAACACGGTCAGCGGTGTGTGCAGCCGAATCTATGGAACTGTTTGCGGCTACCCGATTGCACGAACAGCGCTGACCCGTACATTCTTCGACACTGCGGCTGGAGACTAAGTCCCGTTCGAAGATTCAAACGCCCGTTCGAATGGGACTTAGTCAATTTCTCGGTGTAAAATAGACCGACCGCACAGCCCAAATCCATGGAACTGTTTTGGGCATGAAAATGTGCTCGCGGTCGGTCAAAAGAGACTTTTTAATATTTCTGGAACCACTGAACGGAATTTCACGAATTTTGAATATGATGTCCCACAAGTTGTGTTGTTCATAAAAATGTAAGTTTTATTCATGTACTATGTAAAATGAGAAAGTTATACAAATGTATAACATTTATATGTTTTAGCTTGGAGATAATTGAGTAGATACAGTAAGAAATTCAATTATCTCCCAAGCAGAGGGGAGGGAATATGTGGGATGTAACCGTTATCTTATTGGTTAATGCCTAATTGCCTGTGGGCATCTCCCTTGCAGGGGAGCACTGCATAAAAGCAGAGTACCTGCCATTAAACATCAGAGATCTTCTTGACCCTCAATACGTAGCCTTGTCTCGTTATTGGAGGGAACTGCTATATCACACTGGGGATTGCTATGCTCTGCATACTCCCTTGAGCTTTAATCACTTAGCCCTTGTTCCTGATACACTCTCCTGGAGGAGAGGTCTTCCCCACACGGTCCTGGAGGACAGAGGCTGATTCCAGGGCTGACGGAGGACGCGCGGCTCCAGTTAAGCTACGGCGGTTGTGGAGTCTGCAGTGGTTGTGGTGTCCAGTGCGGTGCTTGTGGTCCTCGGCACAAGCTAGGAAGCGTCCATTAACGGAAGGTGGTCCGTTACAGGGGGTGACTAAGGGGTCAGTTAGATGTAGTGGAGTCAGGTGGGGGGGTTAAAAAAAAACAGGATTCGGTCATGACAGTGCTGCTTTAAGGGAGGTAAGGGGGAACAAACCACCTAAATGGTGGTTTTAACACTATAGGGTCAGAAATACATGCTTGTGTCCCTGACCCTATAGTGTTCCTTTTAGGCCTGTATTAGGGGTATAGGGGCTGTAGTGGGGGGGAGGGGGAAGGGGCTTTGATGTGGGGGATATGCATGCCAGATTAATTTAGGGACTGATGGAGTTGCAGCTCTAGGCCTATGGCCATAGAATAGGCTTATGTTTTTATTTGTTTTTATAATACTCTTCACATGCTTTTGCTGAAGTATGGAAACTTAAGAGGGATGTGGGGGAACAAAACTTGTGTTCACTGGCTGACAATGAAATTAGTTAAGGTAAAGCTGTCTTTGTGCACTATGCAAATGCTCTTGCTGCTTCAGTCTCTCTAACACTGTGACATGTTCCCTTTCTTTTACACTCACTACATACAGCTTTCCTCTCTCCCAGACTGTATACCAGGAGCTTCTGCCTGTTAGTAAGAAGGTAATGACAGCAGTGGACAAGTGAGTACTAGGGGACAGTGCTTTGAAAGTGTGGCGCAAGCGCCTCATTAGACACATTTATGCCAAGTTCAGGGTGCTTTCTGCATGGTATGCCCTTTGTTGGCCAGCCTGCATAATTAGTAGGCAACCTGTCATGCTTTTACACCAGACTGACCTTTTAAGTCTTCAGGCAGACACCCATTTTTGTGGGTTCTGGTTATGTGATTCGCGTCAGTGACCCACCCTTTTACCCCACCCACCGACCTCCTGCTTCACCGGACACTGCTGTTATCGGGTATAGATTTAATTAAAAGATGAAAGTGAGTGATTCTCATAGGGTTTGTGTTTTCTTATAGCTATATCATGTGAGATTTCCTCAAACACAACCTCCACCAGATACATGATCAGTGGCGTATACATGACCAATGGGGCCCCGGTGCGAAAATTGATCCGTTGACCCCCCTTACTCTGCGCGGGCCGGGGCCGCAATACATGGCGGCGGGCACCTTGTCGCAGGGGTTGCAGGGCTGCGACCCCTGCGACTGCGGTATGTACGCCAGTGCATGCAGATGCAGGCACGATCCCTGCGACCCCGGTATGTACGCCGCAGTACATGATGCTTGGGAGTTGTGACTTTTAGTATTTTCTGTTGATAGGATTTTGTGATTAGGCCCACCATAATTGTCAACACCAGGACAATGGTCTCTTAATATGGCCCTGGGGATATGGGCTGCAATAGTGGGACGTAGGGACTGTAGTAAGGGTATTTGGGCTGTGACGGGATGTAAAAGAGATACTAGGGGCTGCAGTAGAGTGGGTGGATATAGCCTGCAGGTGGGGGATAGGGCCTGTAGTGGGAGTGATAGTGTTAAGACACTCACAGCTTAAATAGATGAAACCGCCGTTTAGATGATAATCCCCCTTTCCAGAGATACAGGCTCTGCACAGCCGACCGCCAAACTCCCGAACCTAGTGTAAGGGAATGCGGTAAACCCACGAACATAAAATCAGCCTCCTTCCACGGCTAAAGCAGGCAAAATAAATCCTTCCAAGTAGCAATCCCCCCAAACATGAGACCAAGCTCCGTCTTGAGGGTAAAACAGGGATCTGTTTAATGAGAGCTACCTGCCCTGTATTTATGCAGGTCTCCCACCTGGTGGACACTCCCCTAGGGGACCAGATGGAAGACTGAGACATATATTGGACAGTAGCCAATCGCAGTGGCCCAGGTTTAAACACTCCCCTTTACATGAGTAAATCCCTCCTCTCTATCCTGGAGATAATTGGGAAGGAATCTAATTATCTCCAGGGATAGAGGCAAATCGCCATTTTATATACAACTTGTAACGGAATGCAATGTATCAGCATACGATATCCGTTGGTACATCTAGGAAATCCACAGTCAGAGTAGAAAGCAAGGCAATATCCCCAATCCTCCCAATAACCGGACGAAACACAGTTTGGGAGTCAACTAACTCGGTTTATTCACAGGCAGCGTATTTATGCAGTTCCCCATGCAAGGGGTTTCCATACAGATATTCCAGGGGATTTCTCCCAACATGCATTGTGACTTTCCCAACAGGCATCGCTGCACGAGAAGGATACTCCCACTAAAATGGACGATTAAGTGGATTATCCCCTCGTGCAGCAAAACCGACAATTGACATTAAAATACATAATTCCCGTAATATTCGGCACTTTAGAATAACCGAACGTTCGGTAGATAGCTGGGGTCGGGGCGCACACTTTGTGAGAATACCGCTCCGATCCCAGCTGAATTGACCGAACGCCGCACATAATACATTTAAACATCAAGGTGAGTTTAAAAGTACCGAATAAGTACGGGACACATAATGTACCGAACGCGGTACTCCCGAACGCTCTGGAAGTCCAGCGGTGTTCGGAGCACTGAGTAGCCGTTTCCAGTTCCAGGCTCTCGACGACCGAACACCGCTGCAGAGACAAAGGATCCAAGATGGCCGACCGCCGCATGGTCGGTAGTGGATCGACGGCCACCTAGGAGAGCCCTTAATTACCGATTGCAACAATGTTGCAACCGGTTAATTGGTGCCACACGACCTGTGAATGTGTGGTCTACCTGGGGAGTCCACATTCGTACGGCGAACGGCCAGGATAGCCGTGTTTCGTCGTACGAATGCTTTGTATGCTGGCGGCATACGGCTGCCAGCATGCGAACGGTCACAATACAATACACATACAGTCAACGGAACACGTTATACATTCAGCCTACGGACAACCTGCAATGCATATAGTTCAGAAGTGGCTAGGTTTGCCACAATGCTCCCCCAGAACCAAGCCGGCATACACAGTCTGATCCCAACGGATCGGCTTGGGGATGTCCGGGAGAGTACTCACAGATCACTTCTCGAGTTCAGTCTGTCTGGATAACCCGTCAGCGTTACCGTTTTGTTTTCCTGGCCGGTAATGGATAGTAAAGTCAAAGGGCTGCAGCGTCAAACTCCAGCGCAGCAGCCGGGCATTGTCTCCGGACACACGGTTTAGCCAAACTAACGGGTTGTGATCTGTGAGTAAGGAAAAAGGTTGTCCGTACAGATATGGCTGCAACTTTTTAAGGGCCCACACCACGGCCAGGCATTCTTTCTCGATGGCGGCGTAGCTCACTTCCCGGGGTAGTAGCTTGCGGCTTAGATAGGCTACGGGGTGTTCTCCGCCATCGGCTCCCACTTGGCTCAGTACTGCCCCCAATCCAAACATGGAAGCGTCTGTGTGAACAAGAAATCTTTTAGTTGGATCAGGAGCAGTTAACACAGGAGCATTGGTGAGAGCTGTTTTGAGTTGTTGGAATGCCTGCTCACACTCTGGGGCCCAGACAACCAGTCGGGGAAGGTTCTTTTTGGTCAGGTCCGTTAGGGGTTTGGCCAGGGTGCTATAGTCGGGGACGAACTTCCTGTAATAGCCTGCCGTCCCTAAGAACGCCAGCACCTGGGTCTTAGTCCTGGGGGTAGGCCACTTTGCTACGGCCTCAATCTTGGCTGGCTCAGGCCTCTGCTGCCCACATCCTACACGGTGGCCCAGATACTGTACCTCGGCCATACCTATGTGGCACTTGCTAGGTTTTAGGGTTAACCCAGCCTCCCCAATGCGATCTAGGATCGCCCCTATGTGGTGTAGGTGGTCTTCCCAGGTCTGGCTGAAGATGGCTATATCATCTAGATAAGCACAGGCATACTCCTGAAAACCGTCCAGTAGCCGATCTACCATCCGCTGAAAGGTAGCCGGAGCGTTTTTCATCCCGAAAGGCATGACCTTGAATTGGTACAGGCCAAACGGGGTGACAAACGCCGACTTGGGGATGGCGTCATCGGCTAGAGGAATCTGCCAGTACCCCTTACACAAATCAATGGTAGTGAGGTACTGGCCCCGTGCCATCTTATCTAACAGCTCGTCTATCCGGGGCATCGGGTAGGCATCAGACACCGTTTTGTCATTTAACCTCCGGTAGTCGACACAGAATCGGGTGGTGCCATCCTTTTTAGGTACCAGGACTACCGGCGATGCCCAGGGGCTATCGGAGGGTTCGATAACCCCTAGCTGCAGCATTTCGTCTAGTTCGGCTTTCATATGGGTACGGACTGATTCCGGAACCCTATATGGAGCTTGGCGCATAGGTAGCTGTCCCGGGGTCTCTACTCGGTGAGTGGCTAAAGGAGTGTACCCAGGTAAATTGGAGAAGGTAGTCCCTTTGGCTACAATCAGCGCCTGTACCTGGGCACGCTCCTGGGGGCTTAGCCGCTCCCCCAGCTGGACTCCCCGGGAAGGCTCTATCTGTTCCTCGGGTTCTAGTAGGTCAGGTAAGGGTAGGTTCTCCTGATCCTCTAAGGAGGAGGCACAGATTGCCATCACATCCTCGATCCTCTCATGGTAGGGTTTGAGCATGTTCACGTGGAGCATGCGTCTCTTCCCTACCCCTGAGCAGGGGCCGATCACATAGGTAGTGTCGCATCGCTGCTCCACTACCTGGTATGGGCCTTGCCAGATGGCCTGCAGCTTATCGGTGCGGACGGGCTTTAAGATCAAGACCTTCTGTCCCACCTGAAAGCTGCGGTCCCTGGCTCTTCTATCGTACCAGCGCCGCTGGCGTTGCTGGGCCGCCTGGAGGTTGGTGTGTACAGCCTGGGTTAGCGCCTCCAGACGGTCCCTGAACTCCAGGACGTATGATATGATAGGGGTTTCGTTAGTGGGACTCTCTCCCTCCCAGTGTTCCCTAATCAAATTCAAGGGTCCTCGCACCCTCCTCCCAAATAGTAGCTCAAACGGGGAGAATCCTGTTGACTCCTGGGGAACCTCTCTATAAGCAAAAAGTAGGTGAGGCAGGAACCTCTCCCAGTCTTTGTGGGTCTCCCCGAACGTCCGAAGCATCTGCTTCAGCGTCCCGTTGAACCGCTCACATAGCCCATTGGACTGGGGGTGGTAGGCGGAATTAACTATTGGCTTAATGCCACACACCTTCCACAGATGTTGGGTAACTTCGGCCGTAAATTGGGTACCTCGGTCTGAGATGATCTCTTGGGGAAACCCTACCCGGGAAAATACCTTCATTAAGGCTTCCGCTACGGTCTCAGCGTGGATATTAGAGAGAGCTACAGCTTCGGGGTACCTGGTGGCGTAATCCACTATAGTCAGAATATATCTTTTGCCAGAGGGACTGGGTTTTGGCAAGGGCCCTACGATATCCACCGCTACTCGGCTGAAGGGTTCCGCAATGATGGGTAGGGGACATAGCCTGGCCTTGTGGCGATCCCCTCTTTTACCTACACGCTGGCAGACGTCGCAGGAGGTGCAATACTGGCGCACATCCTGAGAGATCCCGGGCCAGAAGAAGGCATGGGTCAAACGGTATCGGGTACGGGTCATCCCTAGGTGTCCTGACAAGGGAATGTCATGCGCAATTCTCAGCAGCTCCTGTCTATATTTCTGGGGTACCACTAGCTGTTTATTAGTTAAGGTGACAGACCCCCCCACATCTTTTGCCGTGACCCGGTATAGCAACTCTTTCTCCCAGATGAACCGCTCCCCCTCTAGCCCTGCTTGGTCTGTTTGGGCCCTGTCCCTATATACTTGGAGGGTGGGATCGGTCTGGACTTCGGTCGCAAAAGTCGTCGGGGTATCCCAGGACATGGGGGTCAGTTGGGAAACAGGGTCTCTTACCTGAGCCTCAGAGTGTATCGGTGTAGCCGTGGTGCGAGCCTGTTGTCGGGTGGTTACGGGGTGTGCCTCCTGGTACGGAGCCTGGGGAATAAAAGCGGAAGTCATTTGGCCCAAGTCATTCCCCAGCACAACATCTGCAGGTAAATTCTGCATCAGCCCCACTTCCACAGTTCCCTCTCCCACACCCCAATCCAAATGAACCTTGGCAGTAGGTAGCCGGTATACTGCTCCCCCTGCCACCCGTACTGCCACTGAGCCGCCAGTGTGGGTTGTGCCTGGTACCAAATGTGGCGCAACCAAGGTTAGAGTGGCTCCTGAATCCCGGAGCCCTTGTACCTCCTTCCCCTCCAGGGTTACCAGCTGCCGGTGATGTTGTCGGTTGTCGGTGGCCCTGACCGACATTACCTCATGCAGCACCCCAAGAGGCTCCTCAATTTGAGCACTCAGCAATTCTTGGGTGGCGGGGGCTACCTGGTAATGGTGCGCAGCAGCCCTGGGTGCCAAATTTTGTCGCACTTGATTCCAAGCTTGCCTGCTCCTGTTTTGGGTGCACTCTCGAGAAATGTGCCCCCACTGTTTGCATGTGTGACACTGAATGTTCGCCCGACCGTTGTATCGGGAGGGGGGTGGTGGAGTATTCAGTGCTGGCCGGTGCAGGGGTACGGTGGGGCTGGTAGGGATAAAAGTATTGGGTGTCCCTGTAATCCGAGTGAGAGTCTTATTTTGGGCACCGTGATGCCTCCTGGCATCAAAATGCTGATCCGCCAATTTAGCGGCTTCGGGTAGGGTGAGTGGTTTACGGTCCCTCACCCATTCTTGTGCTTCCGGGGACAAACCATTAAAAAACTGTTCCAGCAGCATTAACTGCCTCAACTCCTCCATGTTTGTAGCGTTGCTGGCCTGTATCCAGCCTAGTGATGCTTGGTCCAGCTTGTGCGCCCATTCTGCATGTGAATCTTTCTCAGGCTTGCGCAAGCCCCGGAATTTCCGCCGGTACGCCTCTGGGGTAATAGCATACCTCTCTAAGATCGCCCTCTTTACCTTAGGGTAATCTTTGCTGTCCTCTCGGGGTACAGCACGGTAGGCTTCAGCTGCCCTACCGGATAATTTGCCTGCCAGCAGCGGCACCCACGTGGCGGGTTCCAAATCGTGCAAATCGCACAGCCGCTCAAAGTCCTGCAAATACCCATCAATTTCGTCCTTTTCTTCACAAAACGCTTTAAATTCGTGATGTGGGACTTTGGGCTTTACCTGTCCGTAGGTGGAGGCAGTAACAGACTCTGCCCTAGGCGGTGTTGCTGGTGTGCTGGTTGCCATCAGATAATCCTGTACATCCGATATCATCACGGTCATTATTTCCAGCGGTAATGGTTGTGGTAGGAACGCCAACCTGGTTCGTAGCTCTTTTTGGAATGGGGTCTCTTCCATGGCTGGTGGGGGTGTAGCGCTGCGGGCTTGGTCTCCCTCCATCAGTTCTGCGATCAGCACAGCCTTAGATTTGTTGCTGGCTATCTTACCCCTGGCTTCCAATAGTTCTTTTAAAGTCTGTCGTTTCAGTATGGTATAGTCAATCTCCATACGAATTGCCCTTGCTTTCCTTGTTCGGTAGTTCCAGTTTACACGAACGCTGCTTTTCGGCTGTAAGGTTCGGATCCCGTCGCTTGCCACCAATTGTAACGGAATGCAATGTATCAGCATACGATATCCGTTGGTACATCTAGGAAATCCACAGTCAGAGTAGAAAGCAAGGCAATATCCCCAATCCTCCCAATAACCGGACGAAACACAGTTTGGGAGTCAACTAACTCGGTTTATTCACAGGCAGCGTATTTATGCAGTTCCCCATGCAAGGGGTTTCCATACAGATATTCCAGGGGATTTCTCCCAACATGCATTGTGACTTTCCCAACAGGCATCGCTGCACGAGAAGGATACTCCCACTAAAATGGACGATTAAGTGGATTATCCCCTCGTGCAGCAAAACCGACAATTGACATTAAAATACATAATTCCCGTAATATTCGGCACTTTAGAATAACCGAACGTTCGGTAGATAGCTGGGGTCGGGGCGCACACTTTGTGAGAATACCGCTCCGATCCCAGCTGAATTGACCGAACGCCGCACATAATACATTTAAACATCAAGGTGAGTTTAAAAGTACCGAATAAGTACGGGACACATAATGTACCGAACGCGGTACTCCCGAACGCTCTGGAAGTCCAGCGGTGTTCGGAGCACTGAGTAGCCGTTTCCAGTTCCAGGCTCTCGACGACCGAACACCGCTGCAGAGACAAAGGATCCAAGATGGCCGACCGCCGCATGGTCGGTAGTGGATCGACGGCCACCTAGGAGAGCCCTTAATTACCGATTGCAACAATGTTGCAACCGGTTAATTGGTGCCACACGACCTGTGAATGTGTGGTCTACCTGGGGAGTCCACATTCGTACGGCGAACGGCCAGGATAGCCGTGTTTCGTCGTACGAATGCTTTGTATGCTGGCGGCATACGGCTGCCAGCATGCGAACGGTCACAATACAATACACATACAGTCAACGGAACACGTTATACATTCAGCCTACGGACAACCTGCAATGCATATAGTTCAGAAGTGGCTAGGTTTGCCACACAACTGTAAAAACACATAAAAATATATAATTATACAAATACCGAATGCATGGGCTTCGTGTAACGTATCCCCAGATAGTCTGTATCTGAGTGCATATTACTATTGAATAGCGCTCAGATCCAGGCTATCCAGGGTATTAGTGGTGGTTTAGTTTTTTTTACTATGAGGCTTTACAAGTGTATAAACAGTGGGAAAATGTCATAATGGTAACACAAGCCACACTTGTAGAAATGTAATTGTACAGAATAAACGCTCACCAACCAGGAGACTCAGTGGCTGCGGTCGTATAGTTTACAAAAACTTAAATTGTTTTATCTAATGGATTCTTTTAGAGTCTCTAATAATGCAGCCACATTTATTTACTGTGCAGCTGAGAGTATAACAAGTGTGGGTAAGGAACAGAGAGGGATTAAAGCATGAGTGATATGTGAGTGGTAAATAAACTTCCCAAAATGCCAAAAGTGAAAAGCCAGTAGAGCCATCCAGTAGAGTCATCCAGGACAGCATTACGCCTCCACTTTCAGCAGGAGGAAGCAACAGAGTTTCTGGAATGCACAGAGCACGTAGATGCCTCTGTGAGTCCCCATTGTGAGTTCTATTGCCATGAAGCAGGTCAGAGAAGTGGCACAATTGCCTCTCTGTTGGTTCACAGGTGATTTTTCAGGTTCAAGCTGCAGATTCCTGAAGGGCTGGAGGGACTCATCTTCTTAATATGTAAAACAGTTAGAGTACAGACTCTTCTTTGTAATGGTTTCAGGGAGACTCGTTCTCTTCCCTACATTTATCACCCCTTGGTTAAACAGTGAAACGAAGGAAGATGTATTCCTCTTCCTCTAAAGGATGCCTGAGACACGTGGTGTTGTTTGAGATGCAGGGTAGGTTTTCACAATTGACAAGTGATCCATTTTTCCATGTTTGCTTTGTCCAAGAGGCACATTCATGGGGCTGACACAAAGCTACACGCAGTGTGGGAATTTGAAATAGTGTCTTAAAACAAGCAATTACATTTACTTGGGGGAGAACACCCTCAATATTTCTTTTTTGCTGTTTAGTCACAATACTATTTATATATCTCTATAATAAATTTTAAAAAAAATGTGGATTAACAGTATATTCATCTAATTTATACACCAAATGTGCCATGTAGGTTGTCATTAGTTAATTTTACGCTTTCAAAAAAGAAAAAGAGTAGAAAAGAGAGAGAAGAAATTATATTTAATGTCTGTTCATACCTCCTAGATGGGGATAACCCCTGTGGTAGAATAGAAAACAAAAAAGAAAGAAGAAGCGGAGGATGCAATTTCTGGTATAGCAAAATAGGAATATTTAAGAAAAATGTTGCTAAAATAAAACATAACTTTTAATAGACGTGTTAAGCGCTATAAAGTCTCATAGGACAGAAGAGATTGACTACAACACAAAACTAATAGTACTCTACACATATGTACAAAACATACAATTAAAATAGCAGAGGCAGGTCCACAACGAAGGTTGAGTAGTAAGTACCCCTAAAAAAAGGGGGTTTGTTATGCAGATCCTCAAGGGTATGTCAATTGACAGTTTGGTAACCGGATGTCAACTGATACAAGGTTGTTAATAGGTACTCACTGAGTGGTAAACAAATGGAACTCTGACTTCACTGAGCTTTGGCATCTTTGTGTTACAGTAACTTCAAGCATGTTGCCAAAAGTATAACAAAAAGTATTACAAAGGTAGCTGGCAACACCTGTTTAGTAGAGTATCTAACGCTGGAGGTAAAAACTAAAAATACCTCCTGCAGTTAAATCAGGTATAGGACAGGGTAGAATGGAGGGAGAGAGGGAAAGGGGTCAAAGAGATAGCTGTCCCTATTGTGTTTTCAAGGGCACCCTTTACCCCTAAAAATGACCCTAGCTTTAAGTAAAATATAAGCCACCCGCTCTATGAATGAAATAGAGTTGAAAATGACAAAAATAAAGGAAAATCATATAGTTGAAGATGCCAAAAATCAAAAATTAATTACAATATTTGTGCCTTGAGATTGCTGCAAACTAATGTTGTAGACACAGCAATGCCCCAAAGCCCTGACGCACGTTTCGCTGGGTCAGCTCATCAGAGGGAACCGGATCCGGATGGTAAGTATTGCCAGTTTTTAAAAGGGGGGGGGGGGGGGCTAGGGATCTGATTGGAACATTAAATTTGAATTTCCCAATCAGATTAATGTATGATTGGAGAGAAAATTGTTAAAGGAAGAGTGTATAGAGTGTCAAATACCAAGGGGAAGAAACTGACTGATGTATTCCTGTAATATATGACCCCACAGGTTCGATCTGAATGTTATTCAAACTGCTGGACCCTTTCATAAAAATAATTATGTAGGCTCACTTATTGGCAGTAATAATATTGAGCTTTGCATAAAGCAGTTATGCTAATCTAACATATTGCTATGCAGATGACAACTTTTAAATATGTGACTTTGTATTTTTTCACCCATTTCTTTTACTATACTTATTAAAAGTTACGTTTTAATTGGGTTACTCTCTTTTCAAAGGGGCTCGCCTTCTAAATGGTTTACCCTTTTGTTGTTCTTTTCTACACTGTGACTTATTCATACTGGGGGTTATCCCCCCTTACCTTCGAGTAACCTGACACCTTCTCCCTGATAGGTTTCTTTTTCTTTATATTTCAACATGAAACCCCGTTAAAATATCCATTTCGAAGTGCTCTTTTTACCTCCTTGTTTCTTAATGTATAAATAAGTGGATTCAATGCGGGGGTGATAACTGTGACCAAGATAGCACCTAGTCTATCCTTCTCTAAGGAATTTTGGGTTGTTGGACCTAAATAAGTACACATGGCAGTTCCGATGTACAGGCAGACAACAGTCAAGTGGGAAGTGCAAGTAGAAAATGCCTTGAGTCTGTTTTGAGTGGATTTGATGTTTGACAGATGAGAACCAATAAAGATGTAGGATATGAGAATTAGGAAAAATGTAGAAACTGCTACAAGAGCAAAAATGATGGACACAAGTTTTTCATGGAGGTGCGTGTCTTTGCAGGCCAATTTTAGGAGTGGCTTTATGTCACAATGAAAATGTGTGACCTTGTTATCATTGCAGAAAGGCAACAAAGATATCAGAATTGTTTGGGTTAGTGAATATAAAAAGCCAATGAGCCAACATCCCAATGCCAGCTGAATACATACTGCCTTTCCCATGAGGACATAGTAATGTAATGGGTTGCAAATAGCAACATATCGATCATAAGACATTGAAGTGAGAAGCAGAGCTTCAGTACTCCCTAAAAAGTGGTAAAAATAGAGCTGAGTGATACAGCCTTGGAAGGATATCACCTTGTCTTCCACCACCAATCCAGCCAACATCTTAGGGACTGTAACGGTTGAATAGAAGATGTCCAGGAAAGAAAGGTTACCCAAAAAGAAGTACATGGGTGTATGAAGTTTTGAATCCATGATCACCACATACACAATACTGGTGTTCCCTATTAGAATAAATATATAGAATAAAAGGAAAATGAAAAAGAAGAATAGTTGGATCTGCTGGATATCAGTGATTCCTAGAAGGTGAAACTCGTCTACGTTTGTCATATTTAAACTTTCCATTTTTGAATGCAGTGTTGATCTTTTGATGTTCTTTATATAATAACTACTTTTGAGGTAAGTAGAATATGTATAGCACAGATTGGTGTTGTCCTTGCATGAAATAATGAAAGTCCATTAACATTTTCATATGTTTTATTACTCTTCAAACATAATCTCTATCTGCTTGAAACATGGACTTACTAAAAATAAATTCAGCAGATGATTTTGAAAAAACTGCAGTTAAGACGTCAGTACATTGTAATAGAAAAATAGGTAGAAAAGAGGTTGTTTTTAACATGGAGATTGTTGTTATGATGCTTAGTTTATTTATCCATACATAATTAAGAATAATACAAAGAGATTGCAAAGAACAGACATACAGCAGCTTGGATATGCTTACTGCGGATGATGATTGGAGTAGTATATGCATTGGTACCTTCATTGGGTGATAGTTGGAAAAGCTTCATTTTATGAGTTGATATTGATGATACAGCACCCACCACATTTTATTGTCAATATTAACCATGATAGGTGGATGTTGCCATCAACTGATCGTTCAGAACCTTTGGTCTTCACATTACATTATGGAGAAGCTCTGTTATCTACTGACAGTTAGGGTACTCTACCCCTGCTGAGTGTGATGGATGAAGGTTCTTATATTAGGAGAATGTGATTATTAGCTTCATGTTTTAAATGGTGTAAGAAACGTTGCTAATAACTGGCTGTTTTTGTTGCTGGAACCTCTATTAATTGATACAATGATCAGTAGATCTTTCCCACTGAATGAAAGAAATGAAGAGTTTACAAGATGATCTTTTAAAACAACTCAAATATAAATCAAACCAATTCTGTTTTATACCCTTCATTGCGGTGTGTGCTTTAGGTATGGGATATAGGTATTTTCTTAACTGATGTAAGCTTGAACTTGTTGCAAGTCTATGCATCTCTAAAGTCTTTTTATGTATTATCTCTGTCAGGCTCTACATATTGTCCTCTGTTGTCCTCTTGTGATTGTTGCTACTCACGGCATATGGCTACACAAGTCCTTGATACAAGTGTTTTATTTCCATCAGTTCCTATTACTATTGACCTGGCGATGGTCTTCTTCCCCTGATATTTTACAGTTTCTACTAGACTACCAAGTTAAACACCAATCGCATTAGGGTCCTGGCATGCTGAATTACGGTAACCAATTGAAAGCATCACATAGGGCACCTACTCAATGAAGTGGTTTTGGTGCAGTGATCCTTTAATACAAAGCATGGTAGTTTTTAAAAGATTTTCACACTTCTGGCTGTCTTCCAGGCTGCACTTTATTGGTGTAGCGTGGCATTGTGCCCACTTGCCAACCTTGATCTCAGCCAAGGAGGCAGAGTGGCAGAAAGGAAACCAGCATGGCAAGGGCTAAAACACCCTCACAGGTTGGGGGGACCTAAGCAGTTCTAGTAAATCTATAGCATTAGGAATGCATGTTGCATAAGATTACTTTATTAATAATTAAAACATTAAAACACCTGAACCTGATAACAAAGGCATTTTATCATCCCGTATTGGAAAAATACTCAATAGAGTTGAAAAATTTGTAATATAAATATATATAAATGTGTAATATAAATATATATAAATGTATGTAAGGCTTTTTAAAAAGCATTCTTTGGTGGGTTTTTTTTTTTGTTTTTTTTTAATGATTTTCAATGCTACTGAAATAATTGCAATATAAGATAACCTATATTTTATTAGCATTAACCAGTGTTAAAGTATAAAAAAAAGATATTAAAACAGTAAAAAGAAAAATCTAAGTAATTAACATTGTAAACTGTTTGCAGATTTTAAGAAAATGACAGCAAGGAGACAAAAATGCTTAACCAAGACACATACTCCAATCAGCCACAAAATTAAAACCACTGACAGGTGAGTAACACTGATTATCTTTTACAATTGCACCAGTCAAGGAGTGGGAAATTTTAGGCAGGAAGTGAACAGTCAGTTATTGAATTACATGTGTTGGAAGCAGGAAAAATGGGCAAGTGAAAAGGTCTGAGACAAATAGTGATGGCTAGATATCTTGGTCAGAGCATCTCCAAAATAGCAAGTATTGTGGGGAGTTCCTGATAGATAGTGGCTAGCTACCAAAGGTGGTGCAAGAAGAGCAACCAGTGAACTGGCTTCAGGGTCATGGACACCCAAGGCTTATTGATGCCATTGGGGAGCGTAGGCTGGCCTTTCTGGCCTGTCTGGCCCAGTAACACGGAATTGCTACTATAGCTCAAATTGCCGAAAAAGTTAATGTTGGCCATAATAGAAAGGTGTCAGAACAAACACTGCATCATCGTTTTCTGCTTATGGGGCAGCGTAGCCACAGACCGGGTGTCATGGGTTGCGGTACGGAGACCGGGACTCTTGAGTGCCTGAAGATGATGATGATGGGAGTCTCAGCGTGGAAGTGGATTATCAGGGCCTGGTGCAGGGTTGCCACACGCCCCCTGGTGTTGAGCACCAGAGTTTGTGTGGCCACATACCAGGGTCCTGAAGCAGCTAAAGCGGAAGCCAGGAGCAGATGAAAATATGCAGACCTCCCAGGATATGGATAGGGAGGATCTGCAGCAGAAATGTATCCAGTACAGAAACAAGGCAAGACTAGAACAGGCACCTAACAAGAAAACAAGACAAAACTATGTGTATTTCACAAAACATTTGTACCTTTTTCAGAAGCTGGTAGAATGGATTCTCTGGTTGAATTCTTAGGAGTTTAAAGGATTACATCCCAATGAAAGGACATAATTCGTCATATCTTCTCAAAATACGACTGTAGACTAGTATTGCAAATCACAATTTCCAACACATTATTTATAGTGAATTAAATAAAGCAAAGGGGAATTTATGGTTTGCACATTGAAACCAATTAGTGCTAACAGGGACTCTAGAGCTCTGAATAGGATTATCTAAAGCTGGAGTGCCTTCAATGCCGAACTTGTCTTTGATACTCTATTACTTTATTCATTTATGATGATATATTAACCCCACATTAATCTATATATAGATAAAATCTTGCTTGGACCACACCCACAACATGCATTATTTAATATCGGCATGTGGCCACAGAGAGATAGAGAGGTTACTGCAGTATCCTAAAAGCTAAAAAATGAAGAGCCTGTTAACTAGGGATGTGCATGGGCAAAAAAATTGGTTCAGAAATTCGGGTAAGTAAAATAATTCATCTGCTCCGGCAATTTAGACCAATGGCTTTCGGTTCAGCACGTCCAAAATTTCAGCAAATCGTAAGCATCCTTCTCTTGTTTGCCACTGTTCAGAAATCTGAAGCAATTAGCCACAACAACCACTTGCACATCTGTAGGGATCCCTAACAACCACATATATAGGGCTCCCAGTGCTCAGACTGCCACCACAACCACTTACACATCTGTAGGGCTCCCTAACCCTAAGTCATGGTTCTCATGGCCATCTCACAAGTGCCAAACAGGGGATTTGAACCTGGGTCCTTGTTGGGGATAAAATCAGCCCGGGCCTTTTGTGGATGATGGATATTTGCCAACTCATTCAGAGCTCTGGAAATTGGAAATAAATAGCAGAGACGTGTTCAATAACCAATTCAAATTCCTTTATTACGCAAGTTATATTTATACTCCATTTTCATAACAGGATGGGAGGGGGAAAATGAGCATATGGGCGTGACAATGATGACAATGACATTGTTTTTCACAAGTTATGAACAGCTGTTTCTAGTTATAATTCTACGTTATATAATGCATGCATATTTGATAAAAAACAGATATTTACAAATACCGATATCTTTGACAATTAACAAGAACATTTCAAAATCAGTACTTTTCCCGTAACTAGGATTTTAGATAAATTGTATCTCCGAGAATCGGAGATACAATTCCAAATTTATTCTTGGTTCATATTAACCCTTATATGAACAGCTAGGATAGATAGTGAAATGGATATTCGTATCTACAGTCCTTTGTTGCTCTGAGTAAAAGCAAGACAACGAGTAAGCGCTAGATAACACAGTACGGCAGCAACCCTATAAGGGAATCCCTCAAGAACCCTTAGACACAATACAAAAAAAACACAAATAAAAGTAAGGGCTGCGCCTGGTAAAATTAGGTAACTAGTCCAGATAAAATAAGTAGGTAAAAAGAGAAGGTCTTATCTAGAGACGTCTATTGAGGTCGTGTTGGATGGCAGTATTCAGTCCAGAACAATTTGTCCTTGTTATGTTCTTCCTTATGGATCAGCTCATATGCAAGAGATAAAAGATATATAGAGAACCAAATAGTGTAGTATGTTTTGATAGTAGAGGTGATGATATAAAAAATCTTGAATGCAAAATCACATTTAAAAGAGCTAAAACCCGCTCTGGTGTGAAAGGCGTGCAGCGGTATGAATCCCCGCTTATAGGATATGAGGTGAATTTCCTTCGTCTGTGGATTTGTTTCCTCCGTCCGTGATGTAGTAAACACTCGGGTAGAAAGAAACAGCCAATAGTGTTCACTGTGTAAAACACTTTAAAATAAAATAATAAAATAAAATGGGTACTCACAAGATAGGAGCAGATCTACTGCTCCTTGATGATAGCGTTGGTGGTATGATCCCCACCTAGGATTACTTGGAAATATAAAAACAGCAGGAAAGACATATGAAATAAAACTATGAATAATAAACATCATGCCTGATCCATAAACATCATGCCTGATCCATAAACATATGAGCCGCGTCATATACTACACGCCCCTTCTATGACGACGGCCGCAGCTCCATGCTAGCCATCGTTACTACTTATTCCGTCCCTTCCCTTGACGCCAGCCACATGGTTTAAGCGTGCTGACGTCACAAGACCGCGCCCCTCTTAAAGCGTCATCCGTATTTCCTAATATGTGCTGACGCCCACTACTTGATGCTATTAAGACGCCGGCATCATTCAGGTAATTTTACCTCCCTCTCTTGTTTTGCCACTTTGCAGAAATCCAAAGCACTTTGGCACTTCGGCAACTAGGCACTTCAGAAATTTGACAATTCGGAAATTCGGCAAATTTGAACTTTGGACATTCGGATGCATCCGAATTGCACAAAATTCATCTGAATGTCCATTTGGAATGAAACAAATTGCACATGTCTACTGTTAACTCTTGAACCCTGTTGCTCAAATTATTCGAAGGACCATAGAGTAACAAGTGTTTCAGGTTTTTTTTCTGTCAAGGCCAGAATTGTCCTCGAAAGAAACGTCTGAAAACTGTGTTACCATTTGGTCCTTCAAATGAATTGTATCTAGCACTTCCCGTGCACATTAGGAATCTCGTTGTGCTGCCTTTATTTCTTTCTGTTTGTACTTTAATATCGACATTGCTTGAGCAGAAATTTAAATTGTTTATATATATATAATTGGGAAATATGCCTCAGTCTAAACAGAGAACATTTAAAAAACAGCTTTCAAAAAATATTTTAAGGCTGTTAACAACCCTGTTCATTATATCATTTTCATTTTTATTTTATTTATAATGACATATTGAGCACAAGTGAAAACTAACCTTCAATCCAGCAACAGGCAAGGGTCCTCAATGTTGCATCCATCATCACTCCTTCTCTCTCCATTGACTAGTCAAATGCTTCTCATGGAGGAAACCTTCAGGGCATACACACACACTCTGAGCATAAGATGGGAGGGAGGAAAGGATGGGAATCATAAAAAAAAACAAGAAAAAAAATTAAATGGAGAGAGTTGGTAGGAGGTGCATTAAAGGAGGGAGGAAGAAGAGAATGAAACTTTCCCCAGCAGGCATGCTCTCTTAGTCTTTGCACCGAATTGACATTCAGAAGCCTGGAACAGAGTTTCAGACAGCCGGAGTCATGTGTGCTGGGGTGTTACTAGCACCCAGAAGTGCCAATATCCCTGTATGTGCAGTGTTTTTAAGCATAAGCACTGCACATACATACTCTTACTACCATTACCACTTCTAAAAACAGAGGTGGCGATGGAACCCTGCTTGGGGGCCCACCAAATCTAAAAATATAGGTTCAGACTCACCAATGTAAGGCCCTCTTAAACAATGGTGGATTTAAAATAGTAGATATTTTCTATTTTTATATGTGTTTTCAATGGAGTGCCATCTTAAAGAGTGCCGGTGGTCAATATTTATAGAGTCTAGTGGACTATGTTGAGATACTCTATTTGTCAAAGGTAATATCAAGGAGGCATGCTTTGGGGCATTTATATCCACTTAATTGCCACCACACTTGCTTGTGTTGAAATCTAAATCTGATCAATATTGTTAAGTACTCATCACTTTTGCCCGTTGTTCCCCATAATGTTTTCGCTATCACTGGAACCCTTCCTGAATGCAGTTCGACACATCACAGGTTTTCAGTGTGACGAGATTGAGCATAAAACTGAAGCATTTGCGGATGACATGTTCTTTATTGAACAGCCCAGAACTTCCCACCTAATCTGGTAAATTAATTTCAGAAAATGTTTTTCTTTCCAACCTCAAACTGAACACGACAAAGTGTTAGGTGCTAAATGACACAGTTCCCCATGGAGACAATAAAGCCCTGGCCAAAACGATTCCCCTTTTTAAAGTGTGCAAAGGTTAAATGAAAAAAAGTGTTGGGTGTAGGTAACAAACTTCTGCAAACTTTACTAGAAAAAGCACATGCCACTCTTGTATGACATACCATCGGGTATGAGGAGGTGGACTAAACCACATACCTCTTGGTTTGGAAGTATTAATGTTCTCAAAATGAACGTATTAACAAGTCTAATGTGTCTCCTATTGTAGAGCTCCTGTGTGCCTTCTCCTCCTCTGTGGAGAGTGTGGTAATATAATACATGTGGAGGTGTAATCATCCATGATTAAAACGTGACATTTTATGTTTATCCAAAACCAAAGTGGTTTGGACCTTCTAATTTTCAGCTTTACTATTATTCCACATATCTGCAAAGACATCACTAATTGCATGTGCTGACCTTCTTGAAATTGTGGCAGACTCTGGAGAATATTATTTGTCTGCTACCGTGATGATATGGCTTAATTCAACTTCGATTCCAGGGATCATTTCTCTACAAAGTCAAGTGTACTCAACCAAAATAATCTTGTATAGACTTCAGAAGCACATGTCTCTAGCTCCTATGCCTATACCTTCCATACCCTTCATACATAATTTTGTTTGCGGGTAGTCTCCCCCAGAGTGATTCCCTTTTCTCAGCTCAGGGGAGGCACTCTCATTCCACACAGTTTTTGTGAATCCCGGTCTACAAAAGATGCAGGATACAATGACTCCACATCCACCTACCCTGATGAACAGGTTCCGCTATTTGCAAATCCAACATAAGCATACTTCATATCTGTACAGATCCTGTTGTTACAAAACTGTTACCAACCAGGATTATATTGACTATTTTGTATATTATGACTTCGGTACTTGAATGCTGCCCCCTCTCCCGAATGGATTATATATACCCCAGTTCGTCAAACGAACAACCGACCTCCCGGCTCCTGGCGTGTGCCGCCACTTAACCCCGGTCACCCTTCAAACTACCGAATGGTCGACCACCCGGCTGAGAGCGCGTGCCACCAATTGATCACCCAGGGAGTTGCGGTTTGCAGTTAACCGCAGGCTAATTGACGGCCCCAGTATATATCCATTCGTGCCTTATCTACCGATGGTTAAACTACAGAAGGAGGCACGAATGGGGACCACCTGCAATCTGGCGTGTGGCCTTAATTAGAATGTGGAATGTTGCGGTTAACCGCAGGTTCAGTGCCCCTTCACGGCGGGCTAAATTCGTATCACGAACAGCGACGACATCCAGCCAGAGAGCGGGGATTTGGGCACAACTCTGGCCGTTATTGGTTCCACGAGTTGACACAGAGGTCCCGCTGCCTATTGTTGCACCTAAAAACATGGCCGCCATTTTCAGCTTGCGACCCAAATACACAAACAGACTTTCCCTAGACGAAATACAGCAGCGGGTTTGTGAATTTGAGTCGCTATTCGGTGAACTAGTGCACACGGACTGGAGCTATAAAATGAGTGGTGAAAGTACCGAAGTAGCTATTAAACTGTTAGACTTTTGTATTTTTTATCTGTTTTCTGTATGTGAAATAAACGTGGGTTTTGGGCGCTTGGAGATAATTGTATTAATGTAAACATTGGATTCATTATCTCCAAGCTGGGCGGTAAGAAGTTCAAATGATACAATGTCTTATGATTGGTTAACTTGTTGTATTGTACCTGTATCCC
Source organism: Pelobates fuscus (assembly GCF_036172605.1). Taxonomy (NCBI): domain Eukaryota; kingdom Metazoa; phylum Chordata; class Amphibia; order Anura; family Pelobatidae; genus Pelobates; species Pelobates fuscus. The sequence goes on along the minus strand of NC_086329.1, from coordinate 112,007,956 downwards.
ACCAGGTCCACAGGGGGCTGTCCTTGGACCTGGGGACTTGCATAAATTGCCATGCTTACGTGCCAGTAAAGTCAGTTCGTTTTACCCTCAACTCGTAGCCTCGACTCGTGTTGCAGGGATCCGGGAATCCTAGCTTTGCTATAGCTAGTGGGAGATTCTACACTTGCAGGTTTCTACCGACTGGAGCATCGTTCGCCTCTCTGACTTCGGGAACCAGGACATCCAAGCGATCCAACCTCCTGCTAGACCGGAGGCAATCGTAACACCAATGGGAAATACAATGTCTAAACCATATGATGATCTCACAGTCTCCACAAGGGGTTTTCAGAGAAAGGTGGGAGGAGATGATGGAAAACTTGATTTTGGATAATCAACGATCCTAGATTTTAATTTTCAATCAGTTAGAGTTAGATAGATACCAAGTACCAAGAGACAAATTATAACATTTTATCATTTTGGTATTGAACCCCTACCACGTTACAAAGGATCCTGCTCTCTCGATAACCAATGTGCTGGGGATGCAGTGCTGCAGCTGGTACATTCAGGCACATTCTGTGGTCATGCCTTGTGCAGCTCTGATGGAGATTTTGGGCAGTCCACCACCTTGTTGAATGTCCTCCTCAAAGACACCCGGCTCCCCCTGTCCAAATACAAAAAGTCCATAATCCGGTTACTCTTGCATGCCGCGAAATCCCTCATTCTTCTGTGACAGATCTCTCTGTCGCTGGATTTTACAGCTTGTTGTTCCCTTTGCCTGTTTGTATGGCGAAATACATTCATGACATATGTTAACATTGCCCCGTTCGAATAACGAGTAAGCTACCAAATGACAGACCACCCATATGCGGAGTGTGCCACTTGTTGACCCCATTACCCTCTGCTAACACCTCTGTAACTGCAATCACCTCAACATTCTAAGTGGTTGTCGTTCGTATGTTCGGACACGTGGTGGCGGCCATCGTGGGACACGAACACAGACAGCGATGTTTGGTCATCGAGTGTATGGAACTAAAATCGCTAACACCGCTGAGACTTCCATACCCAAATATGTTCGGGATTATTCATATGAACAAAGTGGCGTTTGGTGGAAACATCTCCCGAACCACAGATACTCTGGGAACATATTCACGATCTGTTATTTGTATATAAAAACTGTGTATTTGATATTCCCGAAAGAGACCGACAGCAAAGCCTGATTTCATTGAACTTTTTTGGGCAGGCACCTCGTGTAGCCGGTCTAAACTATACCCCGGTGGCGTTACAGCTGCTTTCGTACGTCTGAGCGTTTTTGGTTATATGTCGGGCGCTCAGGCTATTCGGGGATATAGTACTTGAAGGGATATCCCATTGTTAAATATGTATTTTGAGGTATTTTTTTTTATTATGTATGTCCTTGACATGAGAGGTAATGTAATTATGTATGTGCTTATGTTGCTGTTCCCTCTCAGGTCCAGTGGGGAACGCCCCTGGAATGAGTCACCAGAAACCCCTTGCATGGGGACTTACATAAAAGGCCAGCTGTGGCTTCCATTAAAGCAATTCCAGTTTTACACTCAACACAGAGCCTATTTATAGTACAAAAATACAGGTAAAATAAGGTTAAAAGGTATAGAAAATGGTGCTGCAATCACCAATGTGAGCCACTTTTCCACACAAAATAAAACCATACAGTGTAATACAATCGTGGGTGGTGAGAGCACTCAAATAGATATAATAATTGCATGTTACCCTTTTGGTGTTTCTTGCATATTTCCTGCATCCTGGACAGTGGCGTACACACAACCCATGGGGCCCCGGTGCGAAAACTGATCCGGGCCCCCCCCCCCTCCCCCCGCGCGAGCGCTTACTCTGCGCAGGCTGGGGCCGCAACACATGACGGCGGGCACCTGGTCGCAGGGCTGCGACCCGTGCGACCGCGGTATGTATGCCAGTGCATGCATAAACACATACACTTAAAGGACCACTACAGACACCCAGATCACATCAGCTCAATGAAGTGGTCTGGGTGCCAGGTCTCTCCAGTTTTAACCCTGCAGCTGAAAACATAGCAGTTTCAGAGAAACTGCTATGTTTCACTGAGGGTTAATCCAGCCTCTAGTGGCTGTCTCATTGACAGCTGCTAGAGGATTTTCTGCGATTCTCACTGTGAAAATCACAGCGAGAAGACGCTGAACGTCCATAGGAAAGCATTGAGTAATGCTTTCGTATGGGAGGTTTGAATGCGCGCGTGGCTCTTGCCACGCATGTGCATTCGGAGCTGAGAGGCGGATGGGGACGGAGAGATCCCCAGCGTTAAGGGAGTCCGGCGCTGGAGAAAGGTAAGTGCTTAAGACACACACACACTCTCTCATGAACAGACGCACACATTTACTGACAGACACACACTCAGTGACAGACACACACACTAACACACACACTCTAACACTAACACACACACTCTAACACTAACACACACACTAACACACTAACACACACACTCACTAACACACACACGCACTAACACACACACGCACTAACACACACACTCACTAACACTAACACACACACTCACTAACACACTCACTCACTCACTAACACTAACACACACACTCACTAACACACACACTCACTAACACTAACACACACACTCACTAACACACACACTCACTAACACACACACTCACTAACACACTCACTAACACACACTCACTAACACTAACACACACACTCACTAACACTAACACACGCACTCACTAACACACACACACACACACACACACACACACTCACTAACACTAACACACACACTCACTAACACTAACACACACTCACTCACTAACACACTCACTAACACACTCACTAACACACACACTCACTAACACACTCACTAACACACACACTCACTAACACACACACACACTCACTAACACTAACACACTCACTAACACACACACTCACACACACACACACTCACTAACACACACACTCACTAACACTAACACACACACTCACTAACACTAACACACTCAAAAGTTTTTTTTAAATTTAATCCCCCCAGCCTCCTTACCTGTGGGAGAGCTGGGGGGATTCCCTGGGGTCCAGTGGTGTTGCTGGCCCTGCTGTCAATCGGCTGGCTGGCAGGCGCGCGAGGGAGCACTGTCCCCTGGGTGCTCCCTCTTCAGCTCCCTCGCGCGCCGCGTACTGATGCCGGAACCGGAAGATGACGTCATCTTCCGGCTCCGGTTTCAGTGCAGTGCGCGAGGGAGCTGAAGAGGGAGCACCCAGGGGATAGTGCTCCCTCGCGCGCCCGCCAGCCAGCCGGGTGACAGCAGGGCCAGCCTCGGGGGGCCCGGAGGTGGCCGGCTCCTGGGCCCCCCAGCAGAAGAGGCTGGCAATGTCGGTACATACCTGGGTCGCAGGGTGGCCGGGCCCCCTGGTGGGCCGGGCCCGGTCGCAGCCGCGACCCCTGCGACCCAGATATGTACGCCACTGATCCTGGAGTATTTGAGCAATAGGAACCAAGGACCACGGAGGTTATCCAGCTTCAACTTTGTGTACCACGTGCATCTATCAGATATGGTTCTAGTCTGAGTCAGCTTTTCATAAGTGGCTCATGACCATGTGAGTTGAACTGATTATCAGTTTAAGTTATATTTAGCTGCTACGTTATTACCCTATGTTGCTGTTTCTTCTATTTTTATATTTATAGAAGTTGTTTTACATGTCTATGGGCAATAAGAAAGAGGGTTTTTATACCCACATGTACAAAAGGGTAACGTGCAATTATTATATCTATTTGAGTGCTCTCACCACCCACCATTGTATTACAGAGCCTATTTAACTACATTTTAGGATTATCGCTTCCAGGATTATTGCAGCTCTACTCACACTGGGAGGAAAAGAACATCTCTGGCGGGGAAACCCCTCTTCCCATCGGGGTGTCCACCACACTCTGTTTTTAGTAAACCCAAAGACATTTCTCTTGAGACCTGGCTATGAGAGCATTCTTGCTCATAATGCATAACATGGGGAATTTTGCTATCAGAGCTCAGTCTGCGCGAAGACCTAAATGGCAGAAGATGACTTTTATTGTGGTATGTCTGTAATTTTTGAATATTGTTTGTTTTTGGGGATCAGGTTTTTTTAAATTTTAGAAATTTTCATTGTCAGAAAGAGAAGAATTAAAAGCAAGAAGGCTTCTGATGGGAAGTATAATTGTATTAGATATTAATTAGATTGTTGGGCGTCCAAGAGTAGGCAGATATTTTTTATATCATGTGGCTCGAGGTTTGGGAACCCCTAGTCACAAAAGAGAGGTAGGAGTCATGGTGAATATACACTAATAAGTCGAAGTTTGAAAAACCAGTAGGAGGGACAGAATAGATGTATTTACCAGACATTAGAGTGACTGTGCTTAACGTATAAAAAAAAGGAGAAAGTATGGCCATTAAATAAACTAGCCAAGTTTAGTGAATATCAAGTCAGTATAACATATATATGAATAATCGCATGTACTAGCCAGGTCAGGTTTATAGAGGTACTCAGAATCCAATAAACAAGCCAAGGTCAAACCAGACATACTAGGATCTAAACAAGGAACATATTAATCAGGAACTGTAACAGAAACCACAATAGTGCAATCAATTGTGGGCAAAAACAGATATAAATAGGGTTAGGAAAGCATTGATTGATCCACATCATACCTATAACCCCAAAAAGTGCATGAATGAGGTCACCAGTATCAATAAAGGAGGTGCTCGATGAGCAGGCAGTGTCCGTATTGCCAGGCAAAAGTGGGTCGCGCATCTGTGTGATAGATGCGAGGAGGACCCAGGAGGAGAGCTGAACCGACCCCGTTGGTCAGGTAAATGAAACAGTAGGGGGTGCACATGCTATTATTTGGGGGCTGAACAAAAGCATTACCCCCTAATTTCATTTATTAGTGCCCTCACCACTACCCATGAGTAGAGGTAGAGAGATATCAAGTCCTCTTTCTGAATATTAATATGTTGGCATCCACTCACCTCCCATGGGTGGAGGCTGGTGGACACATTAGGACCTTGCCCATGATTAGTATTATTAGGGCTGCCACCCGGTGCCAACATTTTGACCCAAATCAGGGTCTTTTTTAAGCTAACACAACATTGTAAGCATGCTATTTATAGAAAGTGCATCATTGACAAAGTGCATCAATTGAACAAAAAAACATTAAAAGCTAATACAAATAAACTGTGAATAAACACCTTCAATAACAGAAATACACATATATCAAAATATTTTTGTAGAAAAGATACCGCACTCTCCAGGCTTCCAGGGAGCTCAGGACCTGAGACTGGCCAGGTCTCACTTCCAAATAAAGAAGATAAATATTAATACAGGCACTCAAGATAAAATCCAGGCACCCAGCAGGGTCTTTGTCAAGAGACCCCAGCTGGGTCGAAACATTGAGGTTTTGCTCTGAATATAGCTGCTATCCTTGAGTGCCTGTATCAATATTTATTTCATATAATCAAAATATCTTTAGCAATTTACACAGCTGGGTGAAATTAATTTAAAGACTGCTAATCCAAATGATCCAAATCATTAAATTATTGGCATTCCAAACAAGCTGCATGGAAACAAAATCTCATAAACCAAATTTCATTTAGCTGATAGGACTCGTACCTTCCTTGTGTAAATCAGTAAGCATCATAATACCAGCAACAGCACAATAACATAACCTGAAACCAACATATCTATAATAGGAGGCCGGAAGCCTCTCTCACCATGCTTATTGATGACATCAGCACGCCAGTCTGCACGATGATGGAACCTGAAAGTCCTATATTTCTAATAGAACATAAGGAGTTGGCATCCATATGGATCCACCCACTGGGTAGAGTCTAGCGTAGTATCAAATATTGGGAAGAGAAGGGTAAATGGGTGAACATGCTGTATATAAGAAATGAGAATGATAAAAAATGATGATCACGGAGGAAAGTTAAGAATTGTGAGAAAATGTCTTTGACCACAGAAAAAGGAGCACACTTTGCTCCTCCGCTGGTCATAGATGGTTAGGCATAGGAAACTTCCATAACACAAATAGTCCCTACTTTGTCTTAATTTTTAAAGAAAACTAGAGCAGACAGGAAGAAATGAAGAAGAGACCCTGACAGAGGGAGAGAAGAGGAATTGATTGGGGAAATGTAAGTTCGGCATGACAGTACCACAAAATCTCATTGCGGTATATGTTGTTATGCTGCTTAGTTCTGCAGCGGTTTAATATTTCATGTTTGCCACACCACAAAGGCTGTCAATGCCTTGTTCTCCCTTTGTTAGGAGTAAACATGCGGGATGGGAGCATCCATACCCTCACAGCTCAATAGAGCCAAATGTAATCTGCCAGTGCATAACTCCACTATCCTTGGCGGCTGTTTGTACATATTTTATTTTTATCCTTAGTTTCCCCTCCTTCACTTTGTGGGTACAACCCTCTCCCTCCCCCAAACCAAGTCCAAACCACACAACATCCATAAACATGGATTTGTCCACTCTCCGAAACTGAGTGGCTCATACACTGACGGAAAATTTCTGGACCCAGCTTCCCTCGGAGCTGATGTCCCTCCTTGCACCCTAGCTTCCCATGAAAACAATAGGGTGGGTGATTTTCACCGAATGTGCTGCAGCAGTAGAAATGGGGGGGGGGACGGGGCATTGGTAGGACAGCATCTGGGTTCGCTACAAGTGCTGTCTCTGAGGGTGGATTGCCATGCTTCCCTGCCTTTGTAAAGGAGGCCAAAACACCCAGGAAAAGTCAAATCGCACACAAAAAAAAGATACAAATGAAACAACAAAAAACTTTAAAAATCACAAAAAAATAAGTATAAAACTTATACAAATAAAAACCAAGATAAAAAATAATCTGCCCTGCCAGTTTGGGGAGAATAGGGTACACAGAGTGTGAATCTTGGTGGTCCTCGGATAGGAAATGTCACATATAGGTCAAGCCCTTTTTATTTAACAAAGCATCTTGAAAAAAAGCTTATAATGCCTCTTTTTATTATTATTATTTTTTTTTTTATTTCAATGAACGTCAAGGGGCTTAACTCGCCTAACAAGCGTAGGCTAGAACTTACTAAGGAGAAAAACCGTGGGGCCCATATAGTGTTATGCCAAATAACACATTTGAAATAGGGTGTAAGACCAAAATTTAGCTCCAAACACTACCCTTGAGGCTTTCATTCATGCTACAGGAAGAAAAAAAGAGGTGTGTCAATCCTGATAAATAAAGACGTATCCTTCACTCTGGTCAAAAAGGTGGGAAAAAAACAGGGTAGATACCTGTTGTTACAATATTATGTAAATAATAAACAGTATACTTTGTCAATACTTATGGCCTGCACAAGAAACAAATTGGTTTTCTTTGCTCTCATGATAATGCACAAGTTTGGGGAGGTAATAATTAGGGGGAGTGTAACGGATCACCTGGAACCCCGACTGGGTACCTCCGTTGAAGGATGCTCCTAGCGCTTCCTGAGGACTCCAAGCACTCCAGCTGACACCATAACCACCATAGACTCCTTCAGAGAACAAGCTCTTACAAGAGCTCAGTGATTATAGCAAGGGAATATGCAGAGCATAGCAATGCCTTGTAGCAGATTCCCCCAATAAGAGACAGGACTCAGATTGAGGGTGAAGTATAACTGACTGTACTGGCACACACAGCCTCTTTTATTCACATTCTACAAACATAGTACTGCCCACAGGGTTTTGAAATTCAACCAATCAATCGGTACAATACACACAGACACTCCCACACAAAATCCTCCCCTTTGCCTGTGATATGATTACTGAACACAATGGTTAATATAATTATCACAGGCAGAGAAATGCAGTATTATAACACATATCACAGGGACCCCAAAACATGCAATAACACCATAAAAAATATATCCTCGGAACCGGGGGATCTGGGTGAACCACATATCCAAAATTCACCGTTCAGTAGTTTGGAAGATACGGTTTAATGCAGATTCCGCAGAACATATACAGGCTATATGAAAAATAATTACTGTATAATGTGTCCCCTGTTCTGTAGTTTATAACTACTGAACAATGTCTTTGTGCACCAAATACCATCGAGATGGCACCATGTAGAAAAGTCAAAACAGTGTCTGCGAGTTAAAATGGCTGCCATCCATTGTTCTCACCATGTGCTTCATCCATTGTTCTCACCATGTGCCTCTAATACATGAAATGGTGGCCACCCAGTAACTCCACAGTATGTCCCCAGATGGTTCTTAAAGGGCTAGCAGCAGCATACTAAAATACAATATGCCCAAATCAGTTACTAAAAGGGCAATACATCCCAGGGCCATAGTCGCAGGGCAGGAGGCTGGCAAACAGGCCCCTCCAAAAAACAGTGGCGAGGTCACTTTTGCCACAGGGAGACACAAATTTTCTACTGGATTCTAAACTAGACTCCACATCCACAGCTCTGGTAGCAATGGCTACTGTAAAGAAGATAAACTCTCTCACCACCAAACTAAGACACACGCTGCTACTACATGTGTACTACACCCAACTGAGACCGACTTTACGTACCACTCTATGGTACATAATACATACACATGGATAGACCGGTTTCTAGCACACACACAACTCTCATGCCCAAGATACAGAATGTGACCTTAGGGTTAATAACATGGTGGGAACATGCCCCAATTATTATTTTTTTTTTTTTGTATATTACTTGCCCTAGTGCTGAGCACCTTTATGTGATTTATAACTGTTTATCAGTACAAAACTGTTGTAAATATTGTTCTGTGGAACACTTTAGTGAACTATAAGCTTGGTATTTTTTCACTAGGATCACACTTTTTCACCTGTATATAACTGACTTGATGGCAACGTTTGCCTATACGCCCAATTATAGGAGAACCTTAAGATTGACTTCGCTTACTACACAAGGATCGACCAGCTACCTGCTGATACAGTGTGGTGATCATCTCTACAATCATCAGGAACTTTTTACATCCCCTCCAATCACACCATCTTCACAGACTACAGGATCTTCCTACATGATACAGCATAAAGAAATAGACGACATTGGTGAGATCAACCCACAGATAGTGGGGTAGATAAAGTGCACTATATACTGGACTGCAATTAATCAGGACTGTAGTACTTTGCATTGTTTCTATTTTTTCATTCATTTTTTTCATTTTTCCAATTTTTCCTATTTTTTTCTTATTTTTCCATTATTTTTCTTTTTCATTTTTCCACATGATTTTTTTTCTCATTTGTTTTTCTATTTTCTTTGCGCTTAAGATCACCATTTAACGTGTACAGATATACAGACTTTGAACTGTTCATCGAACAAAGGAGGATTCTGTGTCTAGATATATGTATATAGCTGTTGTATATAGGATGAATTTTGTGTTACTTAGATGAAATACCACTATCTTTATGAATTATTCTAAAAACATCACAATAAATACTATGAAATTGAACACAGGTTTAACTATCAGATTTATTGTCATTGGTTGAGTGCGGTATTCATATTTTGTTTATAAAATACAATATGCCCAAATCAGTTACTAAAAGGGCAATACATCCCAGGGCCATAGTCGCAGGGCAGGAGGCTGGCAAACAGGCCCCTCCAAAAAACAGTGGCGAGGTCACTTTTGCCACAGGGAGACACAAATTTTCTACTGGATTCTAAACTAGACTCCACATCCACAGCTCTGGTAGCAATGGCTACTGTAAAGAAGATAAACTCTCTCACCACCAAACTAAGACACACGCTGCTACTACATGTGTACTACACCCAACTGAGACCGACTTTACGTACCACTCTATGGTACATAATACATACACATGGATAGACCGGTTTCTAGCACACACACAACTCTCATGCCCAAGATACAGAATGTGACCTTAGGGTCAATGACATGGTGGGAACATGCCCCAATTATTCTATCGATACAAGACGGTTCCCCTCTAATGGGTAAGGTACATGGAAATTAAATTATTCTATCTTTCTAAAACAATGAATAGTCAAATCAGTAAAGTCTGACCTACACTCTTACTTTAAATTAAACCTCACTACTGACACTAGCATTGAAACGGTATGGAAGGCTCACAAGCCTTATCAAAGGGAGCCTTATCAAAGCAGCAAGCTACAAAAAAAAAAAAACAGAGGAACAAACTATATACAGATACAAACAGGAACTCTCTGGCCTGACACATAGAAATAAGCACAAACCCACACCCGCTACACATCATTAATTAGGAGTCCTGGAAGCTAAACTCAGAGAATAAGACCTCTCCAAAACGATGTATATGCTCCAAAAATGCAAGCACAAATTATTTGCGCATGGCAACAGAACTGGTGCCCAACTAGCTATACAATTGAAAGCCAAACAAGTGCACACCCCAATTGCATACCTACATTCCCCTTCCCATGGCAAGATCCTAAATATCCAAGCTATTCTAGAAGAATTTGCCTTATATTATGGCTCTCCCTACAACCTTAAAGACGACCCAAAGGTAATCCAGCCACCGGTAGAAACTATAAAAGCTTTTCTAGGCACTTTTGACTTACCACTTTTGATGAACGAAGACCTGACTGCTTTATCTAAACCCTTTGAGAGAAAGGAAGTGGAGGAAGCAATTAAAAGCCTTCCGACGCATAATGGCCTGAGGCTAGATGGCTACTCCAATGCTTAATATCGCACATATGTAGAGATTCTCTCCCTCTGGCTCACAGACCTGTTCCACAGCTGCTACAGTAGTGGAGCCATATGTTGATGGTACACATATCCACACTGCCTAAGCCTGGAAATCTGCCATCCTCTTGTCCCAACGTTTTCCCCTTATCACTCCTAAACACAGATGTTAAACTCTATGCAAAGCTCCTGGCAGGCAGGTTGTTGGAAATTCTGAAAAGGGTTATCCACCCCGACCAGTCTGGCTTCATTAAAGGACGCTAGGGGGTGGACAATACCAGGAAAATCCTCAATATTATTTCTCATATGCACTCTGTCAATTGTGAAAGTCTTCTCTTAGCGCTGGACACGGAGAAGGCCTTCAAAAGGCTTAATTGGCAATATATGTGGAACAAGTCCTACTTAAATATGGATTCCCACGACCATTCATCTCAGGGATTTTAGCCCTCTATAATTTGCCAAAAGCCAGGGTCTCCAATGAAGGTTCTGCATTACAAATGGCTCCAGACAGGGTTGTCCTTTGTCGCCCCTGCTGTACGTACTTTCCCTAGAACCACTTGCTGCCAAAGTTAGGGATCACCCAGACATACAGGTCATAGAAATGGCAATCGCTATTGTCTATCAATGTTTGCGGACGACATCCTCCTCACACTATATAAGCCGACAATATCAGTGCCAGCGTTGCTACAATTACTCCAGGAATACGTCTCGCTTTCTTACTACAAATTAAATCAGTCATAGACCCAGGCCCTGCCGATGGGTCTGACTACTACAGTGACTAACCACCTCACCCAAATGTACCAATTCTACTGGTGGAAGTCTAGTATCTAGGCATCAAAACAGCTCCCACACTAGAAGCCATATATAACCTGAACTACAAAACACTGCCCTAGAGGTGCATTGAGGATTTCTCGAAATGGAGGTCGGTCAGTCTTTCCTGGTTAATGCCACCAAAATGGTAATACTACTCAAAATCCTGTACATTTTCCGGATGGTGGATCTGCTGTAGACTTCCACCAATCTAGGGGGCTACGGCTTTTCTCCTGTACAGCATTATCATTACACTGCTGGGATCAGCTCTGCAAGGTGCAGGGAGATGATTACAACTATCACATGCGCTCTCCAGTGACAGCGCTTCAGGCGCTCTAACCTTGGCTACTTCTACAGACTTGGCACAGAATGGGGATGAAATGTGTTGGAGATCTGTGCAGGGAGGGAACCATTAGAGCTTTTCCAGATCTCCTGGCAGCTTACAAATTACCCAACTCCTTTATCTTCCAATACTTACAAATGAAAAGCATCATATCCACGTACCTACAGCCAGGAACTACCACCCACAATACTAAATCCCCACACATTCAATTATTGTATGATCTCTGCTGGAGATCCCCCTGAGAAACCCAAAGTGCTGTCCCTTTGCTATAAAACACTGATGGGTGTTGTGCCAGAGGTGCCTCTACCATTCATTAAGTCATGGACATTAGAAAATAAATTGACACTAATGGAACAAGACTGGATATCCTCAATCAATGGTCTCAGGGGTATAACGCAGTGCTATTCTCATGTGGAAGTGCACACAAAAGCTAGTTTATAGGTGATATCACACACAGGGACACCACTAGAAATTTTGGGTCCCCTAACTCAGCTCAGAGTCTGGACCCCCTGGGGCCCGCCTCCAATCCCGCCCACATGGTCCGCCTCCAAATCCCGCCCACAGGAATACACACACAGACACAAAAACACACATTGATACAAAAGGACACAGACACACACACACAGATACATACTAACAGACACACATACTGAAACAGACATTCACGCATATGGGCATACGTACTGACACACACATACTGAGACATACACACATATACAGACACACAGGCATACATAGTGACAGATAGACACAGATAGAGGCATACATAGAGACACACATGCATGAGGACTTACACATACATACACCGACATACATTCATTCATACTGGCATACATACATATATACATACATTCATACATACATACATACTGACAAACATACATTCATACAGACATACTGACATACATACATACAGACATTCTGACATACAGACATACTGACATACACACAGACATACTGACAAACACACAGACATACATACACACAGACATACTGACATACACACAGACATATATACACACAGACATACTGACATACATACAGACATACTGACATACACACAGACATACTGACATACATACAGACATTCTGACATACACACAGACATACTGACATACAGACAGACATTCTGACATACATACAGACATACTGACATACACACAGACATACATACATACATACAGACATACTGACATGCACACAGACATACTGATATACATACAGACATTCTGACATACACACAGACATACTGACATACACACAGACATACTGACATACAAACAGACATACTGACATACATACAGACATACTGACATACACACAGACATACTGACATACAAACAGACATACTGACATACACACAGACATACTGACATACACACAGACATACTGACATACATACAGACATACTGACATGCACACAAACATACTGACATACACACAAACATACTGACATACATACAGACATTCTGACATACAGACAGACATACTGACATACACACAGACATACTGACATACATACAGACATACTGACATACACACAGACATACTGACATACAGACAGGCATTCTGACATACACACAGACATACTGACATACACACAAACATACATTCCTACAGACACTGACATCCATACACACATACATACACAGACATACATTCATAATGGCATACATTCATGCATACATGCATATATACAGATATACTGACAGACATACATACATACATTAATAAATACTGACATCCATACACACAGACACACATACATACATACATACACACATACATACTGACACACATACATACATACTGACATACATACATACATACATACATACAGACATTCTGACATACATACATACATACAGACATTCTGACATACACACAGACATACTGACATACACACAGACATACTGGCATACATACAGACATACTGACATACACACAGACATACTGACATACATACAGACATTCTGACAGACATACTGACATACACACAGACATACTGACTCACACACAGACATACATACAGACATACTGACATACATACAGACATACTGACATACACACAGACATTCTGACATACATACATACATACAGACATACTGACATATACACAGACATACTGACATACACACATATATACATACACACAAACATACTGACATACACACAAACATACTGACATACATACAGACATACTGACATACACACAGACAAACTGGCATACATATAGACATTCCGACATACACACAGACATACTGACATACACACAGACATTCTGCCATACATACAGACATACTGACATATACACAGACATGCTGACATACACACAGACATACTGAAATACATACACACAGACATACTGACATACACACAGACATACTGACATACAAACAGACATACTGACATACACAAAGACATACTGAAATACACGCAGACATACTGACATACATAAAGACATTCTGACATATACACATACATACTGACATACAGACAGATATTCTGACATACACACAGACATACTGACATACACACAGACATACTGACATACAGACAGACATTCTGACATATACACATACATACTGACATACAGACATTCTGACATACACACAGACATACTGACATACATACATACATACATACTGAAATACAGATAAACGTACAGACAGACATACTGACATACACACAAACATACATTAATACAGACACTGACATCCATACACACATACATACACAGGCATACATTCATAATGGCATACATTCATACATACACACACACACACGCATATATACAGACATACTGACAGACATACATACATACATTCATATATACTGACATCCATACACACAGACACACATACATACATACACACATACATACTGACACACATACAGACATACTGACATACACACAGACATACTGACATACATACAGACATTCTGACAGACATACTGACATACACACAGACATACTGACATACATACAGACATACTGACATACATACATACATACTGACATGCACACAGACATTCTGAAATGCATACAGACATGCTGGCATACATACATACATACAGACATACTGACATACACACAGACATACTGACATACACAGAGACATACATATACACAGACATACTGACATACATACAGACAGACTGACATACACACAGACATACTGACATACATACAGACATTCCGACATACACACATACATACTGACATACACACAGACATACTGACATACACACAGGCATTCTGACATACATACAGACATACTGACATACACACAGACATACATACACACATACATACTGACATACACACGGACATACTGACATACAAACAGACATACTGACATACACAAAGACATACTGGCATACACACAGATATACTGACATATATACAGACATTCTGACATACACACAGACATACTGACATACACACAGACATACTGAAATACAGGCAGACATTCTGACATATACACAGACATACTGATATACAGACAGGCATTCTGACATACACACATACATACTGACATACATACAGACATACTGACATACAGACAGACATACTGACATACAGAGATACATACTGACATACACACAGGAATACTGACATACATACGGACATTCTGACATACACACAGACATACTGACATACACAAAGACATTCTGACATACAGACAGACATTCTGACATACACACAGACATACTGACATACACACAGATATACTGACATACACACAGACATACAGACATACTGACATACACACAGACATACTGACATACAGACAGATATTCTGACATACACACAGACATACAGACATACTGACATACACACAGACATACTGACATACATACAGACATACTGACATACTGACATACATACAGACATTCTGACATACACACAGACATACTGACATATAGACAGATATTCTGACATACACACAGACATACAGACATACTGACATACACACAGACATACTGACATACAGACAGATATTCTGACATACACACAGACATACAGACATACTGACATACACACAGACATACTGACATACATACATACATACTGACATACTGACATACATACAGACATTCTGACATACACACAGACATACTGACATACATACAGACATACTGACATACACACATACATACTGACATACATACAGACAATCTGACATACACACAGACATACTGACATACAGACAGACATTCTGACTTACACACAGACATACTGTCATACACACAGACATACTGACATACATACAGACATTCTGACATACACACAGACATACTGACATACAGACAGACATTCTGACATACACACAGACATACATACAGTCTGACATACACAAATACAGCACATTTTTCTTACCTTTTTTTGCAGGTGGAAGGCTATAGTTGATGGGAATTTGCGTGGCTCTAGTGGCCTGCATTTCTTACCTCCCGTGCGGCGCTGAGGGGAGGGAGCTGGGAGGAAGTGACGGCCACTTCCTCCCAGCAGTACTTTGCAGCTGAGATTTTTTTAGAGGGGCCCGGTCGCACTATTGCACGGCCGCAGCGCTGACCGGGCCCCTGAAGATACAGGGCCCATCGGGTGGCCCTAAGTGAGTGGGCCACCCGTTGGGCCCCATCAGCGTATGCTACACGTGGGGCCCGTTATGGTTGTCACCCCCTGATGGTGGCCCTGATCACACACCCAGCAGACTTCACAGGATTTTTCCCACGGTGCCAGACACATGTTGGCACTGCAAAAAGATGACAGACACGATGACCCACATTTGGTGGAAATGCCCAGTTATCAAACCTTTGTGGGATACAGTAAGGGACATGATCGAGACTCTGGACGTCATGGATGAGCGTGTGACTTTGACTACTTGCTTGTTCCTTCTCTTCCCACCACGTTTACACAAAAACTCAAACAGATCACTGCATTTATTATACTAGCTGCTAGGAATTTGATAGCGGTTAATGGGAAAACAACAACATGCCCTTCTACCCTTCAGCTCCTACAAAAAATACAGATCTACTAGGTATATGAGCAGATGTCGCTAAGCAGCCCAGCAAAATCTAAACCTTTTGAAAGTGCATGGAGCCGTTGGGTGGAATACTATGAGGCCCACATAGACAAGACAACAAGCCCAGTGACGAGACGCGCCGCAACGAGGGGCCACCCATGTGGGAGACAGGGAACGGGTGATGTGGGTCTGACGTTACCCAAACGCATAGGGGCGACGTTACCCAAACGCATAGGGGCATGAACAAGCGATATCATAGCAGGCACAGTCACACTTCCCACGCACATGACCAAATGACCATAGATCAACTCTCAGGCCACACAGAAGAATGTGGTTGGGATTAAATCTTCCCCTATCCCTCCCAATTTATTTTCTGGTCCCTCTTCCCTCCCTTATGTTTTTTTTTTTGTTCCTCATTGCAGGATGCATGCCCTTGTTACTCATGGGAAATTATTGTATATTTCGAAATGGTCAAACATGTGAAATTTTAACATTATGACTAATATTATTGTACCATTATGCATTTGATGTCTACACCTTTCAATTGTATTTAAGTATGCACACATGTGATGCAGTTCTTTCTTTGTGAAAAATCAATAAAAACTTTATGACCAAAAAAATAAAATAATAAATGAATGATAATACCCATAGTTGTAGGTATAGCTGTGCTACCATTTTCTTAAAAAAAATCTTTAAAATTTAGCTTCCGAAGGGCAACCTTGACATCTTTGTTTCTCATTGCATAAATAAGAGGATTTAAAGCTGGAGTGATAACTGTGAACAGCACTGCAGTCATTCTGTCTTGCTCCAAGGAGTCTTGGGTTGCAGGTCGGAGATAAGTGCAAAAGGCAGTTCCAAAATATAAAAAGACAACAGTTAAGTGAGAACTACAAGTGGAGATGGCTTTTTGTCGACTTTGAGAAGAGCTGAGCTTTAAAATATGGCTGCCAATAAAAACATAAGATATAATAATCAAAACAAAAGTACAAAGAGCAACAAAGCCAGTGAGAATTGACACCAAACTTTCATTGAGACTTGTGTCTGTACAGGCCAGTTTTAGAAGAGGTTTAATATCACAATAGAAATGAGTGACCTTATTCATCTTACAAAATGGTAACATGGAGGTTAAAATTGTGTGAGTCAAAGAATATATATAACCAATGAGCCAGCAAACCGTAGCCAGTTGGATGCAAGCAGTTCTTGCCATAAGGGCATGGTATCGTAGTGGGATACAAATAGCTAGGTATCGATCATAGGACATGGCTGTGAGGAGCGTGGCTTCGGTGCTTCCCAAAAAGTGAAAGATGTGAAGCTGGGCCATACAGCCTTGAAAGGAAATCACCTTGTCGTCCATCAATAAGCCGGCCAGCATCTTTGGAACAGTGGTTGATGAATAGAAGAAGTCCAAAAAGGAGAGGTTGCCCAAAAAGAAGTACATAGGTATATGAAGACTCCGATCTGTAATCACCACTGTAACAATGCTGAGGTTCCCCACAAAACTAAAAATATAGAAGATGAGGAATGTGATAAAAAGGAGAGTCTGTAGCTGAGGAGCATCGGTTATCCCCAAAAGGATAAAGCAATCTACTGTGGTCCAATTCAACTTACCCATTTTAGTCTGCAGATACAATTAATAAAAAAAATAATACAAGTAACCTTCCTGGCATCATGATCTATAGCCCTAACACAGTTAAATAAAGTCATTTAGAACAAGACTAATGTATTTTATTGATAGAAGACAGTTTCTTAACACATTACTAATCATATTAAATGTTTTCTTCGCTAAGTTTTGAATCAAGGAAATTGCTAATTTTATGGCAGGAAAAAAGGAAAGAGATAAACCCTTAAACAGAGGTGCCCTTCTAATGCAAGACACTTTTAGTAATCAATTCACCAAACCAACATTGTCACACTGTGATAATTGTGTGTTAGATCTTCATCAGTCTCTCTTTCCCAGATTTTTACGGGTGATTTAAACTTCATTTTGAACAGAAACATAAATGGTGGTAAAACTGAGCAGAATGTGTAGAGATCATTATTTTATTGTTATGTGTGTATGTTTTGTAGTCTGTTTGATATCACCTATTTAATTTCATAGATTTAGAAATCAACCATAGAATCCAAACCATCCCAATGGATTGCAGAAGCACTGCTTACCCTTCATATTGTACAATATGGGTAGAGTCGTGCCACTGGTGGGAGGCTCTGCATTCGTTTAGCAATTAATGTATGACATGTGGGTGAGACATCTGTGATTGTACATTTATTGATGTATTTAGCAATAAATAGACTGAGTCTGAGAGGGAAATGAGCCAATAGCAGGCATGCTAAAGAGGCTCTAATACCCCTGTTTAAAAATGACATTTGTACAATATCCCATTCCGGCTTTAGAACATTCGAAATAAGCCATTTATTGCTTCTCAGTTTGAAATGTTGAGAGGTCAACGTATATTGCTGTATATTGAACATCAAGCATCTGCTTTTTGTACACAACAAAATGTGTCAGGTAAGTAAAAGTCTAGAAACAAGTTTAAAATACAGATACAGATATAGATATTTGACATTATATATTTATAGACATATTGATAACCATCCATTGTTAGAAAGTTGGACAGTTGGTGTTGCTATCAATCAGATTTCTGAGCAGAAACAGAAGTGTGTTAATAAAAAGTGTAAAATCATGAAAACCTGTACAACAAGCAGGAGAAACATTTATACAAAGGAGGGAGACAAAGACAAAAAACTATTTTTTAATGAACTGGTAGAAATTCAGAGTGAGCATTGTGAGTTGGAACCTAACAGTGAAATAAAAAATAAACATTATTAAAGGAAGGATAAAACGTTGGCTTACCTAATGACTACTTGTTGCTCAAATCAGATCTTAAGATGGAAAGAAGAAACTAAACAGTAATGGTATCCAGGAGTAATTCAACACGTTGACTCAAACATTCATCTCGCCCAAAGATTCTGCTGCTCCAGATATCCTATTTTATAAGAATGGATTGAACAAAAATATACACCAGAGCAGGTCCACAGAGGAACTACGGTTAGTGCTGGCAGAGATTCCTCTAGGAAATAACCATCGGCAAGAGTCTCTTCTGTTCTAATTAACACGATGCCTGGAGCTTCATTGTCCAAGGATCTTCACTCAGTTACAATTTACATAACAAAAATATTAGCTCCCTTATGTAGGAAATATGGCAACCCTGTGTAAGTATAGGAAATAAGGGAGTTATCTACTTAACAGCTGAAAGATAATACTTAAAGTTATTTCCTTAATTTTAATATTTTAGCTGTTTAGTAAATACCTCCCTAATTTCCTATCCCTATGAGGGATTACATGGATATGTATGGGTCCCAAATAGCCCTTCATCCCTTTGAGGTAGATACCATTAAACTGGGTAAAGTCATTACCCTCTGGATGTACTTGGAAATCAAGGAATATTGAATTGCCAGCTAAACACATTGTTATTATTCCTAGGCCTCTGTGCCTGTCAATATTGCTGCTGGATTAACCTTTCACACGGCCTATGTACCTTTCAATATGCATTTGCAGCCATCTGCCGTTTTATTTACCTTTTTCTAAAATACATCTACGGCTATTCTCCTCTTTGTTCACAAAGAGTGATTGTCCGCTGCACTTCGAGTGATTGTCATTTGGGGGTTAACTTTTAGGATATATCTCCACCAAAATTCCTGATGCAATTTATAATCTAAAGTAACTCTGCTGATGTCTATTGTTAGTGTAGTCAGGTTACACAAGAACACATGGCTGGTGGCCATCTTGATTTTATTTGAAGCAAATAGTCAGTGGATGGCTGAGGGCGAGAGGCCAGAGGGCAGTAACTACGACGGCCCTGGTCTGTTATTGGAGGCATTGGAGAAGGACAGTGACTTTGGGAGCACCGAGGAGTCCCGGTATTGGGACATCAGGGAATGGCGGTTGGATGCACTGGAGCTCCCTGATGCTACTGACCTGGAACCAGATATCACCCACCTGGTCACGATCGAATGGGAGCTAAAACAGGATTACCATCAACTGTTCAACCTAGCTTAACCACCATCCCTCAGCCCAGAGGATTTCCCAACCAGCCCCAGAGGTAAGAGACCTCATAGACTGGTCCTGGGAAGACCCACAGATGGCAGGTGGGCAGATGGGTCTCTCTATCGGCCCTACAGGGATGCTGGGCAGCCGGCCCGGATCCCCAGCGGCAGCTTGAGTTACAGGGAGAGGAGACAACCGGTGTCTCTCCCAAACAGCGACATGAGTTCCAGGAGAAGGTGATGGCCACATTAATATTGCCTGTTTAGCACGAACGGCCCCCGTTCGTGCATTTTAAAGGAACACTATAGTAACCTAAATTACTTTAGCTAAATAAAGCAGTTTTAGTGTATAGATCATTCCCCTGCAATTTCACTGCTCAATTCACTGTCATTTAGGAGTTAAATCACTTTGTTTCTGTTTATGCAGCCCTAGCCATGCCTCCCCTGGCTATGATTGACAGAGCCTGCATGAAAAAAAAAAACTGGGTTAACTTTCAAACAGATGTAATTTACCTTAAATAATTGTATCTCAATCTCTAAATTGATTTAATCACATACAGGAGGCTCTTGCAGGGTCTAGCAAGCTATGAACATAGCAGGGGATGAGAAAATCTTTATTAAACAGAACTTGCAATAAAGAAAGCCTAAATAGGGCTCTCTTTACAGGAAGTGTTTCTGGAAGGCTGTGCAAGTCACATGCAGGGTGGTGTGACTAGGGTTCATAAACAAAGGGATTTAACTCCTAAATGGCAGAGGATTGAGCAATGAGGCTGTAGGGGCATGTTCTATACACCATGTTCAGGTGACTATAGTGTCCCTTTAACAGTATTTTAACTATTATGAATAGACCGGCCGCACAGCCTAAATCTGTGGAATTAATTTGGGCAGGAAAGCCATGCTTGCAGTTGGTCAAATGTGACTTCCATCTATCTCCCGAACCCCTGAACCGATTTGCATGATTTTTTAATATGTTGTTTATGGGAATTGGATGTTTAATTTTAATGTTATGAAAAATGTGTAAAAAGTGTATTTTTCGCTTGGAGATAATTGAGTTGATGCAGCAATTAACTCAACTATCTCCCAAGCAGAGGGGAGGAATTTACAGTAATGAATGGGAGTGTTTAACTGTGTGGCTGTAAATGATTGGTTGTTGAGTTTATGTTTTCGATGCCCAACAAGGTCCACGTGGGTGGTAACCTTGTGGGGAAAACTGTATAAAAGAAATGCCCCTTGCATTCAATAAACCAGATCTTCTTACCCTCAACCTGTAGCCTTGTCTATTGTTGTAGGGAACAGCTATACCAGCTATATCACTGCTAGTTCTTGTAAGAGCTCTCTCTCTTCAGCTATACTCTCCTGGAGGCAAGCCCCAGCTATACTCTCTTGGAGGGGAACCCAAGCTATACTCTTTTGGAGGAGAGACCCAGCTATACTCTCTTGGAGGAGAGATCCTTCCCACACGCTCCTGGATCCAGAGGCTGGAGCCCAGGGTGGGAAGGAGACGGGGAGATCCCAACCAAGCTACGGTGGATTGTGGTGTCTGTGGTGCCTATGGTGTCAAGTGCAGTGCTGATGGTCCTTGAGCAGCGCTAGGAGCATCCGTCAGTGGAGGTGTCCATCACACTATCCTTCTACCCACTCAAGTAGGCATCATCAAGGTGGCAGCACCTGTGTAGATCACAGATGAAATTACAAGAGGAAACCACAAAGCAGACAAAGCTGCCAAGCAAGCAGCGATCCAAGTACATCCTTCTACAGGTAATACCTTCCTGCAGGTTGTTCTTACAGATGACGCCATTGCCTACAATATACTGCTGTGCTTACAAAGACAGGCAAGCAAGAGCATGATCTCTGGAGGAAACAAGATGCAGAACCTCATGATGACATGATGACAGAATGTGGATGAAAGGTAAAAGACTGTGTCTGCCATGAGTGTTGTACCTCATGATGGCCGAGATTGCCCATGGACCTGCACATCTATCCAACATGCACATGAACAGCATAGGAAACACTAATTGGGAAGCATCCAGATTTACTGTTGTAGCAGCTAAACACACCCAAGCTTGCATGATTTGTGCTAGAAACAATCCAGGACAGGCTGTTAAAACACCAAGTAAGCACACACCAAGGCTACTTTACCAGTTTCAAAGACTGCAGATAGACTATATTCAACTGTCTAAGGTAGTAGTGTATAATGGCTACCCCAGTGGAGAGGGGGTATCAGCCATTGGAGATGTCCTGTTTCCCGGCAAGATGCTGTGCAGTAATGGAGTAGCCTTCTTTCTATCAGCTGGACCCAAGTAGATAGAGAGGTAGAGCTCTTAAAAGAGCTAGTGATTAGCTGAGCAGGTTCCCTTACAATAACGAGACAAAGCTACGTTTTGAAGGGTAAAGTAGAACTGACTGTACTGGCACATACAGCCTCTTTTATTCACATTCTACAAACATAGTACTGCCCACAGGGTTTTGAAGAACAACCAATCAACACATTACACCACAGCTAACACTCCCATTCATTACATCAGAAATCCTCCCCTCTGCCTGCGATACAATTATCTCAACACAATAGACTAACTCAATTATCACAGGCAAGAAAATACAGTATTATAAAACATACCACAGGGACCCCAAAACATGCAATAACACCATACAAATATATCCTCGGAACCGGGGGATCTGGGTGAACCACATATCCAAAATTCCCAGATCCGTTCAGTAGTTTGGAAGATACGGTTTAATGCAGATTCCGCAGAACACATACAGGCAATATGAAAAATAATTACTGTTAAATCCATTGTTCTCACCATGTGCTTCATCCATTGTTCTCACCATGTGCCTCTGATACATGAAATGGTGGCCACCCAGTAACTCCACAGTTTGTCTGGTAGTCTATCCAGCTGAACTAACAGATGAAACACATAGGGAACAGTGCAACAAACAAAGGGAATCATAAAAAAATATGGACAATAGTCATATTTGTGCCCAATCTCCAGTTTTGTTACAGGGCACAAAACAGTTAAAGGGCCATACACAGTCTTTGTTCTTAGGTACAGGTAATGTGGATGAGGGCAAAAAACAAACAAAGGGTAGAGGTTCCCAGGCAACATGGTAGGGGTTTGTTACAGAGTGTATGAATATGTGTTGGTATGAATATGTGATTTAATGACTTCCCTGTTTTCTGGCATCCATGACTCTTGGCTTTTCCTTATCGTTGTGTCTCTTTCGGTATCCCTTGACCTCGACTATTCTTGACTATTTTTTGGTACGTTAATCTGGCCATTCTAAGGTCCGATATACATTACCTATCAGTCCTCTGTGTTACACAATTTTACGTGCTGGATCATACTGTAATCCTAACATTATGACATGGCCATAGATCCTGTAGAATTGTGTTAGCACATAGCTGCTTGTTAAAGGAAACTGGAGGATAATGATCACCGCATGGATCAATTTGCCCAGGCCTTCAGTACGCTTCTTATCCGAACAGCGCACCTGCAACCTGCGGCATCACCTCCACCTTATGTACCTCCACCTATAGTACACAAGGCACTTACTATCTCCCTAACTCCTCCCCTGCATTTTGATGGTAATATTCAAGAATGCCAGGGATTTCTTAACCAAATGGAGTATCATTTTGAGGCCTCACCGGGATCTTTTCCCACAGACAGAGCTAAAATTGGTTACCTAATGAATCAGTTAAAAAGTAAAGCTTTAGCTTAGGCCAATCCATTAAGGGAGAGTGTGACATATCCATCTGTATAGACTAAGATTGCTGGTTCGTGTGTTTGCCCCTTTTTCGTTTATTTGCCTGTCCGTATGCCCCTGTTAGTTTGTTTCAGGAAATACCGATTGAAACTACCGAACGGATGGCCACCCAGGAGAGAAGTGTGCTGCTGGTTAACCTCTTGGCCCCAATTAGAACGTTGTGGTTAACCGCAGACACCTCTCCATTCTAACTGTATTCAGGGTGGTCGTCGTTCGTATGCCGACCATGAGGCGGCGGCCATTTTAAACATGCGAAAGACCAGAGGTGTTCGGCAAGGATTCTATGGAACTATAAATGGACACTTTATCTACCGAACACCGCTGTAACTACCGATTGTCCGTCGTTTTCGTCAAGACATACGAACACCGGTCCATTCGGGAGTTTGTAACGTACGCATGGACTTAACCCAGATAGCCATCCCATGGAGTCAATCGTATACCGAAAGACATATGAAAGACTGATTGCCAGGAGTGTAATCCGCTTGGGAGCTTTTCCTGTTAGTCTGCTAGCAGCTATTCGTGAGGTTTCGGTTCGGGAGTTTGGAGTGCTACCTTATTACCTTGAATGCAGTTTGGGAGTTTGGTACATTCACATGTATTCAATTCGGGAGTTTGGTGTTCTACAGTAGCTGCCTTTATATCTGAAAGGGGAATATCTCCTAAATGGATTTTAACCCCTTGTCTGCTGAAATGGTACGTTACAATTGGTGGCAAGCGGCGGGATCGTTCCTACAGCCAGAAGGACAGCTACAGCAGACACCATTTCTTTGGATTTTACAATTTGTGGGCAATGCATGTCTCAGTACAGCGACCCTGACGGCACCAGGATGGAACCAGCAGTGGAGTATGATGAGGGTGTCATGGATGACCGAGATGCAGTCCGCAAAGGCCTCTGGTACCAGGCACTGGGTATTGTGGAGTACCAGCGGGACAAGAGATTCCCCAAGGAAGACCAGCGGTTGCAGAAGCGAGTAGCCCTGCGGATGCCCTTACTGGGAGAGCAGCCCCTGGAGGAATGGGTGAGGAAATTGGAACACCTAGTATGGCAGGAGATGTGCCTAGGTGATGCCTACCAGGCGCTCTGGTGGTATGGCTCACAGTACCTGCCCTGGACAGCCGAGCATGACAAGCCAGGGGGAGAGGAGTTTCATGGTCCTGGCTTGTTATGGTAGTCGTTTTCAGAACCCGAGTTTGGGAGCCCAACACAAGCCCGGTTCAGTGATCTCTTTGAGTGGAGGGAGAGCAGGTATGACTGGGACAACACTCATGAGATTGAGCAAGACCTGGGCCACCTAGTGACCCGAGAGATGGAGCTGGAGCAGGGCTACCAAAATCTGTTCCACTCCAGTGAGAAGGCCCAGCAGGGAAGCGGAGACCCAGATCCAGACCCATTCAGCTGGGCAGATATTGCAGAGTATTACTGGGAGAGTATTACTGGTAGAGATGGGACCGAGGTCTCTCCACTGGTCCTGCAGGGAATTGAGAGCCCAGTCACCATTCCCCTGTGGCAGTGTGATATGCCTGGAATTGGGAGCCCAATTCATCTCTCCATCTCTCCATTCCCCAGCGGCAGTGTGAAGTGCAAGGAGAGGAGAGCAGCATCCTCCCTCCCAGTGGCAGGCTGAGTTACAGGGGGCAGAGGTAGTTGTTCCTGCCCTCCAGCAGTAGAGTGGTATGCCGGAAAGGCAGTGTGAAGTGCAGGGAGAGGAGAACAGCGTCCTCCCTCCCCAGCGGCAGGCTGAGTTACAGGGGGCATAGGTAGTTGTTCCTGCCCTCCAGCAGCAGAGTGGTATGCCGGGAAGGCAGTGTGAAATACAGGGAGAGGAGAGCAGCGTCCTCCCTCCCCACCGGCAGGCTGAGTTACAGGGGGCAGAGGTAGTTGTTCCTGCCCTCCAGCAGCAGCGTGATTTTTTGGGAATTGGGAGCCCAGTCTCCATTCCCCAGCGGCAGAGTGTCCAGCAGGGAATAGAGAGCCCAATCTCCTCTCCCCAGCGGCCGAGTGATGTGCCGGGAATTGGGAGCCCAGTCTCCGCTCCCCAGCGGCAGAGTGTCCAGCAGGGAATAGAGAGCCCAGTCTCCTTTCCCCAGCGGCAGTGTGTTCTATCAGGAGAGGAGCCTGTTACCCCCTCTCCCCAGTGACAGCTTAGAGTACCAGGGGGAGACAGTAAGCCCCACAACTGTGCAGATGGGACCGTGGTCTCTGCACTTACCACACAAGGGGTAGGGATGGTCGGTCCTGCCCCCCAACGACCGGGCTGTTTAGCCAAAGGGGAGACAGTCCGTCTCCCCCTCCGGCAGCAGAGCTATGCATCTAAAGGCGAGACAGTCAGTCTCCAGCAACAGAGCTGTGCATCTAAAGGGGAGACAGTCGGTCTCCAGCAGCAGAGCTGTGCAGCTAAAGGGGAGACAGTCGGTCTCCAGCAACCAGGCTTCAACCAGACTACTCCCGTGGTAGTAAAAACAGAGAATAGAGTCAGCACTAATATATCAGAAAGAGGTACAAAGGGCAGCAATCCCAAACAAGGACTCCCTCACGTGTCCTTGAAATAAATGAGAAAGGCAAACAAAGGGATGGGACTGCGCCGGTGTGCAAAGTAAATGGAATTAAAAGTCCTGGTTAAGGTAATAATATTGAAATAGAGTCCAGTATAATGGAACTTTGGTCCTATGTTGGTCTCTGAAGTTGTAGAGTATTGCTCCTTGCAGATATATGGAGGAGGGCGATTGTCATGCCTTAATTATGATATCCTCTTACTTCCTGGTTCCACGGAGCTTAGCCACACCTCTTTATGACACGGTCTCCCTATTTAATCTGACCGCACCAGCTGATCGACGCTGGATTATTGAACTACGTTCCGTACTCACGAACCGGCTGCAACATCGTTGTGAAAGCCCTCTGTTACCGGACCGGACTGGAAGACTTCAAGTTCCCTTCACCTTTCCTCATCCACGACTAAAGCTGAACTCTCACCATTCAGGATAAACCGCCTCTGAGGAGATCTCGGGAACCAGTGTTCTATGTGCCGGAAGCTAAGTAAAACCTCTGTGATAAGCGTTGCATCTCAAAGCTGTTATTTCCTGTCTCCAAAGTCCTTCGTTAAAACAAACCCGTTACAGCTAACTTCAACTCATACTTTGTCTCAGTTAGCTGCATCTATCTTACTTCAGTTAAAGTCTATGGAACAGCTAATGTAACTTCTTATCACCTAATTAATTACTACTTCTAAAGGACTCTATCTGATTCAGTTATCGTTTACTACTTAAAGCTACAGTGCATATAATTGTGGACTTCAGTTATCGTTTACTACTTAAAGCTACAGTGCCTATAATTGTGGACTTCAGTTATCGTTTACTACTTAAAGCTACAGTGCCTATAATTGTGGACTTCAGTTATCGTTTATTACTTAAAGCTACAGTACCTGTAAATTGGAATTAAAGTCAATACCTTTTACTTTTTATAATAAATATTCAAACTATACGAAATCTGCAGTTGTGTTCCTTCATAACAAATGTTTAGACGTGACAGCGATGAATGATGAAGATAATATTGATAAAGGGTGATCCAAAAGGTATCCAAATAAAATAGGAGAGATAATACTCACTTTTTGTAGAGCTTAATCCAGCTCTGGTATGAATAGCTTGCAGCGGTATGATCCCCGCTTATGGGATATGCGGTGAGTATCCTCTTCGGTGTAGTGACAGACTGCCAGGGGTGGAGATAAAACAAAAAACAGTGATGGTGCAGTATGTTTCAAAAGTGGATAAAAAGTATTTAAATATAGTAGATCCACTCACATTTATACTAGCTCTAGTGTAGTAGGCATACAGCGGTATAATCCCTGCCTCTGGGATATGTGGTGAGCAATCTTGAAATGGTTCTTAAGATGGTAACAGGATCTCAGGGAGAAGCTAATAAAACAGCAATAGTGCTCTCAGTAAAATAATGCAGGTATATAAAATATAATAAAATACACTCACAATGTATAGGGCAGGCTAATTGCTCTAAGATACAGGTACGGGTGGTATAATCCCCACCTAAGGATTCTTTGGAGTATAGGAGATAATCGGGTAAAAAGCCAGGTAGTTTAAAATAAATAATAAATCAAATAAAAAAGAAAATAAAAGATAATGGTACAAAAGAATAAAATGACCAAAATCTATTTATTAACAGTAATTTAAAAGCAGTACAATATCCAAACGCATTTCACCAATTTAGGCTTTATCAATGGATTAAACATTTTTTTTTTTTTTTTCATATTTAATATTTTATTCTTTTCTTATTATAAAAAGACAAAGACAACACCAAATACATACCACTTTACAATAATACAGTATGTATTACATAATTCAAGTATAAAAATAACCAACAGACAATACATTTAACAATATTTCCGGCTAAGAGCTCACAGGAGTCAGAATAGATTTCTATTAATATTTTTATATTCCTATTTAGACAGTAAGATATCCTTATATCAAATGTAAGCAGGGTTTATAAATATATTCTCGGCTTCCTTTTCTTTTTCCTTCCCCCTTTTTTTTTTTTTTTTTTTTGATGTATAAATGAATTTTGCTGTATAATACCAAGCCAGTTTTTCATTGTGTTTGGTTCTTTAACCCCTTAACGCCGTTAAAGCGTTCCATGCCGTCGCGCTTTAAATGGGCTTTAAAGCCGTTGCGGCGGCATGGAACGCCGTAACGGTTTAAGCCCCCAGGAGCCAGCAACTACTCACCTCCGCCGCGATCCTCTTCTGGGGGGCTGCCTGAGAGCCCAGGCAGCCCCCCTCCGGCAAATGAGGCCCCCGGGGGCCATGTGATCGCTCTCAAAGAGCGATCACATGGCCCCCTATAGCTGGCTATGGATCTGCCAGCAGGGGGACTGTTTGAAATATCAGACAGTCCCCCTGCTGGTAGGAGGTGTAAAAAAAATAAAATAGACATGTTTAAAAATAAATTAAATATATTTTAATATATATATAATATGTATATATATTACATATATAATATATATACATATTATATATATGTAACGTCATGCAACGTGTATTTTAATATTAATATAAGTATATAAATTAATATTAAAATACACTTAGAATGACGTTACATATATATAATATGTATATATATTATATATATAATAGATGTACATATATATATTATATATAAATACGTATAATTAAAATAATAAATAAATAAAATAATAAAATAAATAAATAAAATATTGAAACAAAATTTAATATAAATTATATATGCATATGTAATTTCATTCTAACTGTATTTTGTTATTAATATATATATATCGGTAACAAAATACCCTTAGAATGACATTCTATATATATCTATCATTGTATAAAATACAAATAACCGCAAATATATATATATAGATAAATACATATAATTACAGAAAAGATTACATTAGTATACACGTAGAATTTAAATACCTATAAATGCATATATATTAAAATTCTACGTGTATATTTAAATAATCTTTTAACGTAATTATGTGATTTGATTAATTAAAATTTGATTGACATGCCTGACAACACAGGGAGAAAGTGCAGAGAATTTAATTTGCAAGCACTATATTTGACCCTGTAACTCTCCAAGATACCATAAAACCTGTACATAGGGGGTACTGTTTTACTCGGGAGACTTCACTGAACTCAAATATTAGTGTTTCAAACTGGTAAATTGTATTACAACAATGATATTTTAAGTAAAAGTGACGTTTTTCACATTTTTTACAAGCGAACGGCACTTTTATGGTCTATATTATTGTTGTAATATGTTTTACGGTTTTAAAACACTAATATTTGTGTTTAGTGAAGTCTCCCGAGAATAACAGTACCCCCCATGTACAGGTTTTATGGTGTTTTGGAAAGTTAGAGAGTCACATATAAGGCTTGCATTTCATTTTTTTCACATTGAAATTTGCCAGATTGGTTATGTTGCCTTTGAGAGCGTATGGTAGCCCAGGAATGAGAATTACCCCCATGATGGCATACCATTTGCAAAAGTAGACAACCCGAGGTATTGCAAGTGGGGTATGTCCAGTCTTTCTTAGTAGCCACTTAGTCACAAACACTGGCCAAATATTAGTTTTTTGCTTTTTTCACACAAAAACAAAAATTAACGCTAATTTTGGCCAGTGTTTGTGACTAAGTGGCTACTAAAAAAGACTAAACATACCCCACTTTCAATACCTTGGCTTGTCTAATTTTTCAAATGGTATGCCATTATGGGGGTAATTCTCTTTCCTGGGCTACCACACCGTCTCAAAGGTAACATTACTAATCTGGAAAATTTCAATTTGAAAATGGAACGTTCTATATTTGACCCTGTAACTTTCCAAAACACCATAAAACCTGTTAATGGGGGGTACTGTTGTACTCGTGAGACATCGCTGATTACAAATATGCACATTTTTTTTGCAGTAAAACCTAACAGTATTATGACATTCACAGCTAAAATGGCAGACGGAAATAAAAATTTAAAAAAAAAATCTTATTTTCTCACCTTTTTTTTATTTTATTCATAATAAATTATGTTCCATATATGAATAGTTAATGATAGATTAAAGCCCTGTTTCTCCTGAACAAAATGATATATAATAAGTGTGGGTGCATATAATTTGAAAGAGGGGAACTACGGTTGAACAGACATATAGCGCAAATTCCAGTTTTTGTTTACATTTTGTTTTGATCAGAACGTGCACTATTGACTCCGTCCTGAAGGGGTTAACTATCCCTATCTCCATTTTTAACTGGTAAATTACATGTGATTTTACTTCCTCCCAGACTGGAATTTCCCTAGTTTTCCATTTTCTAGCAATTAATATTTTAGCTGCTAGCAATATATGAATTATCAAAGCAGCGAATTGGTCAAAATTCTGAGACATATGTAGTTGTAGCAGGAGAACCTCTGGCTTCATATCAATATTAATTCCTATCAATGTGTCAATATTCATAGCTATCATATACCAATACCTTTTTATTAGTCCACATTCCCACCATATATGTAACATTCCTGCCTTATGTGCCCCGCAGCGCCAACATTTGTCAGAGGCATCAGAATACATTTTAGCTAGTCTATCTGGCGTTAAATACCACCTATTCATGATTTTATATTGAAGTTCCACTAGGTTCAAGCAATGTACATTATTTGTGATCAAATTTAATGCTTTCCTCCAGTCTTCATAACTTATGTTGTTATCTAACTCCTTTTCCCATTTTGTTATTACCAAACAAATAATTTCTTCCGGGTCACTTTCAATTAACTTAAAACACTTTGAGACTAATTTCTTAATAGTGGTATGATTTTTTAGTAGTTGTTCCAGTATTAATTGTTTATCTGAATAGTTTTTGGGTAAATGCTCTTTAAGATACCCCTTTATTCTCATGTATGTAAATATCTCTTTAGACTGCAACTTGTATTCATCTGTTAGAGCATTAAAATCTTTTATCATACCATATTCTATTATGTTATTTATTTTATTAATCCCTGCCTTAATCCAACTCTGAATATTAAGATCAATAATATTTTTTGCAGCTGTCCAAAATCAATACTAGTAATCAATTTATCTTGTAAATCTAGATATTTTCTTAGTTTATTCCATATAGATATTATATTATTTAGAATCAGACCCTTAGAAGTATGTCCCTGTCGGGGATTGTTTCTAAGGTCTGTCTTCCAGAAAAGGGAGTATATATCCTCCTTTATTTCATCATTAAGTAAGCTCTGTTCCATTTTAAACCAGATTTGTTCTTTAGCTAAATCGGATTGGGTTATTATTGCTTGTGCTATATTACACACTCTCCATGTTTGATTTAATTGTGGAATTCCCAACCAACCCGATTTTATCTTTAACTTTGAATGATTACGACTTAATCTTGGACGTTTTTGGCCCCAGATAAATTTATTAATGATTGATTGTGCCTAGGATAACCAGCTTTCTGAACAATACAGAGGTAGCATGCGGAAGAGATAAAACCACTTTGGATATATATAAAATTTTATCATATTTATTCTTCCCCACCATGATACTTCAATTCCCTTCCAATTATTCAAGGTTTTTGCTGTGTCTTTCATTAGCCTTAGAAAATTTTGTTCCATCATGCTATTCTGTTCATTAGTGATTTCTATGCCCAAAACTTCCATGGTGTTTTTTTCGCAGTCAAATCCGAATTTGTCATATAGCTTTTGCTTAATACTTAACGTGAGATTGAATGAGAGTGCAGCAGACTTACTTAGATTTAATTTATATCCTGAATAGAATGAGTATTCCCCTGAGTCCATGACTTTTTCCATGGATTTCAAGGGGTTCGTCAATGTGAGTACCACATCATCTGCGTACATTGTAAGCTTTAATGATTCTTTCTCTAATTCTACTCCTTTTATGGAGTCATTATCTCTAATTTTGTGTACTAAAGGTTCAAGGCTAATCAAGTACAAAAGTGGGGACAGGGGACAGCCCTGTCTTGTTCCATTTGTCAACTGGAACCATTCTGAAAAGAAACCACTTCCCACTACCCTAGCCGTTGGAACTGTATATAAGGCCATAATAGCCCTAGTGATATTACCTTGAATTCCAAACACAAGTAGGGCTTTCTCCAGAAAATCCCACCTTACCCTGTCAAAGGCCTTTTCGGCATCTAATGACAGGGCAAGGAGGGGTATATTCCTTCTAGTTGCCAGATCTGCCACATCTATCAATCTTCTAATATTAGAAATTGGGGATCTACTGGATATAAACCCCACTTGGTCCTGATGAATAATATTTGGTATTATAATAGAGATCCTATCTGCTAGTACAGAGGAATATATTTTAATATCACTGTTAAGTAGTGAAATAGGTCTATAATTTATTACCAGTTCCGGATTTTTCCCAGGCTTTAGAATTGGGACTATATGGGCCTTTAACAGTTCATTGGGAATATTTCCATGTTTCATGAAGTCATTAAATAATTTAGTAAGTGGATCTATAATATTTCCCTTAAAGGTTCTATAAAAACAGTTACTGAACCCGTCTGGTCCTGGTGCTTTTTTTGTTTTTAATTTTTTAATTGCAATTTCTACTTCGTTTTGTAGGATAGGTTCATTTAATGCTTTCAATTGAGCTTCTGTTATACATGGAAGTTTAAGTTGAGTAAAAAATTGAGAGATATCGTTAATACTATTTCTCCTAGGTAAATTATATAGGCCTGCGTAGTACTTCTGGAATGCATTACCGATCTTATCTGGTGACAAAACTACTTCTTCTCCGTTTATTTTTAATTTAGAGATAATTTTTTTAATTTTTTCCTTTTTTAATCTATTTGTTAGTAGTTTATCTGCTTTATTCCCTTTATAGTACCAGTTTCTTTTTAAGCGTTCCAGTGCTAGGTTGGAATTATTTATCAAAATATTATTAATGGTCTCTTTTATTTCTTTTAATTCTTTACTGCTTTCAATCGAAATATTTTTTTTTATTCTGTTTTTCCAGCCTATCGTAATCTATATAAAGTTGTGCCAAGTTTTGTAAGTTTCTTTTTTTTTCCTCTGTGCCCACTTTTATAAAGCTTCCCATGATTGTACATTTAAACGCGCACCAAAGCGTAGATAGAGAAATCTCAGAGTTATTATTTTCTCTAAAATAATCTTCTATAGCTTTTTGTATTATGTCCACATTTTTTTTTTTTTTTTTAGCAAATATTCATTCAATCTCCAGTAGTGATGTACCGAACTGTCCGCCAGCGAACAGTTCCCGGCGAACTTAGCGTGTTCGCGTTCGCCGCCGCGGGCGAACACATGGGCGGTTCGATCCGCCCCCTATTCGTCATCATTGGGCAAACTTTGACCCTGTGCCTCTCGGTCAGCAGACACATTCCAGCCAATCAGCAGCACTCCCTCCCTTCCACACCCTCCAACCTCCCTCCCAGCATCCATTTTCGATTCATTCTGAAGCAGCATGCTTAGTGAGAGGAGGGAAAGTTTAGCTGCTGCTGATTAGATAGGGAAATTGATAGCTAGGCTAGGGTATTCAGTGTCCACTACAATCCTGAAGGACTCATCTGATCTCTGCTGTAAGGACAGCACCCCAAAAAGCCCTTTTTAGGGCTATAACATCAGGCTGCTTTTTTATTTTTTTTCCTGTGTAATGTAATTGCAGGTGCCTGCCTGCCAGCTTCTGTGTGAGGTTCACATTGGATACTGTGCCTACTTGCCCAGTGCCACCACTCATATCTGTTTTAACAATTGGTTAAGCTTTAGATTTAAAATAAATAATTTGTTTTCACTGTAATAGAAGAGCAGTTGCCTGCCTGCCAGCTTCTGTGTCAGGTTGGATGCCTTGCCCATTTGCACAGTCAGTGCCACCACTCATATCTGTTTTAACAATTGGTTAAGCTTTAGATTTTAAATAAATAATTTTTTTTCACTGTAATAGAAGAGCAGTTGCCTGCCTGCCAGCTTCTGTGTCAGGTTGGATGCCTTGCCCATTTGCACAGTCAGTGCCACCACTCATATCTGTTTTAACAATTGGTTAAGCTTTAGATTTTAAATAAATAATTTGTTTTCACTGTAATAGAAGAGCAGTTGCCTGCCTGCCAGCTTCTCTGTCAGGTTGGATGCCTTGCCCATTTGCACAGTCAGTGCCACCACTCATATCTGTTTTAACAATAGCTTAAGCTTTAGATTTTAAAGAAATCATTTTTTTTCACTGTAATAGAAGAGCAGTTGCCTGCCTGCCAGCTTCTGTGTCAGGTTGGATGCCTTGCCCATTTGCACAGTCAGTGCCACCACTCATATCTGTTTTAACAATAGCTTAAGCTTTAGATTTTAAAGAACTCATTTTTTTTCACTGTAATAGAAGAGCAGTTGCCTGCCTGCCAGCTTCTGTGTCAGGTTGGATGCCTTGCCCATTTGCACAGTCAGTGCCACCACTCATATCTGTTTTAACAATAGCTTAAGCTTTAGATTTTAAAGAAATCATTTTTTTTCACTGTAATAGAAGAGCAGTTGGCTGCCTGCCAGCTTCTGTGTGAGGTTCACAGTGGATACTGTGCCC
This sequence comes from Pelobates fuscus, assembly GCF_036172605.1. Lineage (NCBI taxonomy): Eukaryota > Metazoa > Chordata > Amphibia > Anura > Pelobatidae > Pelobates > Pelobates fuscus. The sequence continues at coordinate 111,972,238 of NC_086329.1, read as the reverse complement.
TCTTGCCCAGTGCCACCACTCATATCTGTTTTTACAATAGCTTAAGCTTTAGATTTAAAAGAAATATTTTTTTTTCACTGTAATAGAAGAGCAGTTAGTTGTCTGCAAGCGTCTGGGTGTCAGGCCTACTTCAGCATGTGCTCTGTAGACCTGTTCCAGCGTGCTTTGACAGTTCCCAATCATATTTGGTGTCTCTTTAGCGTGCTTTTACAAAGAAAAAAGGTTTCTAGTGTAAGCTAATAGCAGCCAGTCAGTGTCCTTCAAGCGGCTCTGTCAGTCCTTCCTTCAGCGTGTGCTCTCCAGAACTGTTCCAGTGCACATTGCCAATCATATCTGGTGTCTCTATAGCGTGCTTTTAAAACCAAAATTTGTTTTTCACTGTTATAGATTGAATAGCAGTTACTTGTCTTCAAGCGGGTGTGTCAGGCCTACAGTGTGTGCTCTGCAGAACTGTTCCAGTGCACATTGCCAATCATATCTGGTGTCTCTATAGCGTGCTTTTAAAAACAAAATTTGTTTTTCACTGTTATAGATTGAATAGCAGTTACTTGTCTTCAAGCGGGTGTCTCAGGCCTACAGTGTGTGCTCTGCAGAACTGTTCCAGTGCACATTGCCAATCATATCTGGTGTCTCTATAGCGTGCTTTTAAAACCAAATTTTTTTTTTCACTGTTATAGATTGAATAGCAGTTACTTGTCTTCAAGCGGGTGTCTCAGGCCTACAGTGTGTGCTCTGCAGAAAGTAGCCCCCCCCCATTGTGATTTATGGCCCCCACCCACCGCGCAGGTGTGGGGGCCGAGGGGGGGAGGACAGTAGGTCCCCCCATTGTGATTTATGGCCCCCACCCACCGCGCAGTGGTTGGGGAGGACAGTAGCTCCCCCCAGTGTGTATCATGGGCTTTGAGGACAGGTGTCAATCCATACCTGCCAAGTGACCCTATGTAGGGGGAACAGTCCCTATTCTGCTCTGTGTCAGTGTGTATCATGGTCTCTGTGGACGGGTAACAGTCTCTATTCTGCTCTGTGTCAGTGTGTATCATGGTCTCTGAGGACGGGGAACAGTCTCTATTCTGCTCTGTGTCAGTGTGTATCAGGGGCTTTGAGGACAGGTGTCAATGTTAGGTGATTTCTGCCCTTTATGGATTAAAAGCAGACTCTGCATCAACTGTGTAATTTTCCATGGGAGTTTTGCCATGGATCCCCCTCCGGCATGCCACAGTCCAGGTGTTAGTCCCCTTGAAACAACATTTCCATCACTTTTGTGGCCAGAAAGAGTCCCTGTTGGTTTTAAAATTTGCCTGCCCATTGAAGTCAAATTTCGGGTTCGCGACAACACTAATCTCCAGTTAGATCTGGTTTTAGCAAATTCGTCTTTGATTTCTAAAATTAAAGCATTATGATCTGACCATGGGATGTTGGTAATCAAAATTTTCTTGACCCTTCTAGCGATATTAATTTCTGTCAATATGTAATCTATTCTTGAGTATACCTGATGCGGGAAGGAAAAACAAGTATAATCCCTTTCCAGAGGATGCCATATGCGCCAAATATCCATAAGGCCTGCCTTTTTAATTGTCTCATTACATTTTAGGGAGGATTGTTTTAGATATCCCTTGTTCTCATTATTATTTATTTTATTTCTATCCATGTTAGGGTCCAATAGACAATTGAAATCTCCCAGATATATTATTTTCCCCTGTTTAATTTTTTCGACTTTACTCACAAGTTTATTTAAGAACCTTATGGGAGCTTTATTAGGCGCATATAAATTTACAATAGTATATATCTGATTATTTATCTCTCCAATTATTATAATAATCCTTCCTTCGTCATCTGAAACTTGATGGATTAATTTAAAATCTATTTTTGCGGATATTATAATTGCTACCCCTCTTTTCTTATTCTTAAGCATAGAAGACCTGAAGATAAATGGAAATTCTTTTGAGCCGAATCTATCTTTTTCGTTTTTCAACCAATGAGACTCTTGTATACCACAGATATGTATTGACTCCTTCCTAATAAAGTCTGTGAGAATAACTCTTTTCTGCGGTGAATTTAACCCCCTTACATTCAAAGATGCTATTCTAAGCATATCTTAGTTCTATCTGACCCCTTTTCCTCCAGCCTAGATAACAAAAACATAACATAACATACAGAACATTGCACCCCTACATTTAACATTAAAATAATCGGCTCCTTACCCATAGGAACCATGAGTATCCCCATGTTCCTTCCCCCTGTATATCAGGAGGGAAGGAGTATACGAGTTAACCGCACTATACGGTTAGGTGATGGGATATACTAACAAGTTTAAAAAAAAAAAAAACTGCGCGTTACCATAAGTTCCAATGGAGATAAAGAAGAGGAAAGAAAAAAAAAAAAAAAAGATTCTTTACATTTACCCAATTCCTTCTCTCCCCTTTTTCTTTTCCTCTGAATTATTTAACTTAAGTGATTATATCAAATATTATTACTTGGAAAGTGATAGAGACCATCTATTTATCATTCCCTTTAATTTCCCTACCCTTCTCCCTTACTGTTCTTCCTATGGATATCTATTCTTCAAATACTCAAATACTCCACACCAGTGACATTCTCTTCTCTTCACTAATACTACTATCATGTTTCTTATGTGATATTCAAAAGTGTCATAGTCTCCTTCCCTTCTTTCCCCCTTTCTCTTTCCCCTCCTCTTCCTCTCTCTTTTCCTTTCCTTCTATATCTTCATTTATATTTATAGTGAATTATTTATACATATTAATTTTCTATTTCACTAGTTTGTGTTTTGTCTCAATTCAATTCACCTCGTGATAATTGCTATAAATAAACTAATATTACTTTCCCTACTTTCCTAAATTTCTTATTCTTTATTTCAATCAAGTCATATATATAACTACTTATCAGTGTTGCCAAATGAATTATTCCTTCCAACCACAATCCCCCTTCAAAGAAAAGTAAGAGAGAGGAGAAAAAAAAAAAAATTATACACTTTATAGAGCTACTTTGGAGTTACCTCTTCCCGACCCCTATTCAGGGGGGAAGGGGGAGGGAAGTCCAATGTAGGCCCATACATCTATTATTTAAAGGTTTCCTGAATCCATTTTTGCAAACTCTGAACTTCTCTAAACATTTCCACTTTTTCTCTATACATGAATCTTAATCCGACTGGAAATAGCCAAATATACTTAATTCCCATCTCTCTCAATTTAAAAGTGCATGGTGAATAATTTCTTCTAGCCATTCTGGTACTTCTAGATAGATCATTGAATATTTTAATGGATTCAAATTTAGAGTCCTGTAGGGTTTTTGATCTCATTGCCCTCATAATTTCTTGTTTGAGTCTATATGAATTTAATGCTGCAATGACGTCTCTTGGAGTCTGAGTTGGAATATTGCTTGGATTTGGGATTCTATGTATTCTTTCTGTGCAATATTGGCTATTATTCTGATGGACTCCCAAAAATTTACATACATCTTTCAGATATTCCTCAAGTCCTCCTGAAGTCACTTCTTCTTGGATTCCTCTCATTCTGATGTTATTTCTCCTTGCTCTATCTTCATTATCCGAAATCTTAGCTTCCATTGACGCCATCTTTTTTTCCATCTGTATAATTTTTTCTTCATATAGTCCTTGTTGTAATTTTACATGATCCATTTTATCTTCCATTAGATTTACTCTGACCGTTATTTTGGATATCTCCAATTTGAAGTCATCCATCATTAGATGTATCTCTTTCTTTATGTTTTCTAATTGCTCTTGTAAGCATTCATTCAGAAGATCTTTTCCAATCAGGCCAGAGTCTTTACGTAGAGAATCCAACATTTCTTGCTCAGAAATTCTTTGTATTATAGGTTGTGTTATAGGTTGGGCTACTTCATTTAAACTATTTCTTCTTTCTGCATTCTCTTTATCTTGGGGTGAGAAATAGTTTGAGAGTCTTTTTTCATTTCTTTGGTCGGTCTTTTTTTCTCTTTTGTTTCCCAGCTTAAGTTCACTTTTTTTCAAATACAAAAAGAGAAGTCCTGCGCTTAAGCAGCAAGGACTACAACACACATCAGCCCCAATATATAGTAAAAACCAAAGAAAAGAAAAACGTTACCTGCGCTTTCTCCTTCATCCCTATCTATATTTAGACAAATGGAGGTCATTTAGTTGCTCCAATGGCCATTGGAGCAACTAAATGACCTCCATTTGTCTAAATATACATAGGGATTAAGGAGAGAGCGCAGGTAACGTTTTTCTTTTCTTAAATTCACTTTTTTTATTTGCCATTATTGCTCTTTCATATATCAAAAATTTGATGAGAGCAAAGTGGTATAAAAAAAAAAAAAAAAGCGAAATACAATAAAAAAAAAAATATATACCGTATTTATCGGCGTATAACACGCACTTTTTTCCCCTGAAAATAGGGGAAAAATCGTGGGTGCGTGTTATACGCCGATATCCCATAATTACTTACCTGTCCTGAAGCGTGGGCCGGCTTCACAGCGCGCACCGCGGTACAGGAACTTTAATTTAAGGTTCCGGTTTCCGGCGGGACTGAAAGGAAGTGTGCACAATAGTGTGCACACTTCCTTTCAGTCCCGCCGGAAACCGGAACCTTAAATTAAAGTTCCTGTTCCGCGGTGCACGGTGTGAAGCCGGCCCACGCTTCAGGACAGGTAAGTAATTATGGGAGGGGAGGAAAGTACACTATGGGAGGGGAGGGGAGGGGGAGGAAAGTACACTATGGGAGGGGAGGGGGAGGAAAGTACACTATGGGAGGGGAGGGGGAGGAAAGTACACTATGGGAGGGGAGGAGGGGAAGTACACTATGGGAGGGGAGGAGGAGGAAAGTACACTATGGGAGGGGAGGGGGAGGAAAGTACACTATGGGAGGGGAGGGGGGAGAATACTATGGGAGGGGAGAGGGGAGAATACTATGGGAGGGGAGGGGGGAGAATACTATGGGAGGGGAGGGGGGGAGAATACTATGGGAGGGGAGGGGGGGGAGAATACGAGGGGAGGGGGGGGAGAATACTATGGGAGGGGAGGGGGGAGAATACTATATACTATGGGAGGGGAGGGGGGGAGAATACTATGGGAGGGGAGGGGGGGAGAATACTATGGGAGGGGAGGGGGGAGAATACTATGGGAGGAGGGGGGAAATACTATGGGAGGAGGGGGGAATACTATGGGAGGGGGGAGAATACTATGGAAAGGGGGGAGAATACTATGGAAAGGGGGGACACTATGGGATGAGGGGGGAATACTATGGGATGAGGGGGGGGAATACTATGGGATGAGGGGGGAAATTTCCTGGAATTTCTTTCTAAAAATGAGGTGCGTGTTATACGCCTGTGCGTGTTATACGCCGATAAATACAGTATTTATATTCTTTCCTCTTTCACTCTTTTTCTATATTTGATCCAATATCTTAGATTTAAGATCCAGGATCTCACGGCATTCCACGGTTTTCCATTTTCTCTGGCGTTTTACTCTCTAGGCTCCATTTATATAGATATTCAACATGTGAACATTAGATTGTAAAAAAAAAAATATATATATAATAGGAATTTAAAAATATTCCATACTATTCCATATATTCTGAGTTATTCCATTTATCCGTTTTATGGATATCGTTTAGGTTAGATATATTTATCAAGAGGATATAATAGGAATTCAAAAATATTCCATACTATTCCATATATTCTGAGTTATTCCAATTATCCGTTTTATGGATATCGTTTAGGTTAGATATATTTATCAAGAAGAGATATATCTCTCAGCTGAAATTAGTTTGGAGCCTTTACGAGCTCCTATTAATGGAATTTTCAATAACTCTGTATATCAGTATACCAGTGAGAGGGCAGGCAGGCAATTTCTGTTGATTATATAAACTTGTTCAACATTACTTTTTTTTTTTTTGTATACTTGCAGTTCTGCTGTCTTCTGCCTTTTATTTTGCCATTTTTAAGTTTGCTGCATCTAGATGGACCATTTGCTCGTCTGTCCGTCCACCTCGTCTATCTGTCCGTCCGTCCACCTTCACTGCACCAACACTGGCTCGGTCTTCGATATCCTTGCCCTCTATGCCACCGGAGACTCTCCTGTGCTATCTGGACTCTGCTTGAAGCGTATCCGCTCATCTGCCGCCAACTACCGCCATGGACCCTCAGCCTTAGGTAACTCGCGGTTTCCTTATCTTTTCGCGGCTTTTCCCCTCACCTTCCGCGGGACGTGACCGGCGTGCGTTGTCACGTCATCGCCCCTCCCACAAAAAAACCTGTACTTGATTAAACATTTTTAATCCATTGATAAAGCCTAAATTGGTGAATAGTGGTATAACCATTAGAACTAGGAAGTTCAACAATGAAGTCCATGGACAAGTGGGACCATGGGACCTCAGGAAAAGGAAGAGGTTGCAACAAGCCACAAGGGAGTTTATGAGGCACTTTGGAAACCGCACAAACAGAACAAGCCTGCAAATACTCCTTAATATACTTCCTGAGCGAATCCCACCAGAATGACCCCATGATAGCAGAAGTGGATTTATTAATACATGGGTGACCAGCAGACACATTGTCGTGAAACACCTTCATGATATTAACCCTTTCCCCCAGTGTAACGAACAGTTTGTCCTGAGGTTTACTGCAGGGCAGCTGAGACTGAGCCTCCACGATGGAGCCAAGCAGTGGAGAGGACAATGAAAGGACAGTGGACGCAATGATACATTCCTGGGGAATGATATGGGATGTTTCTTGCTCTAGTATAGCCTCAGTACCAAACTGCCTTTACAAGGCATCGGCCATAACATTTTAAGAACCAGGTCTATAAGTGATAAGAAAATTAAAGCAAGAAAGAAATAGAGACCACCTAGCTTGTCTAGAAGATAATTGCTTGGCATCTCCTATGTAAGCCAGGTTTTTGTGATCACTAATGTTCAAAAGGGGGTCCTTGGAAACCTTTAAAAGATGTCGCCACTGAGAGCTAGAATAATGGCCAACAATTCTCTATTGCCAATATCGTAATTGCGCTCAGCAGGAGACAACTTTCTAACCAAAGGATGTAACAGAGTTTCCTGGCTCTCCCTCTGGGAGAGAACTGCCCCAATTCCTGTCTCTGAAGCATCAACCTCCAGTATGAAAGGCTTACTGGTGTCAGGATGTATCAATATGTCGGCGGTGGCAAACCACTGTTTGAGAGTTTCAAAGGCTTCAATAGCCTCCTTAGACCAAATTGTACTACTAGCCCCCTTGCGTGTCATATTGGTGATGGGGGCTATTACAGAATAAAATCCCTTTATAAATCTTCTGTAATAATTGGCGAAACCAATGAACCTTTGAATGGCTTTCAACTCAGTGGGTAAAGGCCACTGTAGAACAGACTCTAGCTTTTTAGGATCCATCTAAAACCCTGAGGCAGAAATATATCCTAAAACTGTACTTCAGACTGGTCAAAGATAAAAAAAAATTAAATTTAAAAAGTTGTTTTTTTAACAAGGTTTGCAGAACTTGTTTAACGTGATCGTGGTGAGACTGGAGGTCAGGAAAATAAATAAGGATATCATCCAGATAGACCAAGACAAACGAGTAAATGCAATCCCTGAGTACATCATTAATGAAATCTTGGAAAACCGCTGGAGCGTTGCACAACCCGAATGGCATCACTAGATATTCATATTGTCCACTTCTGGTATTAAATGCAGTTTTCCACTCGTGGTTTTCCTTAATTCTCACTAAATTGTACAGACTTCTAAGGTCAAACTTAGTAAACAATTAAGCGCCCTGGAGTCTGTCACATAATTCAGCAATAAGAGGAATGGGGTAGGCGTTCTTAATGGTGATTTTGTTTAATGCCCTGTAATCGATACATGGGAGCAACTCACCATCCGTTTTAGATACAAAATAGAATCCTGCACCAACAGGCGAGGATGATTTTCGTATATGGCCTTTATTCAATGAATCCTTAATATATTCCTCCATTACACTACTCTCCTGAGGAGATAGCGCATAAACTGCTCCCTTAGGTGGTATAGCGCCGGGTAGTAAGTTAATGGAACAGTCACATGGTCTGTGAGGAGGTAGAGTATTAGACTGAGTCTTGCTGAATACTTCTTTAATGTCTTGGTATTGTACAGGGATCTCAGGATTTTGAGGTGTACTAGTGGGTAATTCAATAGTGCCCACTCTTTTGGTTACATGCAATATACACTTTTCATTAAACTCCTTACCCCATTCTAATATTTCCCCATTAGCCCAGTCAATGTGAGGGTTATGCTTGCTAAGCCATGGAAATCCCAATATGATAGGACAAGAAGGAGATGCACCTGAAATTTAATCTCTTCCTTATGTAAGGCACCAATGGAAATATTAATGGGTAAGGTTTCATGCGTTATCAATGGTTGTGAGAGTGGTCTCCCATCAATAACTTAAACAGCTAGGGGTGATAGTCTCTCCTTGATAGGTATAGCATTACCCTTACCGTTGATGAAGTTTCCAGCAGCACCTAAATCCATCAGGGCTTTGCATGAAAAGTTATTTTTGTCCCTCCCTCACTTCCCTGATCTGTAGGCTGCCGCCGACGTCTCACTTCCCTGATCTATATGCTGCCTCCCCCAAGCCTCACTTTCCTGATTTATAGACTTCCCCCCATGCCTCACTTCCCTGATCTGTAGACTGCCCCCCATGCCTCACTTCCCTGATCTATATGCTGCCTCCCCTATGCCTCACTTCCCTGATCTGTAGACTGCCCCCCCCATGCCTCACTTCCCTGATCTATATGCTGCCTCCCCTATGCCTCACTTCCCTGATCTATATGCTGCCTCCCCTATGCCTCACTTCCCTGATCTTTAGGCTGCCATCCCATCCCTCACTTACCTGATCTGAAGGCTGCCCCCCCATCCCTCACTTACCTGATCTGTAGGCTGTCTCTGCTGGCTGCATGTGCTGCTCCCCTGCGGTTTCCGTCAGCAGAGAGAAGCAGGGATAAGATGCTGTAGCTTCCCATCCCTGTCTCTCTCCATACACAGCATGCACATTGCAGTGCATTTTCAATCTCACGAAAAATAGGAGAACAAGTTGAAAAAGCCAGGGGGATTACCCCCCCCCCCACCCACCTGCGGATGCCCATGCCGCCAGGTAACACTCACTACTTCTGACTGGTATGTGTGTCATTGTAGCAAAATATCATGTGACAGCATTTTCACATCAGTGTAAAGTTGCCAACTTTATTGCTTTTTTTTCATTAAAAAAATTTGACAATGCCTAATTAATGCTATTTTTACATAATTAGATTTTGTGATACGTTAATAGCAGGACCAAAAATAAAATGATATGCCCCTACTATGGCACTTTTTTGGTATAGCACTTAGAAAATAAAATAAACCCCACAGTTATAATTATGGCTATGCTACCATTTTCTAAAAAAATAATCTTTAAAAAATAGCTTCCGGAGGGCAACCTTGACATCTTTGTTTCTCATTGCGTAAATAAGAGGATTTAAAGCTGGAGTGATAACTGTGAACAGCACTGCAGTCATTCTGTCTTGCTCCAAGGAGTCTTGGGTCGCAGGTCGGAGATAAGTGCAAAAGGCAGTTCCATAATATAAAAAGACAACAGTGAAGTGAGAAGTACAAGTGGAGATGGCTTTTTGTCGACTTTGAGAAGAACTGAGCTTTAGAACATGGCTGCCAATAAAAACATAAGAGATAGCAATCAAAACAAAGGTAAAAAGAGCTACAAAGCCAGTGACAATAGACACCAAACTTTCATTGAGACTAGTGTCTGTACAGGCCAGTTTTAGAAGAGGTTTAATATCACAATAGAAATGAGTGACCTTATTCATCTTACAAAATGGTAACATGGAGGTTAAAATTGTGTGAGTCAAAGAATATATATAACCAATGAGCCAGCAAACCGTAGCCAGTTGGATGCAAGCAGTTCTTGCCATAAGGGCATGGTATCGTAGTGGGATACAAATAGCTAGGTATCGATCATAGGACATGGCTGTGAGGAGCGTGGCTTCGGTGCTTCCCAAAAAGTGAAAGATGTGAAGCTGGGCCATACAGCCATGAAAGGATATCACCTTGTCTTCCATCAATAAGCCGGCCAGCATCTTTGGAACAGTGGTTGATGAATAGAAGAAGTCCAAAAAGGAGAGGTTGCCCAAAAAGAAGTACATAGGTATATGAAGACTCCGATCTGTAATCACCACTGTAACAATGCTGAGGTTCCCCACAAAACTAAAAATATAGAAGATGAGGAATGTGATGAAAAGGAAAGTCTGTAGCTGTGGAACATTGGTTATTCCCAAAAGAATGAATTGCTCTACTGATGTCCAATTCAACTCACCCATTACAGTCTGCAGATAAAATACAACTCATAAAATGTCAAGTATTGAATGTCATAGCTATCACACTGTAGAATGAGCAGAATGTGAAGAGATAATTATTTGATTGTTATGTGTGTTTGTTTTTGTGACCGTTCTCTAGTTGCCTTGTGATAGCACGTATATCATTTTAAAAACATCTGTAGATTGAATCAGCAACTGAGATATCTTGTTTTATTTGCAATCTTTTAGGTATGTAATATATATATATATATATATATATATATATATATGTATCTCACTCTTTCTTGTACATGTTTAATATATGTTGTATTCACTACAAGCTTTCTTTCACACGTTTTGCCAATAAAGCGTGTGTTGTAAATTGGTATCCTTTGTCCAATTGCTTAGTTTTGGAGGTATAATTCCATTGCAGCATAGAATTCCTACATCCACAATATTGGTTGTGTAATTACATCATTTCATTCCCACATTAGTCACAGTAAATTTATACCTGACATAATTAATCTCATTATTAGCTTTTGTTTATCAATCAATTTTGAGAGCTATAAAGAAAAACACTATTTTTTATCTTTCTGTTCTCAGTCCTATATGCTGCACAACTGCAAATCGCAATATATATTGAATGTATTTAATTCACCCAGCAAGGTAATGTGCCCTTCTATTACCGTCTACAAAATATGAAAATGCATTTTTTTTATTCTCAACCAAGAGGGACTTTTAAATAACCCAAATAATGGATATTACCAGTGAGTGTAATAAAAAAAAAAGAAACAAAAAAAATCAAGTTAATTTATCAGACATTATTCTAGACATATTTATATCAGTCTATTGTGTGTTAATAAAAAGTGTAAAATCATGAAAACCTGTACAACAAGCAGGAGAAACATTTATACAAAGGAGGGAGACAAAGACAAAAAACTATTTTTTAATGAACTGGTAGAAATTCAGAGTGAGCATTGTGAGTTGGAACCTAACAGTGAAATAAAAAATAAACATTATTAAAGTAAGGATAAAACTTTGGCTTACCTAATGACTACTTGTTGCTCAAATCAGATCTTAAGATGGAAAGAAGAAACTAAACAGTAATGGTATCCAGGAGTAATTCAACACGTTGACTCAAAAATGAATCTTGCCCAAAGATTCTGCTGCTCCAGATATCCTATTTTATAAGAATGGATTGAACAAAAAAATACACCAGAGCAGGTCCACAGAGGAACTACGGTTAGTGCTGGCAGAGATTCCTCTAGGAAATAACCATCGGCAAGAGTCTCTTCTGTTCTAATTAACACGCTGCCTGGAGGTTCATTGTCCAAGGATCTTCACTCAGTTACAATTTATTTATAGATATTTTATTAATTTTCAAAACAGTACAAAAAATACAATACGATACAAAACATTTAAAATTCACCCCAAAAAACAAACAAACAAACAAACCAAAAGCAACATAAATACAAAGATTGTGTTCCATGACTGTTGATAGACACATACTATTACAATAAGAGAATATCCAACAGACAAACCAAATTTAAAGTTTACTACATATATCTAATTCTCATTTGTAACCACTCCTACCATACATCATCAAATTCCATTTATCCTGAGTGAATTACTGGATCAATAATAATAATCAGACCTCCTCAGATACCAAAAGCAAATAACATAACCAAAATAATAAGTATATGATAAAAAACAAATTTATGCACACTCACATCAAAGAAATATATTCAAACTACAGGGACCAGATATCTTTATAAGATGATAGTTTTCATTCCATATTTCCTTGATTTGATTAGCTAATATATGCCATGCTGAAGGGCATTGCTTACACCAATTGTGGGCAATACAGATTTTAACAGCCAATAAAATATTAACTGCAAGATATTTACTATATTTATTCATCTTCAGTAAGTCTATATGGAAGAACCATGTTTGTGGCTTAACCCCTTCAGGACAGAGTCAGTAGTGCACGTTCTAATCAAAACAAAATGTAAACAAAAACTGGAATTTGCGCTAAATGTCTGTTCAACCGTAATTCACCTCTTTCATATTATATGCACCCACACTTATTATATATCATTTTGTTCAGGAGAAACTGGGCTTTAATTTCTCATGAACTATTCATATTTGAAACATAATTTATTATGAATAAAATTAAAACAACTGTGAGAAATTAAGATTTAAAAAAAAAAAGCTGTAAATGTCATAATACCGTTAGCTTTAACTGCAAAAAAAACCAACATATTTGGATTCAGCAAAGTCTCACGAGTACAACATTACCCCCCATTAACAGTTTTTACGGTGTTTTGGAAAGTTAAAGGGTCAAATATAGCACATTCCATTTTTCAGGTTTTTCACATTGAAATTTGCTAGATTAGTTATGTTACCTTTGAGACGGTGTGGTAGCCCAGGAATGAGATTTATCCCCATGATGGCATACCATTTGCAATAGTAGACAACCCAAGGTATTGCAAGACTTTTATAGTAGCCACTTAGTCACAAACACTGGCCAAAGTTAGCATTCATATTTGTTTTTGTGACAATATTGAGACTATTTTTGTACCAATTGTTCAGTAATAGCTATTAAATTTGACCACTGTGGATTGCAATGATGAATGATGATGAATATTAGTCTATATATATTTGAGAAATTGGATATTTCATGTCTGTCAACTTACTGATTTTAATAGAATCATTAAAAGTTATATTTTATTGATTGGACACTCATTTCTTTTGTTTAATATTAAAATACATCACGTATCACGTTACATATATAAGATGTATATATATATTATATATATATATATATATATATATATATATTTATATGTATATATAAATACATGTATTTTATTTTAAAACATCCAAAGTACACAATGGTGTGGAATAGGTGGCGCTTATATAATCGTGTATATTTATATCAGAATAGCCGCTAAAACACTCTGTGGGCACTCCTCTGAACCCACCACACATACAAGATCACCAAAAACAACAATGAAAACCTAAGTTTTCTATGAGTGTAGCGCTAGGTACAGTTGGAAATATAAAAGTGAAAAAGTGCTTTAAATGCACTTACCCTCTTTTTCTCACTTGTATATATGAAAAGAAAAAGAGAGAAAGAAAAAGAGAGAAAAAATTCTGTAACATGTCTTTCCGTGCTCTTTGTATTTTTACAGGCTAAGCATAGTCCACAGCCAAAAAAAACTTTTTTTTTAAAGAAAGGGGTGGATTTCTTGTCTTTTATATGGTTGTGTACCAATTTCTGTTTTAGGTTGGGTGCTCCCCTATATATAAATTTGGGGTTCTCCGGTAAAATAGAGTGCAGCATTGGATCATTTCTTAGCATTGGCCAGTGTCTGCTGATTATTCTTCTTACTCTATGGCTTTCCTGATTAAAATTGCTAATAAAAGGTAAAATGTTGTGTTCTTTTGTGGTTTTTTGCTTGTATATCAATAAAGAGGATCTATCCATAGCTCCTATTTGTTTAATGGTGCTTGAAAGGGATTCTTCTTTATAGCCTTTCTCTACGAATTGATTTTTAATTTTAATGGCTTGGGTTTCAAATGTATTTGTGTCTGTACAGTTTCTGCGGATCCTCATTAGCTGAGCTTTCGGGATATTTCTTAACCAGGGTGAAAAATGGCAGCTGTTTAAAAAAATATAATTGTTCACATCCACTGGTTTAAAAAAAGTTTTTGTCTTAATATGGGCTCCTTCTATAAAAATTGTTAAATCAAGGAAGTTTACGCTTGTTTTGCTATACTCAGTGGTTAATTTCACTCCCCAATCATTAGTGTTTAAAAAGTTTAAAAATGACTTTAAAAGATCCTCTGACCCATTCCAGATAAAAAATATGTCGTCTATGTACCGCTTATAAGAGACCAGGTTCGCTCTCCAGTCTTCGTTATGATTTATGAACTTCTCCTCCCAGAATGCCATGAAGAGATTCGCATAACTCGGAGCGAACCTGGTCCCCATAGCGGTACCGACTTTCTGTAAAAAGAATTCGTTATCAAACCAGAAATAGTTGTTGTTTAAAATAAGTTCTATCCCTTCTGTTATAAAATTAATTTGTTCTTCAGGGTAGAAATTTTCTTCTTTAAGAAAAAATTGTGTGGCCTCTATTCCTTTAGTGTGTGATATAATCGTATAGAGTGAACTCACATCCGCAGTGACTAAAATATAATCTGGTTTCCATTGTGTCTCCTGTAAAACTTGGATGATATTTAGTGTATCTTTGAGGTAGTTTTTAGTTTTTTGTACAGTTGGTTGTAGACATTTGTCCAGGTATTCCGATAGTCTACTCGATACAGAATCTATACCTGAGACTATCGGTCTACCTGGAGGGTTAATGGCATCTTTGTGGATTTTTGGTAAATGATAAAAAACAGGGATTTTTGGTTTCGTGACATTGAGGTATTTATACTCTCTGTCATTAAGTATCTCTATTTCCTTTCCCTTCTGTAGTAGATTCTCAAATTTTACGCGTTTTGGCAATAACTTATATTTATATTTGTATTATCCACATGATATTTTAAATTTTTAAATTTTTTATTTTCTAGTGTATTGTATACAAATTTTAGAAATTCTCTGTTTATAATAAATATATATTTTATACTTAAACCTACCTTGCTGCATCCTGTTGGAGTGATTCCAGAAAGGGGAAGTGTCACCCCACAAATTGACACTAGGCTAACATACTTAGAGCCGGTTATCAAAGGCTCTAAAGAAGGTGAGCAATATCATATTTTATTCACATCTTGACATTTAAAGTATCTGAAATACTACGCTCAGATTGGATTACCTGTGCCCTTTTCTTTCTACCCAACACGGAGGAAAATACACACACGTATATCGGGAGAGAAGGGTCGTGTGGTCTACCCAAAAAAGACACAGACACTAGGAAGTTTAGAGCCTTAGATCTGTAAAAGGCTCTAAAAAATGTGAGTGGATTCAATTCTATATCCGGCATATTCACTATCTAATTTAACCCACTGTAATATACTGCACAATTATTTGTATATTTTCTCTCTTTTTCTTTTCATATATACAAGTGAGAAAAAGAGGGTAAGTGCATTTAAAGCACTTTTTCACTTTTATATTTCCAACTGTACCTAGCGCTACACTCATAGAAAACTTAGGTTTTCATTGTTGTTTTTGGTTATTTTAAAACATGTTTAATTTTTTTTTTTTTACTTTCCCACCAGCAGGGGGACTGTCTGACATATCAGACAGTCCCCCTGCTGGCAGATCCACAGCCAGCTATAGGGGGCCATGTGATCGCTCTTTGAGAGCGATCACATGGCCCCCGGGTGCCTCATTTGCCATGGAGGGCTGCGTGGGTTGTCAGGCAGCCCTCCAGAAGAGGATCGCGGTGGAGGTAATTAGTTGGTGGCTCCTGGGGCTGCAAGCCATTACAGCGTTCTATGCCGCAGCAACGGCTTTAAAGCCCATTTAATGCAGGATGGCATAGAACGCCGTAACTGCGTTAAGGGGTTAAAGGACCACTATAGTGCCAGGAAAGCAAACGTGTTTTCCTGTTACTATAGTGTTAATAGGCCCCCCCCCACCCTCATGGCCCCCCTCCCGCCAGGTTCTAGGGGGAGGAAGGGGTTAAAGGCTTACCTTTCTCCAGCGTCGGGCTCCCTCGGCACTGGGAACTCTCCTCCCTCTTCTGCCAAATGTGCATGCGCGGCAAGAGCCGCACGCACATTTAGTCAGTCCAGAGGAAAGCATTCTCAATGCTTTCCTATGGATGCTGGTGTCTTCTCACTGTAAAAATCACCACGAGAAGCGCGGATGTGCCTCTAGCGGCTGTCAGTGAGACAGCCACTAGAGGCTGGATTAACTCTAATGTAAACATAGCAGTTTCTCTGAAACAGGGTTAACCCTAGATGGACCTGACATTTAACAATTGCTATTTTTAATAATGTAGTCTAGTCCATTTACAGTAGTCATGATTTCATAATGAAATCATATGTCCTCAACACAATGGACTAACGTAATTACCACAGGCAGAAAAATAGACTTTTTACAAATTTTCTATAACTTTAAAATTACACATCACATTTGCATAAAACTTACATTTTCAGAAACAGCATAATGAGGGGAAATAAATACTCAAAAATCATGCAAATCCGTTCAGCAGTTTGGGAGTTAGCTGGAAGTCTCCTTTGACCAACCACACGCACATTTTTATGCCCAAAACAATTCCACAGGTTTGGGCTGTGCGACCGGTCTATTCATCCCAGTTTAAATATAATTTGAATGCACGAATGGGTGGTGTTCATGCAAATAGTATAGTTAATGTGGCGTTCGAATTGTCGAATGCCATTCGACTCAACTCGGGTTATAGTGAGTTGAGAAAATGTTCTAGAAGAAACAGCTGCAATACATCCTCAGCGGTCACGGTTTGGCATCCATTGACCCAGTGCTATGCTGTATGGTGCAAGTGACATGCCCACTCCATGTAGGAATTTCCCCCATTTTTTTTTGGACTCCCGAAATCTGCGTCGGTAGGCTTCGGGTGTAACAGTGTACCGGGCTAGCAGAGCCTCTTTGACAATGTGGTATTGTTGTATGTCTGCAGTAGGGATAGCAAAGAAAGCATCAGCGACTTTCCCAGATAATTTCCTTTACAGGATCGTAACCCATTCCTCAGTGGGTACCCGGTGCAGGGCACATTGCCATTCAAAATCGGCCAGAAATCCATCAATCTCCTCGTCATTTTCTTGGAACTGTTTGAATACTGCAAACTGAATTGTTTTCCCCTTGGTGGGACCCAGGCTTGGAGACACAGGAGCGCTGACAGGTTGCTGGGCTACGAGTTGGCATAACTGATCTTCCCTGCGCCTACTTGCCTCTGCTTCGACTGCGGTGAAGACTTTATCAATGAGTTCATTGGTGGGGTTCGGGCCATATACTGCCAATCTTTTCTGAACAGCTTGGACGATCCCTTCCTCTCCATTCCTCAGCACATTGGTTTCGGTCATAGCTGCTGCACGATCCATTTCGACTAGCTCAGCTATCAGTTCCCGTCGTGAACGGTTATTAGTGGATGTCCCTCGGCTTTCAAGTAAGTCCTTCAGAGTCATCCTTTTCAATTTGTCATACTGACTCTCCATCACGGTAGCACTCTCTCTGGGTAGAAAGGACCATCGCACCGCTTGCCACGGTCGAGTTGGTTAAAAAAGCCAGGGGGGGCGCTGGCTGACATTGAGGTGGCATTCCGGCTGTTACCCATGCACCCGGAGTGCCATCACATACTGGGGTGTTTCTTCGAGGGCCAGTACTTCATGGATCTTTGCCTCCCGATGGGCTGTTCCATCTTGTGCTCGTATTTTGAGAAATTCAGCACCTTCCTGGAGTTTGGAAGGAATTAGGGTATCAATTAGTTGGTATCAACTACTTGGATGATTTTCTCCAGTGTGCCACTATCTGCTGTGGACAATCGAATGGGTGGCCGGTGTGTTCTGGGTGCCGCTAGCTGCAGGCAAGGCTGAAGGCCCGACGGAATGCCTCAGTTTCCCAGGGCTGGAAATCGACTCCCTGTGGGGGGAATGTTGTCATCCCCAAGAAAAAAACTTCTGGGGCTGCAGTGGCAGGAGTCCATCAGTCTCAGAAATTCACGTTGAAACAATTACAGTCGCTGATAGGGAAACTTAACTTTGGATTTTCAGTCGCAGTCTCTTACGAACGACGATAGGGGTGTGGTCTACGCATCTTTTTATTTGGATACCCAAGCCCATGAGGGTAGTCCTTGATGTCTGGGACACCTTCTTGGAGCACAATGGGACAGTATTCTTTTGAAAGGCAATGGTGTCGGCAGCTGACCTAGAGCTGTACATGGTCGCCTCGGGCAGCGTAGCTTTTGGGGCTTATTTCGGGGTTGGGGGGTTGTGTGCTGAGACTTGGCCGGTGGCCTGGGTGGGCAGCCCGCTGATATGGAACTTGGCCTTCCTGGAGTTCTTCCCTCTGTTGGTGGCTCTATCTCTGGGGTGATCTCAGGGATCGGAAGGTGGTGTTCTACACGGACAACATGTCCATGGTGCACGCAGTTAATAATCGGTTTTGTCGGCCCCAGTGGTGCACTTCTTGCGTCGCTCGTGTTGCTCTGTATGTCGCTCAACTTGGTGTTCTCCGCGCGCCATGTGCCAGGGTATTTAAATGTGGTGGCTGATGCTCTGTCTCTTTCACAGTATTCCCGAATTTCGGATGGAGGCACCAGAGGCGTTGGCAGATGGTCAGGAATGCCCCATAAAGATGTGGAGTCTCAGAACAGCTTGCTTGGGAGACTCATGAGGTCCTCATTGGCCCTTGGTACATGGACGGCCTATTGTCAGGTTTGGGATGCTTGGAAGCAGTCTACTGCATGGGTGGATTTGGCGGCAGTTTGGGATTCCGGTTTGGACGCGCTGCTCTAGTTTGTCTTCTGACTCTTGCCAAAGGTTCATCCCCTGCGGTTGTGGATTGGCATTTGTCTGCGCTCGCATTTTGATTTAACTTTCGGGGGTGCGAGGACTATACCAAAAATGTTATCATTCAGCAAGCCTTGAAGGGTTTCCGGAAGGGGCACAGTGTCCTTGACACGCGGAGGCCAGTCTTGTTTTGGTGAGCTGGTCAGCTCCAATCAGGTTGGTTGTAGGGGTTTTCAGCTTGCGGACGTTCGTTGGATGGTGGATAGGGATGTAGTATATCTCCGCAGGTCCAAAACGGATGTTCGGTTTAGGGGTACAGATGTCGTGCTGTATGCTTTCCCGGGGTCTCCTTTATGCCTGGTGGATATTGTTGCTCGATATTTGTGACGGTGCCCACTAGGGCCGGATTTCTTTCTGATGCACGAAGATGGTTCCTCGCTTTCCCATTTCCAATTCTTCCAGGTCTTTCGGGGGAAAACCTGGCAGGTAAGGATTGCAGCTAACTCAGTTCGGTATGCACTCATTCCATATAGGGGCAGCCACTAAGGCGGCTCGGTTAGGCTTGGAGGATGAGCTGGTCAAGAAGATTGGATGGTAGGAATTGGTGAGGTTCCGGTCCTACGTTCGATTGGAGTAACTAATGTGAGCAGTATCTATTGGGGGTTTGCCGTGGTGGGAGCAGTGGTTGACAATTTTCTTTTGCTTCCCTAGTTTAAGATGCTTGGATTGCTGGCCATTCCTTAATTTTCTGGGCCAAGAGGAGGCCCAAGAGGAGGTCCCGGCAGTTAGTTTCTGGGGTCAGCGGCTGGGGTTTCCTGAGTACCAGATTAAGTTACAATTGTGGGGAACATAACCTCGCCACTGGTACTTGGAGGGGCCTGCTTGTTAGCTTCTTGCCCCAGGATTATAGGCCCTACAAAAAGACAAAATCAGTCTTGAGATATTTCCATGGGAAAATGTGCCTTTTCCCTCCCCCTTTTTCCTATCCTATTGTTTCCCCAGCAGGGCATTGTCCCAGGGACACTGGCAGACCAGTTTAAACTGGCTGCTTTGTCCCTCCGCAATCTCCCATCAGCCCTTGGTCTGACCCCACCCTTCCTTGTACTATAGTGCTCTATGTAACCTACTGCATGAAAATTAGGCTGTTGGGGGTTTAAATGTGTGTATAAATTGCATTAAACAGAATTAATGAAGTCTTGGCTCATGTTTGTGGGGATTGGAGAACTACACTCTGGGGATTGCTATAATCATTATACTCCCTTGTATTCTCTGAGCTCTTGTAAGAGCTATTCCTGCTTGACTCTCTGGAGGAAGAGAGGTTCGCCCACTGGAACCTGGAGCCTTGTCGTAGGTCCAGGGTGGGTAGGAGACGGCGAGACCCCAACCAAGCTGCTGCGGTTGTGGGGTCTGCAGTGCTTCTGGTGTCTGGTGGAGTGCTTGGAGCCCTTGGTGAGCACTAGGAGCACCGATTGATGGAGGTACCCGGTCGGGGTGCCAAGCAGTCCGTCACAACAATGGTTTGGTTATAGAGGGTATAACTGGTGGGACGTATGTAGCGAGGTCCTTAGTGTGGTAGCTGGGGGTAGGCGGCCGGATGTGCTCATGCTGCATGCGGGCAGTAACAATCTTGGGTTTATCCCACAATGGCTATTAGTTAAGAGAATGAAGCAGGATGTGATTAGGATTAGGACCTGGGTCCCGGGGGTTCAGTTGGTGTGGTTGGAGATAGTTCCCCGGCTCCATTAGCAGCATGTACAGGATTCAGCAGCTGTGGGGCATTACCGAAGGAAGGGTAACAGGTTGATGGCTAGTTTTATATGCAAGTTAGGTGGGGTGGTAGTCAGGCACAGGGAACTGGAGGTCATGCTACCTGGCATTTCTGAAAGGATGGGGTGCATCTCTCAGATGTGGGATGCAATTTTGTTTAATTAGGGGCTGCAGGAAGGGCTGGCTGTAACAGATTGAAGATCCTTACCTGTTTTCGTGTGGATATTACAATACAGCAGTTCGGGACTTCTAACGTATTCCCTATACGAATACAAACTACCGAACACCGGACCACCCTGCTGTTTCATTAAGTGGTTATTTAACTCCCTGATCGGCACATTCAGCTTCAAAGGGAAACGCACAAACGCGTTGTTTCAGTTCCTGGGTGGCCGCCCTTTCGGGACTTCTACACGTGTTCACGGCCATCTTAACTCCCGAACAGCGGTGTTTTGCCGTAGAGCATCTGGAGCTAAAATCGGACACTCGAGTAGGCAAACAACGCTGAGACCTCCATAGCAGTTAACACAGTGAGGGAGTATAGCATACGTGGGATAGGCATAAGACTAGCCTACACTTAAAAAAGGTCAGGGAATAATGAAAGTATTTCAAAAAATTGGGCAGACTAGAAGGGCCGAATGGTTCTTATCTGCCGTCACTTTCTATGTTTCCAACATAAAGAGGACGAGCCATGAAAAATTTGAAATACACTGGGGAACTAAATACCATTTTAATAAGAGATTTATACCCGGTCCGTCTTCACCAGAAGCACAGGGGCCCCACAGTGGTGCCTATGTGCCCAGGCCAACAGGGGAGATCCTTTGAAAGATCCAAAGATTACCAAAGTTTAGGAGATCCAAAGCTTACTTGCTTAGGGCCCTCAAAGATCTCCCTCACTGGTCCAAAGGCACTTCGTTAGTGAGAGGGAGGGAAGACATGGAAGGCAGTTCCTGCCGCGAGCATCCTCATCCGACACAGCATTCTGCTCATGGGAGGAGTGAAGACAGCCTGCAGCAAGAGGAGCTGGAGGCTATAGATCCCTACTCACCATCGAACCACCTTCACCAATGATAACAAAAAGAGTGGGGGGGACATGAAGCTTTTTATTTTTATTTTAATAAAAATAACAAAAAAGCCCTTATCTCTATGCACCTCCCCCACACACACAGCATTCCTCACACACTGCTTCACTCACACACATCACCCCTCACATACCCACACCACCCATCACACACACAGCACCCGGGCTGGACTGGGGAAACAATTCGTCCCAGGCATTTTTTATTCACAGCGGCCCACTGAAAAGAGGGCGGGGCCAGGTAGGGTGTGTTTTGTCATCCCCAATGACAAGCACGCCCCATCTTAAAGTGAGCATGTTGGTTCAATGCTCTTCCAGGGCATGAGAAAAGGGCCCTGTATTTGTTCTGCACAGCGCAAGCAAATTTAATAACATGATTGCGTTGTGTTTGCTTAAAACTTGTCTCAGGGGTTTCCATAATTAGGATACTCACTGTATCCCATTTATGGAGACACTATGTGTTTGCTTACATGGAATCTAGTGTGTGCGTAGGGGATCTAGAGTGTGTATGTCAGAAATGTAGTGTGTGTGTAGGTGGTGCAGCATCTGTGTGTAGGAGATCTAGTGTGTGTTTTAAGGACTCAGGAGTGTGTATAGGAGATCTAGTGAGTGTGTGTGTGTCTATAGAGGATTCAGAATGTATATAGAGATCTAGTGTGTGTATATCTGTAGATGATCCAGAGAGAGGTGTACTGTTTTCCCTCCTAGTAAATCTCACATTTGATGATGGACCACAGGTTCTCAATGGGGTTCAGATCAGGTGAACAAGGAGGCCATGTCATTAGATTTTCTTCTTTTATACCCTTTCTTGCCAGCCACGCTGTGGAGTACTTGGACGCGTGTGATGGAGCATTGTCCTGCATGAAAATCATGTTTTTCTTGAAGGATGCAGACTTCTTCCTGTACCACTGCTTGAAGAAGGTGTCTTCCAGAAACTGGCAGTAGGACTGGGATTTGAGCTTGACTCCATCCTCAACCCGAAAAGGCCCCACAAGCTCATCTTTGATGATACCAGCCCAAACCAGTACTCCACCTCCACCTTGCTGGCGTCTGAGTCGGACTGGAGCTCTCTGCCCTTTACCAATCCAGCCACGGGCCCATCCATCTGGCCCATCAAGACTCACTCTCATTTCATCAGTCCATAAAACCTTAGAAAAATCAGTCTTGAGATATTTCTTGGCCCAGTCTTGACGTTTCAGCTTGTGTGTCTTGTTCAGTGGTGGTCGTCTTTCAGCCTTTCTTACCTTGGCCATGTCTCCAGTGCACTCCAGTGATGTTGCAGCTCTGAAATATGGCCAAACTGGTGGCAAGTGGCATCTTGGCAGCTGCACGCTTGACTTTTCTCAGTTCATGGGCAGTTATTTTGCGCCTTGGTTTCTCCACACGCTTCTTGCGACACTGTTGACTATTTTGAATGAAACGCTTGATTGTTCGATGATCACGCTTCAGAAGCTTTGCAATTTTAAGAGTGCTGCATCCCTCTGCAAGATATCTCACTATTTTTGACTTTTCTGAGCCTGTCAAGTCCTTCTTTTGACCCATTTTGCCAAAGGAAAGGAAGTTGCCTAATAATTATGCACACCTGATATAGGGTGTTGATGTCATTAGACCACACCCCTTCTCATTACAGAGATGCACATCACCTAATATGCTTAATTGGTAGTAGGCTTTCGAGCCTATACAGCTTGGAGTAAGACAACGTGCATAAAGAGGATGATGTGGTCAAAATACTCATTTGCCTAATAATTCTGCACTCCCTGTAGTTCGGCAAACAAACTAAATACCGAACAACCAGGCCACCCATGCGAGGAGCGTGGCATCAATTAACCTCCCCAACCTGGTTCACACTCTCTGATTGCAAACACACTAACAAACTGGGTGATCTCCTAGGTGGCCGCCATTCGGCATAAGAACACTTGCCAGTGGCCATCTTAGCATACAAATTATACCAGCGGTGTTTGGTTGTCGAGTGTCTGGAACCCAAATCGGACACTCAACGGCATGAACACCGCAGAGACTTCCATCCTCGTGTAAGTTTGTGGGAACTCAAGGGAACAGAGCAGCATTCGGTAGAAAGAATTATACGAACGAGAGGAATTGCACAAACTAAGACACAAACCATAATTTTATGTACTTTCATGCATTTCAACTTCCCGAACAGAGACCAACTGCACAGCCAAAACCCATGGAACTATTCTTGGCATACACCTCGTGTGCTGTCGGTAAAACTAAGACCTCCATAATATTTTCTAACCCCTGAACCGATCTGGGTGATTTTTTAATATGTTGCCCCCCCCCCCCCCCTCCCCCCCAGATCTGGGCTTTTGGAGGATGTTGGAATTATGAGTGTATGGCATGTTTTGGGGGTATTTCCAGAAAATATGAAAATTCCGATTTTTTTTTCTGTTCGGAGATAATTGAGTCGAGACATTAATTGACTCAATTATCTTCTGAGCAGAGGGGAGGGATTGTGTGTAATGTATGGGAGTCACTTATTACTTGCCTCTGTCTGTATTGGTTGTTTTATATTTTTACCAGTGCCCCACAAGGTCCACCTGGGTGGTAACCTTTGGGGCAAAACCTGCATAAAAGGCCAGCCTGGCCATTAAAGGATCAGTTCAGCTCCTAATACTGAGTGTCATCCAGTTATTGGCAAGGATGATGGGATATTCATGTTTCATCTTGTATTTATGCCTGCTGTCCTGAAGTATCGTGTTTGTTCCTGAGCAGCTGTTGCAGTAACCAGCGAGAAGAAGCCCTGCTACCATTGCTCTCTGCTACAAACAGTGTTTGTGTATAGATCATGTCTGTACATTTTCACTGGTCAGTTGTCTGCCATTTAGGAGTTAAATCATTTTTGTTTCTGTTTATGCATCTATAGCCACACCTCCCTGGCTGTGACGGACACAGTCTGTATGAAAACAAAATAGTTTCATTTTCAACCAGATGTAACCTACTTTAAAGTTTGTATCCCCTGCCATATAAATTGAGCTTTAATTACATACAGGAGATTCCTGTAGGGTCTAGCAGGAGAGGCAGAGATAAGAAATTCTAAATTACACAGAATTTACAATAAATGAAGTGTAAACATTAGATGTCTCTATACAGGAAGTGTTTAGGAAGGCTGTGCAAGTCACAAGCATGGAGGTGTGACTAAGGGTGTATTAACAAAGTGATTTAACTCCTAAATGGCAGAGAATTGAGAAGTGAGACTGAAGGGGCATGATCTATACACCAAAACTGCTTCATTAAGCTAAAGTGATTTTTGTGACTACAGTGTTTCTTCAAACAGAATAATAAATAAATAATTTAGAGACCAGTTAATGTAACTGATATGATTGCAAAGCCCACAAACTAGTAAACATTATCCAGTCAACCTGACTGATACAATGCCATTATACTGGCAAGTTAAAATACATTTACACACATTATAGCAATCAATTTATTGCAAACCTGGCAGATCTGGTTTTGTAAAGTCATCATATTATAAGCTTTTATATTTTATATGTGTATGGGCTGTGTTTGTACTGACGTGTATAAACGTTTATTTTGGATTAAGTTTTTAATGTGAACGTGACTTTTGCTCATATTGTAGGATAAGAAGCAAGCAATGTAGCAATTCTAGCTATTTAATATTCCTTATTAAGGAATCAACACAGTAAAGGAGGAGACTATGTTAAAAAGAACAACTACCACGACAAGAGGAGATAGTCTTAAATTAGAGGGGCTGAGGTTTAAAAATAATATCAGGAAGTATTACTTTACTGAGAGGGTAGTGGATGCATGGGATAGCCTTTGAAGTGGTATAGGTTAACACAGTAAAGGAGTTTAAGCATGCGTGGGATAGGCATAAGGCTATCCTAATTATAAGATAAGGCCAGAGACTAATGAAAGTATTTAGAACATTGGGCAGACTAGATGGGCCGAATGGTTCTTATCTTCCGTCACATTCGATGTTTCTATGTAATTGAACTTAAGTATTTCCTACTGCAGTCATAGGACTAGTTATTTTTCACGTTTTAATGCTATTGACATTGTAATGATAATCCCTTAATTTCTTTCCCCCTTTTGCTTAAAGAATTGTAAGTGATGTCACCCCTTTCTGCCAAGTACAAGAGCCAGCATGGCTAAGTCTGCACAGTGCTGCGTAATAGCAGTAAAAGGTGAGGAATTGTTCGGAAGGTCTCAGAACACAAGTTAGGAAAGTGAAAGACACCCGATGCTGAATTAAATTATCTTTATTATACGAATGTCCAGTTATAGCCAGACAGCACTATTGGATATGTGCATGTTATTTTATAATCATTTATACTGTATGCTTCTCTTGTATTTTAGACTGAGCATTTTCCAAAGAATTCAAGCTGATTTCTTACAAATATCTACTGGAAGTTTATTTAGTCTTGTTATATCTGTTTACATTTCTGTTTTCTACATGGATGAATTTGAATTAAATGTGAATATTGCTAAACTGGAAAAAAAACTGGAAAAAGTCAACTTTGCTTTCAGTTTTACAGCTCGAGCATTCCATTTAAAATTCAGTTTGAATTCACTTGATATTCTCCCATTAGTAAATAACTCTGCTAAGACTGACGGACGATGGTACATTTTATCCGTTATGTTTAATTTTACAGGTGCCTATCCTATCCAAATGGAAAGAGCCAACAAGACTACAGTGAATGAATTTATTCTGCTGGCATTTTCCCAGTTTAACCAGTTTCAGATATTATTATTTCTGGTACTGTTACCGGTGTATCTAACATGTGTCATCGGGAACATTACCATAGTTGTCTTGACTAAGGTTGAAGCCTCACTCCACAGTCCCATGTACTTCTTTATTAGTGTATTTGCAACTTTGGCGATTCTGTTTGTATCAGTTACTGCCCCCAAACTCCTGGAGAATCTCATTGGGATCAATAACAAGATATCTTTTACTGGCTGTTTTACACAGTTGTATGCAATCAATTCACTGGGGACAACAGAATGCTATCTCCTGGCGGTAATGGTGTATTGGAAGTATTACTTTACTGAGAGGGTAGTGGATGCATGGAATAGCCTTCCAGCTGAAGTGGTAGAGGTTAACACAGTAAAGGAGTTTAAGCATGCGTGGGATAGGCATAAGGCTATCCTAACTATAAGATAAGGCCAGGGACTAATGAAAGTATTTAGAAAACTGGGCAGACTAGATGGGCCGAATGGTTCTTATCTGCCGTCACATTCTATGTGTATGATCGAGAATTGGCTATTAATAATCCTTTGAGATATGGAGCTCTTACAAGCCAAGCATTTTGTATCATGATGGCTACTATCCCATGGTTAGGTGGCTTTGTGGTTACTCTACCTCCTACAATACTGACGGCTGACTTGGAATTCTATGGTCAAAATACAATCAATCACTTTCTTTGTGACTTTTCTCCATTGCAGAACATAGCCTCTTCTAATCCTTCTCTTAGCAACAAGGCTACAAGCATAGGTTCAATTTGTGCCAGTATTATCCCCTTCTTTGTGATTTTAGGAAAATTAATATATTTGTAGATTGCATTTTTTTATAGTTTATTATTTTGATGTAATACAATATATATACCTGAAAATTAAAATTGGACAATTTCAGTTTTCCTTGTGAAAAGTAAAACTCTGAGGTTATATGTGGGAGTACCCCTTGCATGGGGACTGTCATATAAGGCCAAGTGTGGCACCATTAAAATCAGTTCCTCTTCACCCTGAACATAGAGCCTTGTCTCATGTGAGGATGGGAAATCTATATTCATTCTGGGGATTGCTAAACTCCATCTACTCCCCTGAGTTCTAATCACTGGCTCTTATAAGAGCTGTTCCTGCAATGCTCTCTGGAGTAGGAGAGGTTCACCCACTGGAAGCTGGATCCTGGTCTTGGCTCCAGGGTGGGTCGAGGACGGTGAGACCCCAGCCAAGCTGTGGCAGCTAAGGGGCTGCTGTGCTGATGGTGTATTGGAGTCCTTGGTGAGCACTAGGAGCATTGACTGATGAAGGCACCCGGTCGGGGTGCCAGGCGGTCCGTCACAAGTCTTACCCTGGAGCTTGTTCCCATCATCCAGATAAATGATCTCACTGAACAGTGCCCTTCTAAGATGAATATAATCGAACACAGGTGATGATGGAAGTTCAGTGGTGTTCGGGAGTTTCTGTGCCCGATTTTAGTTCCATGAGACTCATGTGCGTTCATGTGAACAAGATGGCCGCCACCTTGTGGTTGTCCATAGGAATTGCAGCCACCCAGATGAACAATTAGAACACTGCGGTGAGAAATGTTCCAAGTTGTTAATAGGTGTTAACAAGCTCCAGTGTGGTCTCTGGTTCGTGCGGCTGTTCGGTAATTCGAAGTGCCGCTTCGAAAGTTCAAAGTGTGGTCATACAACTCCAAAAAGGCACACACAGTATTTTCAACCAGGGTTTAACACAGAGGCCACAGTCACAGGGTAGGAGACTGGCAAACAGACCCCTCCAAAAACCAGTGGCGAGGTCATCTTCGCCACAAATACGCAATTGCTTTTTTTGTTACAAAGGATTCAGAG
This sequence comes from Pelobates fuscus, assembly GCF_036172605.1. Taxonomy (NCBI): domain Eukaryota; kingdom Metazoa; phylum Chordata; class Amphibia; order Anura; family Pelobatidae; genus Pelobates; species Pelobates fuscus. The sequence goes on along the minus strand of NC_086329.1, from coordinate 111,944,100 downwards.
CCAAATTACATAAAAAGTGAATACTGCTTCAAAACTATACTTTGCCATTTATTTTTCCAAGTGTAAATGTTGTGTTTGCAGCATTAACAAGGAAGCCAACAAGACAAATCCAACATAACCGTTCGCATTTACGAACTGCATTGTGTATTGTGAACAAGGCCTCGAATGGCTAAACATATCCACATGAGGAGGTCACTCCCAGTCATAGAGTTTCCCAGCAGAATCATAGTGACAACATGAAAACATCCCACAGGTAGCGTCTCCAAGGACCATTAGCACTGTACGATGAATTTGGAACAGAGATAGATAGAAATATATAACTGGAGTCCATCATAGCAGTGACTAGCAGTTTATCATTACTTATCACTAGCCGCAAGTGACAGGTAAGTACACACTGACAAGTGAGCATGGACTTCATTCATTAAACAGTAAGTGAGTCAAGAACCAACTCAAACACAAAATTTGGGTAAAAAACAACAACATTTATTATACTAATCAGTTTAAATTTTGTTATCCCAGATTTTCCAAGTTATTAGTTAGTTCTATTTATTTTCACGTCAGAGAGATGTAAAATATTTTTCAAATTCTGTAGATTATATTTTTCATATATAACAGAAAATAAAACCTGAGGAATGCAATGAGTGGACTGAAGACAATGCTAAGGTTTCATGACTTAGATTGTAAATACCCAGCACTCTGGTAAAACAAGATGAGGTTACAGAATCAGAAATAGTGGCACCTCTCAGAATCTTACTGAGAAATGTTTCAAATTCCAAAGATGTCCACAAGAGTGTGAGCTTAATCTACAGAGGGATGTATTATAAAACATTACAGCGCTTAATTCTACATACTTTCTAAAGGGACAATCTGGGCAGAGTGACTGGTTATATGAGGTTAGGACTAGAAAGAATTTTAGAAAATGAGAAAAAAGGTTTTAGTCACCTGCATTAAACTGTATCTGTCTCACAGAACAGAAGGTATGTGCATTGTGTTGGTCCTACGTTGGTAAAGGCTTACATTATTATTATTAAAGGAATGCTAACATGTTTAAGTGTTGAAGAAAAAAGGCTTAGAGAAATAATTAAACTTACTGTAAAATAGCATTGTGACAGTCTCCTATCTGCAGCCCAATCCTCTAGCTGTGAGAGCATCAATCATGAAAAATTATTGATGAGGACCTATAGTGCATGAGGAGCAATCACTCTAATACACCAATCTAATGTATCTCGCAGACAAGTATTGAGGTGAGGCATTCGGTATCACATTCGGTTCCATCATGCTGTGTCTGAGAAATTCAAATGTGAAGACCCTCATAGATTGGAGGCCTTAAGTGGGAAGAACCTCTAATGGCTGTCTGTATTGCAGCAACTACATGCATGTTTTTGTCTGAGTTAAAACACTGTCATTTCTCAGAATTTGTTACATTATCTGAGATTACATGTTAACAGCCACGGCATTAACATGTAATGTTTTTAGTTTTTAGAGTCCATTTAATATCTTTACAATAAAATCTAATAATCGTAACATTTCTGCTAGTAAAATAATTTAGGAGTTTAGCCACTGAAAAGTGAGTTGAACTGAAGCCCTTGAAATCCTTTTTGTTTTACTTTCAGCAGAATATTAATTTCTTCAGAGATTTACTGATAAAAGGTCACTCATACCGAACAATCCAAAGGTGGATATTAACAAGTATCGGCAAAATAGGAAAGAGTCATTGTGGCCACAAGTCTGCAGCTTCTTGAAAATGATCTGATCTGAATCCTCCTAACCCTGGGAGCCGATGGATTCGGATTATATAGAGGTCACTGGAGCCATTGCTACACTAATGATTTATAGAACATTGATCATCCAGTGATTTAGGTATTTTTTCAGGATGAGATCATCGAAGACATGGCTGAGTTTTCATTACAATGCGACCGGTATTAAACAATGATTAAACGTGGACATGTTCAGCCATTAAGCACATTTGAACAGTAATGCTAAATCACTAAGACTAACTTTTTCTAGAAACATAGAAATATAAACGGAAAGATACTCCATCACGTAACCTCTTTACTAACGAGCACTTTGTGCTTAAAACATTTTAGCATAGTGTTTATTTGAAGCAAGGGATGCATAGCTAGCATATAAAGAAATCACAACACCGCAATTACAGATCGATTTGTATAGATTGCTGTGCAGACAAATGTAAAAATGTGCACATATATTCATTAATCCTCTATTAACAATATGTGGGAAAGGAAACGCTGCATTCTTCATCTTCCAATATTTCACACAGAGTCGGAAATGTTAACATGAAAACAGAAACACAGTCGCTTTTACTCACATACAGTCGGAGTGACAAAAATAGATAAATAAAAATGGTCCTGAAAGCATTGCTAGCAGTGCCGCTTACTGGGAATGGCAATACAAAGTAAAATGTCTGCATTGATTATAACGAGCACATATAGTAAATACAGTTAAATCATATATTTCTAAAATAAAGGTATTTCAACCTGCAACAGCAATCATCATACTATTGTATCGGCACTATTGGCTTTTGGAAGAAACGTCTGTCCCTCTACAGGTTCCTCATCGTAACTGGAGTATAAATCAGGGTGACTGAGGCTTTTCATACTGAAAAATACATGAAAATGTTTAGATGATAGAACATCAGATTGACGTACTTCAATCCATTAGAAAGACGTTTGGCACGAATGGCGTTTGGGAACGCACAATGCCCAATGTAAACACCGCCTATTAAGCATTTACTGTAGTTTTTATTTTCTTATTTTTTTAAACCCTGCAATGGGTGAGGCCAACAACACAGCAAAAGACACGTTTTTCCTAGTGTCCTTTTCGGACTTTCCGCAGTTGCAGTTAATCCTCTTCGTTTTGATACTTCTAATGTATATTATAAGTGTAACTGGGAATTGTGCAATTATTGTCCTAGTTAAGGTGGATCCATCTCTTCATACCCCAATGTATTTTTTTATAAGCGCTTTTGCAACTTTGGAAATTTTATTTGTTTCTGTCACTGTTCCAAGGCTCCTGTCTAGTCTTATTTCTACCAGCAATTCCATATCTTTCATTGTTTGTTTTGCACAATTATATGCTTTCAATGCTTTAGGGGTGACCGAGTGTTGTCTCCTTGCTGTCATTGCCTTTGATCGAGATTTGGCTATCAACAACCCCTTACGGTATTCAGCCATCATGACTCGTGAATTCTGTGTCTGGCTGGCCATTTTACCGTGGATTGGTGGCTTCAGCATTGGATTAATCCCCATTATCTTTACAGCCAGTTTAAACTTCTGTGGTTCTCATGAAATTAACCATTTTTACTGTGACTTGTCAGCTTTGCAGACTCTATCTTGTTCTAGCACTTTAGTTGGGAATGTGGTTACAAGCTTTATCACTGCCCTGGCTGGATTAGTCCCATTCCTGATTATTATTGGATTCTACATCCATATTATCGTAACTGTTTTCAAAATGAAGAGTGCCGAAAGCAAGCAGAAAGCGTTGTCCACCTGTTCATCCCATCTTGTGGTAGTCAGCCTATTTTATGGGACTGTTATCATTATGTACATACGACCTCGATTCAGCCATTATGACAAGTTTCTTGCCCTCATATACACAGTCATCATACCGCTGCTGAACCCTTTTATTTATACCTTAAGAAATCGGGATGTAAAGGGAGCTATTATGAGAGCAAACCTGTAATAATGTCACAATATATATAGGTGTCACTGAAAATATAAGAAAACCATCAATATTATAGCTAGTTAATCTCTAATGTCATAGAAAGATGTGTTTATCCAGCCTTCTATTTTTTGTTAAGGAACCCAGAAAGATTTAGATAGTTATCGGATGTCCATTCAATTGACAATACATGCATTGATGAAGCTGACAATAAAAGGAGATGAATTGACTATTGTGAAAATGACAATGGCAAATTCTAGAAATATATTGTGTTAAGACATGGATCTTAAACAGAATGTTCACCTGTCAGAAGAGTCTAAATACACCAAAATAATTTATCACAAACAAGTTTTAGTGAGCGAAGAGTGGGGAGAATATAGAAAATAGTAGATGGTCCAACTGAGGGTGGTTTATGTTTAGGTAGAAACTAGTAAATCATATCATTTTTTCTAGGCAGCGTTTGCTAAAGTAGTTACAAGCCCCCCGACATTTTGTCAGCTTCTATTTTGACGCCTGGTTAACCTGCCAATTCTTTGGATGGACCCACCCTCTTTACTGGCAGGTCTAGCCCCTTTGGGTGTCGTCAGTGGACTCTAATGTTGGGGTTATGCAGTTATTTAACAGAGATTGCAAAGTTATTATTACTTTTCTTTTTCTAGTGAGTCTTTGTTTTATGTAATAAAAATGAATGTGAAAAAAAAGTACATTTTATTGCAGTGTTTGTTTCTGACTGCTAAAAAGTATGTTGTATCTCTTTACAAATTTTGATATACATGAAATTAATGCTTTTGAATTTAGTTGTTAAGAGCTTTATAGCAATGTTAGGTGATCGAAAACTTTAGGGACTGCCTGCTACCCATCAATCATCTGCAAATGACATAGTTACATAGTTACATAGTTACATAGTTACATAGTTACATAGTTAGATAGCTGAAAAGAGACTTGCGTCCATCGAGTTCAGCCTTCCTCACATTTGTTTTTTGCTGTTGATCCAAAAGAAGGCAAAAAACCCAGTCTGAAGCACTTCCAATTTTGCAACAAACTAAGAAAAAATTTATTCTTGACCCCAAAATAGCAGTCAGATGTCTCCTTGGATCAAGCAGCTAATTGGAAATTATATCCCTGTATGTTATGTTTTTGCAAGTATTTATCCAATTGCAGTTTAAACATCTGTAGTGACTCTGACAAACCCACCTCTTCAGGCAGAGGATTCCATATCCTTATTGCTCTTACTGTAAAAAAAAAACCTTTTCTTTGCCTTAGATGAAATCTCCTTTCTTCCAGCCTAAATGTGTGACCTCGTGTCCTATGTATAGCCCTGTTTATGAATAGATTTCCAGATAATAGTTTGTATTGACCCCGAATATATTTGTATAATGTTATCATATCCCCTCTGAGGTGCCGTTTTTCTAAACTGAAGAGATTTACATTTTTTAACCTTTCTTTGTAACTAAAATGCTCCATTCCTTTTATCAATTTTGTAGCTCGTCTCTGCACTTTTTCTAATGCCAAGATATCCTTCTTTAGAACAGGTGCCCAATATTTGAACAGCATATTCAAGATGTGGTCTTACCAGTGATTTATAAAGAGGCAAAATTATATTTTCATCCTGAGAATTTATGCCCCTATTTATACATGACAAAATCTTACTGGCCTTAGCAACGGCAGATTGACATTGCATATTGCTGCCTAATTTGTTGTCTATAACAATTCACAAATCCTTCCCGTGTGTGGTTATTCCTAGTTCACTACCATTTAGGGTGTAAATGGCTTGTGCATTCTTAACCCCGAAGTGCATAACTTTGCATTTTTCTACGTTAAATTTCATCTGCCATTTTAGTGCCCAGTCCCCCAATCTATCTAAATCCCTTAGCAGCAAAGCAATATCCTGCTCACATTTTATTACTTTACAAAGTTTTGTGTCATCTGCAAACACTGAAACATTTGATAGCAGTATCACAATCAACCATCAATATTTCAATGTTGCTCATTAGGTGGGACACAGACAAGAGGTGGGTAAATCAAGTATAGCACATTTATTAAAGTTATAGTAAAACCTTACATGTATGCTTAAAATCATCCACATAAGCACAAGCACAACCAATTTCAACCCGAGTCTTCATTAAGGTGTATAACAGTGAATGAGAACAATTTTCCTTAAATGCCTTCCCAAAGTCTCTTTGAGAAATCCAATTTAATTTGGTTATGTGGATGGTTTTAAGCATGAATGTAAGATTTTAATATACTTTTCATACATTTGCTATACTTGATTTTAACCACCTATTGTTTATGTCCCACCTTATAATCAACATTGAAATATTGAGGGACATTTAGAAGACACTTACTGATGGTGATACTTAGCACTAAAAAATAAATTGATGGTCGATTATGATACTGCTAACCCACTGCTATCTAATAGAGATGATACTGATGGCTCCTTAAATAGTGAGTGTAACCAGTATCTGTTTACACAACAAACTGTGAATCATAATACACCATGAGATGTCTTCTCCTTTATTTTATATTGGCTGGTCGTGTTAGCTGTTCACTCTCAGCCTGCCTGCCCAGTCTTGCACCACCAGATTTGGCTCAGAGAGAGAGCTTTCTGCAAGAGAAGATAGGTGATAGAAACCTTTTTAAAAAATAAACTTTGTGTTGGATGTCTTAGAATTAGCTTGGACCTCATGTAAGAAGTCAATTTTCAAATGCTTACAATGGAGGATGACAGGGAATTATTTGCATCATAGCCAGTACAATAAGTTGTGTTCCTTTAAAGGTGTCAATTTGATGACATGAACAATTTATGCTTCCTTAAAAAGTAGTAAAGGCTGCAAAATATCAACATATACTTTCTGTGTTGGTGTAGGTAAATGTCCCTTAGCAAAGGATGACTTCAAAGAATACTCCAAACCCTTAAACCACATATATCAAGTAGGGGGATATTGCACTACTTTTGAACATTAATTATCAGTAAATATGATATATTTAAAGGGACACTATAGTCACCTGAACAACGTTAGCTTAATGAAGCAGTTTTGGTGTATAGAACATGCCCCTGCAGCCTCACTGCTCAATCCTCTGCCATTTAGGAGTTAAATCCCTTTGTTTATGAACCCTAGTCACACCTCCCTGCATGTGACTTGCACGGCCTTCCATAAACACTTCCTGTAAAGAGAGCCCTATTTAGGCTTTCTTTATTGCAAGTTCTGTTTAATTAAGATTTTCTTATCCCCTGCTATGTTAATAGCTTGCTAGACCCTGCAAGAGCCTCCTGTATGTGATTAAAGTTCAATTTAGAGATTGAGATACAATTATTTAAGGTAAATTACATCTGTTTGAAAGTGAAACCAGTATTTTTTTTTCATGCAGGCTCTGTCAATCATAGCCAGGGGAGGTGTGGCTAGGGCTGCATAAACAGAAGCAGAAAAGTGATTTAACTCCTAAATGACAGTGAATTGAGCAGTGATCTATACACTAAAACTGCTTTATTTAGCTAAAGTAATTTAGGTGACTATAGTGTTCCTTTAACCCCTTAAGGACTGAGCCAAATGTAAACATTGGAATCCAAACAAAACATAAACAAAACCTGGAATTTTCGCTATATGTCTGTCCAACCAAAATTCACCTCTTTCATATTAAGTGCACCCACACTCATTATATATCATTTTATTTAGTGGAAACAGGGCTTTCATTTAACATCAAATATTTAGCTCTGAAACATAATTTAATATGAATAAAATATAAAAAATGGGAGAAAATAAATGTTATTTTTTTAGTTCTAAGTGACATTTTAACTGTGAATGTCATAATACTGTTTGCTTTTACTGCAATAAAATACACATATTTGTCTTCAGCGATGTCTCACGTGTATAACAGTACCCCCATGTACAGGTTTTATGGTGTTTTGGGAAGTTACAGGGTCAAATATAGCATGTTACATTTTTCATTTTTTTCACATTGAAATTTGCCGGATTGGTTACGTTGCCTTTGAGACCATATGGTAGCCCAGGAGTGATAATTACCCCCATGATGGCATAGCATTTGCAATAGTAGACAACCCAAGGTATTGCAAATGGGGTATGTCCAGTCTTTTTTACTAGCCACTTGGTCACAATCAGCCGTATTAGTCCAGTGATGTAGATGTAAAAGAACAGATACAATATGTATCTTGTAATACCTTTTTTTTTTTTTGAACTAACAAAATTTTTTAATGACATGCTTTCGGGAGAACCTCCCCTTCTCAAGTCTGAAGCATTTCTGAGCAAGACGACACATAGAATTCAAAGTTGAGTTGTGATACAGGGGTTAAAGCGACATGACTGCAGATAAGACAGGGTTGTTAAAAAAAAGACACCATTCTTGCAAAGGGTCATAAATATCTTTCTAAAAAGCAGAGAGAGGGGGGAGAGAGAGAGAAAAAAAACAAGCAGACAGTGCAGAAGATGGTACATTTTATACATACACACACACACATACACAAAAATATGTATATGCGAACGCATAAACACATGAACACATATACATATACATACACACAAACACATATACATACATGCACATGAACTTAAATACACAAATATAAATGCACAGTCACATATATAAGCATACATGCATACGAGTATGGGAAAGCATAGGTCTACACATAGTACTTTGTATATTGATAGAATAAACATATTGGAATGCATTTTAAAGTGTTGATACATATGACAGTACAGTAAGATAATGTGGGGGAGTGTTCATGTAAAGTGTTGGTGGCAGAACTGGAAGCCCAAATCAATATTTAGCCCTCTATTCTTGCTGTTAAACAATTGGATCATTCTGGCTTCAAAGGTTTTTCTTTCTTGGGTATTTTTAAAAACCCCTTTTAGTACTTTGATTTTTAGGTCCTTCATTGAGTGGCCAGGCTGGGTAAAGTGGTGTCCCCCAGTGCAGTAGGATTCTTCTGTAGTATTCATCCTATACTGGATGCGCAGGGCTCTTGCTTGTTTGTTTTCAGAATATGTACATACGGATTTAAGAAACAAATCTAGTTTTTATCCAAATAATTTTATTTCAGATGAGATGGTTACGTTCGAAAAATCAGTAATGCAAGAAATAACTAAAATTCAAACAAACAAACACAAACATATGAATTTAAATAAAGAAGAATGGCAGGCTCTAAAAAAACTACAAGAAGACAAGTGCCCAAGATACATAAAGACCAGAAAAATCCACCAGGAAGACCGATAGTTGCTGGAATTGATTCAGTTTCCAGCAGACTATCAGAATACATTGAAAAATGCCTTCAACCAATCATACAAACCACTGCCAGCCATTTAAAAGACACAGTAAATATTTTACAAATTTTAGATAAAATTAAGTGGGAACCCAACTATATCTTGGTGACTTCAGATGTGAGTTCCCTGTATACGATAATTAATCATCAGAAAGGTTGTGAAGCTACAGAATTTTTTCTAACAGAATCTAAAAGGTTTCCAAAGGACCAAATAGATTTCATCATGCAGGGGATAGAGCTGATCCTGAAGAGCAATTATTTTTGTTCCCGGAGGAGTTTAATCTCCAGACTTGCGGTACAGCTATGAGAACCAGATTTGCACCAAGCTATGCAAATCTTTTTATGGCGTATTGGGAAAATTTGTTCATCTTTAAAAATAATAGCTGGAGTGTAAATCTGATCACATACCATAGATACATAGATGATATATTTTTTATTTGGAAGGGAGAAATAGAAGAACTAAGTTTATTTTTGGAACATCTTAACAAAAATGATCGGGGCATATTTTTAACAACTGTTTTTAGTGATTTAGAAGTAATTTTTTTGGGATATTAAGTTTTTTTATAGAAAATTACGTTATTAACACCAAGTTATTAACTGTTTTTTTTTTTAATAAGTAGATGTAAACAATTATATATAACTCAATAGCTGTCACTTTTCTCCGTGGTTGAGGAATGTGCCTAGGCCACTGTTACTCAGGATGAGGAGAAACTGCTCTAATATGAACAATTACCTCGCTCAAGCAGATAAAATTAAAAATCAGTTCATAGAGAAATTATATGTTTCAACACAGCTAGAAGAATCAATTTTAGAAGTAAAAAGTAAAGACCGAGCATCTCTCCTAGAATATAAATCTAAACCACAAAGTAAAACAAAATTGGAAGTCCCCTTTATTTGCAACTACAACAAAAATAAAAAGCAAATAAAGAGAACAATAAATAAATTCTGGCCAATATTAAGAAAAGATCCCATGCGATATAATATCCTCCAAGAAAAAACAAAAATTATATTTAGAGGAGAAAAAAAGCATGAAACAAATATTAGTAAAAAAAAAACATATAAAATTTAATTATTCAAAAACATTCTGGGAATTTTTTGTTTTTAAAGTGGACTCTGCCTGGTGTGCAGAAACACCAAAAGTGAGAAAACACACATAAAGACATTTAAAGATCCACACGATAAAAAGAAAACATATAAAACTCAAGATATGATAACATGCTTCCAAAAAAATTATTTATCTTTTAACTTGCACACAGGGCCGGACTGGGGATATGGAGCAGCCCTGGAAACAAATCTATGCCAGCCCCATAAGTCATCGTGGTATGTAGTGTGTGTTAAATATATATATATATATATATAACGTTTCAGCTCCATTGTGGAACTTTCATCAGGACACTAACAACACTTAAAAAATTAAAGGCTTAAATAGGAAGCTACATTAAGGTAAGTACTCATTTTTACAGGTGGAGCTCATTCCCCGATCCCGCCTGGTGCGCTAAGGTTGCATGTTTGTTCACTTCCGGGTATGGGCATGTGATAAATTACTGCAGAGAGACCGTTCTGATTGGTCAGGCACACCACGTTTCTCGGGTAACCATGGGCGCATTACCTCATTGGTTAGTCCCCTGTGTACACCGAAGGGAACAGTGCAGCCTTGCACTCCACCATATGGGACACAGTGAGGCACAACAAAGCGACGCAAGGGGAGGACGTAGGACCAGTAGCACAGATGCTGCACTGCTGGAGACCAATTAGAGAACAAAAACACATACCACCAACACCCAGCCCTCTACTACCGATCACCTATAACCACAAAATAGGGGGGGGGGGGAATCCCCACAAGAGCATGGCCACTCTCGGAAGGCCGGGGACATATACCTATACACACAGCCCTTCAGAATGGGATGATACGACCTCTGTATTCGCTACTAGATGGCAAACCATGCACCACGCAGATAATACTCCGATACCTACAACTGAAACATTTCTACAATACGCTTTGCAATAGAGACTGATTACACCGAGACCTCACGTGTTTTGAGGAATGCTGCGCAAATGCCACCACGCTAGACAAAACGATCTCCACACTATACAATATCTTTTAACCGGACATCTAACAGAACACGACACGTTCCGCAGAAAATGGGAGACACTCCTTGCTAAACCACTCACACATCAACAGTGGGATAAAGCATTAATATGGCATCACAGGAGCACTATCAGCTCACAATTCCAGGAAACAAACTACAAGCTGTTGGCAACTTGGTATAGAACCCCATCCCTTCTCCACAGGATATTCCCAGCGATATCACCAATGTGTTGGAGATGCCTAACTGAACTGGGCACCATGATGCACATCTGGTGGGAATGTAGCACAATCACCCAGTATTGGGAAATGATTAGACTTAACATACAGGAGATCCTAGGGGACATGACCGAATGGACAGCCGAACTGGCCCTACTCCACATATCACCGAAGTCGATCTCCCTGTATAAAAGATCGATCTTAAGACACCTATTGAACACTGCTAAAGCGCTCATGCCAGTATACTGGAAAAAATCAGAAATACCCTGGAGAGAAGAATGGATACGCGGAGTGGAGGAAATACAGGGAGCGGAGGGGATGCACGCATCCCTTCTGGGCAGGGCCAGCAAACACGCGGAGACCTGGCTACCATAGTTCATGTTCATCTCTGGGGGTCTCTAGGTAAGTTGCCTGCAAGAGAAGGAGGCACCTGCATGGGGGCTGGTGCTCTGGACCGGGCTCTCAGCATCACGGGAGTATAGGGCGAGACACCCCCACCCACGCCATACCCCCACACCGCCCTCATTTCTTCTTCCTCCCCCCTTTCTGACCCACTCTTCCTATTTCTTTCATCTTTATCCTAAATGACATACCAGAAGAAACTTAAGCTACACATAGACATACGGACGTAGGCCCACGACCGCACACGCCTCACGACAAAAACGATGACATCATTGAATGGTACTTCAGATATCAGACATGAACATACACACTGAGATTGAAATTACACCTTACACTACCACAAAACATGCTCAGGAAGACGCATCAGTCACCAAGAGCACGTAATGGCCTCGCCCAACAAAACCAGTGGAACAAAACCCCACTAACACAACAACACAAAAACCCCAAGTATAGCAAACCCCGAAACGTGGGGTGATAGACGAGCTGAAAAGGGGGACACGTCCAATTGACAACTGATAGAGATTGATCACCAACAGCAGCATGGACACATGAATTTACACTGTAAAATAACGAAAGGCAGGGAACCTGCTCCCCTAGAGGTGCTGTAACCAGCCTAACTAATGGACACCAACGTCAACAAATAATACATCACAAAGTCTACACTAGACACCCGACAACTGCAACAGCAAATTTTGAGTGGATGTAAACGTCCTAAACATGCAAAAATAAACACTTGTGATACTCGCACTAACTGTAGAATGTTATATATTTGTAACCCAATACAGGACCTGCGCGTCCACAAGGCTGCATCTACGTTTACTTTCTACTGCTCATCTCCTTTACACAATAAAAGATTTAAAAAAATAAATAAAAAATTACATTCTCTTTAAATTTTTAAAATACTCTTTTATTCAAAATTTCTCAATATATTTAGAATAGTTGCTATTTGGAAATATGACATTATTCATCTTTTTTTTGTCCTGTTAGGGAGAAGACAACTTATTCCTTAAGTTACAATTAGTAAATATAATAACTACAGTTATTAGTGGCTTAAAATACCAGAAACACCCAAAAATTGTCTTAAAAACATTGTTTTACCAAGATCTGACAGCCATTGTGGAAAGTTACGTTTGTGAGATTGGATGCTTAACAGTGTGAATCTTAATTGTTTAAGTATATTTTTCAGCGGCTGTTGTGTGTAGCTTAAGATGATTTGAATTTTTTATTATTTCTAAAAGTGAGTTAAGAAAGCACTCAGATACTACATTGAAGGTATTTACAGTTGCAAGAAAAAGTATGTGCACACTTTGCAATGATATGGATTTCTGCACAAATTGGTCATAAAATGTGATCTGATCATCATCTAAGTCACAACAATCTGCTTAAACTAATTACACACAAAGAATGAAATGTTGCCATGTTTTTATTGAACACACAATGTAAACATTCACAGTGCAGGTGGAAAAAGTATGTGAACCCCTAGACTAATGACATCTCCAAGAGCTAATTGGAGTGAGATGTCAGCAAACTGGAGTCCAATCAATGAGATGAGATTGGAGGTGTTGGTTACAGCTGCCCTGCCCTATAAAAACACACACCAGTTCTGGGTTTGCTTTTCACAAGAAGCATTGCCTGATGTGAATGATGCCTCGCACAAAAGAGCTCTCAGAAGACCTACGATTAAGGATTGTTGACTTGCATAAAGCTGGAAAGTATCTCCAAAAGCCTTGCTGTTCATCAGTCCACGGTAAGACAAATTGTCTATAAATGGAGAAAGTTCAGCACTGCTGCTACTCTCCCTAGGAGCGGCCGTCCTGTAAAGATGACTGCAAGAGCACAGCGCAGACTGCTCAATGAGGTGAAGAAGAATCCTAGAGTGTCAGCTAAAGACTTACAAAAGTCACTGGCAAATGCTAACATCCCTGTTAGCTAATCTACAATACGTAAAACACTAAACAAGAATGGATTTCATGGGAGGATACCACAGAGGAAGCCACTGCTGTCCAAAAAAAAGAGCACCTGGATGTTCCACAGCAGTACTGGCAAAATATTCTGTGGACAGATGAAACCAAAGTTGAGTTGTTTGGAAGAAACACACAACACTATTGTGGCGAAACCGACCTCGCCACGTGTCCTTGGAGGGGGCTGCTTGCCCGACTCTTGCCTTTGGACTATGGCCCTGGGAGATTGGGCCCTTTTACAAAACATATTCGGCCCTAACAGAGTGCATGTCACTCATTCTGGCCCTTTAAACACAGTGGGGCCATTCGGTACTTGCCCTGTGTGAGCAGTGATACCCCCAGATAGCTATGCCATGGCGCCTATTCATATAATGAAAGACTATGGGAAAGACTTTGGCTCCATGGCAATTAAACTGTACTTGTGTGGTCTGCGTGCCATTCACCTAATAATGTGCAGACCTGAGCTATCTGGGGATATGTTACATGTCTGTGTTTAAGGTATAGAAAGTAACTTTATATATTTTAAAACATAATCCTGTATTTAGGTCCCCACATGTGTAATGGAGTTTTGTCTTTGACCTGGGAGATAATTGGATTACTTCTCCAATTATCTCCAGGGCAGAAGGGAGGAAACCAGGATGCATTGTGGGGATGTTTTACGTTAACTGTTTGAGCCAGATTAAAATACTGCCAGCCAGGGGGAACAAAATATACTTTTACTAACTTTTAACCCCTGGTCTGATTCATGCCATTTTTTAATATGTTGTTCCCCTGAATGGATTGATTGTGGATATGTATTTTTATGTGAATGTGATGTATGGTTTTAAAGTTACAGAGTATGTGTGGAAACTGTATTTTTACTGTATGTAATAATTATGTTAATTGCTTATCTGAGGGGGGTGGATGTGTGGGTTGTACTGTTACTTGATTGGTTGTTTTATGCCTCCCCCTGGTTGTGTCTTGTATGTGCACAACTGTAATAAAAAGCAGGCTGGGTGTTCCAGACCTGAGATTCTGCTTGACCCTCAAACCGATGTGTCGTCTCGTTTTTGGGGGAATTGGATTGTATGCTGACTGCCAGGAGTGTAAGCGGATTGTATGCTTTTCCTGTTCAGCTATTCCAGAGTTCGTGTGTTTCCAGTTCGGGAGTTTCCAGAATTCGTACAGTTTGCAGTTCGGGAGATTGGTGATTTCAGTAGCTGCTGGTCTATGGAAAAGTGGGATATCGCCTAAACTGGGTTTTATCCTCTTGTAAGTGAAACGGTCCGTTACAACTATGTGTGGCGAAAAAGAGGCACAGCACACCAACATCAAAACCTCATCCCAACTGTGAAGTTTGGGGGTGGGGGCATCATGGTTTGGGGCTGCTTTGCTGCGTCGGGGCCTTGACGGATTGCTATCATCGAAGGAAAAATGAATTCTCAAGTTTATCAAGACATTTTGCAGGAGAATTTAAGGCCATCTGTCTACCAGCTGAAGCTCAACAGAAGATGAATGTTGCAACAGGACAATGACCAAAGCATAGAAGTAAATCAACAACAGAATGGCTTAAACAGAAGAAAATACGCCTTCTTAAGTGGCACAGTCAGAGTCCTGACCTCAACCTGATTGAGATGCTGTGACATGACCTCAAGAAAGCGATTCACACCAGACATCCCAAGAATATTGCTGAACTGAAACAGTTCTGTAAAGAGGAATGGTCAAGAATTACTCCTGACCGTTGTGCATGTCTGATCTGCAACTACAGGAAACGTTTGGTTGAAGTTATTGCTGCCAAAGGAGGTTCAACCAGTTATTAAATCCAAGGGTTCACATACTTTTTCCACCTGCACTGTGAATGTTTACATGGTGTGTTCAATAAAAACATGGCAACATGTCGTTCTTTGTGTGTTATTAGTTTAAGCAGACTGTGATTGTCTATTGTTGTGACTTAGATGATGATCAGATCACATTTTATGACCAATTTGTGCAGAGATCCATATCATTCCAAAGGGTTCACATACTTTTTCTTTCAACTATATATTTTACCTCTATCTTTGTATAAGTGGTTATAACACTTCCATAACAATAGATATCAGAATCTGTTGTAACTATAACTGGTTGAAGTGGGGATATGTTAATAACAGAATATGAATTAATAATCATATGCATTCAACAATCAATAGATGTGACACGATCATTGCCACCAGGTATATGTACCTTTAACCATCACAAACCAAATAACATTTTCTTAGCATTTGAAAAAACGATAAAATATTTGATTACGTGTATTTTAATATATATACATGGATGTTGAATTTATATCTTTGACATCTTTTCACCAGTTTGCAATAGGTGACCTAAATGATCAATTTCCAAAATCATCGTGTATATCACCTAGACGGGTTAATCCATAATACTCTTTTACTTTCCATTGACTGGCCTTAGCTCTGGCAGACTGAACATGTTTATCATTATAAATACACTTTGTGATAAGTGAAGTAAAGTTTCTGCCTGTTTTTCGGTTAAATGTTAACTGTTGAAGTACTTCACTTGTATTAATTATACCACTCTGCAAACTTAAACGAATATCGAGTAGTTTCTGATTTAATAAAAACATTTTACATTTTCTCCTAAAGTTTAAACGTTATTCATTATTGCAGTTGTTATTGTAACCATATGGTCTTTAACTATCATGATTCAATTATGTAAAGATACATTGTTGAAATCAGATAATCTGGCCACTGCTTGGATTTAATCTACAATTAAATCTGCATTGTTTAGCTCTTTCCTTTTGCTGCAAAACACAAACCTTAATGTATAGTCATCTGGATAATCAGATACTATGCTCTTACACGTATGTCTAATATATTTGTTTGTAGACCATACTGCAGATGCATATGGCATTTTAGCAATAATTTTCAATAATGTTTCAGATATTCAGTCTAGCCACCTTTGTAATTAACACATTATGTGTTTATTTTATACCATTAATTATAGTATCTGTATTATATTACACATTGTCACTGATACATTTCTGATACAGGGAAAAAAAGTAGCATGATTGCTTTAGTAATTATAATTTTTATGTCCATGCACCACATTCCTGGAAGTCCAGAATATAGCAAGAATCCTTTGTCGTTTGATTCTATGGAGCCATTTAACGTTTTGATTGGTATAGTTATACCAAAAGAGCAAGGAGTACATCGGTAGATCACATCTGCAACAGAACCATTACAGATTCCTTGTTGTAGCAATGTCTCTGTGTTTATGTTTACAGGAGTTCCTTGCTTTGCAAGTATGTAAATAATATGTAGAGTTTAAGAAAACTGCAAATCGTGCTTTAGTACAAGTGTCCCGTGATGTCAGGTTTCTGAAAAATTTTGCTGGTCTTTTATATTCCATTCTCTTGGCAGGGCTTCTGCTCTTAGTAGGCCTGTTTTGTTATTATTTATTAATTGCATCAAGGTTTCTTTCGTTAATTGATGTGTTTCTTCCGAATTCAAATTCATATGCCACCAAATGTCATTGTAAAGTTCATTGTTACAGAATATTGTTCCAGGGTGGTTTTTCACTCCAGTAGGAAATCCATATTCCTCTTCTTCTGCTCCTTCCTATTAACCACTTTTTCTGATTTGTAGGCAACAATCGGTGTCTTGTACTGTGAGGTGCTTTGATAGTCAATCTGGTTTTCTCAGTACCATGTTCCATCTTGAGAAATAGCTGGGTGTTGACAGTTATCAGCCTTTATTTCTTTTTCCGGTCATCTTCTGTCTGGAAACATAATAGCAATGTCCAGAATTAGCATAGCACTTCTTTTCAGCATAAGAAGGCTGTTTGCGGTAGTCACTCAATGATAAACTATATGGCAAAGTATTTTCTTAATCACCTTCATAGGTGCATCCAAAGTCTTTCACAAGCATCTGTCCCGTCTTTTTCTGATTTCAGCATGCTTTGCCATCATCGTTGAGTCCATTATTAGGATTTGTAATAGTCCAATCACATATTTCTCATGTATAATCGGTTTTTGGAATGATCTCAATTGTTTCCTTGTGAAATACCATTGTAATCATTTCACTGTGAGCTGTGTCTCTCCTTTTGAGATGGTTCTTGGAGGTAGTCCTCACGATCAAAGAACTTGTATAGTGTGCAGTCCAATACAGTTCAGGTGCTTCCTGCTTGTTAACATAATCCCAATGCAGTTTTAAAACGACTAGCTATTTTCTAGCATCCTTTTGCTTCCATCTTTGCATTTCTTTCTTACTGTATAAGATAATTCCGGTTCAGTCTGTTTCCTCCAGAGTCTTTCTTATAATGATGTCGATGATTCATTTTTCCTACATTCCATTTTAACTGTGAATGTATCACGACCAGGGCCGCCATCAGGGGGTGACAACCATAACAGTTGTCACGGGCCCGGCAGTCCTGGGGGGCCCGGACTACTTTGGCAGTCCAGGGCCCCACAATTACTCTCTGCACCTATATATAGCGATGATCACTATATATAGGTGCAGCCGCGGGCCCCCTGTCTCTTACTCCCGTGAGACGTGCGGCCGTTAGTGCGTTGACACGGGTTACCATGGCAACGCGCGGCGCGCACACCATGTCGGGAGTGAGAGCGAGGGAAATGCTGTAAAGTACAGATGCAGTCCGCTGGGCCCCCTCTGCAAATACAGGGAGCCGGGGGTGGGGGCCCACCATGCCACCGGACCACCATTGATGGATCATGGAATCTTCCCCCCTCCCTGAACCAGGTAAGAAACAGGGAGGGGTGAATAACAGTTATTACATTATATACATACACTAGTAAACACACACACACACTGCACCCACTACACTAACACACACTGCATTCACTGCACTAACACACACACACACACACACACTGCATCCACTACACTAACACACCCACTGCATTCACTATACTGATGCACACACTGCATCCACTACACTGACACACACTGCATTCACTGCACTAACACACACACACACTGCATCCACTACACTAACACACCCACTGCATTCACTCCACTGACACACACACTGCATCCACTACACTGACACACACTGCGTTCACTGCACTAACACACACACACTGCGTTCACTGCACTAACACACACACACACTGCATCCACTACACTAACACACACACTGCATCCACTACACTGACACACACTCTGCATTCACTCCACTGACACACGCACTGCATTCATTACACTAACACACACACTGATTTCATTACACTAACACACACACACTGCATTCACTGCACTAACACACACACTGCATTCACTGCATTCACTGCACGAACACACACACTGCATCCACTACACTAACACACACACACTGCATTCACTGCACTAACACACACACTGCATCCACTACACTAACACACACTCTGCATCCACAACACTAACACACACACTGCATCCACTACACTGACACACACACTGCATCCACTACACTGACACACACTCTGCATCCACAACACTAACACACAAACTCTGCATTCACTCCACTGACACACACACTGCTTTGTCAGGGGCCCCAAAATGTCTGGTGGCGGCCCTGTATGTGTGTATAATCCTTATAGGAATACTCTTCTGGGATGATAAAATGATTATTATTATTTTTGTGACTGCAACTTTTATATCCACTGTGACATATGTAGGAGTGCATCACCACATTGAAGGAATAGTCGAGAACACTGATAACGATCATTCATTAGATAGCTTGTCAAGTACAACATTAATTCCAGCGGCAGCGCTTTTCATGCCTAGCCACAGATTCTAATTTACTGTCTTCCACTGATAACGATCACCTACTGGACAGTCTGCTAGGTTTAACATTATGTATAGCGGCAGCACTTTTCATACCTAACCGTACAATCATTAGAGCTCTATTTTTATATTTGTCTGATTTTTGCTGCTTTCTATGGAAATGTGTTCACTTTCTAACACCCCACTGGGACATATATAGAAGTCTATCACCATATTGAAGGAACGGCTGAGATCACTGATAATGACCATTCATTGGATAGCTTGTCAAGCGCAACATTAAATCCAGCGGCAGCACTTTTCATGTCTAGCCGCAAATGTTAATTTACTACCTTCCACTGATTACGATCGTCGATTAGACAGTCAGTTAAGTCTAACACTATACACAGCGGCAGCACTTTTCATACCTAGCCGTACTGTCATTAGATCCTTTATTACTATATCAGTCTGATCTTTGCCGCTCTCTATGGAAATGTGCTCACCTTCTAACACTCTAAAGAGAAATATATTTCAAGATATTTGTTAGTACAGGTTATAACTTCATATAGGTCTCTGTGGTTACACCAAGAGGTAATACTAGGATCCGAGTGACGGCTCCCTGTACTGTAGCTTTACAAAATTGTTACATTTGAAGTTTAAACCCAGTTGATACAGTTAGAATATGTACAGTGTTAATTTCTACTGTGATACATATTGTTTATGTGCTTTCATATCCGTCCCTAAATAGGAGGGTACTCTAATGTCTTTAACTAGTGTGCACACCTACTTTCCCCTCCCCTTTGATTCAGTATACTCAGCTGACAGAATTAGAAACGGAAGAGGGTGTTTACCGCATTCCCCAGATTTCTGGAGTCTCCCATTAGTTAATTTATTCAAGGCGGAGGGCAGAACATTCCTATATAACAGAATCTAATCATGGACACATTTGCTCTTGACAAAGGCAGGATTTACTGCCGAAACACGTGTCGAGCTACTTAGTGTGCCGATGCACCTATTCTTTTAGTTCCCTTTTCTTTTGAGGGGAGAATAGTTTTTCTATCTGTTTGTATTAGCTGCAGTTCTTTATGTTAAACATGCAGGGCAAGCTACATAGAATCTTTTAGCTGCCATGAAGCAGCAGATAGCCTAGGTGATAAGGTTGGATAGCTCTAGCCATTTCTTATTATTAGCACGGCTGGTTTTGGAATGGGGTTTGGCTGCCATTGGTTTTACTGTGGGGTTATGCCTCTATTCAACTAGATTCACATCTACTCCCACTACTCTATTTGAGGGGTCTTATACATAGAACCCCACTGGCTATTACCTATCTCTGTCCCAGACAGGCTACACGTTCTGTACGCTGCCTGCTGTGTAACTGATATCCTGATCACCTTGGACGTTTTGTTCTTCTCAGACTATACTATACATATTGTTTTGTGTATGCAGCATACTTGGGTTTTATATATAGATTTTTTATACTCTTATAGGAATTTTTCAATACCCTTTATACTTTTTGATTACTACAAGACACTTTCTCCTGCTCTCCGTTTTTTCACTTTACTCTAAAAAGGGGCATGTCTGTCCAAAGAATTGGAAGGCAAGCCTGGCATCAGTGTCCCTATGTGTGACATACCTCTCTGTCTTTGGATTACTTGGATTTAACCTTGGTTCGTCTGTTTGTTCGGTTATTGCCACTTGTCCATACGGCCCTACATTTATTCCACTTTACACGAAAGAACTACCGAATGGCATGCCACCCAGCAGGGAATGGTAGGTGGTAGGTGGAATATCAGTACTTGCAATTGTAGTATGTGGCTGCTGAAACTTCCCAAAAACCAGAGTCTCTTCTTTTCTGAATGTTCGAAGGATGTAGGTAGTAGGATCAGTGCCTGTGAAGGAATTCCCATGCTCAGAGCGATATGGAGGAGGGAAGGGAAAAGACACGGATATAGTGTAGTATATTGAGATCTTAATTGATGGTAAATGAAGGGAAAGGAATTGCACTTAAAATTTTCTGGAGCCTATATTCGGCTCCCGATATGTGTGCCTGGACGGTACAATCACTGCCTATGGATATGTAGATGGTCCTTGGATGTCCTCAAAAAGGGGGTCTCCAGTGGTGGTAGGGTATATCTCCTTTCCAATGGCAGTAGGCCGGTATTTTAATAATTGGTGATATATAAAAAGGATAAAAACACAAAATAGTGCTCTCAAGTGAAGAGCAAATAGGATATTGCTCAATATATGTAGGCGTAGGTGGGATGATCCCCACCAAGGATATCACTCCTCAAGTCCTCCAGTGGGGGTGTTGGAGAGAGTAAAAGGAATTATATTATAAAATAAAATAGAATAAAAAAGATAGGCTTGGAGGCTCCAATAGCATAAATGAGCCGTGAAGCGGAACCAGCCTCGCCACTGGGCATTGGAGAAGACTGATTGCCAGCCTCCTCCCCTGCAACTATGGCCCTGGGATGTATTGCCCTTCTAGGAACTGATTTGGGCACATAGTATTTTATTATGCTGCTGCTGGCCCTTTAAGAACCATCTGGGGACATACTGTGGAGTTACTGGGTGGCTACTATTTCATGTATCAGAGGCACATGGTGAGAACAATGGATGGCGGCCATTTTAACTCACACACACTGTTTGGACTTTTCTACACGGTGCCATCTCGCCGGTATTTGGTGCACAAAGACATCGTGCAGTAGTTTTAAACTACACAACAGGGGACACATTTTTCATATAGCCTGTATATGTTCTGCGGAATCTGCATTAAACTGTATCTTCCAAACTACTGAACGGATCTGGGTGAATTTTGGATATGTGGTTCACCCAGATCCCCGGTTACGAGGATATACTTTTTATGGGGTTATTGCATGTTTTGGGGTCCCTGTGATATGTTTTATAAAACTGTATTACTCTGCCTGTGATAATTATATTACCCATTGTGTTCAGTAATCATATCACAGGCAGAGGGGAGGATTTTGTGTGGGAGTGTCTGTGTGTATTGTATGGATTGATTGGTTGTATTTCAAAACCCTGTGGGCAGTACTATGTTTGTGGATTGGGAATAAAAGAGGCTGTATGTGCCAGTAGAGTCAGTTCTGCTTGACCTCAAAACGAGGGGGAATTGGATTGTATGCTGATTGCCAGGAGTGTAAGCTGATTGTATGCTTTTCCTGTTCAGCTGTTTACAGCATTCATATGCTTGAGAGCATTCGTATGCTTCTCCGGTTCGGTGGTTGTGGTGTCTGCTGCAGTGCTTGGAGTCCTCAGGAAGCGCTAGGAGCATCCTTCAATGGAGGTTCCCAATTGGGGGGGCCCGCCGGTCCGTAACATGAGCTATCTTTATTGGAGAAAAAAAAAAATAGTAACATAAAACAGCTTTAAAAAACACTAACACGTTTCGCCTGCAAAGAGGCTTTATCAAAGTCACCAGAAAATTGTAAGTGCAATTCCTTTCCCTTCATTTACCATCACTTAAGATCTCAATATACTACACTATATCCATGTATTTTTCCTTCCCCCCTCCATATCGCTCTAGGCGTGGGGATTCCTTCACAGGCACTGCTCCCTGATCCTACTACCTATACCCAGCAGGGAAGTGTGCTGCTTGTTAACCTTTCTGCCCTCATTAACATTGTGGTTAACCGCAGACACTTCCAACTCCCGAAAGTTAAGCTGGGTGAACGAACATGTGGGGCCGGCCATCTTGGACATTCGAACGCCCAGCAGTGTTCATCAACAAATCCATGGAACTAAGATCGGACACTATTTTCATACGAACACCGCTAAAGTCGCGACCCTCCTTTGTCCTGTTCCCGGTTCATACGAATGCCATGCCATTCAGTACATTGACTATATGAACAGAGTCACCCCAGATAGCAATCCTATGGAGCCCATTCATTTGACGAACGCACTCTGTACAAGACTTTAGCTCCATGGCGATTGAACTGTGTAGCAAGAAAGAGGGCGTATACCGCGCCTAGTAGTTTATATATGAAAAAAATACATACATGTATCCTTGAATATTCCAATTAATTGTAACCTCAGAAAAGAATTAAGATAAAAAATGATAGTGCAATACAGTAAATTTTATCTTAAAAACAAATAATTAATAGCTATGTACAGTCCACTCACATTGAGATGAGCAATAACAGAGCTCTGCTGTGGAGCGCTTGGACGGTACAATCCCCGTCTTTGGATTCGTAGTAGTTTCCACGGATGTTTCCAGAGTGCAATGTGCGTAGTTGGTATAAAAGAAAGATAGCAGCAATATGATGAAGTAAGTACTAATATTATAATAGGTAATAAATAGTATTGTACTTACACTTTCCAGAGCATGTGACCTGCTCTAGTATAAACAGCTTAGGTGGTATAATCCCCACCAAGGATATACAGGATACCAGGAAATAAAAGTAGTAGATATAAAAAGTAACTTTAAAAGTATACTTTAATATAAACAAACAAAATAGTAGATAGTAAAATATAAAATATAAAATATAGTCCCACTTAACGCGTTTCGCCTGATAGGCTTCTTCAGAAGTGGGGGATTGAACTGTGTGTATGGGATCTGAGCGATATTCGGTGATAGTGTGCGCTCAGATCTAACCTATCTGGGGATACGTGGGGATTCTGTTCGGTAGTTTGGGAATTATATATTTTTATTGCTTTTCACTGTTCATGTAAAATGGAGGTTATGCTCTATCCCAGGAGGTAATTGAGTTACTTCTAGCACTTAACCCAATTATCTCCAGGATAGAGAGGAGGGTCTATAATGTTCATGTGGGAGTGTTTATCCACGTGTATGCTTTTGACTGGTTACTGTAAAAACTTGTCCCAGTCTTCCACCAGGTCCCTATGGGAGTGTCCCTTGGTGGAAGACCTGCATAAAAGTTGGCATGTAGACCACATTAAACAGATTCCTGCTTGACCCTCAATACAGAGCCTCGTCCCGTACTTGTGTGTTTTCTGTTCAGCGCTTAGGAGTGTTCGGTAGCTGACGTTGTATTCGGGAAGAGAACATCTTTGGCAGCGTTAACCCCTTCTATACCTAGGATGTCGTTACACTATGTATCACAGTGTCCGTGTCCCCATGTCACCCAGTGTCCCCATTTCTCCCAGTGTCCCCATGTCCCAGTGTCCCCCATGTCATTAGATACCAAGGAACACTGAGAGACATGGGGACACTGAGGCACTTGGGGACACTGGGAGACATGGGGGCACTGAGACACTTGTGGACACTGGGAGACATGGGGGCACTTGGGGACATTGGGAGACATGTGGACACTGAGACATTTGGGAACACTGGGAGAAATGGGGACACAGACTCTAAGGACATAGACACTGGGAAACATTGGGACACAGATATATGGGAACACAGGCACTGGGAGACTAGGGGACACTGGGATACATGGGGACACAGACACTAGGGACACTCGCTGGGAGGCATGGGGACACTGAGACACATAGGGGGCACTTGTGGACATAGACATGGGAGACATAGACTGGGAGACATGGGGACACAGACACTGGAATACATGGGGACCCTGAGACACTAGGGACACTGGCTGGGAGACATAGGAACACTGGGAGACATGGGGACACTGATACACTAGGGACACTGGCTGAGAGACATGTGGACACTGGGAGACATGGGGACACATACATTTGGGGACACTGGGAGGCATAGGGGGCACTTGTGGACATAGACATGGGAGACATAGACTGGGAGACATGGGGACACATGGGGACACTGAGACATTTGGGGACACTGAGATACATGGGGACACTAGGGACACTGAGAGACACGGGGACACAGACACTGGCACACATGGGAACACTGAGACACTAGGGACACTGGCTGGGAGACATAGGAACACTGGGAGACATGGGGACACTGATACACTAGGGACACTGGCTGAGAGACATGTGGACACTGGGAGACATGGGGACACAGACATTTGGGGACACTGGGAGACACTGAGAGACATAGGGACACAGACACTGGGAGACTAGGGGACACTGGGAGCCATGGGGACAGTTGGAGCCATGGGGACACTGAGACACTAGGGACACCGGGAGACATGGGGACACTGGGAGACATGGAGACACTGTGTCCCAATGTGTATCCCAATGTCCCTATGTCTCACAGCGTCCCCACGTGTCTCAGCGTCCTCATGTCTCAGTGTCCCCATGTGTCCCTTAGTGTCTCAGTGTCCCCATGTCTCCCTGCAGCCTTTCCCCTGATCCCTCACTTCCCTGAGCTGTAGGCTGTCTCTGCGGGATGGGAGCTGCTGTCTGAACTCTCTGTGCTGTGTAGCTGCTCCCCCACAGATTAGTGAGTAGAGAGAGGCAGGGAGGGATATGCTGTAACCTCCTATCCCTGCCTGTCTCCACACACTGTGACCCCTACTGGCTGGTGCTGGTATTGCAGAGTAATTTCCATTTACGTCCAGGCAGTCTCAAATACCGTCTGTGCCGGTAAAATGCCAGTCAGGTGGCAAACCTAAGAGTAGTGTGTAAAATAAAAAAAAATTAAAAAGTGCTATTTTTTTTTTTTTTTTTAATGGGCCTATTCCATTGGCCTGGGCCTGGAGCTGCAGCTCCATCGGCCCCTATGTTAATCCGGCCCTGTTTGTGAGTGATGTGTGTGACTGTTGGAGCTGGTATGGGTGGTAAAATTAAAATAAGCATTTTAAGGCACTGTAGCCACTTTAATATTCTTTGTTTAATATTTAAAAAGGAGCTCACTAACCCACACTTATAGAAACCGCAATCACTCATTGAAGTGTTCATTTAGAGCAGGCTTCCCCAAACTCCGGCCCTCCAGATGTTGCTGAACTGCAACTCTCAGCCTATCTTTTTAATTCATAGAATCATGGGAGTTGTAGTTCAGCAACATCTGCATGACCGGAGTTTGGGGAAGCCGGCTCTAAATGAACACTTCCATGAGTGATTGCGGTTTCTATAAGTGTGAACAAGTGTGGGTTAGTGAGCTCCTTTTTAGATAGTAAAATCTGAAAGAATATGAAAGTGGCTACAGTGCCTTAAAATGCTTATTTTAATTTTACCACCCATGCCAGCCCCAACAGCCACACACATCACTCACAGCTCCCCACACATCATTCATAGCTCCCCCACACTGCCACACCCATCACTCACAGCTCTCCATACACATCACTCACAGCTCCCCACACACATCGCTCACAGCTATACTCCCATTACCTCAACCAGCCTTATACATCACACACAGAAACCACAACACACCTCATACATAGCTACAGCACATACAACTACCTTACACCTACACAAGACACACAACCACACTACACGTTCATTCAGCATTTTAATAAATATTTACATTACGTAACATTAAAAATAACATATTGGGAGAATTTCCTGGTACACACCCTAATTAAATGGGCTATATGCGTCATTATGGCATGTCCTTGCAACCCATTATATCATTATATCAGGCGCTGTTTTTTGTTACTCGAAGGGTATGTCAGGCTGATTGGCACGAGTGGTTTAATTATCCAGGGGCAAGCTTCTCCCCTGGGTGTGTCTGCACTGCTAAATAATAAACCCTCCATATTATAAAGCAGTATATAATGTCTCTACTCTGTGAGCTAACACCTCCGAGTTCTGAACTGTGTTTGAATTATACTGAATGCAGGTTTATTACAGGTAAATATATATATATATTCACTGTCAGAGAATGTGTCCCAGATCTGATCCTCTAAGCTTACAATCAGACAAGGGTGGGATGAAGGAGACCAGAGAAAAATCCCAAATCACCTAATATTCCATCTTGCGTGTTTTGACCCTAAATTTTCTAGTCAGATCTCGACGATTCCTGTTTACCGTTTAACCCCATAAGTGCTGGGCTGACGAAAGCTGACCCATAACTTGAACGTGGAGTCACAGTAATGAGCCACAAGAAATCTCCCATTTCAGATTGTCAGCTTTTTGAACTTGTATATTTTTTAATAATAGCGCAAGTAATTAATAAACTGCTTAATGATCAACGGTAACAGAGAGGAGATACATTTTTTATTTTTATTTTAATGCTGATAAAAAAAAAAAAATTAAAATGCTACGGAAATGAAATTAGAGATTTACAAATTCTGGGATAGATTTGTGGAGACAAAGAGTCTCAGTGATGTTAAAGTCTATAATTATAGATTCAAGGAGATATTAAAGGGGTAGGCTCATTAAATAGCAAGTTGTGATTATCTGAGAGCTAAATTACAATAATAAACTTATTTATAGCATATTGCAGTATTATTTTGTTGTTTCTTTTGTCTCCCTTGAGGACTTACCATGTTATACTAATCAAGACCAATGTGTATGTATAACAGTTTTATTCTGCACTTTGAGCACTTTTTTGGCACGGTTTACCACTTTATTTATTTACATTAAACTATCAACGTGGCTTAAGTTTACATTTTTTACCTTAAAGTTCCCGACAGTTCTTTGCTGACAGCATCTGCACACTCATTTCTCAGACAGAATAGCAAAGCAATATATGAGATTACAGGGCTGTAGTTTCTGTATTTCTCTGTTAAGTATACATGTTTATGAGTGATGTAGAGAATGTCACTGCTGGGCCGCTCATTATCCTCACCCGCCGGTTCTAGGGCTGTCGTATTAAATCATGTACATTGTGCTTGTTACCCCTTACATGTACAGAGGATGCGAGTAACTGTCAGCAATGTCCTTGTATCTCAGAATTGTGATAAAATGATCTAGATGACAGTGTCTGCCTCATTTTGGCGCGATACAGAGCGAGATTTAAAAGTGGGTTTCCGTTTTAAGGCCAGAGTGACTTAGAGCCATTTTAACATCATTTTTATCACCGTAACTTTGAAATGTATTATGAATTCACTTTGAATTCCCACTGTAGTGAATTTATCTTTCACTCTAAGTTAAGGGGTAAGCGACCTTGTGGAGTACATCACGCTGGCCGTAAGAGCTATATGAAAGATATTGTCCACAAGGTTGTGCCGAAGGTTGGCGGCCTCTGTTCTAGATCCTAATCCTAACATCACAACTTTACCACCGAACGCCGAACTCTGATTGATTAATCCCCTACCCTCGTCCTATTACAATCATAACTCGTCATCCTAACTTGTAGTCATGATGGCTCAGCCTAGGGGGTCTGTGGCGAAACCAACCTCGCCACTATGAGCTGGAGAAGCCTGGTTGCTCGCCTGCTTCCTTTGGACTATGGACCAGACTTTAAAAAGCTTTATTTTACCTGCAGAAAGGCATATTCGTGCCTTTCAGCCGGGGTGTTCAGTAGATTCCAGCTACCGAACAAACTACCGTATGAGGGACCACCTAGGAGATGGAGTGTGCCGTCAATTAACCGCCCAGAAGCTGCGGTTAACCGCAGCTTAATTGATGAACGCTGGGTGGCCTTTGTTCGTTTGCCGACCACGAGGTAGCGGCCATTTTAATCGTGCGAAAGACCAGCGGTGTTCGGCGAGGATTCTATGGAACTATAAACGGACACTTAATTGCACGAACACCGCTGAGCCGTCTGTCGCCTGGGTCCTATCGTACAAGGTTAACCGAACACTGGAATTCGGTATTTCTATGGGAATTGTAGTAACCCAGATAGCTATACCATGGAGCCTATTTGTGTGATTAAAGACTTTGGCTCCATGGCGATTAAACTGTATTCGTGTAGTCTGGGTGCCAGTCACTTAATAATGTGCACCCAGACCTGAGCTATCTGGGGATATGTAACATGTCTGTGTTGGGTGGAATAAAAGTGACTTTATATATTTTAAAGCATAATACTGTATTTAGATCCCCACGTGTGTAATGGAGTCTTGTCTTTGTCCTGGGAGGTAATTGGATTACCTCTACAATTATCTCCAGGGCAGAAGAGAGGAAACCAGGATGCATTGTGGGAATGTTTACTGCTGTGTGTCTGTAATTGGTTTATGTCTGTCCTTTGTTACAGTCTTCCATTTGGTCCCCTAGGGGAGTGTCCACCAGGTGGGAGACCTGCATAAATACTGGGCAGGTAGCCCTGAGTAAAAGAGTTGCTGTTTAACCCTGAAGCTGGAGTGTGTCTCTTTCTTGGGGGGAAGGGGACTGTATGCCGACTGCCAGGAGTGTAAGCTGTCCATATTGCTTTTCCTGTTCGGCTGCTTCCAGGGTTCGTGTGTCTGCTGTTCGAGAGTTGGTGAATTCGTGCAGTTTGGGAGTTCGGGAAGTTGGTGCTTATGGTAGCTGCTGGTCTATGGAAAAGGGGATTATCGCCTAAACGCATTTTCCCCCTTTTTTGCTGAAACGGTCCGTTACAATTGGTGGCAAGCGGCGGGATCGTTCCTACAACCAGAGGGACAGCTACAGACAACACCATTCCTGGATTACAAAGTGAGGGCAACGCCAGTACCCGTACAGCGCCCCTATCTACAAGGAACCAACTGCAGCAGAGCAAGCATGGCACCCAGCTACACGCAGGAGGAGTTTGACAAAGAGCTGAGATCACGACTGATTTTCTTCGGACCCAACCCCTCGGAGAAATGCGTGCGGCTTGTGAGTGGACATGTAGATGAGTACCTGCGGTTCATGGCAGATCCAGCCAAGGGTATCGGTCGCCCTATCCGGCGGCAGAGTGCGTTTCGGGGACTCAAAGGTGTACCCCAGGGGGATGATGGTGTCGTCCATCCTCCCCAGCAGCCGTGTGTGTCCCAGGGAGCCGAAGGTGCAGTCCTTCCTCCCCAGCGGCAGGCTGAGTTACAGGGGGCAGAGGTTGTTGTTCCTGCCCCCCAGCAGCAAAGTGATATGCCAAGAAGACAGTGTGAAGCGAAGGGAGAGGAGAGCAGCGTCCTCCCTCCCCAGCGGCAGTGTGTGCCCCAGGGAGCTGATGGTGTCGTCCATCCTCCCCAGCAGCCGTGTGTGTCCCAGGGAGCCGAAGGTGCAGTCCTTCCTCCCCAGCGGCAGGCTGAGTTACAGGGGGCAGAGGTTGTTGTTCCTGCCCCCCAGCAGCAAAGTGATATGCCAAGAAGGCAGTGTGAAGCGAAGGGAGAGGAGAGCAGTGTCCTCCCTCCCCAGCGGCAGTGTGTGCCCCAGGGAGCTGATGATGTCGTCCATCCTCCCCAGCAGCCGTGTGTGTCCCAGGGAGCCGAAGGTGCAGTCCTTCCTCCCCAGCGGCAGGCTGAGTTACAGGGGGCAGAGGTTGTTGTTCCTGCCCCCCAGCAGCAAAGTGAGATGCCAAGAAGGCAGTGTGAAGTGAAGGGAGAGGAGAGCAGCGTCCTCCCTCCCCAGCGGCCGTGTGTGCCCCAGGGAGCTGATGGTGTCGTCCATCCTCCCCAGCAGCCGTGTGTGTCCCAGGGAGCCGAAGGTGCAGTCCTTCCTCCCCAGCGGCAGGCTGAGTTACAGGGGGCAGAGGTTGTTGTCCCTCCCCCCCAGCAGCAAAGTGATATGCCAAGAAGGCAATGTGAAGCGAAGGGAGAGGAGAGCAGCGTCCTCCCTCCCCAGCGGCATTGTGTGCCCCAGGGAGCTGATGGTGTCGTCCATCCTCCCCAGCGGCAGTGTCTGTCCCAGGGAGCAGAAGGTGTCGCCCTTCCTCCCCAGCGGCAGTGTGTACCCCAGGGAGCTGATGGTGTCGTCCATCCTCCCCAGCGGCAGTGTGTCCTGCCGGGAGCAGAGACAGTCAGTCTCGCACCCCAGCAGCCGGACAAGAGAATGAAAAGGGAGACAGCTGGTCCCCCTTTCCACCAGCAGAGAGAGTGGCAGGGAGAGGAGCCTGCTACCCCCTCTCCCCAGCGGCAGTTTACCGTCCAGAGAGAGGAGCTTGTTACACCCTCTCTCCAGCGGCAGCCTAACCCACCAAGGGGAGATGTTAAGCCCCACGACTGTGCAGATGGGACCGTAGTCTCTGTACTTACAGCCCAAGGGGTAGGGACGGTCGGTCCTGTCCCCCAGCCACAGAGCGATGTATCCAAAGGGGAGACAGTCGGTCTCCCCCTCCGGCAGCCGAGCTATGCACCTAAAGGGGAGACAGTCAGTCTCCAGCAACCAGGCTCCAACCAGACTACTTCCGTGGTAGTGCTGGCACCAGGACAGAATACCGCTGGTCTCTGCCCCCTCAGCAACCCACCAAGGCAGCCTAACTGTTCCCCACACAGTCATGGTGAGACACCTGGACCTGGACAAGTTTGTAATTTTTTCAGGTGTAGTACCCAGTTATTGTGGGGGGGCTGTACTAATAGTTGTGTTTTGTGGGTGGGTTGCTGGACTAACCAGGGCAGTGACCGGCAGGAGGTCAGGTACCCTGTTAGTCTAGTTGGTAAAGGGGAGAAGTGTGGCGAAACCAACCTCGCCACTATGAGCTGGAGAAGCCTGGTTGCTCGCCTGCTTCCTTTGGACTATGGACCAGACTTTAAAAAGCTTTATTTTACCTGCAGAAAGGCATATTCGTGCCTTTCAGCCGGGGTGTTCAGTAGATTCCAGCTACCGAACAAACTACCGTATGAGGGACCACCTAGGAGATGGAGTGTGCCGTCAATTAACCGCCCAGAAGCTGCGGTTAACCGCAGCTTAATTGATGAACGCTGGGTGGCCTTTGTTCGTTTGCCGACCACGAGGTAGCGGCCATTTTAATCGTGCGAAAGACCAGCGGTGTTCGGCGAGGATTCTATGGAACTATAAACGGACACTTAATTGCACGAACACCGCTGAGCCGTCTGTCGCCTGGGTCCTATCGTACAAGGTTAACCGAACACTGGAATTCGGTATTTCTATGGGAATTGTAGTAACCCAGATAGCTATACCATGGAGCCTATTTGTGTGATTAAAGACTTTGGCTCCATGGCGATTAAACTGTATTCGTGTAGTCTGGGTGCCAGTCACTTAATAATGTGCACCCAGACCTGAGCTATCTGGGGATATGTAACATGTCTGTGTTGGGTGGAATAAAAGTGACTTTATATATTTTAAAGCATAATACTGTATTTAGATCCCCACATGTGTAATGGAGTCTTGTCTTTGTCCTGGGAGGTAATTGGATTACCTCTACAATTATCTCCAGGGCAGAAGAGAGGAAACCAGGATGCATTGTGGGAATGTTTACTGCTGTGTGTCTGTAATTGGTTTATGTCTGTCCTTTGTTACAGTCTTCCATTTGGTCCCCTAGGGGAGTGTCCACCAGGTGGGAGACCTGCATAAATACTGGGCAGGTAGCCCTGAGTAAAAGAGTTGCTGTTTAACCCTGAAGCTGGAGTGTGTCTCTTTCTTGGGGGGAAGGGGACTGTATGCCGACTGCCAGGAGTGTAAGCTGTCCATATTGCTTTTCCTGTTCGGCTGCTTCCAGGGTTCGTGTGTCTGCTGTTCGAGAGTTGGTGAATTCGTGCAGTTTGGGAGTTCGGGAAGTTGGTGCTTATGGTAGCTGCTGGTCTATGGAAAATGGGATTATCGCCTAAACGCATTTTTCCCCTTTTTTGCTGAAACGGTCCGTTACAGGGTCTATTCACTAAACAGCAAATTGTAGTTAAGTGAAAATCAAATTGCAACATTTAGCAAAAATTGTCTTAGTTTAAATAGCTGAGGTATAGGGTGTATTGTACTAGCACAGCCTTCCTAAGAGTAAGGGAGATCCCCGTGGTTATATTATCCCACAATAGCCCGACAGCCTGGTCAATGCAAGGTCCCACAGTCCCAGCATGCTAACCATATCCACTGCAATATACAGGATCAATGTTGGAGCATTCAGACTTTAAAATGTGGATATTAACACTATTTAATACTGTCTCCATTTTACAATACTAGACTTCAGTGTCCAAACAGACAATCCGAACTGAACACTCGAACTATGGACCCGTATTGTCAAATTCTAGACCTGTATTTTAAATATACTGATTACTTGCCCTAATTAGCAACTAGTGGGAACATGGCTAAAAAAAAAAACTCAGCACTTCAAGGGTTAATAATGTGACATTAAATATGCAAACCTCATGTTTTCTGTCGGATCTTCCTATGAAAATAAAGATCAGATAATGAAGATCAGATAGAATGCACTGTCCGTGTGTAATAAACCTGTCTGCGTAATATGCAGTATATTCGAAGCATGGGATTGTCATCAGTCGGCATGGGCGTAGGAACCCCCAAAAATCTGGGGGGGATAGCATTTTTACTCGTCGGGTATATTCTGATTCCGTAAACTAGGAGTTGTTTATCCCATTGTACAGCGCTACGGAATTTGCAGTCGCTAAATAAATGCTTAAATAATAGACCCTACATTAAGCTGCAGTGGTTCTGGGGACTATAGTGTTTCTTTAATGTGAGGTAAATTAGAGATTAGTGCCACGAATAATATGCTAGATTGCCTACTTACAACCAGATGAGGATGATGATGGGCTCTAGCTGCAGTCTGGCTCCACTGGTCTGGTGTAGAACAGGCTCTCTGGAGGATGTTTGTAACTGTGGTCACAAAAATCAATGTTCTGGGAGAACGGGAAGCAGCTCCACTTTTGGGGGCCCTTTACACAGCTCAAGGTCTGGGTCCCAGGGTCCACCTTCATGTTCCACTAAGTAGTTTGTTCACAGGGGGTGGAGTGTGTAGGGGATGTCCTGATATGTGTGTAAGGAATGCATTGTGTGAATCTGTGTTTGTATGTGTAAGGGCTGCAAGGTGTGTTTCTGTGTATGTACGGGATGCAGTGTGTGTGTCTGTAAGTGGTGCATTGAGTGTGTGTACGGGGTGCACTGAGTGTGTGTAAGGAATGCATTGTGTGTTTCTGTGTGTGTAAGGGTTGTATGATTGTGTGATTGTGTGTGTGTGTGTGTGTGTGATGGATGTCAATATCTCTCCCTCCCTTGTCACTCTCTTTCTCCCCCTCCCTCCCTCCCTCCTCACTCTTTCTCCCCCTCGTCACTCTTTCTCCCCCTCCCTCCCCCGTCACTCTTTCTCCCCCTCCCTCCCTTGTCACTCTTTCTCCCCCTTCCTCCCTTGTCACTCTTTCTCCCCCTCCCTCCCTTGTCACTCTCTTTCTCCCCCTCCCACCCTTGTCACTCTTTCTCCCCCCTTGTCACTCTTTCTCCCCCTCCCTCCCTCGTCACTCTTTCTCCCCCTCCCTCCCTCCCTTGTCACTCTCTTTCTCTTCCTCCCTCCTTCCCTTGTCACTCTTTCTCCCCCTCCCTCCCTTGTCACTCTTTCTCCCCCTCCCTCCCTCCCTGTCAATTCCCCTCCCCTACCTCTATTGTAGCGTGGCCGAGCTCTGTATGATCCGCGGGTACAGGGAGCTTTTGTTTCCTGTACCCGGACGGATTAAAAGGAAGTGCACACTCAGTGTGCACTTCCTGTTAGTCTGGCCGGGTACAGGAGACAGATGCTCCCTGTACCCGCGGACCATACAGGGCTCGGCCACGCTACAGTGAGGGAGTGACAGGAGGGAGCGCTGAGCGCTTCCCTCCAGTCAGCCCCTCTCCTCATGCTGCGCCCGGGCGGTGCGCCCTCATGGACGCAGCAGCCCGGGAAAAGCTGCAGCCGCCTGAGGTGCATTGAGTGTGTGTACGGGGTGCACTGAGTGTGTGTAAGGAATGCATTGTGTGTTTCTGTGTGTGTAAGGGTTGTATGATTGTGTGATTGTGTGTGTGTGTGTGTGTGATGGATGTCAATATCTCTCCCTCCCTTGTCACTCTCTTTCTCCCCCTCCCTCCCTCCCTCGTCACTCTTTCTCCCCCTCCCTCCCTCGTCACTCTTTCTCCCCCTCGTCACTCTTTCTCCCCCTCCCTCCCCCGTCACTCTTTCTCCCCCTCCCTCCCTTGTCACTCTTTCTCCCCCTTCCTCCCTTGTCACTCTTTCTCCCCCTCCCTCCCTTGTCACTCTCTTTCTTCCCCTCCCACCCTTGTCACTCTTTCTCCCCCCCCTTGTCACTCTTTCTCCCCCTCCCTCCCTCGTCACTCTTTCTCCCCCTCCCTCCCTCCCTTGTCACTCTCTTTCTCCCCCTCCCTCCCTCCCTTGTCACTCTCTTTCTCCTCCTCCCTCCCTTGTCACTCTTTCTCCCCCTCCCTCCCTTGTCACTCTTTCTCCCCCTCCCTCCCTGTCAATTCCCCTCCCCTACCTCTATTGTAGCGTGGCCGAGCTCTGTATGATCCGCGGGTACAGGGAGCTTTTGTTTCCTGTACCCGGACGGATTAAAAGGAAGTGCACACTCAGTGTGCACTTCCTGTTAGTCTGGCCGGGTACAGGAGACAGATGCTCCCTGTACTCGCGGACCATACAGGGCTCGGCCACGCTACAGTGAGGGAGTGACAGGAGGGAGCGCTGAGCGCTTCCCTCCTGTCAGCCCCTCTCCTCATGCTGCGCCCGGGCGGTGCGCCCTCATGGACGCACCAGCCTGGGAAAAGCTGCAGACGCCTGAGGCTCTCTGCAGAGCGCTCGGGCGGCTGCAGCATGAGGGGGGCCGGCGGAGCTGGGGGGGATTTCCCTATAACCTGTCCCCCCCACATGATTTGCTGGGGGAGATGCGTCCCCCCCTTCCCGTTGTTCCTACGCCCATGCCAGTGGGGTACCTCAGGGATCTGTACTTGGACCCATTCTCTTTAATATTTGTATTAGTAATATTGCAGAAGGCCTTGATGGTAAGGTATGTATTTTTGCTGATGATACTAAGATATGTAACAGGGTTGATGTTCCAGGAGGGATAAGCCAAATGGCAAATGATTTAGGTAAACTAAAAAAATGGTCAGAGTTGTGGCAACTGACATTTAATGTGGATAAGTGCAAGATAATTCATCTTGGACGTAAAAACCCAAGGGCAGAGTACAGAATATTTGATAGAGTCCTAACCTCAACATCTGAGGAAAGGGATTTAGGGGTGATTTTTTCTGATGACTTAAAGGCAGGCAGACAATGTAATAGAGCAGCAGGAAATGCTAGCAGAATGCTTGGTTGTATAGGGAGAGGTATTAGCAGTAGAAAGAGGGAAGTGCTCATGCCATTGTACAGAACACTGGTGAGACCTCACTTGGAGCATTGTATGCAGTACTGGAGACCGTATCTCCAGAAGGATATTGATACCTTAGAGAGAGTTCAGAGAAGGGCTACTAAACTGGTTCATGGATTGCAGGATAAAACTTACCAGGAAAGGTTAAAGGATCTTCACATGTATAGCTTGGAGGAAAGACGAGACAGGGGGGATATGATAGAAACATTTAAATACATAAAGGGAATCAACACAGTAAAGGAGGAGACTATATTTAAAAGAAGAAAAACTACCACAACAAAAGGACATAGTCTTAAATTAGAGGGGCAAAGGTTTATAAAATAATATCAGGAAGTATTAATTTACTCAGAGGGTAGTGGATGCATGGAATAGCCTTCCAGCTGAAGTGGTAGAGGTTAACACAGTAAAGGAGTTTAAGCATGTGTGGGATAGGCATAAGGCTATCCTAACTATAAGATAAGGCCAGGGACTAATGCAAGTATTTAGAAAACTGGGCAGACTAGATGGGCCGAATGGTTCTTATCTGCCGTCACATTCTATGTTTCTATGTTTCCAACATAAAGAGGACGAGCCATGAATTTTTTTAGAAATACGCTGGGGAACTAAATACTATTTTAATAAGAGATTTCTACCGGGTCCGTCTTCACCAGAAGCACAGGTGCCCCACAGTGGTGCCGATGTGCCCAGGTCAACAGGGGAGATCCTCTGAAAGATCAAAAGCTTACCAAAGCTTTAGAGATCCAAAGCATACTTGCTTAGGGCCCTCTCTGACCGGTGGGGAGATCAAAGATCTCCCTCGCTGGCCTAAAGGCCCTTTGTTAGGACATGGGAGGCAGTTCCTGCCGCAAGTATCCTGGTCCAACAGAGCATTCTATTCGTGGGAGGAGTGAAGACAGCCTGCAACCAGAGGAGCTGGAGGTTATAGATCACTACTCACCATCGGATTACCTTCACCAAAGATAAGCAGAAGGGTGGGGGGACATGAAGCTTTTTTTAAATTTATTTTAATAAAAATAACAAAAAAGCCCTTATCTCTATGCACCCCAACAGACACACACATCATCCCTCACACACACTACTCCCCTCACACACAGCATCCCTCACATACACACAGCACCCATTACACACAGCACCCCTTATACACACAGCAAGCCTCACATACACACACACACACTGCACCCTTCACATACACACAGCACCACTTAAGATAAGGCCAGGGACTAATTAAATTATTTAGAAATTATTGGGCAGACTAGATGGGCAGAATGGTTCTTATATGCCGTCACATTCTATGTTTCTATGTAATTGAACTTAAGTATCTGCTCTCCTACTGCAGTAATAGGACTAGTTATTTTTTTTACGTTTTAATGCTATTGACATTGTAATGACAATCCCTTATTAAAAGTGAATATTGCTAAGCTGGAAAAAAAAACTGGAAAAAGTCAACTTTGCTTTCAGTTTTGCAGCTCGAGCATTCCATTTAAAATTCAGTTTGAATTCACTTGATATTCTCCCATTAGTAAATAACTCTGCTAAGACTGACGGACGATGGTACATTTTATCCGTTATGTTTAATTTTACAGGTGCCTATCCTATCCAAATGGAAAGAGCCAACAAGACTACAGTGAATGAATTTATTCTGCTGGCATTTTCCCAGTTTAACCAGTTTCAGATATTACTTTTTCTGGTACTGTTACCGGTGTATCTAACATGTGTCATCGGGAACATTACCATAGTTTTCTTGACTAAGGTTGAACCCTCACTCCACAGTCCCATGTACTTCTTTATTAGTGTATTTGCAACTTTGGAGATTCTGTTTGTATCAGTTACTGTCCCCAAACTCCTGGAGAATCTCATTGGGATCAATAACAAGATATCTTTTACTGGCTGTTTTACACAGTTGTATGCAATCAATTCACTGGGGACAACAGAATGCTATCTCCTGGCAGTAATGGCGTATGATCGAGAATTGGCTATTAATAATCCTTTGAGATATGGAGCTCTTACAAGCCAAGCATTTTGTATCATGATGGCTACTATCCCATGGTTAGGTGGCTTTGTGGTTACTCTACCTCCTACAATACTGACGGCTGACTTGGAATTCTATGGTCAAAATACAATCAATCACTTTCTTTGTGACTTTTCTCCATTGCAGAACATAGCCTCTTCTAATCCTTCTCTTAGCAACATGGCTACAAGCATAGGTTCAATTTTTGCCAGTATTATCCCATTCTTTGTGATTTTAGGATTTTATATTCACATTATTATCATAATTTTAAGAATAAAGACTGTTGATGGGAAGCAGAAGGCCTTCTCCACTTGTTCTTCCCACATCATAGTGGCTGGTTTGTTCTACGGCACAGCAATAATGGTGTATGTTAGGCCCAAGGGTAGTCAATATGACAAATTTCTTGCCCTTATGTACATGATTGTGACTCCTGTGTTAAACCCTTTCATCTACACATTAAGAAACAAGAATGTAAAAGACGCCTTCAAAAAATCAATTAGACAGACTTGTTGGTAACTTCCGTCATAAATATCGGAGAATGCATATAAAGTAAGCTTCCATAAAATTGTAGCAATCTACATGTGCAATCCTTGAATCTTCCATTGGGTACAGGATTCTGAAAGAAATGATAAGTCAGTGTTATATTGTACAGACAGCTGTGAAGGCACTAACTTAAGACATTAAGTTGTAACTATAATAAAATTTGAGGAAAGTTAATAAAGATTGTATTTTTTTTTTTAAGTTTATTATTTTGATTTCATTCAATTTATATACCTGAAAATCAGAGACTTAACTAGAAACCATAGGCCACGGTGTGAAAATTGTCCTGGGCCCTCCCTCCCATACATCTTATCTCCCCTCCCACTGCCCCTCCATTTGTATACTATAACACATACAGATACATACATGGACACACATGCTAATACACAGACACACAGAATGACACACATACAGATACACAGACACACATATAGACAAATGCAAATACACATACACAGAATGACACGCATACAGATACAAACAGTGACAAACATACAGATACATAAGGGCACACACTGACACACATGCAGACAGATACACAAACAGACACAGACACACATATGCAGATGCACATACAGACACATATGTAGTCAAACAGATACAGTTTCAAATACATATACAGACACATATGCAGATACACATATAGACATACATGCAGGTACACAGACACACTTAATGACAAACATTCAGATACACAGAATGACACGCATATAGATTGTGGCGAAAGTAACCTCGCCATGTGCTTTTGGAGGAGCCTGCTTGCCAGCCTCTTGCCCCAGGACTATGGCCCATGTATTCGACCTTGGTTCTGGACTGTGGAAAGTCTTTGCCTCTTCCCTGTTATGGTTTGGTATATGGGGCTTACCAAACGGATTGTACTAATACTGTTCGTATAGCGAACAAAATGCCGAACAGACCAACCACCTAGAACAGTTATGTGCTGCTTATTAACCCCATTGGCCTCACTAATAACAACATTCTAAGTAGTTAGCTGGGTTCATATGTGCGAACACGTGGCGGCGGCCATCTTTAGCTGCGAACACATACAGCGGTGTTTGGTTATCGAATGCATGGAACTAGAATCGGACACTCAACGGCGCGAACACCACTGGGACATCCATACATCTATCTGGATTTGTATGAGAAGAGCGGTGTTTGGTAGGGATAAGCTCCTGGACCAGAAACATAGACTAAGTGCCCATGCGAACTCCTACATTCGGTATTTTAACTGTGTTATGTATTCCCGAAATAGACCGACCGCATAACCTGATTCTCTGGAACTGTTTTTGGCATGGGACCATGCGTGCGGTCGGTCAAAATGTGACTTCCAGGAAATCCCTGAACCCATGAACCGATCTGGATAATCTTTGGCTATCAGGGGATATAATGTTTGTCGGGTTTCCATGGGTTGTGGGGATACTTTCGGGGTACTGTTAAATTGTATGTTGTTCTATGCTTGGAGATAATTGGATTAGATTAGTACAGTTTCTGATCCACTTATGTCCCAAGCACAGAGGAGGGATTGTCTGTTTATGTATGGGAGTGTCCTGGATCTGAGAGACAATGTAATTGAGTGTTTGTTTCTTCTGTAGTTTACTCTCAGGTCCAGAGGGGAGAGTCCCTTGCATGGGGACTTGCATATAAGGCCAGTTGTGGCTCCCAATAAATGAGTTCACTTCACCCTCAACAAGCAGCCTCGCCTCATGATTGTAGTAAACAGCTTTACCAGCTATACCTGCTTTGGATTGCTATACTGGCTTTAATCA
Organism: Pelobates fuscus; assembly: GCF_036172605.1. Taxonomy (NCBI): domain Eukaryota; kingdom Metazoa; phylum Chordata; class Amphibia; order Anura; family Pelobatidae; genus Pelobates; species Pelobates fuscus. The sequence goes on along the minus strand of NC_086329.1, from coordinate 111,903,460 downwards.
CTAGCTCTTGTAAGAGCTACACAGCTATATCTGCTAGACTCTCTGGAGTAGGAGAGGTGCACGCACTGGAAGCCGGATCCTGGGTCGGTGGAGGACAGCGATATGCCAGCCAAGCTATGGCGGCTAAGGGGCTATAGTGCTTTTGATAAGTGTAGTGCTTATAGTACTCAAGGCAACTAGGATGCGGCGATTGGCAGAGGCACCCAGTTAGGGTGCCAGGCGGTCCGCCACACACATATAAACTGTGACACACATACAGATACAGAGGGGCACACACTGACACACATGCAAACAGATACACATACTGAAATACAGATACCCATACAGATAAACAGATGAACATACAGACAAACAGATACACAGACAAAGATACACATACAGACACACATGCAGACAAAGAGATACACATACACATACAGACAAAGAGATACACATACAAAGATATATACATACAGACAAAGAGATACATGTACATACAGACACACACACATACAGACACACAGGTACAGACATTCACACACACACACACATACAGACACACACACACACACACACACATACAGACATTCACACACAAATATAGATACAGACATTCACACACAGACACACACATGCATTTACATACAGACACACACACATGCATACAGACATACAGATACAGACATTCACACACACAGACTGCTAAAACTTTTAGTCACCCTCCTTTATCCTACATTTAGGTGCAGCAGGGTGACTTCCTTGGGGTCCAGTGCTGGCCTAATGCTGATGGGAGTCAGAGCTTCCACTCTGACTCCCTCCTCTCCTTCCCCTGCATTCTACTCCTGCACGGCTCTGTTTATGCTGGGAGGATAAAATGGCTTCCTCCCAGCGGGCGCTCTGACGTCATCAGTCATGCCCTTCTAGCGCCGCAGCGTAGACTGGGCCCCGGGAAAACCATTGCAGATGGGTCCCTTCATTGCGGCCCCGGCGGTTGGAGTAACGGGCCCGGTCGCAGCTGCGAATGTAGTAATTACGCCACTGCTGAAAATGAAAATCGGAAAATGTCAGTTTTCCTTGTGAAAAGAAAACCTCTGAGGTTATACATAGAAGTAGTCACTCTCTAACAGACAGTATTTTTCTAACTCCTTTACAGCAAAGGTTGCGGCCTTTTATAGAAGGCAAATATTTAGTAAAAGATTTATAAAAATCCTAGCCAGAGATTTTATCCTTTCTTCCTGGAGACTCAGCATGTGCATCTATTTCAAACAGAGTAGGGTTTACCTCTTTAGTAACTGGTGGTGTGACTAAACGATGGCAACAATACATATGACCCCTTTTCCATGAGAGCATACAAAGCTTCCAAACAAGGATTTCAAACAGAATATGACCTCACAAAGAACAACATGTGATAATAGCAATTAGAACATACAAATAGTAACAATCTAAAAGCAACTTATAAAGCACGCATGAAGGGATACTTTCTTTCCATCACCAAACACAATAATACAAAGACCTAGATCATTGAAAAAACGGATATACAAATTGGAGAGAAGCCTGTCACCACAGTATTACAGTATTTTGTCAAGGCTTATGGGTATATGTTCATACATCTCAGCATTCAAATGCCAGCACTACACACAAATACACCATGCATTCAAACTTCAACACTATATAGAAACACACTACTGCATTCAAATGCCAACACTACACACAAATACACCATGCATTCAAACTTCAACACTATATAGAAACACACCTCTGCATTCAAATGCCAACACTACACACAAATACACCATGCATTCAAACTTCAACACTATATAGAAACACACCTCTGCATTCAAATGCCAACACTACACACAAATACACCATGCATTCAAACTTCAACACTATATAGAAACACACTACTGCATTCAAATGCCAACACTACACACAAATACACCATGCATTCAAACTTCAACACTATATAGAAACACACCACTGCATTCAAATACCAACACTACACACAAATACAACATGCATTCAAACTTCAACACTATATAGAAACACACCTCTGCATTCAAATGCCAACACTACACACAAATACACCATGCATTCAAACTTCAACACTATATAGAAACACACCATTGCATTCAAATGCCAACGCTGCACACAAATACACCATGCATTCAAACTTCAACACTATATAGAAACACACCTCTGCATTCAAATGCCAGCACTACAGACAAATACACCATGCATTCAAACTTCAACACTATATAGAAACACACCTCTGCATTCAAATGCCAACACTACACACAAATACACCATGCATTCAAACTTCAACACTATATAGAAACACACCTCTGCATTCAAATGCCAACACTACGCACAAATACACCATGCATTCAAACTTCAACACTATATAGAAACACACTACTGCATTCAAATGCCAACACTACACACAAATACACCATGCATTCAAACTTCAACACTATATAGAAACACACCACTGCATTCAAATGCCAACACTACACACAAATACACCATGCATTCAAACTTCAACACTATATAGAAACACACTACTGCATTCAAATGCCAACACTACACACAAATACACCATGCATTCAAACTTCAACACTATATAGAAACACACTACTGCATTCAAATGCCAACACTACACACAAATACACCATGCATTCAAACTTCAACACTATATAGAAACACACCACTGCATTCAAATGCCAACACTACACACAAATACACCATGCATTCAAACTTCAACACTATATAGAAACACACTACTGCATTCAAATGCCAACACTACACACAAATACACCATGCATTCAAACTTCAACACTATATATTAACACACCTCTGCATTCAAATGCCAACACTACACACAAATACACCATGCATTCAAACTTCAACACTATATAGAAACACACTACTGCATTCAAATGCCAACTCTACACACACATACACCATGCATTCAAACTTCAACACTATATAGAAACACATCTCTGCATTCAAATGCCAACACTACACACAAATACACCATGCAATCAAACTTCAACACTATATAGAAACACACCTCTGCATTCAAATGCCAACACTACACACAAATACACCATGCATTCAAACTTCAACACTATATAGAAACACACCTGTGCATTCAAATGCCAACACTACACACAAATACACCATGCATTCAAACTTCAACACTATATAGAAACACACTACTGCATTCAAATGCCAACACTACACACAAATACACCATGCATTCAAACTTCAACACTATATAGAAACACACCTCTGCATTCAAATGCCAACACTACACACAAATACACCATGCATTCAAACTTCAACACTATATAGAAACACACTACTGCATTCAAATGCCAACACTACACACAAATACACCATGCATTCAAACTTCAACACTATATAGAAACACACCTCTGCATTCAAATGCCAACACTACACACAAATATACCATGCATTCAAACTTCAACACTATATAGAAACACACCTCTGCATTCAAATGCCAACACTACACACAAATACACCATGCATTCAAACTTCAACACTATATAGAAACACACTACTGCATTCAAATGCCAACACTACACACAAATACACCATGCATTCAAACTTCAACACTATATAGAAACACACTACTGCATTCAAATGCCAACACTACACAGAAATACACCATGCATTCAAACTTTAACACTATTTAGAAACACACCTCTGCATTCAAAGGCCAACACTACACACAAATACACCATGCATTCAAACTTCAACACTATATAGAAACACACTACTGCATTCAAATGCCAACTCTACACACAAATACACCATGCATTCAAACTTCAACACTATATAGAAACACACCTCTGCATTCAAATGCCAACACTACACACAAATACACCATGCAATCAAACTTCAACACTATATAGAAACACACCTGTGGCGAAACCAACTTCGCCACTGTGAACTGGAGAAGCCTGGTTGCTAGCCTCCTGCCCTGCGACTATGGCCCCTCAACATATTGTACTGGAAAAACTATATTTGGGCATGTACTAATTTATATTGCTGCTACTGGCCCTTTAAAATCAGCAATGGACATTTTGGGACTACTGTCCCTTTAAGACTGTGAAGCATATCCTATTGTACTGCCTGTATATTGTATATGTATTTATGTATGCAGTTAACCTGGGTTATATATATATATATGCAGCCTTCATCTGATTGTTCGGTAGAATCACTCCATTCATTGTATTGAGGAAACTACCGAACAACCAGACCACCCAGGATTAAGTGTGCCTCCAATTACCGTTTGCAACAATGTTGCAAACGGGTAATTGGCAATCATGTAATGTGTTCTGTGTCCTCTGGGTGGCCGCCATTCAGGAAACAACCACGTGGCGGCGGCCATCTTTAACTGCCGAACAGCGGTGTTTTGCCGTCGAGTGTCTGGAACTGAAATCGGACACTCGACTAGGCAAACACCGCTGAGACCTCCAGACTTCCAGGAATTCGTATAGAAACTACCGAATGACCCGCCGTTCGGTAGAAAGAAACATACGAACTAGGGGATTCATGCGAATCCCCCTTAGTCTCTATAACCCAAGTAATTCGTATGTTTCATTCACCTGTTTGTGACCGACCGCAGGGCCAAAATGCATGGAACTGTTTTCGGATACTTTACCCATGCGGTCGGTCAATACTTTAAAGTCCCATAACTCCCGAACCGTTTATCCGAATGGGCTGATTTTAACATATGTTGTCCCTCCAGACTAGGGCTATCTGGAGATATTGGATTTGTGGATGTACCCCAAGTATTTAGGGTACATCCAAAACTTGGGTAAAAATATGTCCCTGTTAATTGTATTAACAGATATGTTGGAGGGAGGAGATGTGTGGGTTGTACCTTAAACTGGATTGGTGTACTGTAAACCCCTCCCTTGCATGGGAGAATCTCATATAAGCCTGTGTGTGAATAAATCAGTGTTGTTGCTGTTTAACCCTGAAGCTGGAGTGTGTCTCTTTCTTGGGGGGGAAAGGGGACTGTATGCCGACTGCCAGGAGTGTAAGCTGTCCATATTGCTTTTCCTGTTCGGCTGCTTCCAGGGTTAGTGTGTCTGCTGTTCGAGAGTTGGTGAATTCGTGCAGTTTGGGAGTTCGGGAAGTTGGTGCTTATGTAGCTGCTGGTCCATCTAAAGGGGATTATCGCCTAAACGGATTTTTCCCCTTTTATGCTGAAACGGTCCGTTACAACACCTCTGCATTCAAATGCCAACACTACACACAAATACACCATGCATTCAAACTTCAACACTATATAGAAACACACCTCTGCATTCAAATGCCAACACTACACACAAATACACCATGCATTCAAACTTCAACACTATATAGAAACACACTACTGCATTCAAATGCCAACACTACACACAAATACACCATGCATTCAAACTTCAACACTATATAGAAACACACCTCTGCATTCAAATGCCAACACTACACACAAATACACCATGCATTCAAACTTCAACACTATATAGAAACACACCTCTGCATTAAAATGCCAACACTACACACAAATACACCATGCATTCAAACTTCAACACTATATAGAAACACACCTCTGCATTCAAATGCCAACACTACACACAAATACACCATGCATTCAAACTTCAACACTATATAGAAACACACCACTGCATTCAAATGCCAACACTACACACAAATACACCATGCATTCAAACTTCAACACTATATAGAAACACACCACTGCATTCAAATGCCAACACTACACACAAATACACCATGCATTCAAACTTCAACACTATATAGAAACACACCACTGCATTCAAATGCCAACACTACACACAAATACACCATGCATTCAAACTTCAACACTATATAGAAACACACCTCTGCATTCAAATGCCAACACTACACACAAATACACCATGCATTCAAACTTCAACACTATATAGAAACACACCACTGCATTCAAATGCCAACGCTGCACACAAATACACCATGCATTCAAACTTCAACACTATATAGAAACACACCTCTGCATTCAAATGCCAACACTACACACAAATACACCATGCATTCAAACTTCAACACTATATAGAAACACACCTCTGCATTCAAATGCCAACACTACACACAAATACACCATGCATTCAAACTTCAACACTATATTGAAACACACTACTGCATTCAAATGCCAACACTACACACAAATACACCATGCATTCAAACTTCAACACTATATAGAAACACACCACTGCATTCAAATGCCAACACTACACACAAATACACCATGCATTCAAACTCCAACACTATATAGAAACACACTACTGCATTCAAATGCCAACACTACACACAAATACACCATGCATTCAAACTTCAACACTATATAGAAACACACCTCTGCATTCAAATGCCACCACTACACACAAATACACCATGCATTCAAACTTCAACACTATATAGAAACACACATCTGCATTCAAATGCCAACACTACACACAAATACACCATGCATTCAAACTTCAACACTATATAGAAACACACTACTGCATTCAAATGCCAACACTACACACAAATACACCATGCATTCAAACTTCAACACTATATAGAAACACACCTCTGCATTCAAATGCCAACACTACACACTAATACACCATGCATTCAAACTTCAACACTATATAGAAACACACCTCTGCATTCAAATGCCAACACTACACACAAATACACCATGCATTCAAACTTCAACACTATATAGAAACACACTACTGCATTCAAATGCCAACACTACACACAAATACACCATGCATTCAAACTTCAACACTATATAGAAACACACTACTGCATTCAAATGCCAACACTACACACAAATACACCATGCATTCAAACTTCAACACTATATAGAAACACACCTCTGCATTCAAATGCCAACACTACAGACAAATACACCATGCATTCAAACTTCAACACTATATAGAAACACACCTCTGCATTCAAATGCCACCACTACACACAAATACACCATGCATTCAAACTTCAACACTATATAGAAACACACTACTGCATTCAAATGCCAACACTACACACAAATACACCATGCATTCAAACTTCAACACTATATAGAAACACACCTCTGCATTCAAATGCCACCACTACACACACATACACCATGCATTCAAACTTCAACACTATATAGAAACACACCTCTGCATTCAAATGCCAACACTACACACAAATACACCATGCATTCAAACTTCAACACTATATAGAAACACACCTCTGCATTCAAATGCCAACACTACACAAAAATACACCATGCATTCAAACTTCAACACTATATAGAAACACACCTCTGCATTCAAATGCCACCACTACACACAAATACACCATGCATTCAAACTTCAACACTATATAGAAACACACTACTGCATTCAAATGCCAACACTACACACAAATACACCATGCATTCAAACTTCAACACTATATAGAAACACACCTCTGCATTCAAATGCCAACACTACACACAAATACACCATGCATTCAAACTTCAACACTATATAGAAACACACTACTGCATTCAAATGCCAACACTACACACAAATACACCATGCATTCAAACTTCAACACTATATAGAAACACACCTCTGCATTCAAATGCCACCACTACACACAAATACACCATGCATTCAAACTTCAACACTATATAGAAACACACCTCTGCATTCAAATGCCAACACTACACACAAATACACCATGCATTCAAACTTCAACACTATATAGAAACACACCTCTGCATTCAAATGCCACCACTACAGACAAAACACCAAAATGATATATAAACACACCTCTGCATTCAAAAAGCACACTACACATTAATGCAAACGTCAACACAATATACAAACACACCCTTACATTCACTCAAACATCCTCTATACAAAAACATGCTTATATTCTAAAACAGAAACACTGCTCAGTGCTAAATACAACCCCGCAAGCAGGGGAAAATGGTAGATCCCAAGCTGTCAAAGCATTGTTGGAGTTGCACAACATATAGTGATTTACCTTTTGGCCACCCAAATATAGGGGGTTCACAAGACCTCTCGCACTAGGGCCCTTTCTACTTTAGTGCTGGCACTGCATTGTAGTGGACGGTGGGATTGCATGCTAGGGAGTTGGGGATAGGACAACCCAAGGGGGCTCAAGAAAATGCTTGCCCAGAGTCCAGTCTATATTGCTTCATTAGGGAAAATTCAATTGAGGTTCCTCCCGTTTGCCAATGTTGGAAAGTAATCTGTATATGGTGCACCACACGGACTTCTTTCAAGGAAGAAAAAGCTCAAATCAGTTTAAAAGAGTCGAAAAGTGGATGCAGGTAGCAAGAGTACTAGAATTAAGAGTTAAGTATAAAAAGTGTTACATTCACTATAAATAAAAATATTTTTTACTCCACCTTTGATATGCTGTGAATTTTCTCCACCTTGTCTGTAGTGAACCAAAATGAACTATCGTTCCTTCATTTTTTTGTTGGTTTTACTATTGATGACAGTAATAAATTTATGTTTAATAAATAATGATTTTATGTTAATATGTTTATCACAGTGTGGCAGTTTGTGCCTGTGTATTGTTTTAATGTGTATCTATGTATGCATGTTAGTGAGTGCAATATTAGCATGCTTGTACATGACTATGTGTGTGAGCATATTGCTAATTAGTTTGAGACAAGGGTGTTAAGGTTGCCTCAGGCTAGCTGAAGTTGGACCACTAGGATTTCCTTGTCCCCGATCCTGGAGAGCGGTAAGAAGTTCCAATTCAGCACCTAACGATCTTCGTGCAAGTGTAAAGTATTCCTGGTGATAGTGATCAGCATTTCCCTACAACACGACTCAAGGCTGCAAGTGGAGGGTAAGAAGTCTGGTTTATTGAGCAGACAGGCATTGCTTATATACACATTTTCAGGACAGAGGCACACCCCACTGGACCTGATGGAACACCGTGTTACAAGGGACATAAACCCATAAAAACAAAGTGCATCTTCCTGAACCCTCCCCTCTATCCTGGAGATAATCAGCGTAAATGGTTACAGTAACTTAATTATCTCCAGGTACAGGCAATATTCTGGAGTTGAAATTATAACAAAAACCACATAAAAATACATAACTCATATAATACAGTATTTAACTTGTATGTCCAACATATCCCCAGAGAGCTTGGATCTGAGCGCTGATGTCCAAAAAGCGCTCAGATCTCACGAATATAGTGGGAATGCCATGGGGATAAAGGGGTAGAAAGATCTGGGACTCCAAAACTCCCTTTCTGATTATTAGTCCTAAGTCTCACATTCTGGGGGTGGCCAGGGTTATGAACAACACTCACCCTCTTGTTGCATACGTCCTGTAATGGCTCCCGTGAGCTCCAAACAGTTTATAGCATTGCTGCTGGTTACAAGAGAAACCAGAAAGTCAGAATAGGGAAACATGATCCAGCTGCATACAGGACCATTCAAACCACAAAATTCAGATCCATACGAGCCTGAGTTTGGTCAGGATTTCAACCAGAATGAAACATAGAAACATAGAAACATAGAATATGACGGCAGATAAGAACCATTCGGCCCATCTAGTCTGCCCAATTGTCTAAATACTTTTTATTAGTCCCTGGCCTTATCTTATAGTTAGGATAGCCTTATGCCTATCCCACGCATGCTTAAACTCCCTCACTTTGTTAACCTCTACCACTTCAGCTGGAAGACTATTCCACGCATCCACTACCCTCTCAGTAAAGTAATACTTCCTGATATTATTTTTAAACCTTTGTGCCTCTAATTTAAGACTATGTCCTCTTGTTGTGGTAGTTTTTCTTCTTTTAAATATAGTCTCCTCCTTTGCTGTGTTGATTCCCTTTATGTATTTAAATGTTTCTATCATATCCCCCTGTCTCGTCTTTCCTCCAAGCTATACATGTTAACCTTTCCTGGTAAGTTTTATCCTGCAATCCATGAACCAGTTTAGTAGCCCTTCTCTGAACTCTCTCTAAGGTATCAATATCCTTCTGAAGATACGGTCTCCAGTACTGCATTCATTACTCCAAGTGAGGTCTCACCAGTGTTCTGTACAATGGCATGAGCACTTCCCTCTTTCTACTGCTAATGCCTCTCCCTATACAACCAAGCATTCTGCTAGCATTTCCTGCTGCTCTATTACATTATCTGCCTACGTTTAAGTAATCAGAAATAATCACCCCTAAATCCCTTTCCTCAGATGTTGAGGTTAGGACTCTATCAAATATTCTGTACTCTGCCCTTGTGTTTTTACGTCCAAGATGCATTATCTTGCACTTATCCACATTAAATGTCAGTTGCCACAACTCTGACCATTTTTCTAGTTTACCTAAATCATAAGCCATTTGGCTTATCCCTCCTGGAACATCAACCCTGTTACATATCTTAGTATCATCAGCAAAAAGACATACCTTACCATCAAGACCTTCTGCGATATCACTTTTAAAAATATTAAAGAGAATGGGTCCAAGTACAGATCCCTGAGGTACCCCACTGGTGACAAGCCCAAGCTTCGAATGTACTCCATTGACTACAACCCTCTGTTGCCTGTCACTCAGCCGCTGCCTTACCCATTCAACAATATTGGAATCCAAACTTAAATATTAGAGTTTATTGATAAGCCTTCTATGTGCAACAGTGTCAAAAGCCTTACTGAAATCTAGGTAAGCAATGTCTACTGCACCACCCTGATCTATAATTTTTGTTACCCAATCAAAAAAATCAATAAGATTAGTTTGGCATGATCTCCCTGAAGTAAATCCATGTTGTCTCTGATCTTGAAATCCATGTGTTTTTAGATGTTCAACAATCCTATCCTTTAACATGGTTTCCATCACTTTCCCCACTACTGAAGTAAGGCTTACTGGCCTATAGTTGCCCGACTCCTCCCTATTACCTTTCTTGTGAATGGGCACAACATTCGCCAACTTCCAATCTTCTGGGACTACTCCTGTTATCAATGATTGGTTAAATAAATCTGTTAATGATTTTGCTAGTACACCACTAAGCTCTTTCAATAGCTTTGGGTGTATTCCATCAGGTCCCATTGACTTATTTGTCTTTACTTTTGAGAGTTGAAATAGAACCTCTTCCTCTGTAAACTCACGTGTAATAAATGACTCATTTATCCTTTTTCTTAACTGAGGTCCCTTTCCTTCACTTTCATCTGTAAATACCGAACAAAAATATTCATTGAGGCAGTCAGCTAGACCTTTATCCTCTTCTACAAACCTTCCTTCTTTTGTTTTTAATCTAACTAATCCTTGTTTTACTTTTCTTTTCTCATTTATGTATCTAAAAAATGTTTTATCCCTTTTTTTTTTACTGACTGTGCTATTTTCACTTCTGTGTGTGATTTGGAAGCTCTTATAACTTGCTTAGCCTCTTTCTGCCTAATCTTATAGGTCATTCTGTCTTCCTCACTCTGTTTTTTTTTTTATAATTACTAAATGCTAACTTTTTGTTTTTTACTATTTTGGCCACATCTGTGGAGTACCACAGTGGTTTATTGAATGTGTTGCTTTTACTGACAAGCCTAATGCAATTTTCTGTTGCCTTCTGTAGTGCAACTTTTAAATAATCCCATTTCTCTTGGACTCCATTTAAATTGCTCCAGTCTGATAATGACTCCTTTACACATATTCTAATTTTAGAAAAGTCTGTTTTCCTAAAGTCTAAAACTTTTGTTTTTGTGTGGTGTGACTCAGTCACTGTTCTTATATTAAATCACACGGACTGGTGATCACTGGATCCTAAACTTTCACGTACAGTAATATCGGATACCAAATCTCCATTTGTTAACACTAAATCTAGTATGACCTCTTTACGAGTTGGCTCCTCAACGACCTGTTTTAGAGACAATCCCAGTAGGGAGTATAGAATATGTGTGCTCCTGGCACAAGCTGCTATTTTTGTTTTCCATTTCACATCAGAAAGATTAAAGTCACCCATGATGATAACTTCCCCCTTCATTGTCATTATAGCTATTTCCTCAACTAGTAGATTATCTAACTCTTCAATTTGTCCTGGGGGCCTATAAATCACACCTACACGAGTTACTGTGTGATTACCAAATTCTAACGTAACCCAAACGGACTCTATGTTCACCTCACTAACTTTTATTAGGCTAGATTTTATGCTACCGTCACATACAGGGTCACCCCTCCCCCTTTCCTGCCTTCCCTGTCGTTTCTATATAAAGAGTACCCTGGTATTGCTATGTCCCAGTCATTTTTCTTATTATACCATGTCTCAGTAACAGCGACTAAATCTACACTATCAGTTGCCATTATTGCCACAAGTTCTTATTCCCTAAACTGCGAGCATTTATAGACATGACTCTAAGCTTATCATTTTGTTTTTAACACACTTGCTACAGGCACCTTCTGTCCTTGTTTTGGGGGACAATTGGATTGATGTTTTATCACCCTTTTGCCCTCCCCTCCTAGTTTAAATACATCCTAGCAAAACCTCTGAACTGCTCACTGAGAACATTTGTTCCCTTTTGAGAAAGATGCAAACCATCTTTTTTGTACAGTTTATTTCCATTCCAAACAGAGCTACTATGAGAAATAAAGCCAAATCCTTGCTCCCAACACCATTCACCAAGCCACAAGTTAAAGTCCATGGGGAAGTGCCCCTTGCAGGGGGACCTGCATATAAGGCCAGTTGTGGCTGCCATTAAACATATTTGTTTTTCCCTTCAGGAAGTCTAGGCTTATGTTTGGATTGGAGAGCTATATTGACTCTGGGGATTGCTATAATCACTATACTTCTTTGACTTACAACGATTGCTCTTGTAAGAGCAGCCTGCTTTGCTCTCTGGACTAGGAGAGAAGTTGGATCCTGGTCTTGGGTCCAGGGTGGGTGAAGGACAGTGAGGCCCCAACTAAGCTGCGGTGATTTGTGGGGTTTACGGTGGTTATGGTGTCCAGTGCAGTGCCAATGGTACTCAAGGATTACTAGGAAGCAGCGATTAATGGATGTACCCAGTCGGAGTGCCGGACAGTCCGTCACAGTGTATATAACCAATTTGACCCATGAGAGGCCCAAATAGTAGAACTGTTAACTAGAGATGGTAATGAGCATCGCCAATGACACTTCTGAGGAAGCCCAACCGGGTATAACGTGTTAAGAAAAATGTACTCCCTATTTATAATTTTAAAGGTATATTTCCATTTTATTATTTTATATTTTTATCCATTATATTCCTGTAATCATTTCTCCTGGTGTATCCTGTATATCCTAGGCAGGGATCAAACCACCAGCGCTTTTCACACCAGAGCAGGACAGTGCTCTGGAGACTGTAAGTAGGATACAACCTTTTTACTTGTTACTTTGTGTACGTATGTTCTACACACCATAAGATCTCTCTCTGTTGTGTTTTCCCATATATATTGGACAGCAAGAACAACAGAATAGAGCTACACATATCCATAGATGGGGATTGTACCATCCAGGCGAATACGAGCTGAGCTCTTAGTAGCTCAACCAAGTGAGTTAGCACTTTATACACCTACCTCAAATAGCCCAAATTACTGCTATATATTGCACTATCTTTCGTCTATTTCTGTTTCCTTTTAAGGCTACAGAAATTATCTTATTCCTGTATATATAGACTGAATATATATTGATGTAAATATATCTCCTTTTATATATAAACTATTTTCTGTATCATTATATTTTCTTGGGGTGCAGTTCATCACCCTGTTTGCCACTAATGATCATAACACAAGTATTTGTCCTAAAATGGTGATTGCCCACTGAGAGCCATATGAAGTATATGTTGTGGAAGGCCAAGTGAAGTCCTAATATAAACATATATGTGTGATGTCCTGCATGTCTTGTGGAGACTTAAGAATTTCACCTTACATGAAGACTGGCCACCAAATCCTTTGCAGAGCATTATACATAGAGCCAACTGCACACTTTGTTGGAACCATTGTCTACAAACTGTATCTAAATTGTGTAAATATATATATATGTATATATAAAAAAATGAGACAACTTTTTTGCATAAAATAATTTTTTTTCACATATATGCATGTATATTTACGTTTGATGCAGAGATATCAGTTACCACTCTATTGATAAGTATATGTTTTCACGCTGTTTAGCCCCTCTTCAATTTCCTTTGATAGTGAAGGCCAAATAAGGGCCCAACATAACAATACCTAGATGCAGGGTGGCCAAATGAGGGCCTAATGAGAAGTAACAGGTGCATAATGATACAATTAAATGGGGTTTACCGAATGTGGAAAATATGTTAGTAGACCGGTTGCAATTTAGTGACACCCAAGTGGCAGATCTGGTTTGTGGCATCTCTTGATTTGAAGTGTAAAAATTACATACTTAGATGAGAGCTGTAAACATGGCTGTATAAACAGACATAATTATGACCAACATAATTTTAAAGTACACTTGACTAGGCCTGTGTACAATACAGTAAGCCAAAGGCGCACAGAAGTGCTTGGAGGGACAAAGAGACACAGAGTGGATGGGGGGACAATGATATGCTGGGAAGAGAAAGAGACACACAAAAGGGCTAGGTGGAAGAGATGCACAGAGGGACTGGAGGGGATAAAGAGACCCTCAAAGATTCTTGGGGGAAGAAAAGCACAGAAGGGATGAGGAAGGGGAAAAAGAGAAAGAAAGGCCTTGGGGGAGAAAGATACACACAAAAGGGCTGGGAGAAGAAAGTGACACACAAAGTTTGCAATTTATGTTTTGTTTTGTCTTGTCTAGTGCACAAAATAGTTTTTGCACTGTCCCTGGTTGTTCAAGGACGAATGGGTCAGGCTTTGGAAAGAGACAGGGGCTTGTCAGGTGAGGTAAGCCTCAAATGAGTGGAGCCTCCAAGATAGTTAACCTCAGGATAACTGTTTACACAATGAACCATGATCTACCATTCAAAGGCATGTAGAAACAGTTTGTTCCGAGGATGGAGATGGAATTTAACAGATTCTGTCATCTCAATCTTGAGCTATTGAGATGCATGTCTTGGTACCGTGGCCAGCAGGCAAGATGTGGGCATATCTACTAAATATTTAAAACTAGCTACTAGGCCACCATTGCTGCCTAGCTAGAAAGGCTTATAAAATAATGGGGGGCCTGATGTCTCCTGTGCCCACATCCATCTGCATCTCGTGGAGAGATGAAAATAACAAAATGGGGGATGCTGTTCATTCCACTCACCCACTATGTAATTAAAACAAATTGGGGGGGGGAATCCTAATACCCCACCCTGCCGCCACCCATTGTGATCAAATGAGGGACACCTACTAAATTGGGGGGACCTAATGCTACCACACCAGTAATTATTTTATTCTTTTAAGTACATTAAAATTTTAGGATTTTTCCATATTACTACCATGTAATTTATATAGTAAAGCACTACTTGAAGAATTATTACATTGTAATAGTGTTTTCTATACAATGGCAATTTTTATTTGTTGGTCTATTGCACATGCATTTAATCCCATACCACAATTTCTGCTCAGTCCTTTGCATTTAACATTGGTTTATTCTGCGAGGGTTTCATATGCAGGATAATAGATTGTATATTTTAAACTTTATACTATAATAATGTATCTATACTTCAGATAGTTTGAGAACCCCTTTTATGTTTCTTATTTTACAATCTGCTAAATAGATATCTGTTAAATATAACTTGGCTGTTAGTTAAATCCCAGAATAATACACAGATCATAATATCTAAGGACATTTTTCCCCCTGGTTGTTACGGTTTGGGATTATTATTTACAAACATTTTAAGACAAAGTATAAAAATATACATTTAAAGTATATCACTATCTATACAGAGAGACAAGGTGTCAAAAAATATTAAGGTGAGTTCAATAGTACAAATATAACTACATTATAAATATGTGTGTGAATGTGTGTATGTGATATTTAAATATAAAATGAATCTGGAAAATCTAATTTATTTAAAAAAAAAAACAGATTTTTTTTTTGCAAGTTCACGTATTACTAGTAGTTTAACTCTTACACTAACAAATTATAATTTTTTTCAAAACTAGTAGCATAGGAAAAATAGCAAGTGCACAAATATGGAATAAAATGTCAGTTTTGTGTATAGAAAGATATTGAGTGATTGAGAAAGGTTAACATTATGTCCATGGCCATGTTTTGATGATTTCATTTCATTTATTTAATTATTCGTTTTCAAAACATTAAGTTTTATAAAAGATTTTAGAGACTGTCTGATGTCTATTATACAGAAATATGTTTTGCGAGTCATACGTGTTGACAAGGAAACACAGATACCGTGTACCAAGACAAACATCACAAGTATAGAAATTGTCAAAGTCTGCTTGTAGGTGTTTATAAGAAACCCAATGTACAGACTATAAACCATTCCTATACACTAACTTGTACCATACAACCCTTTACAAGCAAACAAAGCAGATTGTAGATCATGTCCCACTATCAGCATGCAGTCATAAAGTTTGTTGTTCAAAGATTGCAGTATTCTGGGGAGGAGGGGGGAGAGGGGGGGGGGGGGTTAATGAAAGACAGAACTGGAGCAATAGGACAAATGAACAACGGAATCCTAATGGGTCGGAGCAAAGCTAACTCAGAGCAAAGCTAACTATTTATAAACCTTGTTTGGATGGAAGAGAAGAATAGAAAAACGTTTCGATCAAATATTCAAATTATGCTCAAGAAAACATTTTATCAGCAAATTTTGTTGTATAATTATTTTGTTCATAGTGTGTTAAATGATTTACTGTCATTTTTGTGTTACTATTATATTTAACCCCTTGAGGACCAAACTTCTAGAATAAAAGGGAATCATGACATGTCACACATGTCATGTGTCCTTAAGGGGTTAAAAAATGACTGAATAGAGGATTTATTATTATTATTTATTATTATTATTACAATCACAGGATACAATTAGATCAGGAGATATTTTCTTTTATTACAGAATTATTTTCAATCTCATATTTTGTTACTAAAATATCGCCTCCCCATTTAAACATGAGATTTTCAAAATGACTTTCAATGCAAGAATTTAATTACAACAGAGATGTTTATTTTAAAAGATACATAATATGAAAAAGTATAAAAAATAAGATGGATAATACAATCGTATAGAATGTAAGTTATTTTGAGCAGGGTCCTCTTCAACCTATCGCTCCTGTAAATTTTCTTGTAATTGTGCTATAAAAAATGGCGAAAATAATAATAATAATAAATATAATAAGTATGCCGACAGGAGCTGTAGATTTTCAGAAGCTGGCTGCTAATCCCAAGAGCCATTCATTGGCTGATAGTGTCAGCTGACCTCTTTCAGCCAATGAATGACCATATGCTGTCAATCCACTTTATGTCTCCAAGGTCAACCACACACTATCAGTCATAATCCTCTACTTCACGTCTAAACCTTCCATTATGGTGGAGCTACATCATGGCTTCCATGGCCGGCCTCTCTGTCACAAAGTGCTGCATCAGCAGCTTCAAGCTCTTACACCCCAGTCTACATCACTAAGTGTCGGGGCCACGGGCAATCCTCAGTGCAGTTACATATATACCTCAATCAGAGTAAAAGCTTCTCACAAGCTTTCAGTACCCACGCTGTATAAACTTGGATAAAGTGTGTTTTCTTTGAATCTTCTTTTGCCCTCTTTTACAGGCCTACTCGTACATTGGTTTTGGCACACCTCAACCAACTTTGCTTCTCCTTCTACATCCCATTACATATTAGATAAATTCCGAGCACAAATATATATATATATATATATATATATATATATATATATATATATATATATATATATATATATATATGCACAGAATTGGCATTAGCCTAGGTTTGCTAATTTTGCCCCAGTGACACAGCCAGAGGTGATTTGTGTTGCATGAACGTGTGCTGCCATAATAATTGCTGAAATGTTTTACTAATATGCAATTCTTCACCCTTTTGTAGGGCACCTGTTTGAGGTATTTGTTTGCAGTTACATGTTGTGTCCAGTCTAAACCAAGATCTTGGGTTGGAAAGGTTTTTGAAGTCCACTTGTTGGTGACTCAGTAAGGTATCCTGTGGAGATCCAGAGTGGTGAACCATTTATTTATTATGTTTATCTTCACAAGGATTTGAGGATGAAACCTAGATGTCCATGCTATCTTGATGAGCTCCTGTCCATGTTTTAATGTATTATTGCAGTACGGAATTTCAAAGCCACCACAAAACAAGTCATCTACTTCCATCAAGCTCCAGATGAGAAAATTATTGTTGGAAAGTTTTAGAACATTTACTTACTTTGTAAAGACTACTCTGTGCCTCTTTTTACATTTTATGATTGACTTATACTATGTTATCTGTCAGTACAAAATTTCATAATTTGTTCTTAACTTTTTTATGTTAAGCCCAACTAATTGCACTTATAGTATTTTCTCATAGTTTCATGTTTATTATTATCTATTTGTCAATTTCTATCTACCTTAGTATGAAATTTAGCTTTTCTTCATGGTCATTTTCCAGAAAGCCACCTCGAATATATTTAAGCCAGGTATTATGCTTTATGTTATCTATGGTTTTCATTTAAACTTTGAGTAGGAAAGTCAATAAGTGCAGGAGTGCAGAGTCTTTTTTTTTTTTTTTTTTTTAATGAGTTAAAAGTATCCATAAGTCATTTCATTAAGTTCTAGTATAGTTTGCACGCTATGGAAGAAGATAACAGGACCAGGGCCAATGAATTCATTTTACTCTCCTTTTCTGAACTTCATCAGTTCCAAATATTGCTCTTTATTATTATACTTCCTATGTATATTACAAGTATCTCAGGAAACTTGGTCATTGTTACTTTAGTTAAATTGGAACCGCGTCTTCAAACTCCAATGTATATTTTTATTTGTATATTTGCTATTTTAGAAATATCTTTTGTGTCTGTAACCATTCCAAAACTCTTGACTTCCCTTGTTTCAGATAACAAAAGCATCACTTCCATCAGTTGTTTCACCCAGTTGTATTTTTTTAGTGCTTTGGGAGCAACAGAATGCTATCTTTTTGCTGTGATGGCTTTCGATAGACACTTGGCAATCCACACCCCTCTACAGTATATAGTCATTATGAAGCCAATGTTCCTCACACAGATGGCCATTCTTCCATGGATGTGTGGCTTTAGTATTACTTTATTTCCCACAGTTCTAACTGCTAATTTGGACTATTGTGGTCACAATGCGATCAATCATTTTTTCTGTGATTCGTCCCCGTTACAGAATATGTCATGTTCCGCTTCCTATGTCAGCAACTTGGTCAGAAACATGATAGCTGGATTAACTACTATTATTCCATTTATAACTATTATTGTGATATATGCTAAAATCATAATTACTGTTTCAACATTCAAGAATGCAGAAGGAAAGCAAAAAGCCTTTTCTACTTGCTCGTCCCATCTCATTGTGGCCAGTCTATTTTATGGCACAGTAATTATTGTATATACCAGACTACAGTTTAAACTTTATGACAAATTCCTAGCTCTTCTGTACACTGTGGCCATACCAGTCCCGAATCCATTAATTTATACCTTGAGAAACAAAGACATAAAGGAAGCTTTTAGAAAATTTGTTAAAAACAAATCAAAGATTAATTTAAGCAACAGACTCTTTTAAAATTAGTACATGTTCTAAATATAATAATACCTACAGTAAATTCAAATTTAGAGGTTCCCTTTAAGGCAGACCAGTCATGAAAGC
Source organism: Pelobates fuscus (assembly GCF_036172605.1). NCBI lineage: Eukaryota > Metazoa > Chordata > Amphibia > Anura > Pelobatidae > Pelobates > Pelobates fuscus. Next base: position 111,883,674 of record NC_086329.1, on the reverse strand, counting down.
ATTTAAAAACAAATATGAATTATTACTAAAAACTGCAGATGGATGTCTGCAAGACTGATTTTCCTCTCTAGTCGATCCTCTCACACCTCACCACTCTGTCAGTCCTTACATTGGCTTCCTGTATCTTATGGGAGTCAATTCAAAGTGCTAACCCATACCTAAAAAGCAATGAATAATCTTAGCCCCTCTTATATCTCTTCACAGATCCATAGGTATGCCCCTTCTCGGTCTCTCTGCTCTGCCCATGACCTTCTTCTGTCCCCAGCCCCATCCTTACGGCCAACCCGCGCTTGCAGGACTTCTCGCGGGCAGCTCCCTTCCTATGGAATAGCCTGCCTACCGCCATCAGACTCTCCCCTAGTCTTCAATCGTTTAAGAAGTGCCTTAAAATCCTTTCTTTAGGAAAGCCTATGGAGTCCCAGACTAACCTCTACCTCACATACCTGTCTCTTGCTCTCTCCTAAAGGGTAGCACTCTACTCTCTCCTCCAGCTCTGCTTCACTCCTACCTAATTTGACAGCTATTTGCTGTCCTAATGTGTTTTAAACCTCCTATAGACTTTAAGCTCATTTGAGCAGGGTCCTCTCCAACCTATTGTCTCTGTAAGTTTTCTTGTAATTGTCCTATTTATAGTTAAATCCCCCCTCTTATAATATTGTAAAGCGCTATGGAATCTGTTGGCACAATATAAATGGTGATACTAATAATAATAATACATCATCTCTATGCACAATTAGATTTTGAAAGATGTTGTAGAGTCTTTCTGCATTTGTTTGGTAACACAGACTGTGAAGATGAGACCCAGATGGCTACAGAATTATACTGAAAATCCAAATTATGGTAGCAATAATAATAATAATCATAAATATGTCAATATTTCACTTACATTTAGCTGAGCACCTCATGCTCAGAGAAGATAACAATAGATATTAGAGGATGTGATCCTCACCATAATATGTAAGAGTTTAATATTGTTCAGATTATTTGTACATCTATAATGAGCTGAATGTAGAGGTTACACAAGATGCAATATGCGCTACCATAAAACGTGTATCCTTGCTGAGATTATACCAACCAGGCCAAATACATGAGCACTGAGTGTCCCTTATAAATGTGAATTTTCATCCACCATTAAAATGTGTTTTCTTTATCCATTATATATTATAATATTGATATATATATATGTGACGAAACCAATCTCGCCACATTGTATTGGAGGAGCCTGGTTGCCCGCCTGCTGCCTTTGGATTATGGACCGGCAGCTAAAGGGTTAATTTTACTGTGCAGAAGGATTTATGTCTCCCTTTCTGCACAGCAGTTCGGTAGATTTCATCTACCGAACAAACAGCCGTTCACCAACCTCCCCAGAGCCGTGGGAAGCCGGCCGGCGTTGTTAATTGGCCACCCAGAAGCTGGAGTGTGCCCTCCATTTACCTCCCTGAAGCTGAGGTTAACCGCAGCTTAATTGCTTGTTAACTGTGTGGCCGCTGTTACACTTAGCGGCCGCTAGGTGGCGCTGTTCTGGAGCTCCCCGGGCAGCCAACACTTTTCTGCCCGGCTTTCATGCACCAAAATCGGACACTTTTACGTGCAGGCACCGCTGAACCTCCAGCCCCTGGTTCTCATTCGTATGAATTTGGTGAATGCAGGGAAATTCGGTATTTTATGTTTTATGTGAACTGTAGTAACCCAGATAGCCTGCCATGGAGCCTGTTCGTATAATTAAAGACTTTGGCTCCATGGCAATTAAAATGTATTTGTGTGGTCTGGGTGCCATTCTCCTAATAATGTGCACCCAGACCTGAGCTATCTGGGGATATGTTACATGTCTGTGTTTTGTGTATAAAATATGTCTGTATGTATTTTAAAGTGATAGTCTGTTTCTGTGTCACCATGTGCATAATGGAGTCTGGCCTTTGTCCTAGGAGATAATTGAATTACTTCATTAATTATCTCCAGGGCAGAGAGGAGGAAACCAAGATGCATGGTGGGAAGGTATTATGGCTGTATGTACTAATCTGATACATGTCTGTCTGCTGTTTCAGTCTTCCATCTGGTCCCCTAGGGGAGTGTCCACCAGGTGGGAGACCTGCATAAATACAGGGGCAGGTAGCCCTGAATAAACAGACCACTGATTGACACGGAGCCTTGTCTCAACACGGAGCCTTGTCTCGTTCTTGGGGGGATTCACTGTATGCTGATAGGGACTGACTGCCAGGAGTGTAAGCCGCTTGGGAGCTTCCTGTTCGTCTGCTAGCAGCAATTCGTGAGGTTCCAGTTCGGGAGTTTGGAGTGCTACCTTATTCCCTTGTATGCAGTTCGGGAGTTTGGTGCATTCACCTATATCCAATTCGTGAGTTTTGGTGCTTTTACAGTAGCTGTGCCTTTTTGTGAAAAGGGGATTATCGCCTAAACAGATTTTTACCCTTTTCTGCTGAAACGGTCCGTAACAATATATATATATATGTATATATTTTCTGGCAATCTCTGTCAGCCAACCTGACCACCCACTGTTAGCCCCTCATCCCCCAGTCCCTTTTAATCAAGATATATATATATATATATATATATATATATATATATATATATATATATATATATTTGTGTAAGGGGCAAATAGCCGTATATGGAGTAAGGATCCAGCATAAGCGTAGGATAGTATAAAGGGAGCAAGTCGGTTGTGGTGTGCCGAGACCGACGATACGGTAGGCCTGTAAATAAAGAGGGCCCACCAAGGAGTAAGAAAGTAAAGTAAATGGAAAGAAAAGAGAAAGTGTTGAAATGAGGAGTGGGTGGGAGGGTCATTCTGATGCTGACCTCAAGGGATATGAGTCAGGTAAGGGGTGTCCCTTATATAGGGGAGTGAATTAATTTAAGCCCCTCCCACAAATACAGGCCAAACGGCCTTAATACATATGCAGACAGATATATAGATAGACAGGCAGACAGATATATAGATAGACAGGCAGACAGATATATAGATAGATAAATATATATATATATATATATATATATATATATATATATATATAGATAGATAGATAAATAGATATACAAATAGATATATAGATCGATCGATAGATAAATAGATAAATATATAGATAGATAGATAGACAGGTAGATAGATAGATAGATAGATAGACAGATAGATAGATAGCTAGATAGATAGATAGTTATATAAATAATATAAATAGATAGATAGATAGAAATATTTATTTTTCATGGGGTAGGGAAAGCAGGCCTAGGGCCACTTTAAGAGGATAAAAACCAATTTTTGCATTAGTTGCAGAGATGAGTAGATTCCCCCTGTTATCCTCCTACTTGTTCCAGAAGTCAGCAGACCTGTTACCTGAGAAATGAGACCCGATGTCTTTTACCTGATAGCTGTTACCTGATACATAGGGTTTGATATCTGTTACCTGATACCTGTTATCTGATTCATGGTACCTGATACCTGTTATCTGATTCATGGTACCTGATACCTGTTATCTGATGCATGGTACCTGATACCTGTTATCTGATGCATGGTACCTGATAACTGTTACCTGATGTATGTTACCTGATACCTGTTATCTGATGCATGATACCTGATACATGTTATCTGATTCATGGTACCTGATACCTGTTATCTGATGCATGGTACCTGACACCTGTTATCTGATGCATGGTACCTGATAACTGTTACCTGATGTATGTTACCTGATACCTGTTATCTGATGCATGGTACCTGACACCTGTTATCTGATGCATGGTACCTGATAACTGTTATCTGATGCATGGTACCTGATACCTGTTATCTGATGTATGTTACATGATACCTGTTATCTGATGCATGGTACCTGATACCTGTTATCTGATGCATGGTACCTGATACCTGTTATCTGATGTATGTTTCCTGATACCTGTTATCTGATGCATGGTACCTGATACATGTTATCTGATGCATGATGCCTGATACCTGTTATCTGATGCATGGTACCTGATACCTGTTATCTGATGCATGGTACCTGATAACTGTTACATGATGTATGTTACCTGATACCTGTTATCTGATGCATGGTACCTGATACCTCTTACCTGACAAATGCTTCCTGATACCTGTTACCACCTGCTACCTGATACCTGATACCTGGTACTGTTTGTCTGATACCTGATAGCTGTTACCTGATACATAGGGCTTGATATCTGTTACCTGATACATGTTATCTGATGTATGTTACCTGATACCTGTTATCTGATGAATGGTACCTGATACCTGTTATCTGATGCATGGTACCTGGTACCTGTTATCTGATGCATGGTACCTGATACCTGCTATCTGATGCATGGTACCTGATACATGTTATCTGATGCATGGTACCTGATACCTGTTATCTGGTGCATGGTACCTGATACCTGTTATCTGATGTATGTTACCTGATACCTGAGGTGTGTTACATGATACCTGTTATCTGATGCATGTTACCTGATACCTCTTACCTGACAAATGCTTCCTGATACCTGTTACCACCTGCTACCTGATACCTGGTACTGTTTGTCTGCTACCTGATAGCTGTTACCTGATACATAGAGCTTGATATCTGTTACCTGATACCTGTTATCTGATGCATGGTACCTGATACCTGTTATCTCATGCATGGTACCTGATACCTGATACCTGGTACTGTTTGTCTGATACCTGATAGCTGTTACCTGATACATAGGGCTTGATATCTGTTACCTGATACATGTTATCTGATGTATGTTACCTGATACCTGAGGTGTGTTACATGATACCTGTTATCTTATGTATGTTACCTGATACCTGTTATCTGATGCATGGTACCTGGTACCTGTTATCTGATGCATGGTACCTGGTACCTGCTATCTGATGCATGGTACCTGATACATGTTATCTGATGCATGGTATCTGATACATGTTATCTGATGTATGTTACCTGATACCTGAGGTGTGTTACATGATACCTGTTATCTGATGCATGTTACCTGATACCTCTTACCTGACAAATGCTTCCTGATACCTGTTACCACCTGCTACCTGCTACCTGGTACTGTTTGTCTGCTACCTGATAGCTGTTACCTGATACATAGAGCTTGATATCTGTTACCTGATACCTGTTATCTGATGCATGGTACCTGATACCTGTTATCTTATGCATGGTACCTGATACCTGTTATCTGATGCATGGTACCTGATACATGTTATCTGATGCATGGTACCTGATACATGTTATCTGATGCATGGTACCTGATACATGTTATCTGATGCATGGTACCTGGTACCTGTCATCTAATGAATGTTACTTGATACCAGTTATCTGATGTATGGAACCTGATACCTGTTATCTGATGTATGTTATATGGTATCTGTTATCTGATGCAAGGTACCTGATACCTGTTATCTGATGCATGGTACCTGATACCTGTTGTCTGATGCATGGTACCTGATACCTGTTATCTGATGCATGGTACCTGATACCTGTTATCTGATGCATGGTACCTGATACCTGTTATCTGATGCATGGTACCTGATACCTGTTATCTGATGCATGGCACCTGATACCTGTTATCTGATGCATGGCACCTGATACCTGTTATCTGATGCATGGTACCTGATACATGTTATCTGATGTATGTTACCTTATACCTGTTATCTGATGCATGGTACCTGATACCTGTTATCGGATGCATGGCACCTGATACCTGTCATCTGATGCATGGTACCTGATACCTGTCATCTGATGCATGGTACCTGATACATGATATCTGTTGCATCGTAAATGATACCTGTTATCTGATGCATGGCACCTGATACCTGTTATCTGATACATGGTACCTGGTACCTGTTATCTGATGCATAGTACCTGATACCTGTTATCTGGTGTATGTTACCTGCTACCTGTTATCTGATGCATGGTACCTAGCCCTACATATATAACCCAGGGATGCAGTGGTGTACACACAACCCATGGGGCCCGGTGCGAAAACTGATCCGTGGGCCCCCCCGCGCACGCGCGCGCTTACTCTGCGCGGGCTGGGGCCGCAACACATGGCGGCGGGCACTGGGTCGCAGGGCTGCGACCTGTGTGACCGCGGTATGTACGCCAGTGCATGCATAAACACATACACTTAAAGGACCACTACAGACACCAAGATCACATCAGCTCAATGAAGTGGTCTGGGTGCCAGGTCTCTAGTTTTAACCCTGCAGCTGAAAACATAGCAGTTTCAGAGAAACTGCTATGTTTCACTGAGGGTGATCCAGTCTCTAGTGGCTGTCTCATTGACAGCCGCTAGAGGATTTTCTGCGATTCTCACTGTGAAAATCACAGTGAGAAGACGTTGAACGTCCATAGGAAAGCATTGAATAATGCTTTCCTATGGGCGGTTTGAATGCGCGCGTGGCTCTTGCCACGCATGCGCATTCGGAGCTGAGAGGCGGATCGGGGCGGAGAGATTCCCAGCGCCAAGGGAGTCCGGCGCTGGAGAAAGGTAAGTGCTTAAGACACACACACACACACACTCTCATGAACAGTCACACACATTTACTGACAGACACACACACTCAGTGACAGTCATACATACACACTCACTAACAGATGCACACAAACATACTCAGTAACAGACACACACACTAACACACATTCTAACACACAAACACACACTCACTAACCCACTCACACACACACTAACACATTAACATACACTCACACACACACTCTAAGACTAACACACACACACACTAACATACACTCTAACACACACTCACACTCTAACACACACTCATACTCACACTCTAACACACACTCACACCCTAACACACACTCACACACACTCACACACACTAACATACACTCACACTCACAAACACACACTAACATACACTCACACACACACTAACACACACTCACACTCACTAACACACACTCACACTCACTAACACACACTCACACTCTAACACAAACTCACACTCTAACACACACTCACACTTTAACTCACACTCACACTTTAACTCACACTCACACTTTAACTCACACTCACACTCACACTCACACACACTCTAACACACTTACACTCACAAACACACACTCACACTCTAACACACACTCACAAACACACACTAACACACACTCACAAACACACACTTACACACACTCACACACACACTAACACACTCACTAACACACACTCACACTTTAACTCACACTCACACTTTAACTCACTCACACTCTAACTCACACTCACACTCTAACTCACACTCACACACACATTAACATTCTAACACACTCACAAACACACACTCACATTCTAACACACTCACAAACACACACTAACACACACTCACAAACACACACTAACATACACTCACACACACAAACACATTTTTTTTTAATCACCCCAGCCTCCTTACCTGTGGGAGAGCTGAGGGTATTCCCTGGGGTCCAGTGGTGTTGCTGGCCCTGCTGTCACCCGGCTGGCCGGTCCTGCGGGCGCGCGAGGGAGCACTGTCTCCTGAGTGCTTCCTCTTCAGCTCCCTTGCGCGCCGCGTACTGATGCCGGAGCCAGAAGATGACGTCATGTTCCGGCTCCGGTATCAGTGCGGTGCGCGAGGAAGCTGAAGAGAAAGCAACCAGAAAGCTCCCTCGTGCGCCCGCAGGACCGGCCAGCCGGGTGACAGCAGGGCCAGCCTCGGGGGGGCCCTGAGGTGGCCGGCTCCTGGGCCCCCCAGGAGAAGAGGCTGGCCCAGTGACATACATACCTGGGTCGCAGGGCGGCCGGGCCCCCTGGTGGGCCGGGCCCGGTCGCAGCTGCGACCCTTGCGACCCCGGTATGTACGCCACTGCAGGGATGCAACGACCCTAGCCCTACATATATAGGCACTACTCTTGCAGTTTTCCAAAGTTTGGGTATGTATCCAGACACCAAGGATTCGGGAATTAGGGTTGCAACGGGTTTAGCAATTGCCGGCGCACTGAGCTTCAACAGCATTGCTGGGATTTGATCAGGTCCAGACTGTTTTTTCATTTTTAGATTATTAAGGTGTTTGTTAATGACACTAATAGGTGCAGGTCTAAAAATGAACTTGTCTATATTGGGTCTTTGCAAATTTAGTGGGGCCTGATCCACATTTGTAGTTTCAGGATGCATGTCATTTATTAGCGTGGCAATCAGGGTAGTGGATCATCCGACAAAATAATTTTTAAAGGCATTTGCTACATCTAAGGGAAGTTTCAGGGTTTGGTTATCCACTTTAACAGTGGAGGGTTGGGAGTGGATTGGGAGAGATTGTAAGTTATTTATGACTTTCCAAACGTTTCTAGGGTTTGATAGGTTTTTGTTCAGATTTTAACAGAAATATTGGGCCTTGGCCAATTTTGTTTGTTTTGTGCATATATTTCGCAATTGTCTATATGCACAGTGATCATTCATATTATACTGCCCTGTATTATTGTCCCTAGGCACCCTAGGGCTCCATATATATATCCTGATACGGCTCCACTTTGTGAGTTTGATTCAGAGTATTTCGATTTTTCTGATATTTATGTTTTACAGAAAGCACTATGTATGTCTAAATTTGTTTTTCAGATGTGATACATATTGTGGATATCTGCAATAGGTGGTATATTTGACATAATGTGTGCACATTGTGGGTGTGATTTATTTTGATTTGTGTTATTGTACTTTAGGTGGTAAGGGATTGCACCTTTTTCACATGAAGCCATATTATTGAAGCGTCTACACAACTATTTGCACTATCTACTATTTGGAGGGAAGTTGTCTGAGACAAGTGGAACAAACGCTACCTGAGAGCCAGGCGAAGCCCCCAGTATTGTGGCCACAGGAGCTCTCAAAAGTTGACCAGCAAAAGCACCAAATATCCTGGAACTATTTTGGGCATAGGACCACATGTACGTTCATTCAGAACTTTAACACGGTGGTGTTTCCCCTACACTGCCTGGTGCCTGGTGCTATTTAGAGAACTTGGGTGCTTTTTGGGGGGTTATTTTATGTTATTTTAGGTTTTTATTATAGTAGCGGTTACCCCGGTGAGTAGAGGGGTTTCCACTGCCAGATATGTCCTTCTACCAAGTGTGAGTTGTGTTACAGCATTCCAAGTAGTCATCCAAGTATAGAAGCAGGTATAGCTGTAAAGCTCTTATAGGAACTAGTGGTTATAACCTGTATAGCACTCCAAAGAACAATCCCAGGAGCAGGGATTATAGCGGATATAGCAGTTCCCTACAACAAGAGACAAGACTCTGTGTTGATGGTAAATAAGACTGATTTTAATGGAGTCTTTTATGACAATCCCCATGCAAGGGGCACTCCCACATGGACCTTGTGGTGGACTACGGTACAAAGTCATAGACCAATAATAACAGTGTTACAATGCATGACACACCCATACATAGAATACCATCCCCCCTCTCTGCCTGGGAGATAATTGAGTATTAACTCAATTATCTCCAGCCAGATAAAACACATAACATCCCCACAAATGTTATATCCCCTGATAGACCTGATCTGGGTGACCAACATATCCAAAAATCACCCAGATCACTTCAGGGGTTCAGGAATTCTGTGGAAGTCACATTGTTTCCAACCACACTCATGGTCCGATGCCCAAAACAGTTCCAAAGAATTATGCTGTGTGGTCGGTCTATTTCCGAAATATTCAAATTACCAAACGTAATCGTTTGTATGGATTCTTGGTTGATGTATCTGGTTCAGGTGTTTATTTCCACCAAACGCCGTTTGACTCCTGTTCAAATATCTGAACATACGTGGAAGGTAAGTAGTTAGTGGTGTTCGTGCCGCTGAGTGTCCGATTTTAGTTCCATACACTCGACGACCAAACACCGCTGGCGTCATTCGTATTCAAAGATGGCCGCCGCCACATGTTCGAAGACTACTCGAACCGCTTTGAGAGTTCGATGTGCCACTTCGGGAGTTCGAAGTGTAACCATACAAGTTGCCACACTCTGCATCTGGGTGGTCAGTTGTTTGGTAGTTCTTTCATTAGTCGAATGGGCAATGTTGATATTGGGACTAGACGTGTTTAGCCAAACGGATAGGCAAAGGGGATAAAATAAACTTTAAAATCCAGGGATAGAAGGTTTGTCACAATTATGTTTTGGGGTATTTTTATGTTTTATGTTTGCCTCTCTGTTCCTGGGAGATAATTAGCGTACTGGTCTTTTACACAATTATCTCCCAGGCCCAGAGATTCCTGGGAGGTTCTTGTGCTGAATACAATGGAGACCCCCTGCTTGGGTCTACGCATAAAAGGTAGAGTGTGGTTCTTTAAAATCAGGTGTACTCCCATAACTATGTGTCATCTAGTTAATGGAAGGGGGAAGGGCTAGTCAATGAGTCCATCTTGTGCAGGACTCAGCAGGGAAAGCCCTTGTAAGGATGGATGGATGAATGGATGAATGGATGAATGGATGAATGGATGGATGAATGGATGGATGGGTAGGTGGGTTGATGAACAGACAGGCTGTTGGGTGGATGAGTTTGTGTCAGGATCGGGACAGGGATCCAACACGCAGAGTACAAACAGTAGCCAGATACGTATACCGGACCTTAGAATGGCCGGACTAACGTAAGTAGTACAGTATAGAATGGTCAAAGACAAGCCGAGGTCGAGGGTAACAGAAGACAGGTAAGCGAGAGACAAGCCGAATCAAGGGTAACAGAGATAAGCAGAGTAAGGTAAACAAGCCGGGTCAAAACCAAAAGGGATAATAGAATACACAAGCACTGAGTGACTAGAACAAGCTAGAACCACGACAGGGCAATGAGCTAATGAAAGAAGCTCTGTTAAATACCCTGTTCAGAGCAGTAACCACGCCTCCAAGGCGTCCTGATTGGTCCTGCAGCCATTGACTGACAGGTTGTTCCGGGGGAGTGTCCTGATGACTACTTCCTGCCTAGATGCTGTAAAAGGCAGTCACTCCCTCGCGGCCGGCCTAGCATGACCGGATAGACTGCGGGGAAGGGAGCCATCAGACCGTCTGGATGGAGGAACAGCTAAGTCTCTACCTCTTTCGGAGGTAGAGACCACAGGTACCCTGACAGTACCCCCCCTCTCAGATACGCCCACCGGGCGGAATGAACCGGGACGAGATGGGAAGCGAGAGTGATACGCCCTGCGGAGACGGGGAGCATGAACATCCTCCTGAGGTACCCAACTCCTCTCCTCAGGACCATATCCCTTCCAATCAACCAGATATTGTACTCTCCCCCGGGAGATTCGAGAATCAATAATAGAGTTAACCTCATACTCCTCCTGACCCTCCACCTGAACGGAGCGAGGAGGGGCTATTGTGGAGGAAAATCTGTTACATATGAGTGGTTTCAGCAATGAAACGTGAAACGAGTTCGGGATGCGTAAGGTATTAGGAAGAGCTAAACGATACGCAACTGGATTGATACGGGTCAGCACCCTGTAGGGTCCAATATAACGAGGAGCGAACTTCATGGAGGGCACTTTTAAATGGATGTTCCTCGTGCTCAGCCATACCCTATCACCTGGAACAAAGACCGGAGCCGCCCTTCTACGTTTATCAGCGTGTTTCTTGACCAACATAGAGTTGTGCACAAGGATTTGTCGAGTATGATCCCACAACTTCCTCAAATTGGCAACATGAACATCAACCGACGGCACCCCCTGGGAAGGGGAATCCGAAGGAAGAATAGACGGATGAAAACCATAATTCATGAAGAAGGGGCTTGAATGAGTAGAATCGCAAACGAGATTGTTGTGTGCAAACTCCGCCCAAGGAATCAAACCGACCCAATCATCCTGGTGTTCAGAAACAAAGCATCGTAAATATTGTTCAATTTTCTGGTTGGTACGTTCAGCAGCTCCGTTAGACTGAGGATGATAGGCAGAAGAAAAGTTTAATTTAATACCAAGTTGAGAGCAGAAGGACCTCCAAAAGCGGGAAACAAATTGGGAGCCTCTGTCCGATACAATTTGAGATGGTATCCCATGTAGGCGAAAAATCTCCTTAGCGAATATCTCTGCCAATTCGGGAGAAGACGGGAGTTTAGGCAGGGGAATGAAGTGTGCCATCTTAGTAAACCTGTCAACCACGGTGAGGATAACAGTCTGTCTTTTAGAGATAGGTAGATCGACAATAAAGTCCATGGCCAAACAGGACCATGGTTTTTCTGGAACCTCCAAGGGTTGCAGGAATCCACATGGAAGCGTATGGGGTTGTTTGGTTTTAGTACAAACTTCACATGCAGCGATGAACTCCTCAATATCCCTCCGTAAAGCAGGCCACCAGAAGTCCTTAGAGATCAACGCGTAAGTTTTGCGAATACCAGGATGTCCCGCCATCTTGCTATTATGTAAACACAGTAAAAGTTCCAGTTGAAGAGCAGGAGGAACGAAATGACGGCCCGCAGGAGTCTGTTTAGGTGCTAGATGTTGCAACTTAATGATCTCGGCCAGTAATGGAGAATGAATCCTGAGATTCGTATTAGCAATGATATTGCATTTCGGAACTATAGAAGAAAGAACTGGTTCAGGTACAGTAGAAGGTTCATATTGGCGAGATAATGCATCGGCTTTAGAGTTTTTAGAACCAGGTCTGTAAGTCAGTACATAATTGAAGTGAGTCAGGAATAAGGACCAACGAGCTTGTCTAGAGGATAAGCGCTTAGCCTCCCCAATATAGGACAAGTTTTTGTGGTCCGTCAAAATCGTAATAGGGTGTAGGGTCCCCTCCAACAAATGTCTCCACTCCTTTAAGGCTTTAATGACTGCTAACAGTTCCCTTTCCCCGATGTCATATCTGCTCTCAGGCCCAGAAAATTTCTTAGAGAAGAAACCACAAGGGTGTAACGGTTTATCCACCCCTAACCTTTGAGACAGAACAGCCCCAACTGCTGTTTCAGAGGCATCGACCTCGAGCAAGAAAGGCAGAGTCGTATCAGGATGGACTAGAATGGGAGCCGAGGCAAAAAGTTCCTTGAGAGTCTTGAAAGCACCCAGAGCTTCCTTAGACCAGAACTTAGTATCAGCCCCTTGTTTGGTCATATTGGTAATAGGCGCAATGATAGAGGAGTATCCTTTAATGAAGCGCCTATAGTAGTTGGAAAAACCAATAAACCTTTGGATAGCCTTGAGTCCTTTGGGCAAGGGCCAGTCTAAAATAGATTGGAGTTTTACAGGATCCATTTTAAAACCCTCCCCAGAAATCACGTATCCAAGAAAGTCTACCTGAGACTGATCAAAACTGCACTTCTCCAATTTGCAATATAGACCATGTTGCAGCAGCTTGTGTAATACCTTTCTGACCTGTCTATGGTGAGTCTCAATCTCCTTAGAGTGTATTAGTATGTCGTCCAGGTAAACAATAACACAATCATGCTGAAACTCCCTAAGTACCTCATTAATCAAATCTTGAAATACTGCAGGAGCATTGCATAGTCCAAATGGCATAACAGTGTATTCGTAATGGCCATACCGGGTATTGAATGCCGTCATCCACTCGTGACCTTGCTGGATTCTCACCAAGTTGTAAGCCCCTCTGAGATCTAACTTGGTGAAGATTTTGGAGCCCTTAAGACGATCAAATAACTCGGTAATCAGTGGGATAGGATAGGCATTTCTGACAGTTATTTTATTCAAGCCTCGGTAATCGATACAAGGTCTCAGCGTGCCATCCTTCTTCTTAATGAAAAAGAACCCAGCCCCGGCCGGAGAAGAAGACCTTCTGATGAATCCCTTTTCTAAATTCTCCCGAATATACTCCTCTAAAACCGAGTTTTCCTGAACAGACAAAGGATATACATGGCCCCTCGGAGGCATAGTGCCGGGTAGAAGCTTAATCTTACAGTCAAATGACCTGTGTGGAGGCAAAGAATCGGCATTCTTCTTGTCAAACACTGCCCTTAAGTCTAGGTAAAGGTCTGGTATTTGTCTTTCTGTGGACTGAGTAGGATTCTCCGGTATGGTAATATTAGCTAATGGAGAAACCTTGCACAAACACCGATCCTGGCAGCCCTGGCCCCACGAGAGTATCTCTCCTAACTCCCAATCGATAATAGGGTTATGTTTTCTCAACCATGGGTACCCCAGAACTATGGGAACGGAAGGAGACGAAATGAGCAGAAGAGATAAATTCTCCACGTGTAGGATACCCACATTTAAATTAATGGGTATGGTCTCACGAAAGATAACAGGGTCTAGTAGTGGTCTACCATCTATGGCCTCAACGGCCAAAGGTGTCTCCCTTAGCTGGGATGGGAAATTGTTCTTACTAGCAAAGGCTTGGTCGATAAAATTCTCAGCAGCACCGGAATCTATCAATGCCATAGCCCTTACTACTTCCTTCCCCCAAGTTAAGGAAACTGGTAGCAGAAGCCTGTGATCTTTATAATCAGGAGTAGAGGACAAAATAGAAACACCCAAGGCCTGTCCTCTAGAGAGACTTAGGTGCGAGCGTTTCCCGGGCGGTTAGAACAGTTCGAGAGTAAATGACCCTTGGCTCCACAATACATACACAAACCCTCTCTTCTCCTGTGCTGTCTTTCCTCCTCAGAGAGGCGGGTATACCCTTTCTGCATAGGTTCAGTAAGCAAAGATATCGTGGAGTCAGGACTTGGAACAGCGGGAGCTAACCTAAAAGAAGGTCTCTGGTTCCTCTCTCGAGTGTTCTGTCTCTCTCTTAGACGTTCATCTATACGAGAGATGAACGAAATTAAATCCTCTAAATTCTCAGGGAGTTCTTTGGTAGCAACCTCATCAAGGATTACATCAGATAGGCCATTCAAAAATACATCCATATACGCCTGCTCATTCCACTTGATTTCTGCCGCCAGAGACCTGAACTCTAGTGCATAATCCACCAGTGTTTGGTTCTCCTGTCTCAGGCGCAACAGTAATCTGGCTGCATTAACCTTTCTACCTGGAGGGTCAAATGTTCTTCTAAAAGCAGCTACAAATGCGTTATAGTTATAAACTAATGGATTATCGTTCTCCCATAGTGGGTTGGCCCATCTCAGAGCTTTCCCAATGAGTAGGGTGATAATAAATCCTACTTTTGCCCTATCTGTAGGATAAGAGCGAGGTTGCAATTCAAAGTGGATACTAATTTGGTTTAAAAAACCACGACACTTCTCAGGAGCCCCACCATAGCGTACTGGGGGGGTAATGTGAGAAGAAGCACCCACTGTGGCTACCTCTAGACCTGAACCGACAGGAGAAACAGGGGTATCACGTATCTCCTCTGGTGGGTTATTGGCACAAGCTAATAGAGCCTGTAGCGCAAGCGCCATCTGATCCATTCTGTGATCCATGGCTTCAAACCTAGGATCAGGAGCAGCCAGCTGACTGTTTGTACTTGCAGGATCCATTGGCCCTGTCGTAATGTCAGGATCGGGACAGGGATCCAACACGCAGAGTACAAACAGTAGCCAGATACGTATACCGGACCTTAGAATGGCCGGACTAACGTAAGTAGTACAGTATAGAATGGTCAAAGACAAGCCGAGGTCGAGGGTAACAGAAGACAGGTAAGCGAGAGACAAGCCGAATCAAGGGTAACAGAGATAAGCAGAGTAAGGTAAACAAGCCGGGTCAAAACCAAAAGGGATAATAGAATACACAAGCACTGAGTGACTAGAACAAGCTAGAACCACGACAGGGCAATGAGCTAATGAAAGAAGCTCTGTTAAATACCCTGTTCAGAGCAGTAACCACGCCTCCAAGGCGTCCTGATTGGTCCTGCAGCCATTGACTGACAGGTTGTTCCGGGGGAGTGTCCTGATGACTACTTCCTGCCTAGATGCTGTAAAAGGCAGTCACTCCCTCGCGGCCGGCCTAGCATGACCGGATAGACTGCGGGGAAGGGAGCCATCAGACCGTCTGGATGGAGGAACAGCTAAGTCTCTACCTCTTTCGGAGGTAGAGACCACAGGTACCCTGACAGTTTGTGGGTGAATGGATATATAGATAACTGTGTTTGTGATATAGCACTGATATTGTTAAACATGAATGCACATTGGGGCTTATTAGTTCATATTTTCTTTAAATCCCATAACAAATTAAAAGCAATAGTAAAATTATTCCCATGGGCAATACTCCTGATAAATCCCAAGACCGCATCCTGTATTTATCTGCTACCAACGGCATGACATGTATTCTCACATGATAATGACTGAACATGAGTCAATGTCTGTTGGGTAAATCCTTTCTCAGCATCCCAGGAAATTTCAAGTAAGTGCATTTTTCAGAATATCGCAGGGAAGAAAATTCTAAATTAAAATATAGAGTGTATATTATCATACATTACAGGAATTAGATAGGTGGAAGGACTACAGGGCAGAAAAGAAAATGATGAGCAGTACTCACTGAGACAAATCTAGAATATTAATGTGTTGTACTCAGAGCTTTACAGGAACTAAGGTAGAGGCAATATCAGTTACCATATTGAATAATTTTTACAACAAAACATTAATTAGCTAAATTACCATATAATTAATTTGCCATATAATTAATTTACAAATGCAGAAAGAAAAGTCCTGCGCTCAACTCCCATCACTACTGGGCGGCTGCAATGAGTACAGTACACATCAGCCCCAATATATAGTAAAAACCAAAGAAAAACAAGTTACTTGCGCTCTCTCCTTTATCCCTATGTATTTTTAAAACAAATGGAGGTCTTTTAGTTACCTCCAATGGCCATGAGAGGATGAGCCCACCTGCCAACATCAAGGCAGACCCCCCTAGGTGGGCCCTAACTCTAACCATTCACCTTGCTTCCTTGAGCCTCTGGCAAAAATCTCTAATGAGACAGAAAGGGGTATTTTTCACATACACCCCTATACATTATTAACCCTTAATAGGGAACACATGGGATGGGCGGCTGCATTGTAACAAGACTGAGTAATACAAAAAATGGATACAAATGCAGAAAGAAAAGTCCTGCGCTCAACTCCCATCACTACTGGGCGGCTGCAATGACTACAGTACACATCAGCCCCAATACATAGTAAAAACCAAAGAAAAACATGTTACTTGCGCTCTCTCCTTTATCCCTATGTATTTTTAAAACAAATGGAGGTCTTTTAGTTACCTCCAATGGCCATGAGAGGATGAGCCCACCTGCCAACATCAAGGCAGAACCCCCTATATAATTAATTTAACATAGAGTGAATTTACCAAAGACTGAATTTACCTTAGAGTGAATTTACCATAGACCGAATTTACCATTGAATGAATTTACTATAGACTGAATTTAACATAAAGTGAATTTACCCTAGAATGACTTTACCATGGACCGAATTTACCATAGATTGAATTTACCATTGAATGAATTTACTATAGACTGAATTTAACATAAAGTGAATTTACCATAGAATGACTTTACCATAGACCGAATTTACCCTAGATTGAATTTACCATAGAATGACTTTACCGTAGACCGAATTTACTATAGAATTAATTTACCAAAGACTGACTTTACCATAGAATGAATTTACCATAGAGTGAATTTACTATAGAATGAATTTACCAAAGACTGACTTTACCATAGAATGAATTTACCATAGAGTGAATTTACCATAGAGTGAATTTACCAAAGACTGACTTTACCAAAGACTGACTTTGCCATAGAATGAATTTACCATAGAGTGAATTTACCATAGAGTGAAATTATTTTGATATGTGTTTGAAAAGAGAAATCATGAAGTTACATTATTGTCTTTTTAATAAGATGCTCACTGCTTAGTGCCCAATGTCTGTGTGATTACATGTCGATCACAGTTACACTAAATATGATAAATAAGCAACAATGCACCATGGACACTACACTAAATTACTTCTTCTACAGGAGACCTGTATAGGCGAGGAGGTGGGAGTGACTGGTGAGTCACTTTGACTTGGAGACATTTACCAAAGTTAAAGTCAAATTATTTTAGGAAAAATTGCAATGGGCAGCTTAATGTACACATAGCAACGCCACAAGGCAACAGACACAAGAAGAAGTCGTATTGCTAATACAATAAATAGTACTTTCCATGATTTTAATTATATATTTGTGAGGCAGAATGCATTTAAATGTGAAATCCACATTTCTTTATCCTGTATCTCCATTGTAGCTCCCTGTCAATCATTGTTATAAGCTCCGCCCACTGCACCTGGCAGTCAGCATAGAGAGAGCATACAAAGAAGAAGAGAAATGAAACAATGTTTGCATTTCTCTTCCTGAGAATCCAGAGCTTGGTAACGTAAGCCTGCCTTTTGTCATGCATACCCACTAGGTGGTATATGGCATGTTCAGCTGTACATATGTTGTGTATTACTAGCATAAGGTGAAAAGAAGGATGCATGCATGGATGGATGGATGGATAAGTGGATGGATGGATGTATAAGTGGATAGGTCTGTGTTTTTGTTTGTGCGAGCATGAATTGATGGAAGGATGGGTGGATGGATGCATGTATGCAGGAATGGGTTAGTGGGTAAATGCATGTATGGAAAGATGTATTTATGTATAAATGGATGGGTAGATGCCTGCATGGATGAATGGATGGGTATGTGGATGGATGGAAGGATGGGTTGTGTGACAAACGCTTCTTCCTACAAACATTTGCCATGGATTCCTGGATGAGTTTGGAAGCTGGCTTTCTGCCCACTGACTATGGTCCAGGTCTGAGACACAGCTTGGGAGTTACCCTACCTAGCCTCCATTAGTAGCTTTCCCTGGGTGCCCCTGGTTCAGCACTTTCCTTTCATGCAAATAGAACCAAACGCTAGCTCTCTGGTGGCTGTTTGCATGAATCAAACCCAAGAATAGTTTGCAGCGGGACTTAGCCAAGAATGTTATGGAACTGTTTTCGGCATGAGGTGACCGTGCAGTTCATGGAGAGCTTGGTCTGGGGGTTTGAACCACTTTGAAAACAGGATAATAAAAAACAAATACTGCCAAAAAGTCTCAAAGTAAAGTTTTTTCTTTTTTGGGACTTTTTGGCGGTATTTGTTTTTTTATAACCCATTTTTGCACTGCTTTAATTGGCCATTTTTGTGGTTTATGTATATGTGATTTATATATTATTTATTTGTAAAATATTTTACCAGGAAAGATACATTGAGATTTCTCTCATTTTCAAGTATGCCCTGGGTCCACAAAACATTGCATTAGGGTAAAATAGGGTACAATAAAATACAAAAACAATATTAATACACAATATATACAAATTTAACATAGAACAGGTAGGAAATTTATAATCAACCATGACAGGTGCATTCTGTTTTGAGGTATGTAGAGAGGGATCTCTTAAAGGACTTTAGGCTTGAGGAAGATTTGAAAGTGTGCGGAAGGTCGTTCCATAATTGCGGTGCTCTGTAGGAAAAGGAGGATCGAGCTGCTTTCTTTTTGTATTGAGGTAGACTAAATAAAGTGTTGGTACTGGATCGGAGGTTATAGGAAGTGCGAATAGCCGGGGAAAGCATTCTGCTCAGGTAGGGTGGGAGCTTCCCAGAAAAGCTCCTATACACAAGGCTGGAAAAATGAAGGGTGCGTCTGGATTCCAGCGACAGACAGTTTAGTTCTTTTAGCATGTCACAATGGTGGGTCCTGTAATTACATTGTAGCACAAATCGGCAGAACGAGTTATACAATGTATTGAGTTTAATAATGTGGGTGTGCGGTGCAGGTGCATATACTACATCCCCATAATCAATGATTGGCATCAGCATTTGCTGTACAATCTTTTATTTTACTGTAGGGCTTAGGCAGGATTTGTTTCTGTACAGGGACCTACTTTTGGATAAAGTTTGATGTAAGCTTTTCTATGTGGAGGTCAAAAGATAGATTGGGGTCTAACAACATACCCAAGTATTTGAAAGAGTGGACTGCGGTCAGTGTGCCATTTGAATTTGTTTTGATGCATAGCTGAGAATTGTGTAATTTGTGTAAATAAGGTACTGTTCCAAAGATCATTGTGACAGTTTTGTCAGTGTTTAGGAAGAGTTTGTTTTTTGCGATTCACTTTTCTACCTCTGTAAACTGGTCTTGGAGCACAGCCTCAAGCTGCGGTAGATCGGCTTTGCTTGCATAGATTACTGTGTCGTCTGCGTACATGTGTACATTTGATGAATTGCACACATTAGGTAGATGATTTATAAATAATGTAAATAGTAGGGGGCCGAGAATGGAACCTTGGGGAACACCACATGTTACTGGGAGTGGGAGGGAGTCACTGTCAGAAATGGATACTTATTGTGAGTGATCCGATACATATATTCAAAACCAGGTTAGCCAACAATCACCTATACCTGAGTCTTTGAGTTTGTGCAGTAGAATGTTGTGGTCTACTGTGTCAAATGCCTTTGCAAAATCAAGGAAAATAGCTCCAGTTAGGTCTCCTTGTTCCATTCCAGTTTGGATTTCATTGTAAACTTTTAAGAGGGCAGTTGTAGTGGAGTGATTAAGGCGAAAACCTGATTGATCAGGGGTCAGATAGTTAGATTGTTGGTAATACTCACATAACTGCATATGGACGCATTTTGTCTAAGATTTTTGACAATACTGGGAGCAATGATATTGGGATAGTTAGAAACCAAATAGTGTCACCACTTTTATGGAGAGGCACTACTCTCCCAGTCTTTCAAAGTTTGGGTATGTATCCAGACACCAAGGATTCGTTAATTAGGGTTGCAACGGGTTTAGCAATTGCCGGCGCACTGAGCTTCAACAGCATTGCTGGGATTTGATCAGGTCCAGACTGTTTTTTCATTTTTAGATTATTAAGGTGTTTGTTAATGACACTAATAGGTGCAGGTCTAAAAATGAACTTGTCTATATTGGGTCTTTGCAAATTTAGTGGGGCCTGATCCACATTTGTAGTTTCAGGATGCATGTCATTTATTAGCGTGGCAATCAGGGTAGTGGATCATCCGACAAAATAATTTTTAAAGGCATTTGCTACATCTAAGGGAAGTTTCAGGGTTTGGTTATCCACTTTAACAGTGGAGGGTTGGGAGTGGATTGGGAGAGATTGTAAGTTATTTATGACTTTCCAAAAGTATCTAGGGTTTGATAGGTTTTTGTTCAGATTTTAACAGAAATATTGGGCCTTGGCCAATTTTGTTTGTTTTGTGCATATATTTCGCAATTGTCTATATGCACAGTGATCATTCATATTATACTGCCCTGTATTATTGTCCCTTACAGTTCTACATTTCACATATATATATTTTATCTAATACATTTGAATTCATACTTTATACATCCATTTCTGTGGAACATCTCGTGTTTCTGACTGGAGTATATTGATAGCCTGTATAGGCACCCTAGGGCTCCATATATATATCCTGATACGGCTCCACTTTGTGAGTTTGATTCAGAGTATTTCGATTTTTCTGATATTTATGTTTTACAGAAAGCACTATGTATGTCTAAATTTGTTTTTCAGATGTGATACAAATTGTGGATATCTGCAATAGGTGGTATATTTGACATACTGTGTGCACATTGTGGGTGTGATTTATTTTGATTTGTGTTATTGTACTTTAGGTGGTAAGGGATTACACCTTTTTCACAGGCACCTATTAATAAAGCCATATTATTGAAGCGTCTACACAACTATTTGCACTATCTACTATTTGGAGGGAAGGTGTCTGAGACTAAGGGGAACAAACGCTACCTGAGAGCCAGGCGAAGCCCCCAGTATTGTGGCCACATGAGCTCTCAAAAGTTGACCAGCAAAAGCACCAAATATCCTGGAACTATTTTGGGCATAGGACCACATGTACGTTCATTCAGAACTTTAACACGGTGGTGTTTCCCCTACACTGCATGGATCTGAGTGCTATTTGGAGAACTTGGGTGCTTTTTGGGGGGTTATTTTATGTTATTTTATGTTTTTATTATAGTAGCGGTTACCCCGGTGAGTAGAGGGGTTTCCACCGCCAGATATGTCCTTCTACCAAGTGTGAGTTGTGTTACAGCATTCCAAGTAGTCATCCAAGTATAGAAGCAGGTATAGCTGTAAAGCTCTTATAGGAACTAGTGGTTATAACCTGTATAGCACTCCAAATAACAATCCCAGGATCAGGGATTATAGCGGATATAGCAGTCCCCTACAACAAGAGACAAGACTCTGTGTTGATGGTAAATAATACTGATTTTAATGGAGCCTTTTATGACAATCCCCATGCAAGGGGCACTCCCACATGGACCTTGTGGTGGACTACGGTACAAAGTCATAGACCAATTATAACAGTGTTACAATGCATGACACACACATACATAGCATACCATCCCCCCTCTCTGCCTGGGAGATAATTGAGTCAAATACTGTATTAACTCAATTATCTCCAGCCAGATAAAACACATAGTTTTGAAGAACCCCCAAAACACAAAATTCTAAATTAAAATATAGAGTGTATATTATCATACATTACAGGAATGAGATAGGTGGAAGGACTACCCAAGGGCAGAGTACAGAATATTTGATAGAGTCCTAACCTCAACATCTGAGGAAAGGGATTTAGGGGTGATTATTTCTGATGACTTAAAGGTAGGCAGACAATGTAATAGAGCAGCAGGAAATGCTAGCAGAATGCTTGGTTGTATAGGGAGAGGTATTAGCAGTAGAAAGAGGGAAGTGCTCATGCCATTGTACAGAACACTGGTGAGACCTCACTTGGAGTACTGTACACAGTACTGTAGACCCTATCTTCAGAAGGATATTGATACCTTAGAGAGAGTTCAAAGAAGGGCTACTAAACTGGTTCATGGATTGCAGGATAAAACTTACCAGGAAAGGTTAAAGGATCTTAACATGTATAGCATGGAGGAAAGACGAGACAGGGGGGATATGATAGAAACATTTAAATACATAAAGGGAATCAACACAGTAAAGGAGGAGACTGTATTTAAAAGAAGAAAAAATACCACAACAAGAGGACATAGTCTTAAATTAGAGGGACAAAGGTTTAAAAATAATATCAGGAAGTATTACTTTACTGAGAGGGTAGTGGATGCATGGAATAGCCTTCCAGCTGAAGTGGTAGAGGTTAACACAGTAAAGGAGTTTAAGCATGCGTGGGATAGGCATAAGGCTATCCTAACTATAAGATAAGGCCAGGGACTAATGAAAGTATTTAGAAAACTGGGCAGACTAGATGGGCCGAATGGTTCTTATCTGCCGTCACATTCTATGTTTCTATGTTTCTACAGGGCAGAAAAGAAAATTATGAGCAGTACTCACTGAGACAAATCTAGAATATTAATGTGTTGTACTCAGAGCTTTACAGGAACTAAGGTAGAGGCAATATCAATTACCATATTGTATATTTTTTACAACAAAACATAAATTAGCTAAATTACCATATAATTAATTGCCATATAATTATTTTAACATAAAGTGAATTTACCATAGAATGACTTTACCATGGACCGAATTTACCATAGAATGATTTTACCGTAGACCGAATTTACCATAGAGTGAATTTACCATAGAATGAATTTACCATAGAATGACTTTACCGTAGACCGAATTTACCATAGACTGAATTTACCATAGCGTGAATTTACTATAGATTCAATTTACCATAGAATGAATTTACCATAGAGTGAATTTACCATAGAATGACTTTACCGTAGACCGAATTTACCATAGACTGAATTTACTATAGATTGAATTTACCATAGAATGAATTTACCATAGCGTGAATTTACTATTGAATGATTTTACCAAAGACTGAATTTACCAAAGACTGACTTTACCATAGAATGAATTTACCATAGAGTGAATTTACCATAGAATGAATTTACCATAGACTGAATTTACCAAAGACTGACTTTACCAAAGACTGACTTTGCCATAGAATGAATTTACCATAGAGTGAATTTACCATAGAGTGAAATTATTTTGATATGTGTTTGAAAAGAAAAAATCATGAAGTTACATTATTGTCTTTTTAATAAGATGCTCACTGCTTAGTGTCCAATGTCTGTGTGATTACATGTTGATCACAGTTACACTAAATATGATAAATAAGCAACAATGCACCATGGACACTACACTAAATTACTTCTTCTACAGGAGACCTGTATAGGCGAGGAGGTGGGAGTGACTGGTGAGTCACTTTGACTTGGAGACATTTACCAAAGTTAAAGTCAAATTATTTTAGGAAAAATTGCAATGGGCAGCTTAATGTACACATAGCAACGCCACAAGGCAACAGACACAAGAAGAAGTCGTATTGCTAATACAATAAATAGAAAATATTCGACATTTAAAGGGGAGCTGTTACTTTCCATGATTTTAATTATATATTTGTGAGGCAGAATGCATTTAAATGTGAAATCCACATTTCTTTATCCTGTATCTCCATTGTAGCTCCCTGTCAATCATTGTTATAAGCTCCGCCCATTGCACCTGGCAGTCAGTATAGAGAGAGCCATCTCCATCTTAGCTCCCTGTCAATCATTGTTATAAGCTCCGCCCATTGCACCTGGCAGTCAGCATAGAGAGAGCATACAAAGAAGAAGAGAAATGAAACAATGTTTGCATTTCTCTTCCTCATTAGCAATGTTTATACTAGGCTTGTTTGAACTGAATTGGAGTTCTATGTCATTTAGATTGAGCATTTTGTTTCATCCAAAGTTACATCCTGCCCTATTTTGTCGGCTACCTCCTCTGTCCGCTCGTGGTAGGGCTTCAGCATGTTAACATGTAACAGGCGTCTAACCCCGGGACTCAAGCAAGGGCTGATCACATAGGTAGTGTCACACTTTTGTTCCACTATCCAGTATGGGCCCTGCCAGGCAGCCTGTAGCAAGTCATGTCGGATGGGTTTCAAAACCTTCTGACCAACTTAAAAGCTACGACTCCTGGCTCCCCAATCATACCAGGTGCTCTGGCACCTCTGTGCCGCCTCTGTACCGCCTGGATGTTCCCTCTCACCAGGTGAGTGGGTTCCTCCCCCTCTCCCTCCCAGTGCTCCCTGACATGGTTTAGGGGCTCTCTCATCCTCTGCCTGAACAATAATTTGAATAGGGAGAATCCTGTAGATTTCTGGGACATTTCTCGATATGCAAACAGGAGATGTGGCAGGAATCTCTCCCAACCCTTGTGAGTCACCGCAAAGGTACATAGCATCTGTTTCAACATGCCATTAAAGCGCTCACATAGCCCATTAGTCTGGGGGTGATAAAGTGAGCTGTGGGTCGGTTTAATGCCACATAACCTCCACAGTTGATTAGTCATTTCGGTAAACTGGGTGCCCCGATCCGAGAAGATCTCCTGTGGAAAACCCATCTGGGAGAACACTTGCATCAGGGCTTCTGCCATAGTCTCTGCCTGAATGTTGCTCAGGGTGACTGCCTCAGGGTACCGAGCCGCATAGTCCACAATGGTCAGAATATGCTTCTTCCCAGAGGGACTATGCTTAGCCAGGGGACCTATGATATTGACAGCTACTCTGCTCTGGGTCTTCATTGATGGGTAGGTGAGGGAGCTTTGTGCCAATCGCACTTGTAACGAGATGACTTCCCAGTACCTCGCTCCCAGGCAGAGACGACACTCAGCTCTGGAAGCTCTTAGTCCTTACAATGACTTTTCCCTGTTGCATCCCCTGCAAGCTGGAACAGCAGACACAGGGGTTAAATCTTCCTTCCCTCCAATAAAAGGACGACACACAGCTTTGGAGGCTTCTCACCCGGCTGATTCACAATCTTTATTCAACATAGTCTTCTGTTATGCACTCCACATAATGCACTTCCCTTAGTCCCAGGCAGGAGGGGGCTGGGTTAAAGATAGCCATCTCCCGCCCTGGGAGATACCAAACAGGGATACACAGGGATACACTTTAAACCACCTTACATTCAGGGGGGGTTAAAATTTAGGTCTTGGCACCCCTGGAAGGGCAGGGGTTACAGGGTTAACACTTACATGGCTAGACAGCCCCAAGTCCCATCTGGGATCTTTGCAAAAATCGAATGTACAGAGCCGGACATATCAGTGTCGAACATATGGGCCTCAAAATAAGTTCCAAGGTGTTGCTTGGTTTAGTCCAGCGAATTCAAACTTTGCGCCCAAACAAAGCAACAAACAATTAGCTGAAATTGCGCCAATCGGCGTTCAGGGGAGAAAGGAGTTTTGCCGCCCAATCCAAAGTAAGGGCGTGAAACTCAGCTACACCAATCGGTGCTCGGGGAGGAGGGTTGCTTCCCCGCCCAATCAGAGGAAAGGGTGCAAAACACGATTGCACCAATACGCTGAAAGCGCAAAACCAATTCGCACCAATCAGCGCCCAGGGACAAGAGGGGTTTTGCCGCCCAATCAGAAGGCAAAACCCCATTTGAACAAGTGCTCCTTCTCTGTTTCAGCGCTTACTCGTGCCGACCAACCAGGAGAATGGCACAAACCCAGTTTTTGAATGGGCGCGCCCACTCCCATTGGTTGTCATGGACTTCCAGAGCCCCAGGGCTTCCCTATGGGTGCACGCCCCTCTCTCTGGTGGATATACCCACACAGGTATCCAACGGAGAGAGCGCTCTACTGGGCAGCCACAAGCCTAGCCTCGTAGCTCCCAGGTAGGGGAAAGGGTCTAGTGATTATAGCTCCGTTGGGGAACGAGTAGGACGGTCCCTGACACAGGGACCGAAAACAGTGTATGCAGGCCGGTTTGGGATACGAACCGGCTGTCACCTAGGGGAAGCATGCGAAAATTCTGACCACATATTCTAAATGGAGTATCGGGGTAGTCCGGCGCACGGGAGCGCCCCTTCGTGGCTGAAAAGTAGAATACAAGGGGAAATATATATTTAACAAGGGAAAATCATCACAATCTATATTGGGGACACAAAATATAAAACCAAACCATGAATACTCAGTGGTCATGGCACTCAGTGGTGGTGTCCCACCACAGCCCTGCTTCCCTACTCTCTGGAAATTATCACAGGTCTGGCAATACTGCCTCAGATCATTTGATATGCATGGCCAGAAGAAGCTTTGGGTGAGTCGCCAGGGGTCTTCTTCCCATGAGCCTCTGTGCCGGCAGTCTATGCATGGGAAAAAGGGACCGTCCCCTTGTTTCCCAGGCACAGAAAAGCTTACCCACTGGAAAAGAGCTAGTCTCTTTGTCCCTTAGGCTCACGAGAGCCCGCCAAACCTGCCAGTGCCCCCACCATGTGCCCACACCAATATCAGGTGCCCCTTGCCTCGGTCCCTTTGATTACTATTCTCTGTTCTCGAGATCCCGGTGTGAAACCCAGACAAGGAAAGCATCTCCTTGTGGGGTATGAATGTTCTTCCTGGCCGATGCTTGTCTATACAAATGGCGGCCACCAGAGAAGCACTAATTAAATAATTCCTTTGTGGTTTCACACCTCTTTTGCGAGTGCGAACGTTCTGACTCCATAATGGCAATCAAATTTATCTGTGGGTCAACAACCTGCACACAAACATATTAAATATATCCTGCAATGTGATTGTGTATATAGTGTTTGTCCATTGTTGTGACTGTGTGGTTACCGTGTGTTAAAGATCCTAGTGTGAGACTGGCCCCTGCCAGTGGAACAGTGCTGTATGCAAAATCTTTGATTTGGAAATAGATATAGCCCAAATTAGTTTAATTGATCCAATTATGAGACTGGTGGTTACATTACTGCTATATCTATTCACTGCCAGTGCCACTATCACAAAGTTTGATTAACTAATTTAGAGTTTGACATGTCTTTTTTTTTTTTATTATGTATTTTTGGTCGTGCTTGAGAATACAATACATCCTGCATTGCCACAACAGCAGACGCGAGGATCTGTAGAACATACAGAGATACATGTAGGATGACGTTGAGAACAGTTAGAGATAATATTATGCATCTTGAGAATACAGCACAAAATTTTATATTTGGGGTAACAGAGATAGTGCAACATAACACTTGGCTGGCTAGGTGAAGAATGTCTTCATGACTAAACGGTTTCACTGCGTGCTAGGTAGATTAGTAAAAACGATTAAACCGAACCGTATTGTAGAATAAACATGAATTAGTCAAGATAATGTAGGTGGTTCATATAGTAGCATTAGTGGTTTGTACATCACGGGTGCTTACTGTCAGGATTAACTAAGTAAGGTTTTAACTGCTTAGCAATAACATAAAACAATAAAATAAAGCTGGTATATTGGTATGGGAGTTACACAGCCTGGTAAGATTGAACCTAACAATGTAATGTAGAAACTAGCTAGGCATGTTATTCAGTCATCTGCATGTAAAAATGAATGGGTTAAATCTATGCTTCCTTTATGGCATAGCCTTTCTGACAGGACAGCATTTAGGTAAGTAAAAAATATGTTAACTCAAAAGGTTGGAGCTGTGCTTGCTAAGTATAATATGCAATGCCATGAGAGGGGGGTTGGGCAGAGAGCCCAGGGACAGTGCAACTCTAGAGTAGGCTATGTGGAGATTGGACTATAACATTGGGAGTATGCTAATATTAGTAAATACAGAAGTCCACCGTTCGGTAGGTAAGCCGGGATAATGCCCAGGCTAGCAGGTTCACCACCTCGGATCTTCACCCAATTCCCGACCTGTGAGGGAGCAGCTGTTGAGAGATTCACTTCAAGGAGGTGAGTGTTGCATTGGGCCTCCCAGGGGAAGCCTGATTGCATGTGTTGCCACTTCACTTGGCTACGGTCGATGCGTCCCAGAGGGGTCTGATGGGTCAAAGTCTCGGACCTCCATGCTGGGCCCCCAGCAGCTACAGGCTTTGTGTGAGCCTCTGTGGGTTTCAGGGGAGTTGTAGTGCTTTGCTTCCGCCAAGGGGGGAGAGAGGATCTCCGATCAGTTGAGCTCTGCGATTTGGTAATGCTTGAGTGTGCCGCCTTACTTGATAGCTTTTGAGGTTTAGAAGGCGCTGGTGGGCTCCGGCGCTTGTCAGCCATCAGGTACTTGTGGTCGGGAGGTAAGTTAGACTGCCTGTCTTCTCTCCGCTGCTCTCCTGTAGCTTTTGCCCCTCTACATAACAGCTTCCGCCAGAATTCTCTGAAGTGGGCCTCTAGTCGTTCATCAAAGGTCTCCAGAGGGCTTGTTGCTTTTGCAGCAGGATCAGCCGCCGCCATCTTGTCCTCGGTGTCAGAGCAGAGCGTGAGTGTCAGGGGTTGCGCTGTATTTTGCTTCGCTTAAGAGTCAAGCTTGTTTGTTCGTGCCGGGATAACCCCCACAGGCAAGGGGGGAGAAATGGGGGTCCCAACCACCTTAGCTGTTCCAGCAGGCCAGTCAGCAGGGAGAGTGGCCGCCTCTCCCACGCTCACAGACGCTGGTAGGCCGCAGTGTGCTGTCGAGTCTAATTCATCCTGTAGGTCCCAAAAACCCTACAGGTTGGTGCTCTGGGTAATCCCGATGCATTCCAGCATTAAAATTCGTTTTTGGGGGTAGGAAAAGGCAGCTTAATAGTGGTTCTCACTTGGAGCTCACGCTTGGTGCGACCAGTCAGTTCGGCGGCTAGGCCCCGCCCCCCGTCTTTTTTTTATGTAAATATAAATAAATTGAGTTACCACCAGTGATAGTAGTGGAGCGCTAGAAAACGTCACTTAC
Source organism: Pelobates fuscus (assembly GCF_036172605.1). NCBI lineage: Eukaryota > Metazoa > Chordata > Amphibia > Anura > Pelobatidae > Pelobates > Pelobates fuscus. Next base: position 111,854,106 of record NC_086329.1, on the reverse strand, counting down.
GTAATAAATATGCAGCAATATGCTAGATAAAAAAGAAAAACACAATATAGTGTAGTATATTAAATATTCCAATGTGAGTGTAGGTATAATTAATATGCACTCACCTGAGGTAGAACCAAATAAGGACTAGCCCAGATCTCACAAGCAAATGTGTTCTAAGGGGACACAGGCCCTCTTCAGTCTTTGTCCGTATTGGCTCAATGGGAGATATAAGACAAAGAACAAAACAGCTACTGGTGAAGTACAGTATGAGATGAGTGAACAACGTACAGTAGGTAAAAACCTTGCTCACCTGATTCAGAACCAATTGGACCTGGCTTTGGAATACACAGCGTGTGTGTCTCTACAAGGGGACACTTCCCTTCTTTGGTCCAGGAAGCAGTGGAAATGGCGTAGCACAGACTTTAAGTATAAAATGTTACATTTATTAAACAAAAAAGTGCAACTTATATCTAATATATAAATAAAAGATAAAAGTCTAAAGTGCTCCAGCCCTGCCAAGACACATTTTGCCATGTTCTGTGGCTTTCTCAATCGGTGTCTGCTTCCTTTCTTTACCCGTCTTTTAAATCCTTGACTACTTCCTCGTAGGTCACTTCATCCGAGATCTGTCCAATCACGGATGATCTATCCGGGAGGTGTGTGTGTGTCAGCTGTCAAACTGCATGTATTGTCGGAGAAAGTGATGAGGTTGTTACTCGAATCAATTCTGTCATGATTCTCTTCGCCATTTTGATTAAGGGCATGCTCAAGGAAAGTTCCATGTAGATCCCCAAACCGTAAGCGACGTATCAGTCCGAAAGTCGCGTCACTTCCTGGTTATAGGTCTACTGATGGCAACCATAGTGAAACATAGATATATATCAGGAAAAAAGATAGGGCGGAAAGCATAGTATCATCAGCCCCCAGAGAGAACATTATCAGTAAAAGGTCTGCAATATGTTAAAATTCAAACTAAAAACCTCATTAATAATAAAAAAACAATATATAGGAACCTGCATGATTAAATCTCAAAATAGAATGACCAACATTTATTTATCAGAAGAGATATAACAACTCAAAGTACCAGGAAACATAATGAACTGTATAATAAAAAGCAAAATGTTACAAAAAATGGCAGAGTTCGAAGTCATTATTTAGTCCGTGGGGCACTAATGAATTCAACTTAAAGATACATTTCATCTCAGTCTGCCCCATTTTTCTAATCATATCTTTGTCTCTCCAAGCTAGCACTACTTTTTGAATCCAAATTCTGTACCTCTATCACTGGTGGTAACTGGTTTGCACTGGTTTATTTATATTCACATATTTATTAGCGTGTGTTGTGAAGGAGATACTCACACTTTGTGATAGCTGCTAACTTTAAAAATGTAAGAATATAAAGTGTCTCTACAGAGATCACTTTTTTGTTTATGTCTTTTTTTTAACTGTTTGTATAAGGAGAATTCTTTTGGGGTAGTGTGTTCAGTCCAGTGTGTGATGTGCAAGTGCGTGAGCACCATGCAGTGCCATAAGTGCACTGTGTGTTGTGTGCTGTGTTGTGTTTCTTAACCCCTTAGTGACCAGACCGTTTTTCAATGTTCTTACCGTTAAGGACCAGGGCTCTTTTAACATTTCTGCGGTGTTTGTGTTTAGCTGTAATTTTCCTTTTACTCATTTACTGTACCCACACATATTATATACAGTTTTTTCTGGCCATAAAATGGTCTTTCTAAAGATAATATCATATATAGTTACATAGTTACATAGTTAGATAGCTGAAAAGAGACTTGCGTCCATCAAGTTCAGCCTTCCTCACACCTGTTTTTTGCTGTTGATCCAAAAGGCAAAAAAAGAAAAAAAAACCCAGTTTGAAGCACAATTTTGCAACAAGCTAGGACAAAAAATTCCTTCTTGACCCCAGAATGGCAGTCAGATTTATCCTTGGATCAAGCAGTTATTACCCTACATTAATTTACTATTTACTATAATTATTTATTTTTTTAAACACACTTTTTTGAACTTTGACCCCCAAAATCTGTTACGCATCTACAATCTTCAAAAAAAAACACCCATGCTAAATAGTTTCTAAATTTTGTCCTGAGTTTAGAAATGCCTAATGTTAACATGCTCTTAGCTTTTTTTGGAAAGTTATAGGGCTATAAGTACAAGTAGCACGCAAGTTACATTGTAACACTGATATCTGTCAGGAATCCCTGAATAACCCTTCACATGTATATATTTTTAAAAGAAGATAACCTGAGGTATTAAACTTGGGGTATTTTTACTCTTTTCATGCAACCACTTTACCACCCATCTATGCCAAATTAAAAAGAAAATAATAATAATTGGAGATTTGCTTGACACACATAGCAATTTAAGAATACATAGAACCTTAAGGGTTACTGCCAATATGTGTTCAGAAACATCTCCTGAGTACAGCGATACCACCCATGTATAGGTTTGTCGTATTCTCTGGTGGATAAAAGACCTTATTTGGAGGGTGCGCATTCCATTTTTCAAACTTGGAATTTTCTCAGCTGTTCATCATACACCCAGGTCCTATTTGGGACATTTCTGAAGCCGGTCAATGTAATTTAACCCCATCAAACCATATATTTTCGAAAGGTAGACACCCTAGGGTATTTTAAATGGTGGTATTTTAACCAGTTATGTATTTAGGATTTGTGTTGCCCTAGGCAGGACAGTGCTCGGCAAACCCCCCCATCCCCCCTAATTTAAATTTTCCCCACCCCTTCCTGTCAAGGCCACACTTTGACTGACAGACGCACACTCACTGACAGATGCACACTCGCTGACAGACGCACACACTCATTGACAGACACACACTCTCATATACACTGACAAACAATGACATACACACACTAACTGATTGACACACTGATAGACAGACACACACTATTACTCGGACACACACTGAGAGACTCACACTCACTGACAGACTCACTGACAGACACACGCACTGACAAATGCACAAACTCACTGACCAACACATACACACTCACTGACCGACACACACACATTCATTGACCGAAACACTCTCACTGAAAGGCGCACTCACTGACAGACTGTCAGGGTACCTGAAGCCTCTACCTCTAAGAGAGGTAGAGACTTAGAAGTTTATCCGTCCGGACGGCATGTCTCCTCGGTTCCTCGCGGTTCACCCGGTCTTGCAAACGCCGGCCGCGAGGGAGCCACTTCCTTTTATAGCAGGAGGCTCAGAGGCCGACGTCATGACGCCAACCCGGAACACCCTGTCACTCAAATCAGTGGAGACGAATCAGGACTCCCCGGAGGCGTGTCTTCTCTCCCTAACCAGCATACTTAACAGTGGCTATCTCATTTACTCATTGCCCTGTCGTGGTTCTAGTCCGCCTAGTCACACAGTGCTTTGTTATTCTCTTGTCTTTTGGTTCCGACCCGGCTTTGATATTTACTCTCCTGTCTTTCTGTTATCCTTGACCCGGCTTGTCTCTCGCTTACCTGTCTTCTCGTTCCCTCGACCTCGGCTTGTCTCTGACCATTCTATCGTAGTTATACGTTAAGTCCGGCCATTCTAAGGACCGGTCTACGTATCTGCTACTCTTTGTACTCTGCGTGTTGGATCCCTGACCCGATCCTGACATTACGACAGGGCCATGGATCCTGCAGGTACAAATTGTCAGCTTGGTTCTCCTGATCCTAGGTTTGACGCCATGGATCATAGGATGGATCAGATGGCTCTAGCACTACAGGCGCTGCTGTCTCGTCCTATTAATCCACCTGAAGAGATGCGTAATATGTCTGCTTCTTCTGTGGGTTCAGGGCTAGAGGTAGTTACTGTAGGTGCTTCTTCCCGAGTTACCCCACCTGTACGTTATGCTGGTTCTCCTGAAAGGTGTCGTGGCTTTTTGAACCAGATTAGTATTCATTTCGAACTACAGCCTCGTTCATACCCTACTGATAGGGCAAAAGTGGGATTTATTATTACCTTACTCATTGAGAAAGCTCTGAGATGGGCTAATCCGTTGTGGGAGAATGATAATCCATTAGTCTATAACTATAATGCCTTTGTAGCTGCTTTTAAAAGAACTTTTGATCCCCCTGGCAGGAGGGTCAATGCAGCCAGATTACTGTTGCGCCTTAGACAAGACAACCAAACACTTGTGGATTACGCACTAGAGTTCAGGTCTTTGGCGGCAGAGGTAAAATGGAATGAACAGGCCTATATAGACGTATTCTTAAATGGATTATCTGATGTAATACTTGATGAGGTAGCGACAAGAGAGCTTCCCGAGAATCTGGAGGACTTAATTTCCTTTATCTCTCGTATTGACGAACGTCTAAGGGAGAGACAAAATACTCGAGATAGAACCGGTAAATCTTCCTTTACACTAGCACCATCATTTCAAATTTCTGAAACCAAAAATCCACAGGTTTCAGAACCTATGCAGTTAGGCCTTACTCGTCTATCAGAGGAGGAGAGACAGTACAGGAGAAGGGAGGGACTGTGTATGTATTGTGGGGCCAGAGGTCATGTACGTTTGAGCTGTCCCAGTCGTCCGGGAAACGCTCGCACCTAAGTTTCTCTAGAGGACAGACCTTGGGTGTTTCGATTTTGTCCTCTACTCATAACTACAAAGAACATAGACTCCTATTACCGGTCTCTTTAACTTGGGAGAAGGGAACTTTAGAGACTATGGCATTGATAGACTCCGGCGCTGCTGAGAGTTTTATCGACCAAGAGTTTCTCACCAAACACACTATCCCATCCCAGTTAAGGAAGACACCCTTGGCTGTTGAAGCCATTGATGGTAGACCTTTAGTTGAGCCTGTGATTTTCCGGGAGACCATACCTCTTTACTTAACTACTGGTATTCTACACAAGGAGGAAATATCCCTACTACTCATTTCATCTCCTTCTGTTCCCATAGTCCTGGGATACTCCTGGCTTAAGAGACATAACCCCGTTATAGATTGGAGATCAGGGGAGATAGTTTCGTGGGGTCAGGATTGTCAAGAGAGTTGTTTAAAGAAAGTGTCACCTCTTTGTAGTGTCAACTCACTTAATAACGCTACCAAAGTACAGATACCGTCCCTGTATCAAGATTTAAAGGCAGTATTTGACAAAGGAAAGGCTGATACCTTACCACCACATAGGCCTTTTGATTGCAAAATTAATTTACTTTCTGGTACCATGCCCCCCAGGGGTCATGTATACCCTTTGTCTACGAATGAAAACTTAGTTCTAGAGGAGTATATTCGTGAGAACCTAGACAAGGGGTTCATTAGAAGATCCTCCTCTCCTGCTGGGGCTGGATTTTTTTTTGTTAAAAAGAAGGATGGTTCTTTAAGACCCTGCATTGACTACCGAGGTCTTAACAAGATAACCATCAGAAATGTATATCCGATTCCCTTGATCACCGAGCTTTTTGATCGATTAAAAAGTTCTAAAATTTTCACTAAGTTAGACCTTAGAGGTGCTTATAATTTGGTGAGAATTCACGACGGTGACGAGTGGAAAACTGCATTCAATACTCGATATGGGCACTATGAGTATACTGTAATGCCTTTTGGTCTCTGCAATGCCCCGGCGGTATTTCAGGACCTTATTAATGAGGTTCTTAGGGAGTTTCAAGATGACTGTGTGATTGTATACCTTGATGATATACTTATACATTCCAGGGATATTGAGACTCACCACGGACAAGTCAGAAGGGTTTTACACAAACTCCTTCAGCATGGCTTATACTGCAAACTAGAGAAATGCAGCTTTGACCAATCACAAACTACCTTTCTTGGTTATGTGATTTCTGGGGAAGGGTTTGAAATGGACCCGGAGAAGCTCCAATCCATATTAGATTGGCCTTTACCTAAGGGTCTCAAGGCTATCCAGAGATTTATTGGTTTCTCCAATTACTACAGACGTTTCATTAAGGGATACTCCTCTATCATTGCTCCCATCACCAATATGACCAAACAAGGGGCTGACACTAAGAATTGGTCTACTGAAGCACTTCTGGCTTTTAAGACACTCAAGGAGCTGTTTGCTTCCGCACCAATTTTAGTTCACCCTGATACTACACTACCTTTCCTACTCGAAGTTGACGCTTCTGAGACAGGTATAGGTGCTGTTCTGTCCCAAAGGTTGGGTGTAGATAAACCATTACATCCTTGTGGATACTTTTCCAAAAAGTTGTCAGGTACTGAAAGCAGATATGACATTGGTGACAGGGAACTACTAGCGGTTATAATGGCCTTGAAGGAGTGGAGACATTTATTGGAGGGTACTTTGCATCCTGTTACTATTTTGACGGATCATAAAAACTTATCCTATATTGGAGAGGCTAAACGACTATCATCTAGACAGGCTCGTTGGTCCATATTTCTCACTCACTTCAACTATGTACTCACATATAGGCCAGGTTCTAAGAATTCTAAAGCCGACGCTTTATCTCGCCAGTATGAACCTGCTGCCGTATCTGAGCCGGTTTTGTCCTCTATAGTACCCAAATGTAACATTATTGCTAACACTACTCTCAAAGTCCATTCTCCGCTACTTGATCAGATAAGGAGCTTGCAGCATCTGGCACCTAGACTGACTCCGGCTTCCAGACTTTTCGTTCCCCCTGAACTCCAATTGGAGCTCTTACAGTGTCTTCACGAGAGTAAGGTGGCTGGTCATCCGGGTGTTCGCAAGACGTATTCTTTGATCTCCAAAGATTTCTGGTGGCCTTCGCTACGGAAGGATATTAAGGATTTTATCGGAGTTTGTGTGGTCTGTACTAAAACTAAATTACCGCATTCGCTTCCTTGTGGTCTTCTGCAGCCTCTGGAAATTCCTGGCAAACCTTGGTCCTGTGTGGCAATGGACTTTATTGTGGATTTGCCTGTTTCTAAAAAGCACACTGTTATCCTCACCGTAGTCGATAGGTTTACCAAGATGGCACATTTCGTACCGTTGCCTAAACTCCCGACTTCTCCTGAATTGGCGGAAATCTTTGCTAAAGAAATTTTTCGCTTGCATGGGATTCCCTCGGAGATCACTTCTGATAGAGGCTCTCAATTTGTTTCACGCTTTTGGAGATCATTCTGTTCTCAATTAGGCATCAAATTGAATTTTTCCTCCGCCTATCATCCTCAGTCTAACGGAGCTGCCGAGCGTACCAACCAGAAGATTGAGCAATACCTACGTTGTTTTGTTTCCGAACACCAGGACGATTGGGTCGGTTTGATTCCTTGGGCGGAGTTTGCGCACAACAATCTCGTTTGTGACTCTACGCATTCAAGCCCCTTCTTCATGAACTATGGCTTTCACCCATCTATTCTTCCCTCGGTTTCTCCTTCCCAAGGAGTGCCGTCGGTTGATGTCCATGTGGCCAATTTGAGGAAGTTGTGGGATCAGACTCGACAGATTCTTCTACACAATTCTATGCTGGTTAAGAAACATGCTGACAAACGTAGAAGGGCGGCTCCGAATTTTGTTCCAGGCGATAGAGTTTGGTTGAGTACTAGGAATATTCGCCTTAAAGTTCCTTCCATGAAATTCGCTCCTCGTTATATTGGTCCCTACAGGATCTTGACTCGAATTAATCCAGTGGCGTATCGTCTAGCTCTCCCAGCCGCTTTACGCATCCCGAACTCCTTTCACGTGTCATTGCTGAAACCTCTAATCTGTAACAGATTCTCCTCCACAATCGCCCCTCAGCGCCCTGTTCAGGTGGAGGGTCAGGAGGAGTATGAGGTTAACTCCATTATTGATTCTCGTGTCTCCCGGGGGAGAGTACAATATTTGGTTAACTGGAAGGGTTATGGTCCTGAGGAGAGGAGTTGGGTACCACAAGAGGATGTTCATGCTCCTCACCTTCGCAGGGCATTTCACTCCCGCTTTCCATCTCGCCCCGGCTCCTTCCGCCCGGTGGGCGTATCTGAGAGGGGGGGTACTGTCAGGGTACCTGAAGCCTCTACCTCTAAGAGAGGCTTCTCGGTTCCTCGCGGTTCCTCGCGGTTCACCCGGTCTTGCAAACGCCGGCCGCGAGGGAGCCACTTCCTTTTATAGCAGGAGGCTCAGAGGCCGACGTCATGACGCCAACCCGGAACACCCTGTCACTCAAATCAGTGGAGACGAATCAGGACTCCCCGGAGGCGTGTCTTCTCTCCCTAACCAGCATACTTAACAGTGGCTATCTCATTTACTCATTGCCCTGTCGTGGTTCTAGTCCGCCTAGTCACACAGTGCTTTGTTATTCTCTTGTCTTTTGGTTCCGACCCGGCTTTGATATTTACTCTCCTGTCTTTCTGTTATCCTTGACCCGGCTTGTCTCTCGCTTACCTGTCTTCTCGTTCCCTCGACCTCGGCTTGTCTCTGACCATTCTATCGTAGTTATACGTTAAGTCCGGCCATTCTAAGGACCGGTATACGTATCTGCTACTCTTTGTACTCTGCGTGTTGGATCCCTGACCCGATCCTGACACAGACGCACGCACTCACTGACCGACACATACACACTCACTGACTGACACACACACACACATTCACTGAGAGACACACACACATTTACTCACAGACACACACACTTACAGACACACACACATTCACTCACAGACACACACATACACACATTCACTTAGACAAACACACATACACACAGACACACACATACACACATTCACTTAGACAAACACACATACACACAGACACACACACAGACACACACACATACACACACACAGACACACTTAGACACACACACACACATTCACTTAGACACACACACTTACACACACACACACACACACACATTCACTCACAGACACACACACACACACACATTTCCACCAACACTCACATTATTTTTTATTTTTATTTTTTTAAATCCACCCAGCCTCCCTGGGAGGGCTGCAGTGGATTACTTACCTGTCCTGTGGGGCTGGCAGGGGGCAGACAGGCTGAGTAGGCAGCGAGGGAGCTCTAATCTTCCTGCTCAGCTCCCTCGCGCACCGGGTACCTGTTTTAGCTCCCCTGACACCAGCCATGTGCGAGCTGTGTCGGCTACATGGCGCCCCCTGGTCCATGGCGCCCTGTGCGGCCGCACAGCTCGCACACCCCTAAGGCTGGCCCTGGATACAATATGCAAAAAGAGAAACAAAAAGGTGGTAAGATACACAAAAGAGGTAAGAGGGGCAAAATGGGGTATAATAGAAAGACAGGTGAAGATGAATTTTGGGGACGCAAAAATGTCTCTTCATTTGTGTAGACAAAAATACTTGCATCAGCCCTGGGCAGCAGCCTTGATAAACAACATATTAATTAATATTAAAACACATAGCAGGGAGCACTTGCAAGTCTTGGTTACGCAAATTGAAACACACTTTTTCTAAAAGCCATAGTAAAAAGTGAAAATGGAAAAAAAGTACCAAAGTAAATGAAAATTAGATACACAGAAAAAAGGATCAATCACAGCAGACCTTTCAAATTCTTAAAGTCACAGGAAATGTTATAATGGTCACCAAAAGATGGTAATCTCTGTGTAGAATGCATCGCTCAAACCAAGGGGCACACGGCACTGTCACAAACTGGCTAAATATGGACCATCATTTTCAAAATAATCATTTAATCTGATAGTCTGTAATCAGAATAAGCATATGCATTTACTCTTTACTCTAAATGTTTTGACATTAGGGCAATCTTTACCTCTGAATTTCTATATCTCTTATATTCTCCCTAATTGTGAACATCTGTGGTCCATGATTTGATTTAGAAATGACACCGGGTACAGGTAAGGAGGTAAACAGTGCATAGCATTACAACTGATCTACTGACAAATACCAATCTTTTGCCTTGTCTTAATGTCTTAACCATTACGAACAAAAAAAATAATTTTGGTTTCTTTATTTTACAGGAAATGGCCGATAAACATGTAATTGATGCAAATCTGAATGGATTTTAAATTGTGGTACTTCTGAAAAGGAAGGCACAGCATCCCCAAAACTTTAATAATATTTGATATAATAATTTAGACCCAATGGAATATGTCAACAAAACTACAGTGAAAGAATTTATTCTTCTGGCCTTTTCTAATTTCCATCAATTTCAGATGTTACTTTTCATCATAATCCTATTGATGTATATGATATGTGTAACCGGCAATCTTGTGATTATAGTATTGGTTAAAATTGGGCCGGATCTTCATACACCAATGTATTATTTCATCAGTGTCTTCGCAGCTCTAGAAATTTCTTTTGTGTCTGTCACAGTTCCTAAACTATTAGCTATCCTTATCTTAGGCAGTAGAACAATCACGTTCATTGGCTGCTTTGTCCAGTTATTTGCTTTCAACGCACTAGGGGTAACAGAATGTTATCTCCTTGCGGTCATGGCCTTAGATCGAGATTTGGCAATTAACAACCCATTAAGATATGGAGCTATTATGAGTCGTATATTTTGCTTCAAGCTTGCATTTCTTCCTTGGATTGCAAGTTTTACAATTGTCTTAATTCCTACAATTCTAACAGCTGATCTTGATTATTGTGGACCCAATGAGGTCAACCACTTTTTCTGTGACTTGGCTCCAGTACAGAGCCTCTCATGTTCCAATCCCTTCATCAGTAATGTGGTAACAAGCATTGCAGCAATTTTTGCAAGTCTTATGCCCTTCCTCCTCTTAATAGGATTCTATATCCATATCATCATCGCCATTTCATTGATTAAGGGTATGGATGGGAAAAAGAAAGCCTTTTCTACCTGTTCCTCACATCTCATGATAGCCAGTATGTTTTATGGCTCAGTTGTTAGTGTATATATAAACCCCAAAGGTAGTCAGTATGACAAGTTTCTTTCCCTTATCTACACTGTCATCATTCCAACTCTGAACCCTTTTATCTACACATTGAGGAACAAAGATGTTAAAATAGCTCTTACGAAACTAAAGCCTTCTCAATATTTCACGAATCCTTAAATAATCAGCATGGCCAAGCCAACTGTTCTTGTGTCTCCAATTTGTCTGAATTCTAAGTTATAACTTTACTATAATCTATAATGGACATTATAAAATAGGCTCATGATCTTGGAAAGGTGACATATAAACACTAAAATTAGACAATATTTGTACTTAATGGAAAGAACGAAATAAAACATTTTACTTTAATGGCATACAGATTTTTGTTAGAACATTTTCTTTTTAACTGAAGCTTTATTTAGAGTAGGAAATGGAGAGGAAGGAAGGAAGAGGAGAAGAGAATAGAAGATGTAGCCAGGAGAGAAGGCAGATAAGTTTACCTCACTGGTGGAATGATCCGGTGAATGCAATAAACTCAACTAGAAGAACCATGTATTCATTAAAAATGTTTTATAAAAATACAAAAAAAAACTGCTTAGATTTTGCATGATAAAGTTTCTCTGAATATTGTCTGTAATAATAGTAATATATTTTTGTTCGTAGCTATTAATAATATCAGAGTGAAATCTTTACAATATTATTATGACATTAAATTTGATATAATCATTAAGATTCTACTTTTTATTTACCTTTTCTGTTCTAAATATTTTTTTCTGTTATAACCTTGACTAGTATTTGGTCTATGTGAGTGTGTTTATGATTTGATATGTTCATACTTGTATAGTGGGAGATTCTGTTCACCATCTTTCCCAAAATAAATGTAATAAACTGATGTTGGGATGCTAAAACAGATATGCTTCATCCTCAAGCCGATGAAACTCAGGAATTCCATACTGCCGTCTCTCCTTCACTCATGGTCACATTCTCTCCATTGAACCCCAGACATAATGTCCTCCTTACTAGTGAGACAAGGAGCTGCTGTGCCTGGTCATAGAGGCAGGACTAAGCACCATACCCCAGCCCTCTTCACTCTCTGCACTATGTGGACAGCTCTCTGAAAGATTGGCCAGAGGATAAGGGAGAACAGGTATCATAGCTTTGATAGGTAATACAAAAATGAAAGGGTTAGGGGGGTTACTCTTTGCACTTCATTCATCAAGTTAATGTACACAGTAAGGGCATGCACCTACATCAATGGAAAAAGTGCAGCCAGTGGGGGAAGTTCCATTCTTTAGTATCTTTAATTAGATTTATGGTCAGGATCTGGACTCCAAACTGACATCTATGAAAAGTGTTGCATGTTTCCTTATTAATAGGGTTATCGTCATTCACTTACGTTCCATCAATTAGATCATCTTCCTTTCATCAAAAATCCTTACACCGTCCTCAGGGCCGGATTAACATAGGGCTGATGGAGCTGCAGCTCCAGGCCCAGGCCAATGGAATAGGCCAATTTTTTAAAAAAAATAAGGAAAAAAAAGTTGTTATTTTACATTTTTAAATTTTTTTTTATTTTACACACTACTCTTAGATTTTCCACCTGAATGGTATTTTACCGGCACAGGCTGCAGTAATACTGGCAATATAATTGCTGATATTTTTCTCAGTATAAAGGGAAATTACTCTGCAATACCAGCACCAGCCAGTATGGGTCACTGTGTGTGGGGAGAGGCAGGGATAGGAAGTTACAGCATATCCCTCCCTGCCTCTCTCTACTCACTAATCCGTGGGGGAGCAGCTACACAGCACAGAGAGTTCAGACTGCAGCTCCCAGCCTGCAGAGACAGACTACAGCTCAGGGAAGTGAGGGATCAGAGGAAAGGCAGCAGGGACACATGGGGACACTGAGACACTAAGAGACATATGGGGACACTGAGACACTAGGGGACACTGTGAGACATGAGGACGCTGACTGAGAGACATGTGGACGCTGTGAGACATAGGGACATTGGGAACACATTGCGACACGGAGACACTAGGGACACAGTGTCTCCATGTCTCCCAGTGTCCCTATGTCTCCCAGTGTCCCAAGTGTCTCAGTGTCCCCATGGCTCCCAGTGTCCCCATGGCTCCCAGTGTCTGTGTCCCCATGTCTCTCATTGTCCATAGTGTCTCAGTGTCACCATGCCTCCCAGTGTCCCCAAATGTCTGTGTCCCCATGTCTCCCAGTGTCCACATGTCTCTCAGCCAGTGTCCCTAGTGTCTCAGTGTCCCCATGTCTCCCGGTGTCCCCATGTCTGCCAGTGTCTGTGTCCCCATGTTTCTCAGTGTCCCTAGTGTCCCCATGTCTCTCAGTGTCCCCAAATAGAGATAACAATAAAAGCTGCGCCTAGTAACAGTAAAATAAATAGTCCAAATAAAATAAATGGATAAAAAGGAGAAAGTCTTATCTAAGAGTGTCTCGTGCAGTCGTCTAGTACGGCAATATTCAGTCTGCAACGATTGTCCTTATTTGATTCTTCCTTGTAAATCCACTCATATGTAAGAGACAAAAGGGTATATACAGGAAGCCGGATAGTGTAGTAAGTTTAAAATATAAGTAAATAAAATATATAAAACTCTTGAATGCAAACTCACATTTGAGAGACTAAAACCTGCTCTGGTGGGAAGGGCGTTCAGCGGTATAATCCCCGCTTATGGGATATACAGTGGGTGTCCTTCGTCTGTGGTAAATTTTCTCCGTCCTTGATACGATAGGCACTCGGGTAGAGAGAAACAACCAATAGTGCACACTGGATAAAAAGCTAATTAATAAAATAAAGAAATAAAATGGGTACTCACAAGGGGGGAGCAGAACAACTGCTCCCTATTGATAGCGCTGGTGGTATTATCCCCACCTAGGATTACTTGGAGTCCGGAGTGATGATTAAAATGCCAGGTAAAAAGTAGATAAATATGTATTAAAAAATACAATTAAAGGGGGCGGGGCCTGACCAACATGGCGGGGAGACGTGTTTTATACGAGCTCCTGCTTAATCCTGACAAAATCAGTGAAAATCAGCTCACCCAGTCGCAACACACGGCATTGCCAGACGCCCACCTGTCACCCATGATAGAGGGCACACGATGGGATCCTGTGCAACCCGATTGGGGCCAGCTGAAGACTCAACTGACATTGCGGCCTGGAGCTCAACGGGCGGGGGAGGCGGCCGCTCCCCAGCCCTGGAGGAACCCTGAAGCCGCTCACAGAACAAGCCAGCCCTGCTACCCCCCCCTTGGACCGGCGGGGGTGATCCCGGTCCACCCTAGTGGGACAACCCCAAGCTTGAGGAGAGATGGAATACCGCCAAAGACAGCGAACGGAAGCCTCTCTAAGATGGCGGACACAACATGTGCCGACCACCCCAGCGACTCCCCACAAGATATTGTCACACGGATCAACTACCACTTTGAGACCTTCTGGATGAAGCTAACGGGTATACTGAATCAAAGTGCTCCGCCACAGCCACCCACTACCACAAAGCAAGCAATGCTTCCCTACTCCCATCACACGAACCGGCAGCCGCACAGCCGCCCAGCACTCCTACTCGCTCGAGCAGGGCTCCAACGCACATATGCCCTCCCCTCCCACCGATACTACGCTGCACGAAGGTCCGGCGGGGACCAAATCCGCGCTCCCAGACCGCACTATCAAAAGAGTCACTCGTCGCAGCGACACCTACAGCCGCGGTCGGGACTCGGTGGGGAGTGGAGATGCAAAGAACTGCAGGGATCAGGGCACACTGATAAGGAGAAGAAGGCACTGACAAGACACACCTCGCCCAAGAACAGAGCAACGCAAGCCCGAGGATGGAGAAGGTTGGGCACAGGGCGCAAAATGACGGCAACACCTGGTCAGTCAGCCACCGACCCGCAACCACGACACGGGCCGCCTCCTGAGCACACAAAGAGACCAAGACCAGGATCCACAAAGGCACCTGAACAGGACTGTGGTATGCCTCCTGCGGGTGTGGGCTGACTGGGACTCTATAAGCTATAGATGAGTCACCCACCTTGCCTCACATAGACTATGACTTTAATATGGCAAATTTAATGTTTCTATATGCATTTGGTGTTACTTTTATACCCTTGCTTAACGTTTATCTGGTTTGACCACCTCCCAATTCAGTTCTCCTAACTAATAATAAAGGCACACCTTATTATAGACTCCAGGATCTGGGCCTCCCCTCCTGGCGGTAAATCCCCAACCCCTTTGCTATGCCCACTGACTGCCCGCTGCAAAAGCCTCCCTGTGGCACCCCTAGAGCTGCACTGGCACCTGAGGAAATAGCAAATCTTACTCCATCCTAGTTCCTTCCCCATAGTGCGGCAGCATGCTACTCCTATTCTTGCCAAAACAGCAAACCTGCTAGCGCTATTGATACTCTCACGAGGTTCATAACGTGAATCTTAGAAATCTACTAATGTTGTTGAAAGCTCATTGTCATTTGTGTTGCAGATCGTTAGCGTACTTACCTTACTCTTAGCAAAGCAACCTCCTTACAAAAAACTTTTGACTCAAAGCATGGTTTCACACTATAATATAAAAAAAAAAATGTGCTGTTTTACATGCCACGCTATGTACTGTTTTGTTACCGCTTGCAACTGCCGTCGTGGCTTTGTAGGCCTGTTTGTTACTTCAAGCACCCGAAAAATAAAGAATTAATAAAAAAAAAAAAAATACAATTAAAAGTAACAAAATATACTTTAATATTAAAAATATACAATATTATAACCATAAACGCGTTTCGCCAATACGGCGTTATCAATATGGGAAAAAAGAACCTGATACCTGGCAGAAAGAGCATTAAATAACAAATACAATACTTTAAAATTGGCGCCAAAAATTAGGCAACCAATCACAGAGAGAGTAAGAACTAATGTAAAAAATCATATTAAAAACAGTTAAAATCTGTTATGAAATGGTTACAATTTATAATTGCAGCAACAGTGTACCAATACATATGTAAAACGAACTATTAGACAGAAGAAAATTAGAAACATGTATGAAATATAGCTCGGTCACATGACCGGCATAAACAACCAGGTGGGTATTGGGAAATGTAGTCGGACGCCGGCGAGCACTGCGCAGCTGCCGGCGTCCTAGTAGGGAATCGGCTGGGAAGGGGTCGCGGTCTGAATCACGTCAGCACGCACTCATACATGCGGCTGACGTGAAGGGGAAGGACGACGGCTCGCACTAGGCTGCGGCCGTCGACATGGGAGGGAGATTAGGTGTATGACGCGGCGGGTAGCAGCCGTCGTCATAGAAACCGGAAACATAGTGCCGGTCGGCTCGCACAAAGCTGCGGCCGGCTGGAGGAATGAGGAAAAATAAAATGGATTAGAAATATATAAAATATATATAATTATTTATATAAAATATATATAATTAAATAAATATAAATAAAAATTAGCTTTTTATCCAGTGTGCACTATTGGTTGTTTCTCTCTACCCGAGTGCCTATCGTATCAAGGACGGAGAAAATTTACCACAGACGAAGGACACCCACTGTATATCCCATAAGCGGGGATTATACCGCTGAACGCCCTTCCCACCAGAGCAGGTTTTAGCTCTCTCAAATGTGAGTTTGCGTTCAAGAGTTTTATATATTTTATTTACTTATATTTTAAACTTACTACACTATCCGGCTTCCTGTATATACCCTTTTGTCTCTTACATATGAGTGGATTTACAAGGAAGAATCAAATAAGGACAATCGTTGCAGACTGAATATTGCCGTACTAGACGACTGCACGAGACACTCTTAGATAAGACTTTCTCCTTTTTATCCATTTATTTTATTTGGACTATTTATTTTACTGTTACTAGGCGCAGCTTTTATTGTTATCTCTTTTTGTTGTACCTCCCTTAAGGGTTTTTGAGGGATTCCCTTATCAAGTTGCTGCCTACTGTGTTATCTAGCGCTCACTCATTGTTCTGTTTTTATCCTGTTTTAATTCCCTCTCGAGTTAGCTGCTTCATAACCCTTATCATGTCCATTTTCGACTTCAGAAATAACTATATCATTGATGTAGAAAATGCCTTTGATACAGAAGTTATTAGCCCTATACATACAAATTACCCAAAGATAAGCCAAGAGAAAATATTTTAAGCAAAGAAATTAAACTGAAATGGGAGATAGCTACCCTTAAAAAATACATTGATGAACAAATCACTCCTCGTGGCTTACGACTACTCATTACCTACTTCTGATCAGGATGATTTAGAGTTCATGGAAGAATGGAATAACAAGTTGGAACTTGTTGCACTTTAGGTCTTATGGAGACTTTAATAATAAAAAAAAAGTAAAAAACTGTCCATCTTAGATGTAGAAATTAATGATCTCCGAGAAAAACCCCTACCCTTTACAGAAACTCAGGCATATAAGCAAAATTCTATTTTAATTCAAATTAAAATTGAAAAAGTCGAAATCGAAACCAAACACTTAAAAATAAAAAAATACATCAGAGACAAAACCGACTACTCAAATAAGCAAGTTAGAACTTATCATCTAAACAAAAAATACTCCTCACAATACCCAGCTCAAAGAAGCCATTATCCAGTCCAAAGAAGTAATTTCACAAGAACTAATGCTTACCATGAGCAAGTACCCTATGATAACCTAGAGAGGCAATACCCTAAACACCAGTCACATCAATACCAAAACACAAAAAAACCACCCCAGTCACCACAGAACACGTATACACACAGGGCACTAACCAACTACCACCGTGGTCCACCACAACGATCACATCACTATAACACTTACCAATACCGCTCATTTCCCCAACGAAACCGATATAATTCATATCGTACTCACCAAAATACTTCACCACCACCAACATATCAGAACACACCAAAACTCCAATATAAACACCTGTCTCCCAAACCACAAAGATCCAAATATATTAATAATCACAAAGAATATTCAAATTACTCCAAGTCTCCCCCAATTCCTGACCACCCCAACAGATACCAATTATTGTCACTTGATTCTGAATTTGAAAATTATGCTAATTTTTTTGAAATCCGAACCCACCACACTGCACTAGCCCAGACACCACACCATTCACGCCCCAATAAAAGGATTTTAAATTTAGAGGAAGAAGAAGTGGCAGACGCGAGCAAAAGAGAAAGATTAGAAAGATAACTACTCCTTTAACCAGTACTAGTGGTGGCATTTTTAACCTCTCTCAGAAAATTTTATCCAGTGCCCACATAGCGGTTTTAACAAAAGGTCTTAAGTTTGCCCCCACCAATACTTTTAAGTCATTCGAAGCTTTTATTGACGTTAACAAATTAGTTCGGAAAGCCACTCTTAAAATAATTTTTATGGAAAAAAATGAAGAAAATTCTACGCAAAATCCAGTTTTAACCCTGCTTACACCTTCCCAAAATCTAAAAGTTATTAACACCTCACTAAGAGAAAGATCCACTTTTTATCCTGCTCATTTTAAATCTGCCCCTCTTACTATGTTCGAGAAATTAGTTACAAAAGACTTAGAAAAAATCAAAAGCAGTAAATACGATCCTCACAATCTTACACACTCAGAAAAACTGGCATTAAAAGAACTTCAAGAAGATGTAAATATTGTAATTAAACCTGCTGATAAGGGCGGAGGGATAGTCATCCAATCTACACAAATGTATATAAATGAGGCATATAGATAATTAAATGATACGAATGTGTATGAGAAACTCCCCTCCGACCCTATCAAACAAATTCAAAACACTTTTATCCAATTTTTAAATAATGGCGTAGTTTTAGGTATTTTAAGCAAACACGAATTTAATTTTTTAAACAATAAATTTCCTATCACTCCAGTTATATACTGTCTCCCGAAAATTCACAAAAATGAAACCTCTCCCACAGGAAGACCTATTGTCTCTGGCATAGGTTCTCTCCTATGCAATCTCTCTCAGTATATAGATATTCTTTTACAGCCTGCAGTCAGACTCATGAGATCCTACCTCCAAGATTCCATGGCTCTTTTAAACTTTTTAAACAATTTTACATGGAAACCTAATCTTATATTAGTGACATGCGACGTTCAGTCACTGTACACAATTATACCCCATGATATAGGCTGTCAGGCTGTAAGGAATATACTAATTAGTGAAGGGAGAATTGCTGACAATAAAATTGAATTTATTTTAGAAGGTATTAATATTATTTTAAAAAATAACTATTTTTGGTTTTTAAACTCATTTTATCTTCAAAAAAGAGGAACTACTATGGGGACTAGGTTTGCTCCCAGCTACGCAAATTTATTTATGGCAGATTGGGAGTCCGAAGCCATTTTTAGTAATCACGCTTGGAGAGCAAACCTAGTCTCCTATTTTAGATATATTGACGATCTTTTTTTTATCTGGGATGGCACCGAAGACGATCTTAACTCTTTTATTACTAATTTGAATAGAAACAATAGAGGCATAATTCTTACTCACGAATACAGTAGAGATCAAATTAATTTTTTAGACCTTAATATTTTTATAACAAATGGAAAACTAAATACAAAGAGGTTTTTTAAAAAAGTCTGTGCAAACACTGCTATAGATAAAAGTAGCTGCCACTACCAACCCTGGTTAGACAGCGCTCCGAAAAGCCAAATACTCAGACTTAGAAGAAATTGTTCGGAAATTACAGATTTTAATATGCAAGCAAATCTACTAAAAGAAAAATTTGTTGAGAAAAACTATCCTAAAATAGAACTTGAGAATACTATCAGGGATATCCAAAAAAAGACAGAAATTAACTTTTAAAATACAAACCTAAATCCACAGATATGACTATGCCATTACCAATTATTTTCAATTTTAATAATAAAAGCAACAATATAAAAAAAGGTCATAAGAAAACACTGGCACCTCTTGAAACATGATGAAATACTAAATAAAATTATACCTGAATGTCCAAATATTATATTTAGGGGAGCACAAAACTTCAAGTCAATCTTAACTGAGAATTTTACTAAAGAAATTAAAAAGACCCCACCAGTATCTTTCTTTCCTCAAATTAAAGGTTTTTGTAAGTGCAAAATGTGCATAGTCTGCAGAACCACTGACCCCAATGTCCCTCAGAAAGTTACTGAATTTACATCAAAAAGGACAAACAAGGTTTTTAAAATAAATGACTTTATTAATTGCTCTACAAAGAATGTTATATATCTGCTTGAGTGCCCCTGTGGCCTCCAATATGTTGGAATGACCACAAGGTGCCTAAAGACGCGCTTAAGCGAGCATTGCAGAAACATCAAAAATGGATACCTGAATCATTCAGTATCCAAACACGTTATTATACATAACAAAGACCCTAAAATGCTAAAATGTATTGGGATAAAAAATGTGTTGTTCCATGGAGGGGTGGTAATATTAAAAATATTCTAGGTAAAAAAGAAATGGAGTGGGCTTACACACTCCAAACCCTTGCCCCCCATGGTCTGAATGTTGATTTTGACTTGTTTAACTTCTTATAATTATTCACACTGCTGCTACTATTCCCTTTATCCATATTGTATTCTCTCTGGATTTTATCTGATTTTACAGCTGCCACTTTAAGCCATCTTCTACTCTGTTTTGTATTTCCCCTTTTTTATTCTCATCATGCCTGGCCACACTGCTTTAGGTGATCAGACATGATGTATTTCTTATTATGTGTTTTTATTTATATTTATTTAATTATATATATTTTATATAAATAATTATATATATTTTATATATTTCTAATCCATTTTATTTTTCCTCATTCCTCCAGTCGGCCGCAGCTTTGTGCGAGCCGACCGGCACTATGTTTCCGGTTTCTATGACGACGGCTGCTACCCGCCGCGTCATACACCTAATCTCCCTCCCATGTCGACGGCCGCAGCCTTGTGCGAGCCGCCGTCCTTCCCCTTCACGTCAGCCGCATGTATGAGTGCGTGCTGACGTGATTCAGACCGTGACCCCTTCCCAGCCGATTCCCTACTAGGACGCCGGCAGCTGCGCAGTGCTCGCCGGCGTCCGACTACATTTCCCAATACCCACCTGGTTGTTTATGCCGGTCATGTGACCGAGCTATATTTCATACATGAAAACAAGAAGAGAACGGAATCTGTCCTATTTGTTATGGGGATATACCCCATATGTCAAAAGAAAACAGTTAAAAAGTTAATCTTTATTCGGTAACATAAACTGATTTATGTACACAGGGGGAGGGGGGAGGAGAAGGGAGACGATGAGGTGCTCAGCACCTTAATCAATCAATTTAAGTTAAAAATAACAATAACACTACCTAACCATAAGGTGGTGTATAGTGAGATACTCAGTACTGGCCAGCGTTAGTGCTGGTTTTTGATGGTAATAAATCAATGGTCGTGATTAAATGAAAAATGAAAAACCCACCCGGTCTTAGGTAACCTGACCTGTCGGGGTTAGCAATAGATACCGCAAGCTCGTACAGCCCACTGTCAGCTGTAGGCTGGACTGTCCAGGGTTTTACTCATAGGATCAGTGTATGTATCAATTACTTAGGAATCTCCAAGACCAATTGGTCCGTAGTCACTTGGCGACTACTACACCTGCCACGAACTGGCTAACAGGCACAAAAGGGACATTCAGGTGTGGACACTGTAAAGCCTGTCGCTACATCCGACCATCTAAATACGTTACATCTACACAAACCCACATCTCCGTTGAAACCAATGCACTTGTAAATTGCAGCACTACAAGAATTATTTACCTTATGGTTAGGTAGTGTTATTGTTATTTTTAACTTAAATTGATTGATTAAGGTGCTGAGCACCTCATCGTCTCCCTTCTCCTCCCCCCTCCCCCTGTGTACATAAATCAGTTTATGTTACCGAATAAAGATTAACTTTTTAACTGTTTTCTTTTGACATATGGGGTATATCCCCATAACAAATAGGACAGATTCCGTTCTCTTCTTGTTTTCATTCCAATTACGTAGGGTTACCCCCTGTTCTGTCCTTTGGGACCCACTATCCGGCCACCCCTCTTTATATGTATATATTTCATACATGTTTCTGATTTTCTTCTGTCTAATAGTTCGTTTTACATATGTATTGGTACACTGTTGCTGCAATTATAAATTGTAACCATTTCATAACAGATTTTAACTGTTTTTAATATGATTTTTTACATTAGTTCTTACTCTCTGTGATTGGTTGCCTAATTTTTGGTGCCAATTTTAAAGTATTGTATTTGTTATTTAATGCTCTTTCTGCCAGGTATCAGGTTCTTTTTTCCCATATTGATAACGCCGTATTGACGAAACGCGTTTATGGTTATAATATTGTGTATTTTTAATATTAAAGTATATTTTGTTACTTTTAATTGTATTTTTTAATACATATTTATCTACTTTTTACTTGGCATTTTAATCATCACTCCGGACTCCAATTAATCCTAGGTGGGGATAATACCACCAGCGCTATCAATAGGGAGCAGTTGTTCTGCTCCCCCCTTGTGAGTACCCATTTTATTTCTTTATTTTATTAATTAGCTTTTTATCCAGTGTGCACTATTGGTTGTTTCTCTCTACCCGAGTGCCTATCGTATCAAGGACGGAGAAAATTTACCACAGACGAAGGACACCCACTGTATATCCCATAAGCGGGGATTATACCGCTGAACGCCCTTCCCACCAGAGCAGGTTTTAGCTCTCTCAAATGTGAGTTTGCATTCAAGAGTTTTATATATTTTATTTACTTATATTTTAAACTTACTACACTATCCGGCTTCCTGTATATACCCTTTTGTCTCTTACTTATGAGTGGATTTACAAGGAAGAATCAAATAAGGACAATCGTGGCAGACTGAATATTGCCGTACTAGACGACTGCACGAGACACTCTTAGATAAGACTTTCTCCTCTTTATCAATTTATTTTATTTGGACTATTTATTTTACTGATACTAGGCACAGCTTTTATTGTTATCTCTTTTTGTTGTACCTCCCTTAAGGGATTTTGAGGGATTCCCTTATCAAGTTGCTGCCTACTGTGTTATCTAGCGCTCACTCATTGTTCTGTTTTTTATCCAGTGTCCCCAAATGTCTCAGTATCCCCATGTGTCCCCATGTCTCCAAGTCTATGTATCCCTTGTCTATGTTCATTAGTGCACCCTGTATGTCTCAGTGTCCCCATGCCTCCCAGCGAGTGTCCCTAGTGAGTGTCTGTGTCCCCATGTATCCCAGTATCCCAGTGTGCCCTAGTCTCCAAGTGTCTGTGTTCCCATGTCTCTGTGTCCCTTGTGTCTTAGTGTCACCAAATGTCTCAGTGTCCTCATGTTTACCAGTGTCTGTGTCCCCATGTCTGTGTCCTTAGAGTCTGTGTCCCCATTTCTCTCAGTGTTCCCAAATGTCTCAGTGTCCACATGTCTCCCAGTGTCCCCATGTCTGTATCCACAAGTGCCCCCGTGTCTCCCAGTTACCACAAGTGTCTCAGTGCCCCCATGTCTCCCAATGTCCCCAAGTGTCTCAGTGTCCCCATGTCTCACTGTTTCCCCATGTCTCTCAGTGTCCCTTGGTATCTAGTGACATGGAGGACACTGGGACATGGGAACACTGAGAGAAATGGGGATACTGAGACATTGGGAGACTAGGGGACTGGGAGACATGGGGGCACTGACACTGTGATACATAGGGACACTGATGCCAGGCTGGCCTTCTAATTCTTTGGACAGACATGCCCCCTTTGTGGGTATGTTCGCCCCTTTGGCAGTTCTGGTCACGTGATTTGCGTCAGTGGCCCACCCTTTTACCCCGACCATTGACTTCCTGCCTCAATGGACGCTGCTGTTAGGGGGTATAGATTTACTTGAAAGATCCTTTGAGTTTCCCTCCAACACCATCTCCATCAGATACATGACGCTTGAGAAGTATGACTGTTTTAGTGTTTTTGGTCGATAAGATTCTGTAGATAGGCCCCATCATAATTGTCAGCACCAGGCCCACTGGGCTCTTAATCTGGCCCTGACCATCCTACTGCTTTCTCAGTCATAACATTCTGTATATTCTATTAATTCTTCCCGCCCTCTTTACATTGTCTTAATCATCAGCAGCCATTCCTTTTTTCGGGATCACCACTCACAAAATCCCATTGTCCCCATTTTTTAGTTATACGGTACATGTCTTTGTGTTTCCCAATTATAATGCCACTTTCTCCTTTCCTATCATTTATTGATGGATTGCATTCCCTTCTGGTCATAACATTTTATTTCTCTCCAGCCTGTCTGCCTTGTCTCCCTGCATCTTTATTCATTCCGTCCGTCATTCCGTCTATCTATGTCAATGAGCGAAATAAGCATTTGATCCCCTATCAATCAGCAACATTTCTGGATCCCAGGTGTTTTTATACAGGTAAGGAGCTGAGATTAGGAGCACTCTCTTAAAGGGAGTGCTCCTAATCCCAGCTCGTTGCCTGTATAAAAAACACCTGGGAGCCAGAAATGTTGCTGATTGATAGGGGATCAAAAGCTTATTTCGCATGAACGCAGGCAGTGGTGTTTGGGCATGAATCTCATGGAACTAAAATAAGACACAGAAACTCCTGGACTTCCATCATCGCCTGCGTTCCTTTCTATACAACATTGAAAGGCACTGTTTGGTGAAATCATTTGTCTGGATGAGGGGAACAAGCTCCAAGGTAAAATATGTGTTTTTTCTGCCTGGAGATATTTCAGTTAATACAGTATCTGACTCAATTATCTCCCAGGCAGAGGGGAGGGATTGTGTGCTGTGTGTGGCAGTGTTGTGCCTTGAATCCTTATTGGTATTGGTCTGTGACATTGTAAATCAGTCTACCATCAGGTCCATGTGGGCGTACCCCTTGCATGGGGATTGTCATATAAGGCCAAGTTTGGCACCATTAAAATCAGTTCATCTTCACCCTGAACATAGAGCCTCATCTCATGTGTGGAGGGGACAGCTATATTCACTCTGGGGATTGCCACACTCATTATACTCCCCTGGGTTCTAATCGCTAGCTCTTATAAGTGTTGCTCCTGCTATACTCTCTGGAATTGGAGAAGATCACCCACTGGAAGCTGGATCCAAGAGTTTGGTCCAGGGTGGTTGGAGGACGGCGAGACCCCAGCCAAGCTGCAGCAGCTATAGGGCTACAGTGCTTGGAGTCCTCGGTGAGCACTAGGTGCATTGACTGACGGAGGCACCCGGTCGGGGTGCCAGGCAGTCCGTCACACTGTTCAAGGATGTCAGAGATAAGATTGTAGACCTACACAAGGCTGGATGGGCTACAAGACCATCACCAAGCAGCTTGGTGAGAAGGTGGCAACAGATGGTGCGATTATTGGAAGAAACACAAAATAACTGTCAGTCTCCCTTGGTCTGGTGCTCCATGCAATATTTCACGTCATGGAGTTTTAATGATCATGAGAATGTTGAGGAATCAGCCTAGAACTACACGGGGATCTTGTTAATGATTTCAAGGCAGCTGGGACCATAGTCACCAAGAAAGTTGCCAAACGTCAGCCTTGAAACCTTAATGACTTGGAGAGGATCTGCAAAGAGGAGTGGGACAAATATAATATAATGTCTTACCTCTGTGATTGCAAACAAGCGTTTTGCCACCAAGTACTAAGTTGAAGGGGTCAAATACTTATTTCACTCATAGACATGCAAATCAATTTATAACTTTTTCTAAATTTGTTTTTCTGGATTTTTTTTTTCTCATTCTGGCTCTCACTGTTAAAATATACCTACCATTCAAAACATAGGAAATGTAGATCACACTATTGGGGGGGAGGCATGATAACGTAGGATGCCGATGGGAGGAGCGTTCAAGGTTTTGGTGGGGCGTCTCGACACCGCATCTTGGGTAGAAAGCTGAGCAAGGAAAGCCAGAGAAGGTGAGATGGCCACAACAAGGCGAGATCAGTGAGAGCCGGTTCTGGGATGTGAGAGCAGTTGAAGTCCAAGGAGAGTGGAGCCTATGTGATATAAGTCAAGTTGATATCGGAAGAACTGAAGGGGGAAGCCAGAGAAAATAAGTGGAAAGCGTGGTCATTGGAGAAATGAGGGCTGCAATATTGCTGAAACCCTTCTCATACTCTCTTTCTCCTCCTCCTTGTGATACTAGCGAAAGTCGGTGAGATATTTTGTTGGAAGAAAATTGTAACAAGAATGCTTGGCAGCTATAATACTGAATGAATGTAAACAAAAAAACTGATGAGCTACAGGTATAAACTGCAGGAGCTTTAACATACTGGGAGAAGGAAAAGAAAGAAAAAGGGAAAGAAAGAGAAAAAATGGAGAAGGAAAAAGAGAGGGACATATCCACTGAGTGGTTATTTGAATATATAATCCTGGTTTATAATCTATGCTAATATCACCTCTGTACGTTTGTGTGCAAATAACAACATGGCCACCAAAAAAGCTGACCATAGTTTAAAAAAAAAGATGCAGATTGTAAAAATGAGAAAAAGATTTCCATAATTTCTCACCCGAGGAATTGAAAGAACAGATATAACAAGCAATATTTCAATTGGAGCAGTAAAGAGCGACCTGGATATATTGGATAGACTCTCAATTGGCCCTACTAAACAAATCTCACAGACAGAGCTTACACAGCCAGAACCTTGCTTAATAACTCCGGAATATTGGCAAGAATGTATGACTACTCAACTTAGTTTCTTTAAAGAGGAACTAAATAAACTGTACACATCTATGAAGCAAGATATTTTTGTACTAGGTAAAATAATTGAAATTAATGAGCAAAAGAACAATGCAATAACATTTGAATTAAAAAAAAGAAGAATGCGTTTCATGAAAGAAAAAAGTTCAAGAATTGGAAGAAAAGTCAACTGATATGGAAGATAGAACGCGAAGGAAGAATCTAAGGATTCGAGGCGCTACTGAAAATATGGAACCCCATAAAATAACAGAATTTCTACTAGATCTTTTAAAATGGGTATTCAAGAAGCAGCAAAGGAAGAGACAATTGAAAGGTCACAAAGAACATCGAAGCCTAAGGGCATTTCAGAGGCCTCCCCAAGAGATCTAATTATCTGGTTTTCACCAAACTAGATATCTCAGAGGATTTTTATTGCTTCAAGAAATTATAAACCAAAATAAGAAAAATTCCAAAAAATAATCTTTTTCTTTTTTTTTTTGTAATTATTTTTTATTAATTTATAAAAAAAATTTACATACACCATGAAGGGAGTACACAATCCTCCCATATAGCATCCAAAAGAATATCTTAATATTACAATAACATTTACATACATAAATAATATATATCACAATTACTCAATCACCAAAAAAAAGACAAATGACATAAACAAGACAAACAATATTGGTCATTCCACATCACTAGATAATACCCGATCAGAGATCCCTCCATCAATACCCAGGAAGCAAATAGTTAATCAATGGTATATGGTTGCTCGCCCTAATTCCGTCCTGCTATCATTACCAGGAAACCTTTTTACTTATCGGAATAGGTTATATCACTAATTCTAAAAAATATTTATCCTCTCTAAGAATGTATCATATAAATTCAATGTTCTCAGCTTAGGAAATAGAGTCATAGAATATACTCCCTTTTCCCTCTCTAATTGATATATCACTTGGTTCTTAAGATGAGCCTTAGTAGGAACCTCAATGCTTTGCAAATGTCTCGCTATAAGGGTCTTAGCTGCCATTAAACAATGAATAAGGGCCATATCGGATATTTGGTTCATGTCTGGACCCATTATATGTAATAAAGCCAATTCTGACTTTTGTTCAAATCATTCATCCCCTAATAAATGGATAAGACTGAAAGTCAAGTCCCATAAAGATTTGATTCTGGGGCAAGACCACCAGATGTGTAGCATTGATCCATCAATATGGAAACAATGCCAACAATTAGGTTGATTGGTCTGTGAGATTTTTACCAGACGTAATGGAACCATATACCATCTGTATGCCACCTTAATGAAAGTTTCTAAAATATTGAGACAGTGAATATATTTTTTTGTCTTCTGAAAGGATTTGTACCATATAGCTGGTGAAATATTGATCACTAAATCCGATTCCCATTTTATTAATGATTTAGGTAATGCCTGGGATCCCGATATACTTAATAATTCTGCAGCAATTGATATCACATTTTTAACTTCACACCCTGTAAAGATTTTAGTGATCAGACTCTCTATTCTACCATCAAGAGATAACAAATTGTCTTTAAGAAAACTCTTCATGCGGAGAAAGTTAAAGACTTCTCTAGGTGGTAAATCAAATTTTATTTTTAGTTCTTCAAAACTTAACATTTGTTGACTATTATACATATCCGATATTAAGTAAGGGAAGTCTTTATACCAGTTTTTTGAATTAATATCCGGTAAGATTTGTTCCAAAGTAGCAATATGAGTTTTCCCTAAAATTTTATTATTAAAGTTTAATTTTTTCTTGATAATTTTCCATTCTTTAAGAATTTGGCGAAGAATTAGTGGAGTATTAGTCGGTAACTTATTTATTGCATAATTATTATTTTCATCACCCCACCAAAGAGATTCTAAATTTTTAACTCCACTTCTATGTGCCTCCATTTTATACCATATTTGAGTTTGGGCTTCCGTAACTTGTAATCTGCTAGCATGAACTAGCTATTAGCCTGATATACCTGCCATATTAAAGGATATCCCATACCCCACTGATGTCCTTTCTTAGAGAGCATAGTAATACTAATTCTGGGCTTTTTGTCTTTCTAGATAACATTGTTAATACTACTTTGGATCATATTTAGCCAATGTATAGAAATTGAAAGTGGGAGCATACGAAATAAATATGTCCATTTTGGGATTATGTATGATTTGATTGTATTAATCCTACCCCACCAGGATATTTCTTGAGCTCTCCAAACTTTCAATAATAAGTTAGTCTCCTTTAATAATTTTAGAAAATTGGTTTCTATAGTGCGTGATGGATCTGTTGCGATTATCAGACCTAAATAGGAAAGTTCCTTATTAGTCCAAATAAAATCATATTCTTTTTTCAGAGAAGATAATATATTACTTTGAATATTTAGCACCATAGCAGTAGTTTTGCTCGTGTTCAATTTATAGTTAGAAACTAAACTATAGTTTTCAAATTCCTGCATTAAAATGGGTAAGGAGATATGCGGTTCGGTGATAGAAATTAATATGTTGTCCGCATATAGACACATTTTCCCATCATTCTCTTGTGTCCCCATTCCTTTAATCGCCTTGTTGTTTCTAAAGTTATTGGCTAATGGTTCAACTGATAACACATATAATAGTGGTGAGAGGGGACATCCCTGTCGGGTTCCATTGGAGACAGTAAACCATTCAGAGCATAAGTCTCGGCCCACTATTCTAGCTGTAGGTTAGAGTAAATTGCACCCACCGCATCAAGAAACCAACCATTCAATCCAAATTGTTCCAGGGTAGACCGAACAAACTCCCAACCGACCCTACCGAAGGCCTTCTCAGCGTCAATCACTAGGGTCAGGAGGGGAACCCCCTCGGCCCTAGCCCTGTCCAAAACATCGAAGACTCTACGGGAGTTATTACAAGATTGCCTACCCATTATAAATCCTATCTGGTCCGAGTGGATCAAGGTCAGTATAATTATTTTCAACCTCTCGGCCAGAACTGCCTCATATCATTTGATATCCACATTGATAAGAGAGATAGGGCGATAATTATTTATCTCAGTAGGTAACTTATCTTGTTTCAAAATAGGGGTAATATGGGCCCGCAACAAATCCAAAGAGGCATGGCCCTTGTTTGCTAATTCATTAAAAGTATCCACTAATAATGGTATTAATTCTTTTTTAAAGACTTTATAGAATAGATTTGAATACCCATCCGGGCCTGGAGCTTTGATATTTTCTTATTTGCTTATTACAAAATCTACTTCTTTATCTGTGATAATTCTATTTAAATATACTCTTTGCGAAGCTGAGATTTTTTTTTAGATTGGAATTTTTTAAATATTCTTCTATCGAAGCTCTCTTTGGTGTATGATTCAGATTATATAGTTTCTCATAAAAAGATCTAAATCTCTTTGCTATATCCTCCGGTTTATAAATATTATTATCACCCTCTCTTAGTTTGAAAATCTTACGGTCTATTTCTAATTTCTTTAGTTTGTTCGTTAAAATTGAGTCTGCTCTATTCCCTTTATAATAATGACTGATATTAAGTTTCTTTAGTTTTTTTCTATTTTAATCCTCGTTATATTATTAATCTTCTCCTGGCATTCATTAATATCGCGAGTCTTGTCTTCAGAATAATTGAGTTTATTTGCTGTAGACAAATTATAAAATTTAATATAAAGATCTGATAGTTCACTATCCCTCTGTAATTTTTGTTGGCTTGCCAATTGAATCCAATAACCTCAAATTACTACTTTAAAGGAGCACCAAAAACATTCCTTGGATATTTCATCCGATGAATTCTCGGAGACAAATAATTTTATTAATCTTTCTATTTGCTCAATATTAGCTTTATTTTTCACTAAATAATCAGAGAGTCTCCAAATCGAGTCTTTTTTTTCCATGTTTGTTTTTTATTTGTTTTTACAAAGAAATATAACAGTGGGATACAGAAAGGAAAGGGGGGGGGGGGAGAACACGTGCATATGCATGCAAAAATTCACATAGATGGTACAACAAGATGTAGGTTCTGTATACAGGCGGAGAGTATGGAGAGTGTTAGATTAAAGCATTATTGGGTTATTGGGACATTCTTGGTACCCGCTGGTCGGGGAGATGGGAAAAAGGAATTTGGGCTCGTTTTGTTTGAACGTTGTGGTCAGAGAATCAGTTAATGTTCAGTTACTGTGCCGTGTCCTTCAGGACATGTTAGGCGTGTAATCTCTGCGCTATGGATTTGCCATTTCGCCCACTTTTTAACATATGTGTGAGGTTGTCCACTCAATCTATATGCCATCTGCTCAAACTCTGCTATGGTCTCGAGTCTGTTCCAGACCTCCCTGATGGATGGGGCGCACTTGGTCCTCAAATGTGCGGCTAGGCTAGTTTTCTCCGCTGTCAGTATATTTATCAGGACATGATTGTTCTCATCTGAGAACAGCTCCGGGGATAAATGTAACAGGTAGCATTCCGGCGTGAATGGTATCTCATGGGTCGCTATTAGTCTTATTGCTATGGGAAGCCATTTAAATAATTGGCGAACACCACATCCATGGTATGGGCTTTAAAAGGCAGGACCAGCTACATCAGGACGTGATCTGAGGAAGCCGATTGGGCGAAACGCGTCATCACGTCAATTACGTCATCACGCCATCACGTGATCGGACGGAACTCCGAGTTCCAGGAAGTATAACCTGCAGTACCGAAAATTGTTAAAGACTGGTAGATATCTTTTACACAGCACTGATATATGGTTATTAGACTTCTATATAGGACCGGTGATCTTGGATTTTATTATAAGAAATAAAGGTTGTTTTACTTCTGATTGAGCTGGCGTCCTGCTATTTTGCATCATCATTCAAGTCCTGGGTTGTGGACTACGAGCTGGATAAGTTAGAGCAGGCTTCTACTGCTCTTCCTTTGTGAGTGATATTCCAATTTTAATATTAGTGATTATGAGGTGTTTAACAAGGGGACCACTGAAAGTTGATTCGGTAACCGAACGGGGAGTGTACAGACAATCGAACAACTAGGCATAAAGTGTATTAGGGCATCCATTCTGCTACACCACGTCACAAGGAAAACCAAGAAGATCACTCCCTTCATTTAAAAAAAAAAAAACAATAAAAAAAAAATCTTCTCTAGCTAACAATAAATTACCTTCTATCAACCTGTTTACAATCATTGCATATTTTAGAGGTTTCCACAGGTTACTCATAAGTACATTGTGTAATGAAGCATTATTCCTGTTATACAAGTTCAAGACAGACCAACAAACAGAAGGAACAAGTGGGTAGACAACCTGGCAGTTAACTAGATGGATAGTGTGAGGATACCATATAGCCCCAGCCAGGACCGGCCCAAAACATTGTGCTGCCTGGGACCAACATTGGTTCTACCCTCCCCCACTACAACCACACCCACCAAAACAAGCCCACATCCATTATGTTATGTAGTGTTAGTAGTGAATTCAGTGTCTGTGATTGTGTAGGGGATGCAGTTTGTGTAGTGTATACATTGTGTGTGTATCTGTATATTTCATGCATTGTGCGTGTATGTGTATAGTGTAGGCAGAGTAGTAGGGAATGAAGGACCACCCCCCCCAAAAAATGCATCTTCACCTGTGTTTCTCTTATTTTACCTTTTGAATTTCTTACCACTTCTGTGTTCCTTATCCCATCATTTGAGTGTCTTGGCCTTTTTGTGTATCTTACACAACATGTGTGTCTTTCCTCCCCTTTAGTATATCTTATCCCCTATTTTTCACCCCCCCCCCCCCCACTTGTGTGTCTCTTACTTCCTTCCAGCCCCTTATATGTCCTCTAGTCCATTTGTGTGTCATTATCCCTTTCCTCGGTTCCTCTGTGTGGTCATTGTACCCTGTGTGTCTTAAACCCTCCTTGTGTGTATACATGCCCTCTTTCTATGTTTCTATGTTTCTTTGTGTTTTTAACTTCCCTCCAGCACCTAACTTTCCCCAGTCTCTTTGTGTGCCTGTCTCTCTCCCGTCCCCTTTGTGTGTCATTTTCTCTTCCCCTTTCTGCTCTGTGTGTGTCATAGTACCCTTCTCCAGCACCTCTGTGTGTGTCACTGCCACCTTCTTAGCCCCTCTCTGTGTCATTGTCTTCTTCCCCAGGCCCTTTTGTGTTCCCTTCTCTCATCCCTCCTTGTGCCCCTACTTACCTCCCTTTAGTATGGCCAAGCGGACCGCAGTAGAGCAGCCTCTACCTGGACTCATAATAAGCTGTTCAGTTCCCTCACCGAGCATTCCTGTCAGATAGGGTAGAGGATCCTCTACTGCAGCATGGTCCACTTTGCCACACTACATGAAGTTGTGGTGACATTTTGCCATCAAACTAATATGGTGACCACGGGTCATGTGACCAAGCTAATGTATACCTTTCTTACATGGGGATACGCTTTACCCTTTAATATGATAATTAGGTAATACAATACTTTTACAAGTCAGAAAGAGATAACCACTTTCTCCATTCCTCCCTCTTCCTTCTTGGCTGTGCTACTGTACAGACATCGGAGCAGACATAAGCTAAGGTTATCATGGTTGTGACGGAAAAGCCCATAATTGGTGTTAGTTCCCTTCCTTATTCATATTTTTCTCTTAGATAGGAGTATTTATACAGTATCTTACATTACCTACAGTTTTTATACAATTTACATGTAATGCTATAAAGGGTTTCTCACCAAGGTTTGCAATGTTTAGTTTCTCAACCCCCTTTGTGTGCACATCTTCTTTCCCTTTGGACTGCTACATGCTCCTTCTGTATTAATTGAAACTATTGCAATTTTTAGGAAGTATATGTTGTGAAACAATATTAGAATTGGATACACTGTTTATTTAGTGTGTTATATGTCCCACCTAAGAGTTATTTAATATATCGAGGGTAATTATTTTTCATTGTTTTAGCTGGTACTTTTTATAGGAACGTTTATTTCCTCTAATTATTTGTGGAGCGCACATGCTATATATTTTTAGTTATTTTTCCTATTTGCCAAGTCGCTTGCTGGCATGTAGCTGCCCAACTGTATTAGCTATCTTGGTTATCACCCCCTTGTTTAAGTCAATTCTCCTTCTTCCATGACAACTGTTTTGGGCTACAACCTGGCTGCTGGTCAAAACTTTACTCTGGTAGTGATTCCACTACACCAAACAAATCTATGTGCTTAGTTCCAAGCTGTAACGGACCGTTTCAGCATATGAGGGGTTAAAATCCGTTTAGGCGATAATCCCCTTTTCTCAGAAAGGCACAGCTACTGCAGAACATCAGAACTCACGAACTGGATATAGGTGAATAAGGTAGCACTCCAGCTGGAACCTCACAAATAGCTGCTAGCAGATGAATAGGAAAAGCAGACATCAGCTTACACTCCTAGCAGTCAAATCTCCAACAGCATACAGTGAATCCCCCCAAGAACGAGACAAGGCTCCGTGTTGAGGGTCAAGCAGTGGTCTGAGGTGCTGGGCACCCAGCCTGGTTTTTATTACATGAGTACACATACAGGCCACACCCAGGGGAGGCATAAAATAACCAATAACATAGATGTTACCTCCCACACATCCCCTCCCCTTAGTGTGACACTTAATCCCATTATGTGTACAGTTCAAAATATACTTTTACACAACTTTCATAACTTTAAAACCATACATCACATTCACATAAAAATACATATCCACAATCAATCCATTCAGGGGAACAACATATTAAAAAATGGCATGAATCAGACCAGGGGTTCAAAAGTTAGTAAAAGTATATTTTATTCCCCCTGGCTCAAACAGTAAAAGTAAAACATCCCCACAATGCATCCTGGCTTCCTCCCTTCTGCCCTGGAGATAATTGGAGAAGAAATCTAATTATCCAGGACTAGAGGCAGACTCCATTAACCACATGGTTGCAAAACAACATAAAACTCTTTAAAATACATAAAGTCACTTTTTATACATTAAACACAGACATTTAACATATCCCCAGATAGCTCAGGTCTGCGTGCACATTATTAGGTGAATGGCACGCAGACCACACAAATACAGTTTAATTGCCATGGAGACAAAGTCTTTCCCATAGTCTTTCATTATATGAATAGGCTCCATGGCATAGCTATCTGGGGGGTATCACTGCTCACACAGGGCAAGTACCGAATGGCCCCACTGTATTTAAAGGGCCAGAATGAGTGACATGCACTCTGTTAGGGCCGAATACTGTTTGTAAAGGGCCCAATCTCCCAGGGCCATAGTCCAAAGGCAGCAGGCGGGCAACCAGGCTTCTCCAGTTCTCAGTGGCGAGGTTGGTTTCGTCACACAAGCTGCCTGGGGATATAGGATATTTGGGGTTCCTGTGTAGATGTGGTGGGGTTTTCTGGGGTTTTGTGTAAACCCTGACAACGCCCTGGGCCGGTGTGGCCACTTGTGCTGTCTTTTGGTAGTGCCTACCTTGACTGTCCCCATTAACCCCCTCTGTTACCTGGGCCCCTCCTGGACTGTCCCGATGGGTACCAGCTGCGGTAAGGCCTGACTGGGGCTGTGAGAGAGTGGTTTTGGGGCAGCAGGTCTGCTGCTGTCTGAAATGCAACAGTCCCAGATTTCTAAAAATAATATTTACACACATTGACATAAACTCCCTTAAACATATTCATATGTTTACATTCATATGCTCATTATAAGCACCTCGGGTCAATCAAGAGTCACTCTTCACATCTGCTACACCATCCAGAGAGCCAGAAATTTACTCCTGTGAACTAAGCCCAACAGTTCAGAGAGAATTATCTGATGAGCTAAGCCACTGGAAGAAGAGAGAAGAGCTTGGAGGTCCCCAGGTGAGAGGTTAACCCATTCTAAAATGGTTTTCTTACTTACAATGGGGCGCATCAGGTCACTCCTGGTACCATATTTAGACTAAAGTGGATATGACACTTGGATTGTTTCTTTAACTCAACCTAACATGGCTTCCTTCCATGAGTGTCAGACAAAGTTTAACTATTCTACAAGATATATAGTTTTAGCAGAAGTGTCATAACACAGTTCTATTCTGTATCAATGTTGATTTTTATTTGAATATGTCCCATTTATAAGCATAAAAGAAACAATTTTAACAAGACTCACAAGGATTCATTAGTCAACACCATGTTTCATTCAATTATAACATCAAAGGACATCCCGAGAGATCTAAAAAAATGAAGCAAACAAAGATAAACATTGCACAAAATCGATTGGTCTCTAAGGCTGCTTAATGGTATAAATAGAGGGAAAACTGCACAATCGTCCTGGAACTAATAGAATAGAAATGGAATAATGAAAAATAGAATTGGAATGGAATGATAGAAGGTGGGTTTATAGTTTTACATACCCCGTTCACAACCCAATCTGCATGC
The DNA here is from genome assembly GCF_036172605.1 of Pelobates fuscus. Taxonomy (NCBI): domain Eukaryota; kingdom Metazoa; phylum Chordata; class Amphibia; order Anura; family Pelobatidae; genus Pelobates; species Pelobates fuscus. The sequence goes on along the minus strand of NC_086329.1, from coordinate 111,818,303 downwards.
TATAATCACTGTGAATAATGTTTTTATTATATTGACCAGATTGTGTAACAGTAATTTATGTAAATTGAGTAATAGTTTATAGAATGTTAAAAATGTAACAAAATATGAAGACAGACAGACAGACAGATAGATAAATTGTAATTTTTTTGCGAACACAGGGGATTTATCACTACATTCAACAAATGTACCTCAATGACAGTGTGACAGTGTGTTAGTATTCCTTTACTTAAACAGTATATTTATCCATGAGATTTCTATATGTAACTTCAGTTAACTTTTTAAATCTATTTATAATTATGGTTCTATCATATCATTTGTACATATTGATGGGCAGCACATGAAATGGGCTGCCCTGTCATATGTAGAATTCAGAAGTAGGTGCATAGGATTTAGTAATCAGTCATTGAAGAATCTAGCATAATATGCATTATACATGCTGCAGGGTAACCCTTTTTACGTGTTTTCATAAATATGACAAAATGATATGTGTCCCTGAAAAGCTGAGGGATCTGGCCATCCTACTTACAGGTAAATAGAAACAATCCCTTGAGGGAATTTCACAAACCACAAGCGAACAGTGTGATGTAAGTTTGATGTAGCACAATTCAATCCATAGGGCAGTGTTTCCCAACCCAGTCCTCAAGGCACGCCTACCAGTCCAGGATTTAAGGATTACCCAGTTTTGTCTAAGCTGTTTTTAGAAAAATAAGAAAAAACACCTTAGACAAAACTGGGTAATCCTTAAATCCTGGTAGGTGTGCCTTGAGGACTGGGTTGGGAAACACTGCCATAGGGTAAATGACGTTGTATTATGTGTAGTTATAAATGTCTCATTTTTAAAAAAAAAACTCAGGAATATGCATTGAAATCATATATATATAATTAGAGAGATATTAAGTAGCATCCCATGATACTACATATTATATTTATATTTATGTATCTTAGTATTAAATACATGTTTAATACTAAGACATAAAAAATAAAGTGAAAAGCAGGAATTCACAGTTCTTTATCCTGTAACTGGGCACCTCCCTTAGTTCCCTGTCAATCATTGTTATAAGCTCCGCCCTTTACACCTGGCAGTCAGTATAGAGAGAGCTACCTCCATCTTAGCTCCCTGTCAATCATTGTTATAAGCTCCGCCCCTTTACACCTGGCAGTCAGTATAGAGAGAGCCACCTCCATCTTAGCTCCCTGGCAATCATTGCTATAAGCTCCGCCCTTTACACCTGGCAGTCAGTATAGAGAGAGCCACCTCCATCTTAGCTCCCTGTCAATCATTGTTATAAGCTCCGCCCCTTTACACCTGGCAGTCAGTATAGAGAGAGCCACCTCCATCTTAGCTCCCTGTCAATCATTGTTATAAGCTCCGCCCCTTTACACCTGGCAGTCAGTATAGAGAGAGCCACCTCCATCTTAGCTCCCTGTCAATCATTGTTATAAGCTCTGCCCTTTACACCTGGCAGTCACTATAGAGAGAGCCACCTCCATCTTAGCTCCCTGTCAATCATTGTTATAAGCTCCGCCCTTTACACCTGGCAGTCAGTATAGAGAGAGCCGCCTCCATCTTAGCTCCCTGTAAATCATTGTTATAAGCTCCGCCCTTTACACCTGGCAGTCAGTATAGAGAAAGAACACAGAAAGAAGTAATGAAACAATGTTTCTATTTCTCATCTTCGCTTGCAATGTGTGCCCTGGCTGTGTCTTGTGTCTTGTTATGATGTCTTTTTGAATTCTTTAGTATAAATTTAAGAGAAAACAGGTTTATTCACTGGGTTTATTCACTGAAGTTAGAATTTATCTTAAATTTCTAATTTAAGGTCAATATAGACAAAGTGGACAAATGAGCTAAGCATCACGTTTGACTACTTTTGCCTAAAATGTGAAATTCACTTTGCATTGACTTTGATTCTCACTGTGAGAGGGCATCACAGAGGCATTGATGGATTTTTTAGGATCTAACCCTGTTAGTCACACTGACCTGTAGGAAATTAGCTTTTCTTGAGATGTTTGTTTGTCACACACCAGTGTTCTAATAATCAAATCAGAGTGTCTAGCAGCCAAAAATGTATATTTATTCAAACATACACACTATCCGAAAACAACATACGTCAATGCAAAAAGTCTTTGACCAATACAGAGCAATGTTCAAGATGGTATCCATTTTTGATGTTAAAAGTATTGGTAAAAATCCTTAGCTACAATCGTTTTTATAGGTTTAAAATTCAGTTATATAGGGGCGTATACATAAGGCTGCCTTACTTTGAAATAAGTTGCTATCATAGAAAAAGGGTAGTTACTTAGTATCATTTGAAATCTATGATTAAAGCCATACATTATATTTAGGTGGTAAAATAGAAGTTACACAAAAGAAGTTCTATATACATGGTTAACTTAATAAATGCCTTTAGAAATTTTAGCCTTGGTAATACACAGGGAGTCTGGCTTGCAAAGCTTAGGTAAAAAGTTACTATCAACAGGCCTTCATCCATCATTCTTAACGTGAACCATATGAGGTGACCATGAATAGGGTCTCAGTTACTGTCTGAAAGAAGTCTGTGAAAATGATTAGTTGCCTCATGTACTTCGAAACCATCTTGAAGTGCTAATTTTGAGAGTCCGACATTTTTTACAACAAATATCTACTTCTAATGCCATCAGTCTAATCATTTACCACATAGCTACACCAAAGTGTCACTCATGTTTCATGAGGTTTTACTGTTTGATAAATAAGAGTTTGTCATATATTCTCAGCATACCACAGCCACCTTCCTAGTTCCCCCCATGTTTTCACGTGTCTCTCTATGCACCATGCTTTCCCCATTATTTATATTCCATATTTGATCAATAATTCTAGATACCATTCCACAATTTCCAGAAGTAAAATTAGTTCTGTAGTGCTACACAAATTCCCCTTTTTAGTATGATCAAATTGTAACGGATCACCTGGCACCCTCACTGGGTACCTCCATTGAAGAATGCTCCTAGCGCTTCCTGAGGTCTCCAAGCACTCCAGCCGACACCATAACCACCGTAAACTCCTTCAGAGAGCAAGACAGGAACAAGCTCTAACAAGAGCTTAGTAGTGATATAGCAAGAGAGTATGACTAGCATAGCAATCCCTTGTAGCAGATTCCCCCAATAAGAGACGGCACTCCAAATTGAGGGTGAAGTAGGACTGAAGTTTTAATGAAACACCATGCTTTCATGCACATTTTACACACATAGTACCGCCCACAGGGTTTTGAAGAACAACCAATCAAACACGTAACATATAGTAAAACACTCCCATTCATTCCCACAAAATCCTCCCCTCTGCCTGTGATACAATTATCTCAACACAATAGACTAACTTAATTATCACAGGCAGAAAATATACAGTTTTTACACAATAATAATAACTTTCAAAATATACATGCCATTCACATAAAACATACCTTTTCAGAATCAGCATACTCGAAATATAAACATACTCAAAAATCAGGGCAATCGGTTCAGGGGTTAAAAAGTTAGCTGGAAGTCCTTTGTGACCGACATTTTCACATTTTCATGCCCAACACAGTTCCATGGATTTGGACTGTGCGTCCGGTCTATTTTACACTGAAAAAATTACTAAGTCCCATTCGAACATTCGTTCGAATTGCCGAACGGGACTTAGTCTCCAGCTGCAGTGTTGAAGTGGAGGAGATGGTACTGGGTCAACGGTGTTCGTGCAATTGGTTAGCCGAAAACAGTTCCATAGATTTGGCTGCACACACCGCTGACCCCGTTTGAATGAATAAAGATGGCCATCGCCACGTGTTTGCTTGTACGAACAGCGGACACCCAGTGGTCTGCAATTTACCTACAGCAAGCTCCCCAGTCTGGGAGGTAAATTGCCTGCACACGTCCAGTTCTGGGTGGTCCGCCTGTGCAGTACTTGGTTCAGTAAGCCCCATTTACTGAACGAAGTGGGAAAAGGGCACAAACAAAGTATTTTAGGGGACTGGGGACACAGTCTTAAAGGGACATTGTTCCCTAAAGTCACAGTATGTCCCCAGATGGTTCTTAAAGGGCCAGCACTAGCGCAATACAAATTAATTATGCCTAAATAATGTCTTTAAAGGGCAATACCACAAGGGGCCATAGTCACAGGGCAGGAGGCGGGCAAGCAGGCCCCTCCAAAAACTCCTGGCAAACATCAATAAAGTGCTCAGTTTATTACTATTCTACATAGACTGCAATGTTAGTTTGCTTGCATGTTCCATAAAAGCCATAGATTCATGCACCTCCTGGTTCAAAGGGCCAACTAACGATGTGAAACATCCCCGTGTGACTAATGGTGTGATACAAGCCCAGAGAAAGAGATGGATTGAGGGCCGCTAGGTGAAGGCACAACCCTGCAACCTTCAAATAAGATCTCTCATCTCTTTACTAAAACAAATAAAGTAAAAAAATCCCCATATGTCTGACACTAAGACCAAGAAATAAGTCAATCTGTAGGAAAGGAGAGGATCTATATTAAATGACCCTGTAGTCATTAAACTCAATGCTCTGCATATGTTTTGTGATATGTATTTGTCTCAGCGAATGCTACATCTGATCACTTTTTTCTAAGTAGTCTAGTAAACAATTACAATACTTATCTTGCATGAAACCATGCCTAGATGTTTGCAAACAGTAACCTTTGGTCTCATCCCATTCACTTTGGGAACAGTAATTGCATATACTTAATTCCCAACAAATAATTCAAAAAATATTTTTATTTCTTCTACCTATAGATTAGTTCAATAAACCATTGAAAATGATGGATTGTTTGATGTCAACACGGGGAGAAGCAAACCTGACCTATTCCACTGATTTTCATTTACAAGGATTTGATCATCTTCAGAACTATCGAATTTGTCTTTTCATCTTCTTCTTCTTTACTTACCTTTTCACTCTCTCTGGAAACATACTCATTATTCTGATAGTGTGTCATCAAGTCAATCTTCACACCCCCATGTACTTCTTTATCATCAACTTGTCCTTACTGGAGATATGGTATGTATCTACAACTGTCCCAAACCTTCTGGCCTTAATGTTGACCAACAACAGCAGAATTTCCTTCCATTGGTGCTTTGCACAGCTCTACATGTTCCATGGGTTGGGTATGACAGAGTGTGCACTGTTGGCCATTATGGCATTTGACCGATATGTTGCCATATGTAACCCTCTTCGATATACCACCATTATAAACAGAACTATGTGTAAAAGATTAGCATCTATATGTTGGTTTTATGGTTTTCTGAGTTCAATCATACCATTGACAGCTACACTAAAACTGCCCTTATGTGGACAGCGGAACATAAACCATTTCTTCTGTGACCTAGCTCCCTTGCTGAGCCTCTCTTGTATAGACACTCACTCTAATGATATTATTAATAGCTGTGTGATTGGGTTTGCCACTATGTCCAATCTTGTAATCATTATAGTGATGTATATCAATATTATATATTCAGTAATTAAGATTAGGAACAATGCAGGAAGAAATAAAGCTTTCTCGACCTGCTCTTCGCATATCATCGTGGTATCACTGTTTTATAGCACTGCTTTCACAGTTTATGCCAGCCCAAAACATGTCCGATCTGTGGACTTCGATAAGGTGGTTGCTCTGGTTTATGGTATGTTCACTCCTTTACTCAATCCACTCATATACAGCCTCAGGAACAAGGACGTGAAGACAGCATTCAATAAACTATTTCAAAATATTTTAGAAAACATCATATACAGAAAAGATAAAATAATAAAAACATGTAGCTTGTAGTATAGTTAATATTGGGTTTAACTTATATGAATGTTATCGAATGATATTATTGATTGTATATGTGTATAATTACTGGTGTAATTATCTGTACAGGCTTAACTCATCAACAGACAGCTTGTGTTGGGAAAATACAGCCTGATATCATAGCATAAAAACACAAAAAGTATAAATATTCTAAGATATAAAACAATGCGAGGAAGGACATCTTTAACCATGTGCAAACATGGCAAGAAAGTCAGTGTAACAGAAGTCTCCATTAACTTGACAAGTGGAGAGGAGTGCAGGTCAGCCTCCTTCCCACTGACTATGGACCTTGGCATAGAAGATGGTTCTAACTTTTAAGGGGGTAAATACACTGGGCCATTCACAATACTCCCCTACCCTGTTCACGTTTACCACGTTTCCCAAGTGCTAAGGAATTCTCAGGAATGTGGAGCTCTGTTAAGATATTGCGGTGCTGTGTTTAGATTTTTTGCAGACTGCCCTGTACCTGTCCTGTTTGAATTCATGGGAAAGATTTATTATACAGATTTCCTGGCATCAGCTATTGTTAGTATATACTGTCCTTTAGTTGATGTGATGATACTTCCCTGGTGTGAGTAATCAATAAGTTCCTGTAAGTTTTATAACTTCCAGACTGCCAGGTGCCAGGAGGGAATCTATTGTACACAGAGGCAAAACTAGAAACCATGGGGCCCCGGTGCGTCCCCCCGCTCAGCCCCTCCACGTGTCACATTCACGCCTCCCAGCCTCTCCATGTGTCTTATTCATGCATGGTTTGGGGGAATGAGTATAACAGAATTAAAAGGGTTGATGTGATAGGGTGAGTGTTGGAGTGATGGAAAATTAGTGTGGCAGGGTTGGGGATTGAGTGTGACAGGATTAGGGCGTGAGGGTGACAGTGCGAGAGAAGGTGAGGGTGATAGGGTGAGTATGGCAGAGCGATGTGAGGTGAGTATGGCATGGTTGAGTGACAGCATTGGCGGAGTTATTGTTAGTGTGGCAGGGTGAAGGGGGGTGACAGTGTGTGTGGAGGGTGACAGATACACAGACACACAGGTGCATGACACCCATGCAGATAAACAGACAAACACACACTGACATACATACCACATAACACATACAGATACATACACTGACACACATACTGATACACAGAAACACATATAGATTCAGATGCACAAGTGCACACACTGACACACAAGCAGGTACACAGACACACATAATTACACACATTAAGATTCACAGATGACACTCTTACAGATACAAACATATATACAGACACACTGACACACATGCCAATACACAGACACTTAATGACAAACATTTAGATACACAGAATGGCACTTGTATAGATACAATATACACATACAGACACATAAGAGTACACACTGACATACAGATACACATACAGACAGATACAAACAGACTGATACACATACAGACACACATATACATACATACAGATAGATACACATACAGACACACAGACACACAGACACGCATACACATAGACATATTCACATATAGACACACATATATAAATACAAACACACAGATACACATACAGACACACAGACAGAAAGACAGATACACTACTGACATACAGATACACATACAGACACACAGATACACATACAGGCACACATACAAACAGACAGATACACATACAGACACACATATACACACATACAGAAAGATACACATACAGACACACAGACACACAGACACGCATACACATAGACATATTCACATATAGACACACATATATAAATACAAACACACAGATACACATACAGACACACAGACAGAAAGACAGATACACTACTGACATACAGATACACATACAGACACACAGATACACATACAGGCACACATACAAACAGACAGATACACATACAGACACACATATACACACATACAGAAAGATACACATACAGACAGACAGACAGACAGACACGCATACATATAGACAGATTCACATACCGACACACATATATAAATACAAACACACAGATACACATACATACAGTCACACATACAGACAGACAGATACACTACTGACAGACAGATACACATACCGATACACACACACACATGCAAAATATAAAAAAATTAAGTCACCTTCCTGTTTCCTACCCTTGTGTGCAGAAGGAGCTCCTACTCTGACCCCTCCCGTCCTTCTCCCGTGCGGCATGCTCTTCCTCCACCCATGTGGCTCAGTAATTGCTGTGAGGAAGTTACTGGGGGTGTCACTTCCTCCCAATCTGACATCATCACACAACGGAAATCACTCTATTAAAGTGCTTCAGCGCTGTCCAGTCACCTGGAAATATATTTCCATAGGGTGGCACTAAGAGCATGGGCCACCGCATTGACCTCTCAATGCATGGCCCTGGAAGAGATACCACACGGGTCTGGGCCACACCACATTGTCGGTGGATACCTTGGTCACAGGCGTCAGCATTGTGGCAGGGCCCCCTGGAGTGCAGTTGCGACCCCTGCGACCATGGTAGGTAAGTCACTGATTGCACTCTTGTTCCCATGGAGTGTGAATATCTTGTCCTGTAATTCTTTGTTTATTTGTTAATTTTCTCCTGGGACTTGTACTGTTGTAAGAAAAAAGGGGTGTAGGTTAGCGCTAATAATATATTGAACAGGCAGCGACCTTATAGAGGGTAACCCTCTAACCCTCTATACATAGAATACAAGGTAGAAAACAGAGAAAGGTTGCGCCAATGATAAAAATATATAACCAGTAAAAGACTGTACAACAATAAAAATAATAAAAAGAAATATAATAAAAAAGTTCCAATGTGTGTCCGAAGATCAAATGGTTTTTAGTCTCTAAATCCGCTGTGGGGGTGGCTTCTCTAGTTGTTATGGTTCACACCGTCTTGTAATATGGAAGACACAAGAAAAGAGGACCAATCGTGCGGAGTGTATTACAGTAAAACGTAGTAGAATTAGATCTTAAGTATTACACTCACATTTAGATGAGCTATAGCCAGCTCTGGGTTTGTAGGCATACAGCGGAACAATCCCCGCTTATAGGATTTGTTGATGCTTGTTAATGCTTGTCCTTCAGGGGTTTGGTCCAGCTTGCAGGAGAAGGAGATAAAAACAGCAGATAGTGCTCTCTGATGGTATTTTAAGTGATGAATAAAATAAGATAGAATATACTCACAAAAGGAGTGCAGGTCTCACTGCACTTTTTGGATAGCGTTAGTGGTATAATCCCCACTTCAGGATATGTAGTATAAAAATGCCAGGAAAAATAATAAAATTTATAGTTGTGTATAAAAAATGATAATGGTGCATATATCTAACCAAAAAGTCATTTATTATTTAAAACACAATATAAAATAACCATAACGCGTTTCACCGCTGGGGCTTTATCAAAATGGTTTTACATGTAACCTGGCACAAGAATAGTTTAAATAGGTACACTAGTACTTTAAAAAATGGCGCCAAGATGACATCATAGTTAGGTGGCCAATCAGAATCATACACTGTACATTTAGAAACAGATTTGAAATTGAGATTAAAATTTTGAACCAAAGGGGTGTATCTTTTATAAAACATTTGTTTAAGTCATATCCGATCGTTATTTTTTAAAAACGAGGTTTGGAACTTTAGAAAATAAAATAAAAGTTGTAATAATCGTACGTCACGTGACCCGCACGGCACCATGGGTAATGTAGTGCGTCGGTCACGTGATCGGCTTTTACAGAATGGGGAAATGCTGATGTCCATAACAGGAGGGGCGGATGATAAAGCATCATGTGACCCGCGGCCAATAGGAGAGGGGCACGTGGGTCACGTGATCGGCAAATCGGCGAAAGGGCGCTTGGGAAATGTAGTTTAGCGCGCCCTTTCGATATTAGATTAGGAAATACATATTAAATATGTATACAAGTGGGTAAATACTGGCTAGTTCTAAATAAAGGGATAATACTAGCTGATATAACATATAAAATATAACATATAACATTATGTGCAAATTGGGAGAGTTAAAATGAGTATATAGACATCACTTAGATAAACTTAATAAAACCAAAAAGTAATAGAGATATTTTGAGACACATTATTAGTAATAGATGGATAAGAAATAGAATAATTAAGATGGGATAAAATAAAATAAAATAGAATAAAATAATATAATGAGACACTTATCAAAGAGTAACTAGTAGTGGAAGCTCTACATTGTAGGCTTTCATTAAGGTGCTTATACATATTTGGGCATATATATTCGTGGTAGACATATAAGCAATAATGCAGTCAGGCTGGGGGTATCCCAGACTATAATGCCGTAGGTGACAGCTATGAATTGGATAGCCCCAGACTGACTGCATAAAACCATACATAATAAAATGACATTAATTAAAAAACGACATTAATTAAAAAACAATCATATTATTATAAAAAATTAAATAGATCAAAGTCAGCGTTTAAGCCCTGGGGGGTTAGAGTTTGTAAATTGAACACCCACTCCATTTCTGATCTCCCTAAGATATTTTTTATGTTGCCCCCTCTCCAGGGCAATTTACATTTTTTGATACCTATACATTTTAAAAATTTGGGATCCCGATTATGTTTCATAAAGTGCTTAGACACGGAGTGATTAGGGTATCCATTTTTTATATTCCGGCAATGCTCCGCTAATCTGGTTTTTAGACATCTGGTGGTCATACCTACATATTGGAGGCCACATGGGCACTCCAATAGATAGATGACGTTGGTGGTATTACAACCGATAAAATCTTTAATAGTATAGTTTTTGTTGGTGACATTGGATTTAAAATTAGTAACTTTACAGTGTGTGGAGGGAGCAGTGCTCTTACACACAATGCATCTCTTGCATTTGTAAAATCCTGTAGCTCCATCTAAAAAGGTGTGTGGTGGATTTTTTATTACCTTAGTATAGTTTTCAGTTAAAATGGATTTAAAATTTGGTGCACCTCTAAAAACAATTTTTGGTTGTGTTGGTAAAATTTCTTTCAGGAGATCATCCTGTCTTAAAAGATGCCAATGTTTTTTGATTGTTTTTTTGATAAAACCATTTTTGTTATTATAATTAAAAATTATAGGAAGGGTGGGGGCTTCTGTATTGTTTTTATCCTTATAGGTGAGGAGGCTTTCTCTAGGTTTTTCTTTTACTGATAATATAGTGTTGTCCAGTTTTGTTGGTGAGTAGTTTTTTTCTATAAATTGTTTTTTTAAAAACAATGATTGTTCGTTAAAATCATTAATGTGGGAGCAGTTTCGGCGTATTCTTAAAAACTGGCTTTTCGGTGCACTCTCCAGCCATGGTTTGTAGTGACAACTGGTGTGGTCAATTGCCGTGTTAGTGCATACTTTTTTAAAAAATGTTTTAGTGTGTATTGTGCCTTCTTGGATAAAAATGCTTAGGTCTAAAAAATTAATTATCTCTTTACTGTGTTCACATGTTAAAACTATCCCTTTATCGTTGGAATTAAGGTGTGATATAAAAGAGTTAAGTGAGTCCTCCGTGCCCTTCCATATAAAAAATAAATCATCAATGTATCTAAAATAGGAGACTAGGTTTTGCTCCCAGGCATGTCGTCCCCAAATGGCGCTGGATTCCCAGTCAGCCATAAAGAGGTTGGCATAACTAGGAGCAAACCTAGTCCCCATAGCCGTTCCCCTTTTCTGAAGATAAAAAGAATCATAAAACCAAAAGTAATTATTAGTTAAAATGATGTCTATACCTTCTATAATAAAATTAATCTGAGAGTCTGGAATTCTTTTTTCGTTAGTTAGTATTGTTTTGACAGCATTGCACCCAAGTTGGTGGGGGATAATAGTATACAAGGAGGTGACATCACAAGTAACGAGTGTAAAATCTGGTTCCCAACAAAAACCATTTAAAAATCTCAGTAGTGACATTGAGTCCTTCAAATAAGATCTCATGAGTTTTACCGCTGGTTGTAATAGGGTATCTATATATTGGGATAAGTTGCATAACGGGGAGTTGATCCCAGACACAATGGGTCTGCCGGGGGGGTGTTGAGCGTCTTTGTGTATTTTTGGTAAAAAATATATTACTGGGATTTTAGGATTTTTCACAAACAGGTAATCAAATTCTTTTTTATTCAGAATATTTTCATCTAATCCTTTTTGTAGAAAGGTAATTATTTTTTGTTGTATGGATGATGTGGGATCCCTAGATAATTTCTCATATGTGGTAGTATCGTTTAGTTGTTTATAAGCTTCGTTAATATACATTGAACTCGATTGAACAACTAAACCCCCACCTTTGTCTGCAGGTTTAATAACAATATCTTTGTCTTGTTGCAATTGTTTGATAGCTCTTTTTTCTAGTGCATTTAGGTTCTGTGCATCATATTTGTTGTATTTGATTTTGTTAAAATCTCTTAATACTGATTTCTCAAACATCACTAGAGGGGCTGATTTAAAATGATAGGGATAAAAAGTAGATTTTGGTTTAAGGTCCGTGTTGATGTAAGCAGATTGCTCGGTGGTGGTAGGGGAAGGGAGGGATGAGGGGGTAGGGGGATTGGTTGTTGAGTTTTGTGCATTAAAAAATCTTTTAAGTGTAGCTTTACGTACGAATTTGTTAACGTCTAAAAATGCTTCAAAAGGTTTAAAAGAATTTGTTGGGGCATATTTTAATCCTTTGCTTAAAACTGAAATCTGTGCTGCATTTAAAACTTTTTGTGACAAATTAAAAATGCCGGCATCTGATTCTTTCGGAGCGGATATTATCTTTCTAATCTCTCTTTTTTGCTGTCTTCTGCCGCTCCGTTTGCCTCTGGGCTTAGGGTTCTTTTCTTTGTCCTTATTGTATTGGCAAAGGTGTTGGGGTGTGTTCGAATCTCTAAAAAATGATCCTCATTTTCAGTTTCGGAGTCGATTGAGAGTGTCGGGACTCCGTGCATTGTAATAAGTGGAGCGGGAATCTTGGTGTATAGACGTGTAGTGAGAGGTTCTTCGTGGTTTGAATGTGGCTGGTCGATGGTATGTCGATGTGGGTGCATGATTCGGGTTAAGATTCCTATAATAAGGCTTCAGTTTGTGAGGGGAATGGTGAGGGGGTGGGTGAGTGGGGCGATTGAAGTTTTTGGTGACATATGGGGATTCGTGACGTGTATTTTGTGCTGGTTGTCTTTGGTATCTGCGTGGCTCTGTTCTCATATTAAGAGATTGGTTTTCTGATGTATATTTTCTATTTAAATGGTATGTCCTAACCTGTCGGTTGGCATAGTCCTGTTTGTCTCTTATATATTTTTTTACTTTAATGTGTTTTGTGTCTGTTTCTATCTTTTCAATTTTACTCTGAATTAAGACTGAGTTTTGTTGGTATACGCTACTTTCTGTATAGGGCATAAGTTTGTCTCTCAGGTCATTAATTTCTCTGTCTAGATTTTGAAGCTTTTGGCTTTTTTTCTTGATTAGGGTTTCCATAAGACCAAATGTGCACGTTTCTAATTTGCCATTCCACTCATTCATAAATTCTAGATCATCCTGGTCTGAGGTAGGTAATTTCATAAGTCTCAGGCCACGGGGTGTTATGTGTTCATCGATATATTTTTTGAAAGTGGCAATCTCCCATTTAAGTTTAATTTCAGTCGTTAAGGCTCTCTCTAATTTAATAAATAATTCCTGTTGAGTAAAGGTGGGAGGTCTAATATAGATAGGACTACTTGGTTGGGTGGAAAAGACATTGTCTATATCAATAGAATACTTATTTCTATAATCAAAAATAGACATATTAAAAGCAGCTAAAACCAGAGGGGTATGATAAGATACAGAAAAAGAAAAAAGGGGTGTAGGTTAGCGCTAATAATATATTGAACAGGCAGCGACCTTATAGAGGGTAACCCTCTAACCCTCTATACATAGAATACAAGGTAGAAAACAGAGAAAGGTTGCGCCAATGATAAAAATATATAACCAGTAAAAGACTGTACAACAATAAAAATAATAAAAAGAAATATAATAAAAAAGTTCCAATGTGTGTCCGAAGATCAAATGGTTTTTAGTCTCTAAATCCGCTGTGGGGGTGGCTTCTCTAGTTGTTATGGTTCACACCGTCTTGTAATATGGAAGACACAAGAAAAGAGGACCAATCGTGCGGAGTGTATTACAGTAAAACGTAGTAGAATTAGATCTTAAGTATTACACTCACATTTAGATGAGCTATAGCCAGCTCTGGGTTTGTAGGCATACAGCGGAACAATCCCCGCTTATAGGATTTGTTGATGCTTGTTAATGCTTGTCCTTCAGGGGTTTGGTCCAGCTTGCAGGAGAAGGAGATAAAAACAGCAGATAGTGCTCTCTGATGGTATTTTAAGTGATGAATAAAATAAGATAGAATATACTCACAAAAGGAGTGCAGGTCTCACTGCACTTTTTGGATAGCGTTAGTGGTATAATCCCCACTTCAGGATATGTAGTATAAAAATGCCAGGAAAAATAATAAAATTTATAGTTGTGTATAAAAAATGATAATGGTGCATATATCTAACCAAAAAGTCATTTATTATTTAAAACACAATATAAAATAACCATAACGCGTTTCACCGCTGGGGCTTTATCAAAATGGTTTTACATGTAACCTGGCACAAGAATAGTTTAAATAGGTACACTAGTACTTTAAAAAATGGCGCCAAGATGACATCATAGTTAGGTGGCCAATCAGAATCATACACTGTACATTTAGAAACAGATTTGAAATTGAGATTAAAATTTTGAACCAAAGGGGTGTATCTTTTATAAAACATTTGTTTAAGTCATATCCGATCGTTATTTTTTAAAAACGAGGTTTGGAACTTTAGAAAATAAAATAAAAGTTGTAATAATCGTACGTCACGTGACCCGCACGGCACCACTATGATGTCATCTTGGCGCCATTTTTTAAAGTAAATATATAAGAGACAAACAGGACTATGCCAACCGACAGGTTAGGACATACCATTTAAATAGAAAATATACATCAGAAAACCAATCTCTTAATATGAGAACAGAGCCACGCAGATACCAAAGACAACCAGCACAAAATACACGTCACGAATCCCCATATGTCACCAAAAACTTCAATCGCCCCACTCACCCACCCCCTCACCATTCCCCTCACAAACTGAAGCCTTATTATAGGAATCTTAACCCGAATCATGCACCCACATCGACATACCATCGACCAGCCACATTCAAACCACGAAGAACCTCTCACTACACGTCTATACACCAAGATTCCCGCTCCACTTATTACAATGCACGGAGTCCCGACACTCTCAAACACTCACTGAAAACCCAAAGGCCTAACCACTACTATAAAAATCACAGTGATACCCCCATTACACATACCAATAGGTACCAATTATTATCTATCGACTCCGAAACTGAAAATGAGGATCATTTTTTAGAGATTCGAACACACCCCAACACCTTTGCCAATACAATAAGGACAAAGAAAAGAACCCTAAGCCCAGAGGCAAACGGAGCGGCAGAAGACAGCAAAAAAGAGAGATTAGAAAGATAATATCCGCTCCGAAAGAATCAGATGCCGGCATTTTTAATTTGTCACAAAAAGTTTTAAATGCAGCACAGATTTCAGTTTTAAGCAAAGGATTAAAATATGCCCCAACAAATTCTTTTAAACCTTTTGAAGCATTTTTAGACGTTAACAAATTCGTACGTAAAGCTACACTTAAAAGATTTTTTAATGCACAAAACTCAACAACCAATCCCCCTACCCCCTCATCCCTCCCTTCCCCTACCACCACCGAGCAATCTGCTTACATCAACACGGACCTTAAACCAAAATCTACTTTTTATCCCTATCATTTTAAATCAGCCCCTCTAGTGATGTTTGAGAAATCAGTATTAAGAGATTTTAACAAAATCAAATACAACAAATATGATGCACAGAACCTAAATGCACTAGAAAAAAGAGCTATCAAACAATTGCAACAAGACAAAGATATTGTTATTAAACCTGCAGACAAAGGTGGGGGTTTAGTTGTTCAATCGAGTTCAATGTATATTAACGAAGCTTATAAACAACTAAACGATACTACCACATATGAGAAATTATCTAGGGATCCCACATCATCCATACAACAAAAAATAATTACCTTTCTACAAAAAGGATTAGATGAAAATATTCTGAATAAAAAAGAATTTGATTACCTGTTTGTGAAAAATCCTAAAATCCCAGTAATATATTTTTTACCAAAAATACACAAAGACGCTCAACACCCCCCCGGCAGACCCATTGTGTCTGGGATCAACTCCCCGTTATGCAACTTATCCCAATATATAGATACCCTATTACAACCAGCGGTAAAACTCATGAGATCTTATTTGAAGGACTCAATGTCACTACTGAGATTTTTAAATGGTTTTTGTTGGGAACCAGATTTTACACTCGTTACTTGTGATGTCACCTCCTTGTATACTATTATCCCCCACCAACTTGGGTGCAATGCTGTCAAAACAATACTAACTAACGAAAAAAGAATTCCAGACTCTCAGATTAATTTTATTATAGAAGGTATAGACATCATTTTAACTAATAATTACTTTTGGTTTTATGATTCTTTTTATCTTCAGAAAAGGGGAACGGCTATGGGGACTAGGTTTGCTCCTAGTTATGCCAACCTCTTTATGGCTGACTGGGAATCCAGCGCCATTTGGGGACGACATGCCTGGGAGCAAAACCTAGTCTCCTATTTTAGATACATTGATGATTTATTTTTTATATGGAAGGGCACGGAGGACTCACTTAACTCTTTTATATCACACCTTAATTCCAACGATAAAGGGATAGTTTTAACATGTGAACACAGTAAAGAGATAATTAATTTTTTAGACCTAAGCATTTTTATCCAAGAAGGCACAATACACACTAAAACATTTTTTAAAAAAGTATGCACTAACACGGCAATTGACCACACCAGTTGTCACTACAAACCATGGCTGGAGAGTGCACCGAAAAGCCAGTTTTTAAGAATACGCCGAAACTGCTCCCACATTAATGATTTTAACGAACAATCATTGTTTTTAAAAAAACAATTTATAGAAAAAAACTACTCACCAACAAAACTGGACAACACTATATTATCAGTAAAAGAAAAACCTAGAGAAAGCCTCCTCACCTATAAGGATAAAAACAATACAGAAGCCCCCACCCTTCCTATAATTTTTAATTATAATAACAAAAATGGTTTTATCAAAAAAACAATCAAAAAACATTGGCATCTTTTAAGACAGGATGATCTCCTGAAAGAAATTTTACCAACACAACCAAAAATTGTTTTTAGAGGTGCACCAAATTTTAAATCCATTTTAACTGAAAACTATACTAAGGTAATAAAAAATCCACCACACACCTTTTTAGATGGAGCTACAGGATTTTACAAATGCAAGAGATGCATTGTGTGTAAGAGCACTGCTCCCTCCACACACTGTAAAGTTACTAATTTTAAATCCAATGTCACCAACAAAAACTATACTATTAAAGATTTTATCGGTTGTAATACCACCAACGTCATCTATCTATTGGAGTGCCCATGTGGCCTCCAATATGTAGGTATGACCACCAGATGTCTAAAAACCAGATTAGCGGAGCATTGCCGGAATATAAAAAATGGATACCCTAATCACTCCGTGTCTAAGCACTTTATGAAACATAATCGGGATCCCAAATTTTTAAAATGTATAGGTATCAAAAAATGTAAATTGCCCTGGAGAGGGGGCAACATAAAAAATATCTTAGGGAGATCAGAAATGGAGTGGGTGTTCAATTTACAAACTCTAACCCCCCAGGGCTTAAACGCTGACTTTGATCTATTTAATTTTTTATAATAATATGATTGTTTTTTAATTAATGTCGTTTTTTAATTAATGTCATTTTATTATGTATGGTTTTATGCAGTCAGTCTGGGGCTATCCAATTCATAGCTGTCACCTACGGCATTATAGTCTGGGATACCCCCAGCCTGACTGCATTATTGCTTATATGTCTACCACGAATATATATGCCCAAATATGTATAAGCACCTTAATGAAAGCCTACAATGTAGAGCTTCCACTACTAGTTACTCTTTGATAAGTGTCTCATTATATTATTTTATTCTATTTTATTTTATTTTATCCCATCTTAATTATTCTATTTCTTATCCATCTATTACTAATAATGTGTCTCAAAATATCTCTATTACTTTTTGGTTTTATTAAGTTTATCTAAGTGATGTCTATATACTCATTTTAACTCTCCCAATTTGCACATAATGTTATATGTTATATTTTATATGTTATATCAGCTAGTATTATCCCTTTATTTAGAACTAGCCAGTATTTACCCACTTGTATACATATTTAATATGTATTTCCTAATCTAATATCGAAAGGGCGCGCTAAACTACATTTCCCAAGCGCCCTTTCGCCGATTTGCCGATCACGTGACCCACGTGCCCCTCTCCTATTGGCCGCGGGTCACATGATGCTTTATCATCCGCCCCTCCTGTTATGGACATCAGCATTTCCCCATTCTGTAAAAGCCGATCACGTGACCGACGCACTACATTACCCATGGTGCCGTGCGGGTCACGTGACGTACGATTATTACAACTTTTATTTTATTTTCTAAAGTTCCAAACCTCGTTTTTAAAAAATAACGATCGGATATGACTTAAACAAATGTTTTATAAAAGATACACCCCTTTGGTTCAAAATTTTAATCTCAATTTCAAATCTGTTTCTAAATGTACAGTGTATGATTCTGATTGGCCACCTAACTATGATGTCATCTTGGCGCCATTTTTTAAAGTACTAGTGTACCTATTTAAACTATTCTTGTGCCAGGTTACATGTAAAACCATTTTGATAAAGCCCCAGCGGTGAAACGCGTTATGGTTATTTTATATTGTGTTTTAAATAATAAATGACTTTTTGGTTAGATATATGCACCATTATCATTTTTTATACACAACTATAAATTTTATTATTTTTCCTGGCATTTTTATACTACATATCCTGAAGTGGGGATTATACCACTAACGCTATCCAAAAAGTGCAGTGAGACCTGCACTCCTTTTGTGAGTATATTCTATCTTATTTTATTCATCACTTAAAATACCATCAGAGAGCACTATCTGCTGTTTTTATCTCCTTCTCCTGCAAGCTGGACCAAACCCCTGAAGGACAAGCATTAACAAGCATCAACAAATCCTATAAGCGGGGATTGTTCCGCTGTATGCCTACAAACCCAGAGCTGGCTATAGCTCATCTAAATGTGAGTGTAATACTTAAGATCTAATTCTACTACGTTTTACTGTAATACACTCCGCACGATTGGTCCTCTTTTCTTGTGTCTTCCATATTACAAGACGGTGTGAACCATAACAACTAGAGAAGCCACCCCCACAGCGGATTTAGAGACTAAAAACCATTTGATCTTCGGACACACATTGGAACTTTTTTATTATATTTCTTTTTATTATTTTTATTGTTGTACAGTCTTTTACTGGTTATATATTTTTATCATTGGCGCAACCTTTCTCTGTTTTCTAACTTGTACTGTTGTGTCCTATTTGTCTAGGGGGAGATTTGGTATAAATATGTGCGTGTTCTCTAATAAAGAGAGTTCATCTTACCCATAAGCATTCAATCTCACCAAATGTTACTGGGGTAGATATATCACCTTCAGCGGCCAATATTCTGATATCAATTGGGATCCAGTGAGGGGTTTGTGGACAGTGGTCGGCAGTGGCAACCTAACTTAAGCAGGTATTTACAGCTGGGATACGGAGACCCACTACAGTCCTCATTCACTATATAAGACATAATGATCCCAGTTGTATGCTGTTTACTGAACAGAAATGTTTTATATCCAACAATAAAAGAGTTTATTAATTTCATGAACACAATTCAGAGTTTATTAATCTTATGAAGGATTATGGAAGTCTGAAGGACTGTGATAGTGGTGGGTATTAAGAGAGTATTAGGCAGGGGACAGTGTGATAGTTGTGGGTAATAATGGAGCATTGGGCAGAGGAAGTGTGGTAGTTGTGGATAATACTGGAGTATTAGGCAGGGGACAGTATTATAGTGGTGGGTATTAATGGAGTATTGGGCAGGGAACAGTTTATTGCGAGTGAGGCAGAGTGAAGGGGGGTGTCAGTGTGTGTGAGGGTGACAGATACACAGACACACAAGTGCACACACTGACAAACATGCAGATAAACAAACACACACTGACATGCATACCATATTAAACATACAGATACATACATGGACACACATACTGATACACAGACACACATATAGATGCAGATGCACAAATAGACTCACTGACCAACATGAAAATACACAGACACACAAACTAACACACATACAGATATACAGACGCATTATTTCTTTATAAGTCTCTCTTCTGAGTGTCGGAAAGCCATCCTCTATGCACCAGCCAAATCCAGCTGAATTGATTTATTTGCAGTCTTCTAATGTCCATGGAACACCAATAAATCAGTAGCCTTCCTTCATTTTATTTTGTAAAATCATATTCACTCTGACCCTCCTGTCACTATTATAACTTAATCAAGAAGGAGTATGGGAGTGTTCCTTTACTCATATCTATCGCTGAATGATAGATATACAGACAGAGCAGTTATGCATGATTATTCTGTAGTTAACTGTTTTTTTTAGGATGGGTGGTAAATACTCTTATTACTATGCTGGGGTTGGCAGCATTTTGTCTGGAAACCGGGTCCCCAGAAAGGTTGGGAGGTATTTTGAGGAGATAGAAAGCTGTCTTAAACTCCTTCCTTTTTAAGATAAATGTAACCTTGTAATTATTCCTCTCTACCAAGAAAATGAGTGGCTGTATCTTTCACCAGATATCCCCCGTAGTTAGGTGGTTTTGTAGATATCCAAGGTTAGTCTCTCAGACTTCACCATAGTAAATAGGAGGGTAGAGAAGGATATTTCTGGGCTGGTTTCCCTGTAGTCATAGGTTTGCACTGCCCCTAAAGGCTGATGTATCAATCCCCCATTCCACAGCCCAGGGAATGTGTGGACAAGTAGGAGAAAAGTTGTGAATAATATTAATTCACCCACAAGTCTTCATAGCGATAAAGGGGGGAAATGGTCCCCATATACATTTACAAAGCCTTCTAATAATATGTGATTTATCCCATAGGACACAGAGCATAGTATGTGTGGGCCATCATGGCTTCCCTTTCATTCATGGTGTGAGAGAATAGAAACAACAATATTAACACACCCCGCCTGGTTAATGGCTACATAGTGGATCCCCATTTCCTTTATATTATTTATATTTATTCAATGGACAGGCCTGACTACCATGTCTGAAAGATGTGTCCTACACAAGCTCCAAGCATTTGCACAAATAATTACAGTTTTCGGGGTTATTACTGGACCGACCCTTTAGCACTCCAAATCATAGCTGGGCTGCTCTACCTTGGTTTATTATAAGTGAAAAATACTTATCTCAAGTGGACACGCTCTAGGCGATGGATCGGAGCATCCTGAAGCCTGGTGAGCACTGAAGAGGGTAGAGGTGGAAGATCTCCTGTCTGGAGCAACCAGAGCTCAACCAAGTGCCAGTTTGTGCCCTGCCCACCTACCCCCCCTTCCTCAACCACCCCCAACCAAACACATTTTGGACAAGTCTATTAAGATATTATAAACTTGGAGCACACAGTGTACTTTGGGCTAATTTAAGCCCCTCAATGTGCACTTTGGGCTAATCAAAGTCCACTCAATACAATGGTGGTACTAAGTTCAACTGTATAAATGCACCTTTGGGTGCACACTTTCATCCCTTTCTTATCACCATATAGCACGCTGCTGGAGTTTTTGTAATAGAGTGCACCACTGCTGTTCATTTATATCTTTAGGTTTAAGCTCTTGCACAACCCTGGTGTGTTCTTCTGGTGCACTAATTGTGCCGTTTACAACACAATTCAGTTGTATTTCTCCTTTACACCCTAGTGGCTCCTCTGCTTTACTGTGGGCATGTAGCATCAAAGAGAAGCTGATACATGTAGCACATATAATGGTGGATGCTGCATGCTCCTCCTGCTATGGAGAGTTTGAATAAGCAAGCTGAACAGGCTTTTAGAATCCTTAAAAACTGTCTGTCAGCATACAAAATGCAGCACCTGCCTACCCACACACCTCAGGGTCCATTTACAAATACAGAGAGAAAGGTCTGGACCAAATCAAGTCACCCAGAGAAAAAGTGACAGAGATACCAGAGGCCAGGTGCAACCTATTCTGACCTCTAAATTACCCGGTGGGCAAGTGAAGTGTGGTTTAATATAAGAACAGTGACTGAGTCACACCACACAAAAACAAAAGTTTTAGACTTTAGAAAAACAGACTTTTCTAAAATTAGAATATGT
Source organism: Pelobates fuscus (assembly GCF_036172605.1). Lineage (NCBI taxonomy): Eukaryota > Metazoa > Chordata > Amphibia > Anura > Pelobatidae > Pelobates > Pelobates fuscus. Next base: position 111,796,103 of record NC_086329.1, on the reverse strand, counting down.
GTAAATGAGTCATTATCAGACTGGAGCAATTTAAGTGGAGTCCAAGAGAAATGGGATTATTTAAAAGTTGCACTACTGAAGGCAACAGAAAATTGCATTAGGCTTGTCAGTAAAAGCAAAAAATTCAAAAAACCACTGTGGTACTCCTTAACTTGATTGCATTCTACGAAGAAGTAAGTAGAAGTATAGATCAGGGTGTTGCAGTGGATGTGATCTATTTGGATTTTGCCAAGGCATTTGATACAGTTCCACACAGAAGAGTTCAAACTCAAGGAAATCGGTCTAGATGAAAATGCTTGTTCTTGGGTAGAACATTGGCTTAATAACAGAGTACAAAGAGTTGTCGTTAATGGTAAATTTTCAATCTAGACAGAGGTGGCAAGTGGTGTCCCTCAGGGGTCTGTTCTGGGACCCCTTCTATTTAACATGTTTATAAATGATCTTGAAGACAGCATTGAAAGTCATGTTTCAGTGTTTGCAGATGACACAAAACTTTGTAAAGTAATACAATGTGAGCAAGATATTACTTTGCTGCAGAGGGATTTAGATAGACTGGAGGACTGGGCACTCAAATGGCAGATGAAATTTAATGTTGAAAAATGCAAAGTTATGCACTTCGGCGTAAAGAATACACAAGCAACGTATACCCTTAATAGAAGCGAATTAGGGATAACAGCACACGGAAAGGACTTGGGAATTGTTATAGACAACAAACTATGCAACAATGTGCAATGTCAATCAGCAGTGGCCAAGGCCAGTAGGGTATTGTCATGCATGAAAAAGGGCATTCATTCTCGGGACGAGAATATAATTTTGCCTCTTTATAAATCACTGGTAAGACCACACATTGAATATGCTGTGCAATTTTGGGCACTTGTTCTAAAGAAAGATATTATGGCACTAGAAAAAGTGCAGAGGCGGGCTACTAAATTAATAAAAGGAATGGAACATATCAGCTATGAAGAAAGGTTAACAAATTTAAACCTATTTAGTTTAGAAAAATGTCGCCTGAGAGGGGATATGATAACATTATACAAATATATTCGAGGCCAATACAAACCATTGTGTGGAAATCTATTCACAAACCGGACTTTACATAGAACACGAGGTCATGCGTTTAGACTAGAAGAAAGAAGATTTCGTCTAAGGCAAAGGAAAGGTTTTTTTACTGTAAGAACAATCAGGATGTGGAATTATCTGCCTGAAGAAGTGGTTTTATCAGAGTCCATACAGATGTTCAAACAGCTACTAGATGCATACTGGCAAAAACAGAATATTCAAGGATATAATCTTTCAATGTAGGGTAATAACTGCTTGATCCAAGGATAAATCGGACTGCCATTCTGGGGTCAAGAAGGAATTTTTTTCCTAGCTTGTTGCAAAATTGGAAGTGCTTCAAACTGGGTTTTTTTGCCTTTTGGATCAACAGCAAAAAACATGTGAGGAAGGCTTAACTTGATGGACGCAAGTCTATTTTCAGCTATGTAACTATGTAACTATGTAACTATGTAACTATGTGGCCAAAATAGTAAAAAACAAAAAGTTAGCATTTAGTAATTATAAAAAAAAAAAACCAGAGTGAGGAAGATAGAATGATCTATAAGATTAGGCAGAAAGAGGCTAAGCAAGTTATAAGAGCTTCCAAATCACACACAGAAGAGAAAATATCAGTCAGTAAAAAAGGGGGACAAAATGGGGAGAAAAGAAAAGTAAAACAAGGATTAGTTAGATTAAAAACAAAAGAGGGAAGGTATGTAGAAGAGGATAAAGGTCTAGCTGACTGCCTCAATGAATATTTTTTTGGTATTTACAGATGAAAATGAAGGAAAGGAAAAGAAAAAGGATACATGAGTCATTTATTACATGGTGAGTTTACAGAGGAAGAGGTTCTATTTCAACTGTCAAAAGTAAAGACAAATAAGTCAATGGGACCTGATGGAATACACCCAAAGTTATTAAAAGTTTTGTACTAGCAAAACCATTAACAGATTTATTTAACCAATCATTGTTAACAGGAGTAGTCCCAGAAGATTGGAAGTTAGCGAATGTTGTGCCCATTCACAAGGAAGGTAATAGGGAGGAGTCGGGCAACTATAGGCCAGTAAGCCTTACTTCAGTAGTGGGGTAAGTGATGGAAACCATGTTAAAGGATAGGACTGTTGAACATCTAAAAACACATGGATTTCAAGGTCAGAGACAACATGGGTTTACTTCAGGGAGATCATGCCAAACTAATCTTATTGATTTTTTTTATTGGGTAACTAAAATTATAGATCAGGGTGGTGCAGTAGACATTGCTTACCTAGATTTCAGTAAGGCTTTTGACACAGTTGCACATAGAAGGCTTATCAATAAACTGCAATCTTTGACTTTGGATTCCAATATTGTTGAATGGGTGAGGCAGTGGCTGAATGACAGTCAACAGAGGGTTGTAGTCAATGGAGTATATTCGAAGCTTGGGCTTGTCACCAGTGGGGTACCTCAGGGATCTGTACTTGGACCCATTCTCTTTAATATTTGTATTAGTGATATTGCAGAAGGTCTTGATGGTAAGGTATGTCTTTTTGCTGATGATACTAAGATATGTAACAGGATTGATGTTACAGGAGGGATAAGCCAAATGGCAAATGATTTAGGTAAACTAGAAAAATGGTCAGAGTTGTGGCAATTGACATTTAATGTGGATAAGTGCAAGATAATGCATCTTGGACGTAAAAACACAAGGGCAGAGTACAGAATATTTGATAGAGTCCTAACCTCAACATCTGAGGAAAGGGATTTAGGGGTGATTATTTCTAATGACTTAAAGGTAGGCAGACAATGTAATAGAGCAGCAGGAAATGCTAGCAGAATGCTTGGTTGTATAGGGAGAGGTATTAACAGTAGAAAGAGGGAAGTGCTCATGCCATTGTACAGAACACTGGTGAGACTTCACTTGGAGTATTGTACGCAGTACTGGAGACCGTATCTTCAGAAGGATATTGATACCTTAGAGAGAGTTCAGAGAAGGGCTACTAAACTGGTTCATGGATTGCAGGATAAAACTTACCAGGAAAGGTTAAAGGATCTTAACATATATAGCTTGGAGGAAAGACGAGACAGGGGGGATATGATAGAAACATTTAAATACATAAAGGGAATCAACACAGTAAAGGAGGAGACTATATTTAAAAGAAGAAAAACTACCACAACAAGAGGACATAGTCTTAAATTAGAGGGACAAAGGTTTAAAAATAATATCAGGAAGTATTACTTTACTGAGAGGGTAGTGTATGCATGGAATAGCCTTCCAGCTGAAGTGGTAGAGGTTAACACAGTAAAGGAGTTTAAGCATGCGTGGGATAGGCATAAGGCCTAACTATAAGATAAGGCCAGGGACTAATGAAAGTATTTAGAAAAGACTAGATGGGCCGAATGGTTCTTATCTGCCGTCACATTCTATGTTTCTATGTTCTTTGTCAGAGATCACTAAATGTTGATGAAGTATTTCATGTCATACCATGGCATGGAAGTTTCCATCATATCACTGGATGTTTGTGGGGTGAAACACTTTGATGTTTAAGAGTTTTTAGGCATGTCTACCTGTACTACAATATTTGTGCTTATGTATATCTTGGCCTTTCATTTCTACAGCAAATGTCAATTTTATTTGCCATACTTTAATTCAAAATTGTGCGTGCTCAAGAAAAAAAAAAAAAAAAAATACAACATGATATATATTATTGACATTTTAATTGTAAATTGTATAGCATTTTATATACTGAACGTCTAGGTTAGGACTTATTTAAGAATATATTCTTGACTTTTTCTGTTTTGGATAAATATTATACAGGGCTTTTTCAAGATCACCTGGTGTGATTATGATGGGCTATAATTTGGAGATTACTCATATTGAAAGGGAGTCGGTTTTGTAAATGTTGTAGAATATTGTATTTTGTGAAATACTTCAGAAATTTTGCCATCAATGTGTCCCTAAAATCCTCAAATACATTTTTCTAAATTAACTACTACAATATCAGAATTTAGAAAATAAAAGATGATGGTTCCTGGATTGAACCACAGCTTCCTCTACATTGTTGGTGCTCTTACTTAAGGTATATAAACAAAAAATTGCACTAAATGCAAAAATACCCTTGTGGCTATAAGGGGGGAAAAGATATATAAATTACCCCGTTTAATAGGAAGTGTGAAGACTCCTCCATGTCTTCTTAAACATAAACATAAGATAATATAAAAAATGCACTACCTAGAAGTATTTGAAGCAAAGAGAGACCGCAATAGTGAAGATAAAAACAAACACTAAAAATATAGAAAAACTAAGATGCACTCACAAACGTAAGGATAAAATGGGCGGGGTATATGCAGTGGTGTATCCTGGTTTTATTCTGCCCTAGGTCACCTCCTCTTTCGTCCAGAGAAACTTTTTCAATCCCAATACATGAGAAAGTATTAGGGTTGAAATTCTGACATTTGTTACAGTGAACAGGAACTGAATGGGTTTTTCTTAATATTATTAAAATGTTCTAAAAATCTATTTTCAGCATTCTGAGTGTTCTACCGGCATATTGAGTGCAAAAAACAAGTCGCAAGAGTGCACTGAGGACGGACAACAGCTGAAATAGCCTGCACTTCAGTGGGTCCCCGCTCAGAATTCAAGCTGGTTTTAGCTCATCTTGTGCCATTACATAGAGAACATATCTGAAGCATATCAGACTGGTCCGATTCATACGGGCAGTCCAGATCCGAAATGCCAGCAAGTTCCCTCTGCACGAGAGACACAGCAACCCCAGACGATCGTTTCAACCTTGTTAGGCATCATCGGTGAGGCATAGCTGATATCTCTCTAGGCACCGTGAGCAAGGGGTCCATGTCTGAATTACCCTTTAAAATTGTGGAGAGCAGAAAACAAGTCGCAAGAGTGCACTGAGGATGGACAACAGCTGAAATAGCATGCCCTTCGGTGGGTCCCCGCTAAGAACTCAAGCTGGTTTTAGCTCATCTTGTGCCATTACATAGAGAACATCTCTGAAGCATATCAGACTGGTCCCACCCATATGGGCAGTCCAGATCCGAAATGCCAGCAAGTTCCCTCTGCATGAGAGACACAGCAACCCCAGATGATCGTTTCAACCTTGTTAGGCATCATCAGTGAGGCATAGCTGATATCTCTCTAGGCACCGTGAGCAAGGGGTCTACGCCTGAATTACCCTTTAAAATTGTGGAGAGCAAAAAACAAGTCACAAGAGTGCATTGAGGACGGACAACAGCTGAAATAGCCTGCCCTACGGTGGGTCCCCGCTCAGAACTCAAGCTGGTTTTAGCTCATCTTGTGCCATTACATAGAGAACATCTCTGAAGCATATCAGACTGGTCCCACCCATACGGGCAGTCCAGATCCAAAATGCCAGCAAGTTTCCTCTACACGAGCGACACAGCAACCCCAGACGATCGTTTCAACCTTGTTAGGCATCATCAGTGAGTCATAGCTGATATCTCTCTAGGCACCATGAGCAAGGGGTCAACGTCTGGATTACCCTTTAAAATTGTGGAGAGCAAAAAACAAGTTGCAAGAGTGCACTGAGGACGGACAACAGCTGAAATAGCCTGCCCTTCAGTGGGTCCCCGCTCAGAACTCAAGCTGGTTTTAGCTCATCTTGTGCCATTACATAGAGAACATATCTGAAGCATATCAGACTGGTCCCACCCATACGGGCAGTCCAGATCCGAAATGCCAGCAAGTTCCCTCTGCATGAGCGACACAGCAACCCCAGACGATCATTTCAACCTTGTTAGGCATAATCAGTGATGCATAGTTGATATCTCTCTAGGCACCATGAGCAAGGGGTCTACGTCTGGATTACCCTTTAAAATTGTGGAGAGCAAAAAATAAGTTGCAAGAGTGCATTGAGGACAGACAACAGCTGAAATAGCCTGCCCTTCAGTGGGTCCCTGCTCAGAACTCAAGCTGGTTTTAGCTCATCTTGTACCATTACATAGAGAACATCTCTGAAGCATATCAGACTGGTCCCACCCATACGGGCAGTCCAGATCCGAAATGCCTGCAAGTTCCCTCTGCACGAGCGACACAGCAACCCCAGACGATCATTTCAACCTTGTTAGGCATCATCAGTGAGGCATAGCTGATATCTCTCTAGGCACCGTGAGCAAGGGGTCCACGTCTGGATTACCCTTTAAAATTGTGAAGAGCAAAAAAACAAGCCGCAAGAGTGCACTGGGCATATTGAGTTCCGCAACCACAAGTCAAAAGATATACCACATGTGTGGAGTTACATGTGATATGTTACTTGATTTAAAATTTTCTTTTGCTTTTTGAACTAGTAAAATAATGAACTTTATGACACCTGTGGTAACAGCTTTTACATGATCCACATGTATAAAAACCTTCATTTTTATAATTTGTATACAAAACAAGATACACCTAGAAAAAACAAAAGCAGAGAACACTCATAGGGAAACACCATTAAGTAGAGATGTCCCTGCTAAAAATATTGCACTCACAAAATAAAGGAATAATTCAAGCCCATCAGATTATCTTTGGATCTTGCAATGAAATTCCTCAAGGGTACATGCAGAGAAAAGAAGAACTGGACATAGTGTAAAATCTTAATGATGTAAAAAATACGCTTTTAATTGAAAAACTTACAAACAGTAGGAAATAAAAATGCTCATCAAAATCTGTGTCCCTCTCTCCAAGGTGGTAAATGGAAGTAGCAGGTCACAGAATTGCAGGTAGCTCTACGCGTTTCGTCTAAAGGTTAGACTTCATCAGGAGCAATAATAAAATACAAGTGATACAATCAAATAGAAAATAGAGAAAATTGATTGTGATTAATATAATTAATAAAATCCATTAAAATGTCCTCAGTGCCATTCAAAATAAAGAGAACATCATCAATGTATTTTCTCCAGAGTACCAAGTTCATGCCAAATGGATTGTTGGCCCAAAAGTTCTACAAAGATATTGGCATAACTTGGCGCGAACTTGGTACCCATAGTTGTTCCCTGTAGTTGTAAATAAAAATCCTCATTAAAAACTAAGAAATTATGAGTGAGAATAAAATGAAAACTATCTAATAAAAAAACACTAAAATTTGGAGATATCTCAAAGTCCGAGTCCAGTGCTGATTTGACTGTGGAGAGTCCTAAATTGTTTTGAATAATTGTGTACAGTGACGTGACATCCACTGTGACCCAGATAAAATCGTTATTCCACTCCAGACATTCCAGCTCTTGCAAAAGCCTTTTAGTATCTTTAAGATAGGAATTGGCACCCTGGGCATATTTTTGGAGATGAAAATCTATAAACTCAGACAGTTTCGATGTAAGGGAATCGACACCACTGATAATAAGTCTTCCCAAGGTGAGGGTGCTGCATATATTTAGTATATATTTTTATATATATTATATATTATATATTTATATATATTAATATTTTTTTTTATCGCTCCTCCTATTTTTCCCTCTGTTGGTCACTTCCTGCTTGTATTTGAATAAAATCAACATTAATTTCCTCCTCACAAGCCATAAATTATCTATTTCAAAATGGTTTGTTCAATTCCTTGCTTTGTTTGTTTTGTTTGTTTTGTGATTTTAGAGTTATTTGAAATTGCCAATCACCCAAAATTCAGACAAATCGCAATTCATGTGAAACTGAGCGCCAAGTCAAGTACCAATATACATGGTAAATAAGATATTGACTAGTGACTAGCAATAAACCTTATACTTTCACAATGAGTTACGTGTGGATAACTGGGTTATGGCCATAATACCAACACTGAAATTCCAGGCATACAATAGTATCATCCTGAGCTGAATTCCATTCATGGGGGTCATTTGACATTAAAGTGACACTATAGTCACCAAAACAACTTTAGCTCAATGAAGTCGTTTTTGTTAAGAGATAGCTAACTTCGGTCATTTCAGATCAGATTTGGATGGAAAAAAACATTTTACCTTCTAATAAGTCTCAAGAGATTCATTAGTAAATGTGTCAGCTTTATTAATGATAAACGAAAAGACCATCCCGAGAGGTTGGGAACATTAAGAACAAAGAATTGACAGTCAAAACATTGCTGGTATATATTTAACTACAGTACCCTTATGTCATAAATCATGGTGCAACCAAAGCATTCTGGAAACCAAGGTGGGTTAATAACTGTTCACATCCCAAAATAATTAGCAAACACAAGTAAACTGATTTTATATTCAAATCATTTTTATTGAGTGAATATTGTAGTGCTGCACTACATAACAATGTTTTTCAGGTATTTGAGGTGAATTTCAAATTTAAGCCCAGGGTAGCTTAAGGGAAAGTTGACTTTGCCAGTGTTTGCAATTTGGCTAGTTTGTTCTGAAATGTAAAATTCTATCTGAATTCACCTTGAATTCTATGCTACGTAGCAAATAGCCAGAAATGAAATATAACATTTGTTTTTTGCTGTTGATCCAAAAGAAGGCAAATAAAAAAAATTCCCTCTTAACCCCAGAATGGCAGTGAGATTTATCCTTGGATCAATAAACTATTACCCTACAGTTGAAAGATTATATAATTGAATATTCAGTTTTTGCAAGTATGCATCTAGTTGCTATTTAAACATGTGTACAAATTCTGATAAAACCACTTCTTCAGGCAGAGAATTTCACATCCTTGTTGTAACCATAAAAAACCTTTCCTTTGCCTTAGACTAAATCTTCTTTCTTCCAGTCTAAACGCATGACCTTGTTTTATTTATGATAATGCTAGATAACAATGAAAAATGGATAGGAAAGCCATGGGGTTTAGAGAGTTGGAATGGTTGGGAGATATTTTTAGAATATGGAAATATGGAAACATTCAGAGTTTAGATTGATGCAACAAGTAACGGAGAACGGATTGATACGTTATGTGATGTATATGTAAAGGAAGGGTAAATTGAGATACTTAAGATATTGTTATGTGACTAGTTCATAAGTAGATAGTATATTATTCTGGTAATGTTGAGATTTTGGGATCATCTATAGAGTTGGAAAAAAGTGATTTATGTTATGGTAAGATGTGACCTGTTAACGTTGGATCCATTTAGCTTGCATTCTCGCTTCAGCTATCTTTTAGATTATTTTTTATTGTCTCTGTGTTAGACTTGTTACAAAAACATTAAGTAACTGATAGTAACATTGGATTGAGAAAAGTTCTAGAAAACTATAAGGTTTAATAATTGACATGATTTTTTGGGGGGCGTCAAATATTCCTTTATTGAGCACAAACATACAATAATATGTATTATTCTCATTCATGTCCATATGACTGTCTTACTCAAGGCACTCAGGGGAGAATGCATGCAGTTGAATATTCAGTTTTTTTTTTATTTTTGGATGATAAATGTCCATATCGAAGGCATGTTGCTTTGGGAGGGGTTTATTCTTTATAAGACGCTCCAGAGCTGTCATTATCACTGCCGGTGCTTTCAGACATCAATTCTTTTTTATAAATTTTGTAACAGGTAGGCCCTCTTTTCTCTACTGACTGCCAGGTCAGTTACACCTCAACCAATTTCTCCTTATAGCTTCTGGATCAGTCAAGGATTTGTGCCTCGACCACAATTAATGCAAATTAGCACAAATCCAAGAGAAGTAAAAAAAAAAAAAAAAAAAGCTTGTATTACTTAGGTCTACAGCTTTGTCTTCCACTTTCAAAACATCACATGCCACTTTTCCACATGGACTAGATTTATCCAGATTTGGGTAGAGAAGAAACATTATGTTGAATCAGCTTCCCTAATTTTACAGGCACTTAATTTAAAAGAAAATATCTCCTATTTCTCAGGATCCACATCAGGACAGGTGTCTGAATCTCTGTCACCATGATAAGGTTATATTCCATGGAGGACACAAACCTGACTGATTATACTGACTTTCAATTACAAGGATTTAAACATCTTGAAAACTACGCAGTTTCTCTTTTCATCATCTTCTTTTTCACCTATAGTTTTACTATTTCAGGAAACATGCTCATTATTTTGGTAGTATGTTATCAAGTCCACCTACACATTCCCATGTACTTTTTTATCATTAATCTTTCTGTACTTGAGATATGTTATACATCAACAACTATCCCAAAGCTTCTGGATTTAATGCTGACCAAGAACAGCAGAATTTCTTTCCATTGGTGCTTTTCCCAGCTTTACCTGTTCCATGGGTTGGGTATGACAGAGTGTGCACTGTTGGCCATTATGGCGTTTGACCGATACGTTGCCATATGTAACCCTCTTCGATATACAACCATAATGAACAGATCTATGTGTAAATGTTTAGCATCTATATGTTGGTTTTATGGGTTCCTGAGTTCAATCATACCATTGGCAGCTACTCTAAAACTGCCCTTATGTGGACAGCGGAACATAAACCATTTCTTTTGTGACCTAGCTCCCTTGCTGAGCCTCTCTTGTATAGACACTCATATTAATGATATTATTAATAGCTGTGTGATTGGGTTTGCCACCATGTTCAATCTTGTAATCATTATAGTGATGTATATCAATATTATATATTCAGTAATTCAGATTAGGAACAATGCAGGGAAAATAAAAGCTTTCTCAACCTGCTCTTCTCACATTACTGTGGTATTACTGATATACAGCACTGCTTTCACAGTTTATGCCAGCCCAAAACATGTCCGATCTGTGGACTTCGATAAGGTGGTTGCTTTGGTTTACAGTTTGTTCACCCCTTTCCTCAATCCCATAATTTATAGCCTAAGGAACAAAGAAGTCAAGACAGCATTGAAAAGAAGCATTGAAAAGATGTGCTGAAGAAAAGTCTTCTCCTTTGAAACTTTACAATTTCCCATGATTTTGGATCCAAGTATGTACTGAGACCACCAGCTGTTGTCCTAAGTGATGAAGCAATGATATATATTCAAATCACTTCTAACATGATATATAAACGAATGACCATGGTGTATACAGACAGTGAATGTGCACAATTAAAGCTACATGTTTACAATCTTATATACTGTTAATTATGATGAAGATGCTGTCAATGTGTTTCTCATATTCCAATGTCACTGATTATTAACTTTATTATATATATATATATATATATATATATATATATATATATACCGTATATACTCGAGTATAAGCCGAGTTTTTCAGCACATTTTTTGTGCTGAAAAACCCCAACTCGGCTTATACTCGAGTCATAGTCTGTATTATGGCAATTTGCATTGTCATAATACAGACTGGGGGAGAGGGGGGCTGGCAGAGCTGTAACTTACCTTTCCTGCAGCTCCTGTCAGCTCTCTCCTCCTCCGCGCCGTCCGTTCAGCACCTCGGTCAGCTCCCAGTGTAAGTCTCGCGAGAGCTGCGGGGTCATAGTGCGGCTCTCGCGAGACTTACACTGTGTCATGCCTTAATTATGATATCCTCTTACTTCCTGGTTCCACGGAGCTTAGCCACACCTCTTTATGACACGGTCTTCCTATTTAATCTGACCGCACCAGCTGATCGACGCTGGATTATTGAACTACGTTCCGTACTCACGAACCGGCTGCAACATCGTTGTGAAAGCCCTCTGTTACCGGACCGGACTGGAAGACTTCAAGTTCCCTTCACCTTTCCTCATCCACGACTAAAGCTGAACTCTCACCATTCAGGATAAACCGCCTCTGAGGAGATCTCGGGAACCAGTGTTCTATGTGCCGGAAGCTAAGTAAAACCTCTGTGATAAGCGTTGCATCACAAAGCTGTTATTTCCTGTCTCCAAAGTCCTTCGTTAAAACAAACTCGTTACAGCTAACTTCAACTCATACTTTGTCTCAGTTAGCTGCATCTGTCTTACTTCAGTTTAAGTCTATGGAACAGCTATTGTAACTTCTTATCATCTAATTAATTAATACTACTAAAGAACTCTTTCTACTTCAGTCATCGTTTACTACTTAAAGCTACAGTGCATATAATTGTGGACTTCAGTCATCGTTTACTACTTAAAGCTACAGTGCATATAATTGTGGACTTCAGTTATCGTTTATTACTTAAAGCTACAGTGCCTATAATTGTGGACTTCAGTTATCGTTTATTACTTAAAGCTACAGTACCTGTAAATTGGAATTAAAGTCAATACCTTTTACTTTTTATAATAAATATTCAAACTATACGAAATCTGCAGTTGTGTTCCTTCATAACAAATGTTTAAACGTGACAGAATAATCCAGCCATTGTAATGGATCCAGCAGATTTCGATTCTACTATAACTACGTTGAATCAAAGAGTTGATACACTAGCCCAGGGTGTGCAAGACCTGCAAGTTACTAACGAAAGAATTCTCACTTATGTCAGAGATCTACAAACTCATACTCTTCATACTATTCTGCACTCGGCTAGTGATCCTGCTGTATGTAACCCTGAAAAATTCTATGGTGATCGTTCCAAATATAAGGAGTTTTTTTATTCCTGCAAATTATTGATTGCTTTAAAACCTAGATCTTATCCCACAGAAAGATCTAAGGTTTATTCAGTTATCTCATTTCTGAGAGGTGAACCTATGTCCTGGGCCCATTCCTTTTTGGACAATGATGACCCCATCTTAGATTCACTGGAGGAATTCCTTAAAGCCATGTCTCTTCTCTATGAAGATCCATACAAACAAAATACTGCTGATTTAACAATTAGAACCTTGCTACAAAACCATAGACCCGTTGAAGATTATATTGCTGAATTTAAAAGATGGGCAGCAGAAACGCAATGGAATGACATCGCATTGCGCAACCAGTTTCGAATCGGCTTATCTGAAGCTGTTAAAGATGAACTATCCAGAATAGAACTCCCTACTACTTTGAATGCTCTGATTCATCTATCGATCAGCATTGACAGAAGGCTTAGAGAAAGAAAGACCGAAAAGGCTCTCTCAACTTCAACTGGGAAAAAATCATTTCATCCTCCAAAGCCTCCTGACAACCCATCCGAACCAATCGAACCTATGGAAATAGGGATAATAAGAAGTCCCCTCACTCCTGAAGAGAAAAATCGAAGACGTACATTTAACCTCTGCATGTATTGTGCCTCTCAAGTTCATTTAGTCTCTGATTGTCCTTCATTGAAACGGATAAAAGGCAGTAGGCAGTCTCATGCCTCTTCCATCCTAAGTGTACTTCCCTCTACAGCAAATACTCAAATGTCCCCTATCGTTCTTGTATTACAGTGGGACAATAAAATAATTATGACTGAAGCTATCATCGATTCTGGTGCAAATGGAGTATTCATCGACTCAGCCTTTGTAACCAAGAATAAAATTCCTTGTGTCCGTAAAAGAACTTCTGTACCTGTTAAAGTGATTGATGGGTCCCTCATTTCATCGGGACCTATACTTCATGAATCCATCCCTCTAAAAGTAACCATCAATCATACTCATACTGAAAGTCTTATATTTGATGTTGTCTCATCACCATTTTTTCCTATTATATTAGGGATCAACTGGTTAAGGAACCACAACCCTCAAATCCCATGGTTTCCCTTCTCTCTTGCCTTTAATTCTGATTATTGCAAGAAAACATGCTTGCAACGTATTCCAATTCTTCAGTCTACTAAAGAACCAGCTAAAACCTCACGTTGTTCTGACACCGAACTGGAGTTTCCTCCTCCTACAGTCATTGGAATCTTATCTTCTCTTATTGATGACATTAAAGATCTCAGTGAAGATGCTCTCGAACTTCCTAAATCAATTAAATTATCCAAGAAAAACGGTCTCTACTACTTCAAAGACCGGATTTACGTACCTCCCTCTTTCAGAAGACAATCTTCACCCTCTTATAAAATCGGTGATCTTGTCTGGCTTTCCTCAAAGAATATCTCTACAAATCGTCCATCAAAGAAGTTAAGTTCTCTTTTCCTTGGTCCTTTTCCAATCATATCGGTTATCAACCGTAATGTTGTTAAATTTAAACTTCCACCAACTTTAAAGCTACATCCTGTTTTTCATGTGTCCTTGTTGAAGCCTCATCATCCTGACCCTTTCCAAAGAAATGTCACTACTTCTCCTGATCCCATATTGGTCCAGGGTGAAGAAGAATACGAAATTCAAAGTATACTGGATTCAAGGATCCATCGTGGCTCCTTACAATACCTCATCAGATGGAAAGGATATGGAATTGATGAAGATACATGGGAAAACTCCTCTGTCGTTCATGCTGACAAATTAATTTCCAAATTTCACAAACGTTACCCTTCTAAGCCAAGTCAATAGCACCCAGAGGTTGCTCATTAAGGAGGGGATACTGTCATGCCTTAATTATGATATCCTCTTACTTCCTGGTTCCACGGAGCTTAGCCACACCTCTTTATGACACGGTCTTCCTATTTAATCTGACCGCACCAGCTGATCGACGCTGGATTAGTGAACTACGTTCCGTACTCACGAACCGGCTGCAACATCGTTGTGAAAGCCCTCTGTTACCGGACCGGACTGGAAGACTTCAAGTTCCCTTCACCTTTCCTCATCCACGACTAAAGCTGAACTCTCACCATTCAGGATAAACCGCCTCTGAGGAGATCTCGGGAACCAGTGTTCTATGTGCCGGAAGCTAAGTAAAACCTCTGTGATAAGCGTTGCATCACAAAGCTGTTATTTCCTGTCTCCAAAGTCCTTCGTTAAAACAAACTCGTTACAGCTAACTTCAACTCATACTTTGTCTCAGTTAGCTGCATCTGTCTTACTTCAGTTTAAGTCTATGGAACAGCTATTGTAACTTCTTATCATCTAATTAATTAATACTACTAAAGAACTCTTTCTACTTCAGTCATCGTTTACTACTTAAAGCTACAGTGCATATAATTGTGGACTTCAGTCATCGTTTACTACTTAAAGCTACAGTGCATATAATTGTGGACTTCAGTTATCGTTTATTACTTAAAGCTACAGTGCCTATAATTGTGGACTTCAGTTATCGTTTATTACTTAAAGCTACAGTACCTGTAAATTGGAATTAAAGTCAATACCTTTTACTTTTTATAATAAATATTCAAACTATACGAAATCTGCAGTTGTGTTCCTTCATAACAAATGTTTAAACGTGACACACTGGGAGCTGACAGAGGGAGCTGCACAGACCGCGCGGAGGAGGGAGCTGACAGGAGCTGCAGGAAAGGTAAGTACAGCTCTGCCAGCCCCCCTCTTCCCCCCACTGAACTACCAATGACACTGGATCACCAGGGAAGGAGCCCCCCTCCCTGCTATGTATCAAGCAGGGAGGGGGGACGAAATAAAAATAGAATAAAAAAAAAATTATTAATAATTAAATAATAAATAATAATGCAAAAAAATAATAATAATAGTGTGGCGAAACCGACCTCGCCACGTGTCCTTGGAGGGGGCTGATTGCCCGCCTCTTGCCTTTGGACTATGGACCAGACTTTATGGGAATGTGATACCCCAGATAGCCATACCATGGAGCCTATTCATATAATGAAAGACTTTAGCTCCATGGCAATTGTACTGTGTGAGTAGGATCTGCGCGCTATTCGGTAGTTTTGTGCGTGCAGATCCCAGCTATCTGGGGATAGGTGAAATGTCTGTGTGTTATGTGTAAATGTGACTTTATGTATTTTAAAGTGTTTTATGTTGTTTTGCAACCATGTGGTTAATGGAGTCTGCCTTTAGTCCTGGGTAATTGGATTACTTCTCCAATTAACTCCAGGGCAGAAGGGAGGAAACCAGGGTGCATTGTGGGGATGTTTTTCTGCCAGCCAGAAAGGAACAAAAGATACTTTTAGTAACTTTTGAACCCCTGGTCGGATTCATGCCATTTTTTAATATGTTGTTCCCCTGAATGGATTGATTGTGGATATGTATTTTTATGTGAATGTGATGTATGGTTTTAAAGTTATGAAAGTTGTGTAAAAGTATATTTTACACTGTATGCATAATGGGATTATGTGTCACACTAAGGGGAGGGGATGTGTGGGAGGTAACATCTATGTCATTGGTTCTTTTATGCCTCCCCCTGGGTGTGGCCTGTATGTGTGAGTTGGAAATAAAAGCCAGGCTGGATGAGCCAGTCCAGAGTTCCTGTTTTACCCTCAAAGTGATGTGTCGTCTCATTATTGGGGGGGAAGGATTTATTGCATGCTGTTCCAGTTGACTGCTAGGAGTACAAGCCTATTCGTATGGTTCCTATTCAATGGTCTACAGCAGGGGTAGGCAACCTTCGGCACTCCAGATGTTGTGGACTACATCCCCCATAATGCTTTGACACCCACAATGCTGGCAAAGCACCCTGGGAAGTGTAGTCCAAAACATCTGGAGTGCCGAAGGTTGCCTATGCCTGGTCTACAGCATTCATATGCTTGGGAGAATTTAAAAGGTTTCTCGGATTCGGTGATTGTGGTGTCTGCCAGAGTGCTTGGAGTCCTCAGGAAGCACGAGGAGCATCCATTAACGGAGGTACCCGGTCGGGGTGCCAGGCGATCCGTTACAAATATATAAAAAAAAAAATAATAATAATTCATAATATATTAAATGCCCACCCCCACCAACACATACACAAACACACACTGCATCACACACACTGCATCACACACACTCACACTTCATTCATATACACACACTGCACTCACACACACTGCACTCATACACACACTGCACTCATACACACACTGCACTCATACACGCACTGCACTCATACACGCACTGCACTCATACACGCACTGCACTCATACGCACTGCACTCATACGCACACTCTGCATTCATTATATACACACACTGTAAATAAATATTCAATTAATATAATTTTTTTAGGATCTAATTTTATTTAGAAATTTACCAGTAGCTGCTGCATTTCCCACCCTAGTCTTATACTCGAGTCAATAAGTTTTCCCAGTTTTTTGGGGTAAAATTAGGGGCCTCGGCTTATATTCGGGTCGGCTTATACTCGAGTATATACGGTATATATATATATGTATATATATAGTGAACAATGTCTCTCACCCTCCAATGTTATTTTCCATGTTGTATTCACTGTGTAATTTTAAGAACCAAGCAGTGCATAGCAAAGATTTTGCTCAAACAACAATCTAGAAACAAATAGGACCTTGAGGAAGACCCGAATGGGTCGAAACGTCGGTCATTTAACTGTATACCTTTTGATGGATTAAATACGTTTTCACTATTTGAAAGACCAGAGAGTGCATCCTTTTTCTACATATACTCTATATAACTCAGCGTGGGAGTGCACCAGGGCATACAATTTAATATTGTGTCACCAGCAAGGGTGAGTGCCATTATACTTATATTATATATATATAGTGAACAATGTCTCTCACCCTCCAATGTTATTTTCTATGCTTTATTCACTGTGTAATTTTAAGAACCAAACAGTGCATAGCAAAGATTTTTCTCAAACAACAATTTATAAACAAATAAATCAACAGAAGGAAGAATTATCTATATTTTCAGCTAAAAACTTGGCTGTTATAAGTTCTAACAAATGACATCATGCAAACACAATGATCATACTTTAACAGCAAGCATGCATTTAGTTAGAAAAAAATAAAACAAATTATTTTTTTAATAAAAGGAACAATTAAAAGAAAATATCATGCCTAGTATGAAATATAAACACTGATCAGACATAACAATACACGACTGACGAGTGAAGTGAATAAAATTGATTATATTGTTACAATGGCACCTGTCAAGGAGTGTGATATATTATGCAGTAAGTCAACAGTCAGTTCTTGAATTTCATGTTTTGGAATCAGATAAAATGGGCAAGTGAAAATATCTGAGTGACTTTGACAAGGGCCAAATAGCAAGATGATTGAATAAAAGCATCTCCAAAATGACAAGTCGTGTCGAGTGTTCCTGGTATGCAGTGGTTAGTACTTACCAAAAGGGCAAACTGGAAACAGAATCTCTTTTTGGGAGAGTGTGTGTCACAAAAGAAGTGTTTGTAGTGAAAACCGTGTATAGCAGCTCTGTACACTAATGTGGATTACCCTTTATACCACATGCAAATAATACAAAAACATAAAATGGTATACAATATACATATACCTTAAGTGGAGCGCTATCAGTGTTTAGGGGTTACCCCTCAAAATCTTTGAGTCGTGTACGTCAAGTGGAGATATGGAAGATATAAGAAGTATAATATAGTGTAGATTATAAATCACTATGTAGGTTTAGTTAAATAGAAAAATGGGTCCCTCACATTTTAAAGAGCCTATAATATTGGCTCGGTAAACAGGACTGGTATGCTTTTTAGGGCAGCATCCCACCACTATGTCCTGCTAGGATTTTTCTCCGGAAAGATAAAAACAATAAAAACATCCAATGTGCAATATAGTTGTTTTAAAAGTATCTTGGATACATGTGAATAGGTATGTGACGAGACCAAACTTGCCACTGTGCATTGGAGGAGCCTGGTTGCCTGCCTGCTGCCTTTTGACTATGGACCGGCATTTAAATACTTTATTTTCCTATGCAGAAAGGTCTATTCATGTATTTCTGCCCTGGCGTTCGGTAGATTCTATCTATCGAACAAACAGCCGTCTATAGGCCTCCCAGGAGCCACGGTTAGCTGGCAGGCGCCATTAATTGGCCGCCCAGAAGCCGGCGAGCGCCGCCAATTGACCGCCCAGAAGCCGTGGTTAACCGCACCTTAATTGACTATACCAGGTGGCCGCGGCTACGCATACTGAACACTGGATGGCAGCAGTCTGCAGTTCACATGCTTCCGGTTAATTCACGGATTAACTGAATGAACTAATTTAACCCAGATAGTTATGCCATGGAGCCTATTCGTGTAATAAAAGACTTTGGCTCCATGGCAATTGAACTGTATGTGTGTGGTCTGAGTGCCATTCAGTAATAATGTGCGCTCAGACCTAAGCTATCTGGGATATGTTGCATGTCTGTATTTTATGTAATAAATGTAACCTTGTGTATTTTATTGTATTTTACTGTCTTTTTACTGCCATTTGCTTAATGGAGTTTTGCCTCTGTCCTTGGAGATAATTGGATTACTTCCCAATTATCTCCAGGATAGAGAGGAGGGATTGTGATGTCATTGTGGGAGTGTTTATCTGTGTTGTATGTTTTGATTGGATGTTCCACAAAACCCTGTGGGTGGGACTTTGTCTGTAAAATAAGGCCAATAAAGACACAGCTCAGTCTGTTCCTGCTTGACCCTCAACACGGAGCCTTGTCTCGTTCTTGGAGGGGGATTTATTGTATGCTGTTCCAGTTCAACTGCTAGGATTGTAAACATTTTGTATGTTTTTTCCTATTCGGCTGTTTACAGCGTTCGTATGTTTGAGAGCATTCACATGCTTCTCCGGTTCGGTGGATTGGTGTCTACAGTAGCTGCTTGTATATCTGGAAGGGAATATCTCCTAAACGTCTGTTAACCCCTTTTATGCCTGGGGGTGCCGTTACAGGTATTAAGCTCACCCTTTTTCAGAGCCTTAACCCCTTAAGGACACATGACATGTGTGACATGCAATGATTCACTTTTATTACAGAAGTTTGGTCCTTAAAGGGGTTAAGGTCCTGGCTCTGAGGGTAGTAGGCTGCCAGTCTAGGGAGGATGGCACTTCCCCCTATGAAGGTATTTGAGGCTTCAGTGGACTTTGGTTAAAAATCTGATATATTTATTATACAAACAATCTAAAAAATAAATAAGATAAACTTTGAACTTCAAAAATTAAAAGTCCTGATAGCCGAAACGCGTTTCACTCCTCCTGGAGCTTCCTCAGTCAGCTGTAGCTTGATCCTCTGTACCTTCCTTCTTTTAAATGTCTCTTGGGTCCTCCCTTGAGTTCCCATGTAAAGTTCAATTATCCAATTATCCAATCATCTGTTTGTTTGGTTCTTTAGTACCACCTATATTTATAATCACCAGTGTTTTCCTTTTTTTAATTGGTAGATAAAGAAATTCTGCCTTTTACTTTTAAATTTCATTGGTGGTTTAGGGGTTGGCAGAAGTGTCCGCCGGGTGACTTGTAGTTGGCGGAAGTGACGTTTCTAACTATCGCGTCTGCTTCTGCCTTCGTCATTGCCCTGTTTGTCCCACTTCCCTATGGGACGCACTTGCGTCCGTAGGTATCTGGGGGGAGGTTTGTGATTACTGCGATTGGATCCAACATGGGGACGTGAGTTAACAACTATCACGTCTCAGTCATCGTTCGGGACATTTCCCAAAGTGATGCGGTAGCAATATTGAGTATGGGAATAAATAAGGGAAAGGCGGGTTTATAAAAGAGAAATAAACGGAAAAAAATAAACAAATCTATACAGTTTTTAGTTTTTGTTTATGTTGTATAGTATATGACTATATATCTCTAGTTCACCCTGTAGATAAAACCTTTTTCTTTGATATAAATTTGTAATTGTATGATATATAATTTATCTTTATACGTTATTGATTATTTCTATTTTGTTCTTACTCTTTTATTCTTTTTAAGGTTTTATTAAAATCTGTTGAAAGCATTTAATTGGGAATTTTAAAAAATATAGTATTGGAATGTTTTCTAAATGTAAAAATAGAAATAAAAATCTTTTGTTTTAAAACTGCATTTGTAAAGGGTTAAATGAAGTGGCACAACTCAAAGTCCACATTTAGACATTGAGGATATAATGTTCCGAAGTTAAAAATCCATTTATTTTCGTTTTGGCCTAAATGTTTCATTAACCCCTTAAGGACAGAGCTTCAGAAGCTTGTCTTTCACTTAATGAAATAGCATTTTTTGAATTTTTTGCTGTTTGCATTCAAATTCAATTTGCATTTTACTAATTTATTGCACCAACGCATATTATATACCATTTTTTGAAGGACAGAAAGGGCTTTAATTTGATGTAACATCTATATATATATGCTTATTTCTATAAAAAAAATACAGAAAAATGCAAAACAAATGAAAAATTTAGTGTTTTTTTCCAGTTTTTGCAATAATAATGTGTGCACAATTAGTGCAGGTTAAGGAAAGTAATTAAAAATAAATTCATTTAGTTGTTCTGAATTACAGAATATATAATGTCTCTGGGATTTTTTTTTTTTTTTAATTCTTTATTTTTACTTGTGCGTGAAATAACAATAAAGAGTGCAGCGCCACGACAGCTTCTGCAGGCGGTTTGTCAGCATTTCAACATGTGGCAGTTTATACAGCACAATTTTTGTTTTAAAACATGAAAATGACAGGATATGAAAATGACAAAGAATAACAGGTTATAAGACATCCGCAGTTTGCAATAAACGTGCTAGGCTACATGTGTATACAACATTCTCACTTAGTGTTATGATTAGGTATGCAGCCCTGCATGTTATAAGAGGGGAGACGTTTGCACCGTTACGGCAGATCAGGGTCTTGCTTTGTGAATTCTATTTGTTGCGTGAAGTCTTGCTGCTATATGGTTGCGGTGTGCTAGTGTGTGCGTTTCATGTGACGTAGTGACACCTATGTGGGTGCGTGTTCATGAGTGCCGTGCTGATTTCGTGTACATATGGTCACCACATAAAACAAGCTATGTACTAGTATGTAGGTTAGAGCTAGGTAGGGCGCTGTATAAGTCCTGTGGCCCTTGTGTATCAGGGGTAACTCGAGCTTCCTCCGTGGGAGAGGGCCGGCGTCATGGTGGTCCCAAGACCGCATCAATAGAGAGAGTCCCATCTTTAGCCTATATCTGCTCTGCTTGTTTCGTGATTTGCTTGGAGTGAGCTTCCAGCAGAGTAGGTATTCTAGCATAGTCCATCCGTGCAGTTCTCTGGGTTCCCTGGAGTAGCAGCCATGTGTTGTTGAGCCTGCCGCTTTCAATCATCTGGAGGCTGGGAGCTGGGAGCTTGATGTCTTTTAGCTGTGGGGGTATATAAGGGTTTTTCTGCCTCACCATGTTGCAGGATCAGGATGTTGGAGCCCCGTTGTCCATTAGGAGCATGGTAAGGGAGCAGGTTCTCCCCTTGCTTCCCGCGCACGTTACGTCCGCCATCTTGGGTGCTGCACTTGGACCTCTCGGCTCGTTGTGTGATGGTGTGTGCAGGGCCACAGGGTGGTTACCGGGATCACCCCCACCGGTCCAGAGGGGGGGGGACGGGTCCGGAGCCACCTGGGTATGTGCCTCAGGCTGGGTTCTGTGTTGCAGGATAGTGGGGCAGCGGCCGTCCGCCCCACTCACCGCCGGAGAAGGCCTCGCCTGGGGCAACGAGATTATCTCCGCCCGGGGACTGAAGCTCGTTGAGCCAGCCTCACCCTGGATCCAGCAGTCCCTGTGCTCTAGGTGTCTTCGCTGGTGGTCGGTTTTAAGGCAGTTAATCATGCTTATTTAGTTTTATCGTCGCTGTCTTGCAGGAGCTGTGCTTGTGTGCGACCGTCCAGCCCGGCGGTCCGGCCCCGCCCCCTAATGTCTCTGGGATTTTACGTTTTTTTTGGTAGTTACAGGTCACAAAGCACAAGGAGTAAAATAAACTTTTAATGTGGAGCGATTTTAGAATTTGGATGTTTGTCTTGTAAGCTTAATAGCCATAAAATAAAACAAAATTGCCACACAAAAGTATATATTTATATATAGTAGACACCACAGGCTATTTACCTAAGGTTGTTTTGACACTTTCTACGTAGCCATTTTACCGCCAACCTCTGCTAAATATTGGAGTAACATTTAGTTTTTTGGGGGTTTTGGCACACAAACTTATAGCAAAGAACTTCTCATGTGTATTTTGTAAAGTTGGTGTGTGCTATTCCTGTACAAAGGTTTATTTCGTGTTCAGTTACATCTGCTGAGTGAAATGACACCCCCATTGTATGTCTTTGGCACTATTTCGTGAAGCTACAGTGCCATATAGGAGACCTGTCCTTTTCAGTATTCACAGTCGAATTTTGAGAGACGGATTTAATGAGCCTATGCTTCCATTTGGGGTATTATAACAGTTTGACTGTTCAAAAAGAAACCACAAAGGCCTACCATTTGTAAAAGTAGACACTCCAGGGTATCTCATAAGGTGCATATTGTGCCTTAACATGCCCCTATTTTTTCACCAATATATGCCAAAGTATGTGGTAAAAAATAATTTTGTGCATTTTTTCACATATGGATTGCATTTATGCTGGGCATTTTGTATATTTCATATGTGCCACCAAGTTCAAACCCCCCAAATTATGCTCAGCTAAGTCTTCTGAGTAAAATGACACCCCCATTGTAAGTCTTTGGCACTATTTTGTGAAGCTACAGTGCCATATAGGAGACCTGTCCTTTTCAGTATTCATAGTAGAATTTTGAGAGACGGATTTAATGAGCCTATGCTTCCATTTGGGGTATTATAGTAGTTTGACTGTTCAAAAAAACCCCACGATGGCCTACCATTTGTAAAAGTAGACACTCCAGGGTATGTCATAAGGTGCATATTGTGCCTTAACATGCCCCTATTTTTTCACCAATATATGCCAAAGTATGTGGTAAAAAATAATTTTGTGCATTTTTTACATACGGATTACATTTTTGCTGGGCATTTTGTATATTTCATATGTGCCACTAAGTTCAAACCCCCCAAATTATGCTCAGCTAAGTCTTCTGAGTAAAAGGACACCCCCATTGTATGCCTTTGGCACTATTTTGTGAAGCTACAGTGCGATATAGGAGACCAAGCCATATCAGTTTTTACCAAACTTTTAATTTTGACGCTGGGCCAATGTGCAATGTACAAGCATCTTAGTAGGTTTTAAATTCAAACTACCCCACAAAGGCCTACCATTTCTTAAAGTAGACACCCCAGGGTATTTCAAAATGCATATTTTAAACCTTAGCGTGGGATCATTTTTCCGCTAGCTTGTACCAAGTGGTTAAAAAAAATTAGATCACAGTATAATACTGTGATCTGTATTTTGATCACTGTAGGCAGTGATCGACTGGCAGGGAAGGGGTTACTTTTTATTTGGACTGGGTAAAGAGGGGTGTTTTTTTTTTTACTTAAACGTTATTAAAACTTTTTTTAACTTAATTTTTTACTTTTTAAAGCTTATTTTAAAACTTTTTTTAACGTTAACTCCTAGTTAGCCTAACACCAAATCCCCCAATTCCCACTAACTTCCACCCTCCCCAGCTAGCTAAATTTATAATTTTAAAATACTTAAATTAATTAATAAAATAAATGTAACCCCTGAGGGTTAAAAAAAAGAATTAACCCTCAGGGGTTAAAAAAAATCATAGTAAAATGCAATCCCTGCCAATTGATCACTGTAGTCATTTTTATTAAAATGGTAAAGGGGGGTGGGATTTTAAATAAACTTCTGGGGTTAATTTTACCGCGTGACGGACAAGGTCCGTCACTCGTCGTTAAGGGTTTACCCTGAGTGACGAACCTCGTCCGTCACTCGTTGTTAAGGGGTTAAAACTCCTCCACGCCAATTTCCTGTCGCTTTTTGGATACCCATAAATTGAAGGTGGCTTGGGTCATTATTGTGTTTAAGTTTAAAATGTTGTGACACACTGTGTCCTTCATAACCTTTTCTAATATTTCGAATATGTTCTTCTATTCTTGTGTGAAGGTTCCGTTTTGTGTGGCCTACATATTTTATGCCACAAGGGCATTCCAATAAGTAAATAACATTCACTGAATGGCAGGTTTTGAAATCCTATATTCTGAATTCTTCATCTTGTTTAGAGTTTTTAAATGTTGTAATGTGTCTTTTTTTATTTTTTACATGCTAAACAAATCCCGCAGAAAACAACAAGTACCGGGTGCGCCAAGAACAAAGTGAATAAATAAAATAAATAACTGAAAAAAATGCCAGGGAAACAGGAAAATTAAAGTCTCTAATTCACAGGTATATTCTTCAGAAATTCTCAAGACGTCTTGAAACAAATGCTCATCAACATATATGAAAGAAAAAAAACATACAGAGGGGTCCAATGGTACAGTAACTTAAAGGAGTATTGCCACAGAAAATAGTAGATGTACTTACAATTTACAGAGCAGACAAACCGCTCTGTGTAATACGCCTGGGTGGAACAATCCCCACCATGGATTCTTTGGATGGTATAAAAGTTTCAGATGTTAGGATATGCCAGGTAAAAAAAATAAGGATACATATAAAGTATCTAAAATTAAGGAGACTAACCAAAATATTAGGTAGTCAGAAAAAATACTTTTAGTCGGGTTAAAACACAACGCGTTTCGCTACAAGGGGCTTCTTCACGTGTATTTTTTCTATTATTTATTTTATTTATTCACTTTGTTCTTGGCGCACCCTGTACTTGTTGTTTTCTGTTTTCCCAGTCCTTTGAAGGGTTTTGAGGGTTACCCTTCCTCTCAGGTGTGCAGTCTCCCCCTTCCCGTTGTGATCAGTTTGGATAGCGCTGTTCCATCCATCTTTTTTCTTTATTATAAACAAATCTCGCACCCAAAAAAAACGTTGTTAGCATTAATAAAAGTTGGAGTATGTTTCTTCTTTATATGATTTTTAATTAGCAATTGCTCTTATAAACCTGCCTTTCCCTTATTTATTCCCATACTCAATATTGTCAGGGTATTTATATCGGTAGACATTTTGTGCTATGATAGAAATTAAAATGTATATTGTCAGAGTCACTCTGAACAGAGCAGACTTCATTTTGTATTTTTAAACTAACAAAAGACACAAGATTTCTATCCCTTCTGTAAAACTAACCACTTTGCCAGAAGCTAAGGAATGCTTAGTATATACAAACCAAATTGATAAGAAATGAGAACAAGGGATGGACAGACTGTCTAAATGCTAATGGAATATAATTAATTCTAAACCCAGACATTTGTGATAGAGAAGATTAAATAATTTAATTTTACTTTCGATATTGTATAACGTCCCATTGTAAGTTTAGGGGTCATACTTAGTTCTAACTGTCATATTAGAAATTATAGCAGAATTTGCCAGACACATAGTCTGAAGAAAGCCCAAAGAAACTCTTTGAACTGACAGAAAACTTAAATTATAAATAACCATAAAGATAAGCTAAATGATGTCAAAATAGCCACCAGGAAAAGTTAACTCTTTCCTGGATAGGAATGTTTAGTGGGATGAGACTGCCCTCTATAGACCAAATACTTAAATTGCTATCTGGAAGGTAACCACACCTCCAGTTTTCTATTGGTCTATCACCTAGTGAATTTTCCCTTTAAAAAGTTAAGACAAAGGGAAGAGAGAGGTATGCAGAGGTATGCAAAGGAAGCAAAGAACCAAAGAGGTGAGCAGTTGGGGGCAATGCAGAGAAATCCATGACAGATATCCACTCCAGGGCACTCAGAATTACACACCATCACACATCCATTCAGTTCCTGAGACTACCTACTCATATGATGAGAAATCTACCTAACTGGTAATTATACTGGTTTCATTTAATTAATTTAAATTAATTAAAATTTTCTAATAGCATGATATATGACTGGATAAATCACGATCAGATTTCGATATTTAGAAATCTTAGTTACTAAAGAACATATAGTTCTAATATTCTATTCTGCAGATAGAAAGGAATAATTATATATATATTAATGTGACATATCACATGTTAGCATATCGTGATATTTATCCAGGTGTATTGATTTGCCCTAAAATAAGATAAAATATCTGTTTAGGCAAGTTAAGATTCTGTTTATAGAACATGGTAGATTACTCTTATTGGATGGTTCCAGGAAATGACTAATGAGCTGATATAAATGTTATTTTATTTAAAATCACATGAGAATAGGTCTTAATTACCTAGGAGGTCTAGCCAGCATTGAAAAGGGTTATTCTAACTGTCAGCTAAAGTTGTATGGCCTTAAGCTGCAAGCTCTGTGTCTGTGTGTAAGTTTCACTTTCGTTTCTCTGTGAAGCCCATCATAAATCATTGTCAACCTTTGGAAAATGTATTGCCATTTGTATTGCATACTCATGTTATACTGAATATTCATTGATTATTATCACGCATGTTACATAATATTATTTAAATTGTCACAATAAATTGTATCTATTTGTATAACAAATTGTGATTTTATTTATATGGAATACATTTCACTTACACGATAACGATTTTTGGGATCTGAGAATTGAAATAGTGGGCAATTCTCAACTGTTTACTGTTATTATCCCATAAATATCCCCACAATATGGCTACCGCATCACTTTGGGAAATGTCTGTGCATGCGCGAAGGATCCAAACGATGACTGAGACGTGATAGTTGTTAACTCACGTCCCCATGTCGGATCCAATCGCAGTAATCACAGACCTCCCCGCAGATACCTACGGACGCAAATCCTTTATTCACAGTAAGTCATTAGAATAAACAGTAATGATTACATATTTAAAACCATTATATTTAAAGAAATCCGGAGTTACCTGGCACCCCGACTGGGCACCTCCATCAATGGATGCTTCCTAGCTGACATGAGAACCATAAGCACCATACCAGACACCACAACCGCCATAGCCTAGCTGGAATCTCATAATCATCCTTTCACCCTGGATCAACCTCTGACATCCACAACCGCGTGGGAGAGACCTCTCCTCAATGAGAGCGTAACAGGAACAGCTCTTAAAAGAGATAAGTGATTATAGCCCAGGGGAGTATACAAAGTATAGCAATCCCCAGTGTGAATAAAGCAGTTCCCCTCCAATCACGAGACAAGACTACGTGTTGAGGGTCAACCAGGGAGTTTAATGGCACACACTGGTCTTTTATACAAGTTTTCAGCAAAGGTGACGCCCAAGTGGACTTATTTTGGCACTGAATACAAAACACACAAGCCAATAAAAACAGAGGTTTACATTCAGACACTCCTGTACACAATCCCTCCCCTCTACCTGTGATACAATTATCAAAGACAATGGACTAACTCAATTAACTCTAAGCAGAAAAAACATACATTTTTACAAAGTCTGGAAAACACCCCAAAATACCACATATCCCCATTAATCTTACAACCCCTGATAGCCCTGAATGTGTGTGTGTCTTTAAGTGTGTGTGTGTCTGTAAGTGTATGTGTGTATGTGTCTGTAAGTGTGTGTGTGTGTGTCTGTAAGTGTGTATGTGTGTGTGTTTGTAAGTGTGTATGTGTGTGTGTGTCTGTAAGTGAATGTGTGTCTGCAAATTAATGTGTGTGTATGTCTGTAAGTGTGTATGTGTGTGTGTGTGTCTGTAAGTGTGTGTGTCTGTGAGTGAATGTGTGTGTGTGTGTCGGTCAGTGAGTGCGTGTGTCTGTCAGTGAGTGCGTGTGTCTGTCAGTGAGAGCGTGTGTCTGTCAGTGAGAGTGTGCGTCTGTCAGTGTGTGTCCAAGTAATAGTGTGTGTATATGTCATTGTTTGTCAGTATATAGGAGAGTGTGTGTCTGTCAATGAGTGTATGCATCTGTCAATGAGTGTATGTGTCTGTCAGTGAGTGTGCGTCTGTCAGTGAGTGAGCATCTATCAGTCATATTGCGGCCTTGATGGGAAGGGGTGGGGAAACTTTTAATTAGGGGGGTGCCCGAGCATCGTCCTGCCTAGGGCAGCACAAATCCTTAATACACCCCTGGGTCAGTACCTGAGTTAGTCGAGTTGCCCACCCCAACAAGCAATTGCTGGACCTGGTGCCTCCTGTTGTCTGTCTCAGTCCTATAGCCAGCGTTACAGTCACGTGGTGGGGGAAGTTTGTAGTTCCTGGATTAAGGACCAGGGGAGGGCAGAGGCTAACGGCGCTCTGCCCGGTTTCCAGCTCTTCTGCTGGGGGGCCCTGCAGGTAGTCAGGCCCTTGGCAAAGGGAAAAGGGAGGGCAGAGGCCAGCAGCGCTCTGCTCTGATGCCAGGTTTTCTGCTGGAAGAGGGTCAGTGAGTATGGTAGTCCCGTTTACTAACCACAGAGCCTGGCTGGAAATTGGCTGGGGAGGGGAGACATTGCTTACCTACTTCTCTTGGTATCCCTGCGAGGTTAGTTAGGGATCTGGACAGGCCATCCAGCATCCCTGTAGGTCTGGTGCAGAGACCACAGTCCCATCTGCACCATCGGGGCCTCCCTTCTGTAGCTGGGGAGAGGGGCCGGTTGTCTCCTCTCCCTGAAGGGTAAGCTGTCGCTGGGGAAAGAGGGTGATATGCTCCTCTCCCTGTAACACATACTGCCGCTGGAGGGTGAGACTAACCGTCTCCACTCCCAATAACTTGTCCTGCCGCTGGAAGAAAGAGAGATCGACTGTCTCTTTTCCATGTAGGACACACTGTCGCTGGGGGGAAAGGACAACACCTTCAGCACCCTAGGGAGGCACACTGCTGCTGGGGAGGTAGACCATTTGTCTCCACTCCCTGAAGGATACGCTGCGGCTGGGCTGCCTTCAAACGTGCCAACTCGCCTGCCACCCATGCTTTGTGCAGCTATTCCTCAGTCAGTAGTTTCCTCATGGACTGCACGTATTTCTCAGTTTGGGTTGGGTCCGAAGAGAGCCAGCTAACTCTTCAGCGTAGCGTCAAACTGTGCCTCAGTATAGCTTAGCGCCATGCTTGCTCGGTGTCTCCAGGATGCTGTTCCTCACACTAGAAAGCCATCCTACCACTGCCACCAATGTGACAGATCACCTGACACCCCGACTGGGCACCTCCGCCAACGTGTGCTTCCTATCTGACGCTGAGGACCATTAGCACTGTACCGGACAGCATAACCACCACAGACTCCACACCCGCCGTAACTTAACTGGAATCTCAACGTCTTCCTTCCACCCTGGATCAACCTCTGACATCCAGGACTGTGTGGGGGAGACCTCTCCTCAATGAAAGCATAACAGGAACAGCTCTTAAAAGAGATAAGTGATTATAGCCCAGGGAGTATACAAAGTATAGCAATCCCCAGTGTGATTATAGCAGTTCCCCTCCAATCACGAGACAAGACTACGTGTTGAGGGTCAAACAGGGAGTTTAATGGCACACACTGGTCTTTTATACAAGTTTTCAGCAAAGGTGACACCCAGGTAGACTTAGTTGGGCACCGAATAAAAAACACACAAGTCAATAAAAACAGAGGTTTACATTCAGACACTCCCATACAGTGTACACAATCCCTCCCCTCTACCTATGATACAATTAACGAAGATAAGCAGAAAAAACATACATTTTACAAAGTCTGGAAAACACCTTAAAATACCACATATCCCCATAAATCGTACAACCTCTGATCCAACATCCAAAAATCACCCAGATCAGAGCAGGGGTTCAGGAAATTCCTGGAAGTCTCTTTTGTGACCCACTCTGCACATGGACCCATGCTCAAAACAGTTCCAGAGAATTAGGCTGTGCAGCCGGTCTATTTCCAGTAGTTCTAATTCCTTTCAAATTACTGAATGAACTGGTGAATGGTCATAGTCTATGTGTGTCCCTGGTTTGCGGGCTCCAATGTACCAAACGCCGCTGTGTTCGTATGAAAATGAAATGAATGGCTGGAAGTCTGGAAGTCCCAGCAGTGTTTGTGCGGTCGAGTGTCCAAAAACAGTTCCATACGTTTGATGACAGAACACCGCAGGTCGTTCGATAATTTAAGATGACCGCCGCCATGTGTTTGTGCATATGAACGCCAACCCTCCCCCCCCCCCGCCGTCCGTCAATTAAGCTGTGGTTAAAGCTTCTGGGAGGTTAACAAGCAGCACATTCCACTTGCATGTATTCCGGTTGTTCGTCAGTTTGTTCGGTAAACACCATTATCACAATCATTCGGCAAGCCCCATTCACAGAACCATTGTAGGGAAAAGGCACAAACAACAGCCTGACCATAGTCCTGAACCAAAGTCTAATACAGGGGCCAAATTCACAAGGCAACAGGCTGGCCATTAGCCTTCTCCAAAAACAAGTGGTGATTTGCTTTCGTCACAACTTATAATGGGAAAGTTTGCTCAGTTTTTGGAAAGAAAATCTGTAATTTCTTTATTTTCATTCTTTTTTTTGTTAAATTCTAAGCCAACAGTAAATAAAATGAAATAGAATGTTTTACACATTATATATTACATGTCTAAGGTCACACTTCCTGTTTATCTAGAAATACCTTTTGCTCAGTCAGCTGGTAAAACCCATCTTAGTTTTACTCAATTTCCCAAAGAGCTAGGGATAATGAAAGGTTACAGGTAGTATAATTATAATGATTTTTAAATCTGCTCAGTCACAGGATTCCTCGCTTTACACATAATTACAGCTTGATGCCCCTCAGGTAATTATCTGGAACAAGGATGGACTTTAAAACTATAAACTATAAAATGATTCACAAATAACCCCCCCTTAAAAATAATTTAAAGATCAGGACACATGGATTCACTAAACTTGATGCTGAGAATTGACGTAACAATAAATTGCAATAGGAATTAAAAAAACAAGGTAAATCAGTATATCACCTACAGAACATTATTTTCAATGATTCAATTAATTTCAAATATAAAAAATATATTGACATTACAGGTATATTGTTAGCTGTAGAAAATCACATTTATTTTTGTATTGCTTGTTTTCGAGTTACATTCGTTGTAAGGTTTTTGATGTACCTTAACAATCATTAAAAACAAATTGAGTTTAATATAAATAAATGTAGGTGAGAATAAAATGCTCAGTTAAGATAGGCAGTAATTGGAGTTTAATATAAGACAATAATTAAATTGCATAATGCAGCTTTCTTTAAAGTATACATCATGTACGGTTGTGTTCAAAAGTTTGCATATCCTTGGAGAATATTTAATTTTTTTTAAGTATATATGAGTGAGCAGGTAAAACACGTTTCTTTAATTTCTGATGGGATTCATATTCCACTGTAGGTTATAACAGAATGGCCTAATCATAAAACAAAACATGTCAACAAAGAAAAAATAAAATTACCCCTATTCAAAAGTCTGCATACCCTTAGTGCTTAATACTGTGTATTGCACCCTTTGTCTATGAGTCTTCTAATTCTTGCAGGTAGTTTATCGCTGCCTTATAGTCTTGGTAAAATGCTAACAGGTCATACAAAATCTTTGGTCGTCTTGCACGAACCACACGTTTGAGATCTCCCCAGAGTGGCTCAATGACATAAAAGTCAGGAGACTGTGATGGCCACTCAAGAGCCTTCACCTTTTTTATGCTGTAACCACTGGAGGGTCAACTTGGTCTTGTGCTTAGGTTCATGCTGGAACATCCAAGAACATCCCATGCACAGACTTTGCACAGAAGAATGTAAATTGCCTGCCAGTATTTTCTGATAACATGCTGCATTCATCTTGTCATCAATTTTCACAAGATGACGGTGTAACAGACACATTGTAATATAGAGAGCATGACGGACGGTGTAACAGACACATTGTAATATAGAGAGCCTGACGGTGTAACAGACACATTGTAATATAGAGAGCATGACAGACGGTGTAACAGACACATTGTAATATAGAGAGCCTGACGGATGGTGTAACAGACACATTGTAATATAGAGAGCATGACGGTGTTACAGACACATTGTAATATAGAGAGCATGACGGACGGTGTAACAGACACATTGTAATATAGAGAGCATAACGGTGTAACAGACACATTGTAATATAGAGAGCATGACAGATGGTGTAACAGACATATTGTAATATAGAGAGCATGACGGAATAACAGACACATTGTAATATAGAGAGCATGACAGACGGTGTAACAGACACATTGTAATATAGAGAGCATGACGGTGTAACAGACACATTGTAATATAGAGAGCCTGACGGTGTAACAGACATATTGTAATATAGAGAGCATGACGGACGGTGTAACAGACACATTGTAATATAGTGTGCATGACAGACGGTGAAACAGACACATTGTAATATAGAGAGCATGACGGAGTAACAGACACATTGTAATATAGAGAGCCTGACGGTGTAACAGACATATTGTAATATAGAGAGCATGACAGACGGTGTAACAGACACATTGTAATATAGGGAGCATGACGGTGTAACAGACACATTGTAATATAGAGAGCATGACGGAATAACAGACACATTGTAATATAGAGAGCCTGACGGTGTAAAATACATATTGTAATATAGAGAGCATGACGGACGGTGTAACAGACACATTGCAATATAGAGAGCATGACGGACGGTGTAACAGACACATTGTAATATAGAGAGCATGACGGACGGTGTAACAGACACATTGTAATATAGAGAGCATGACGGTGTAACAGACACATTGTAATGTAGAGAGCATGACGGACAGTGTAACAGACACATTGTAATATAGAGAGCATGACGGACAGTGTAACAGACACATTGTAATATAGAGAGCATGACGGACGGTGTAACAGACACATTGTAATATAGAGAGCATAACGGTGTAACAGACATATTGTAATATAGAGAGCATGACAGACGGAGTAACAGACACATTGTAATATAGAGAGCATGACGGTGTAACAGACATATTGTAATATAGAGAGCATGACAGACGGAGTAACAGACACATTGTAATATAGAGAGCATGACGGACGGTGTAACAGACACATTGTAATATAGAGAGCATGACGGTGTAACAGACACATTGTAATGTAGAGAGCATGACGGACAGTGTAACAGACACATTGTAATATAGAGAGCATGACGGACAGTGTAACAGACACATTGTAATATAGAGAGCATGACGGACGGTGTAACAGACACATTGTAATATAGAGAGCATAACGGTGTAAAATACATATTGTAATATAGAGAGCATGACGGACGGTGTAACAGACACATTGCAATATAGAGAGCATGACGGACGGTGTAACAGACACATTGTAATATAGAGAGCATGACAGACGGTGTAACAGACACATTGTAATATAGAGAGCATGACGGAGTAACAGACACATTGTAATATAGAGAGCATGACGGAGTAACAGACACATTGTAATATAGAGAGCATGACGGAGTAACAGACACATTGTAATATAGAGAGCATGACAGATGGTGTAACAGACACATTGTAATATAGAGAGCATGACGGAGTAACAGACACAGCTAGCTCATTTCCTGCATTATTTTATCAGTAGTTATCATGTATGATGTATTTTTCCTCAGTAAACAATATTGTGATTTTTATTATCTCCCACCTCCTACTGAAGACTGTGCAATGCATTCACTACTTGTTCTGTAGGTTAAGGTTTATAAAGCGATTATTCACTAATCAGCAAGCTGTGATGAATTGCTGACTTGGCAAATGTAATTCAAGATCAATACATTTGTAAATTATCTCCAGCTACAATGAAGGATTTTTTTTTAGAATCTGTTGTTTTTACTTAAATTTGCAGTGTCTGCCAGCTGTGCACAATTCTCTGTCACCGAATATTTCACCTTTATTATTGTCACCTCATTGATTTCAGACCAACATACACTGCTCTCTCCATAATGTGTCTGCAGAATAAAATGAATCAATCAATCAATCACAGTGTGTTTTCTGAACTCTCTCCCCTCCTGGTCCAGATTGTCCCATAATGCTTCAGTAGGCTCTGATCATGAGATCATCAGATCTCCAGCCCATCCTTCCCAAATGAACCTTTCTCCGCAGCAAACGACACAATTTACACGTTAAAACTCATTCAGTGACTGTAACACATTTAGAGTGTGTCAAACGATTGCCGTTTTTCGGACCCATTTCTAAATCTCCCCAGATTGAACATAGAGCCTTCCTCACTTCTTCCTTTTCTTCAGTTACTCAACACAGTAACACTATGGTCTGCAGACTGTATACCATCCATTAGGCTAATTGCTGCCACCCAGGAGTACTGGGAGTTTGAGTGCAGGGCTTCATTTTGTGTGTGAGATGTTATACCATGTTGAAATGGTAGCACAGGACAGTCAGTATGCTCTGTACTTTGTTTCCATTGTAGCACAGGACAGTCAGTATGCTCTGTACTTTGTTGCCATTGTAGCACTGTACAGTCAGTATTCTCTGTACTTTGTTGCCATTGTAGCACAGGACAGTCAGTATGCTCTGTACTTTGTTGCTATTGTAGCACAGGACAGTCAGTATGCTCTGTACTTTGTTGCCATTGTAGCACAGGGCAGTCAGTATGCTCTGTACTTTGTTGCCAGGGTAACACTGTACAGGGAGTATTCTCTGTACCATGTTGCCATGGTAGCACAGGACAGTCAGTATGCTATGTACGTTGTTGCCATGGTAACACTGTACAGTCAGTATGCTCTGCACTACATTCAGCAGGTTCATAGGAGTATTGTTCTTCCTTGGCGAGATGGTACAGAACATCCTTATTAAACTGTTTTTGTATACTATGGTTCTTCATTGTAACTATGACTTTAAAAGGAGTTTCTGCCTCTAGACATGTGTGAATCTGTTGTTCTGTCATCCTAGTAAGGTCAGGTACCTGGTTGGTCTCCCCTTAGGGAGAGAGATGTGTGGCGAAAGTGACCTCGTCACTGGTTTTTGGAGGGAGATATGTTATGTTTTGGGGTACTTATTGGACTTTATAAAAATGTGTGTTTTTTTCTACCTGGGGATAACTAAGTTACTGCATTTTCTGCCTTAATTATATCACAGGCAGAGGGGAGGGTTTGTGTACTGTATGTGGGAGTGTCTCATGATTTCTATTGGCTTGTACACTTTGTGTCCCTGTACCCAACAATGTCCACCCGGGCATCACCTTTGTTGGGAAACCTGTATAAAAGGCCAGTGTGCCTCCATTAAAATTGAGTTCCTGTTTTATCCTCAACATAGAGCCTCATCTCATGTGTGGGTGAAAAGGCTGCATCTATCCTGGGGATTGCTATATCACTATACTCCCCTGGGATTATAATAACTAAGCTCTTTTAAGAGCTGTTCCTGCTACACTCTATGGGAGTAGGAGAGGTCTGCCCACTGGAAGCTAGATCCCGGGCTTGGGTCCAGAGTGGATGAAGGACGATGAGACCCTTGCGCAGCTGCATTGCTGGAAGTGTGGTCTTCAGTGCCTATGGTGTCTAGTGGAGTGCTGGAATTCCTCGGTGAGCACTAGGAGCATCGATTGGCAGAGGCACTCAGTCGGAGTGCAATGCGGTCCGTCACAAGGTTTATTGCAGCATTTCCAGGGCCAAATACCACAATGGAGGTAAGTACATAGAACGTCTGTGTTAAAGTGATTTGCCGCCTCGAGTCATGTACTTTCCCTAATGCAGAAATTAATTTGGCATGAAAGTTACAGTTGGCTGACTATAGACAAAATAGCACTTAAAACATTTTTGCTTTTAGATCCCCTCCTTCCACAATCTCAGGCAGAGTCTATTGAATGTGCATCATTTATTTTAACGCATATTTATTTTCATTTCAATGGTGTCTATTATCTTCAAACAAAGGGAACAGCCATGAGGGCAAACTTTGCTCCATTGGACGCAAATCTATTTATGGGATTTTGGAAGTTATCATTTATCCTAGAGAACCCCTTTTGGATGGAGTATCTTACTTTTATCACTGTTATATTGACGACATTCTAATTATGTGGAAAGGAGACTGGGATGAAATAGATAATTTTGTGAACTTTCTTAACTCAAATGATTTGGAACTTTCTTTTACCTTTAACAAGCATAAATCTAAGATAAATCTAAGATATAATTTCTTGATCTTTAAATTTTGGAGGAGAATGGTCTGGTGTTGACAAAGCATTTCCCAATAAAGGTACTTCAGAATAAAGGTCCTATATGTTCCACTATTTTTAACAATTCTTATAATGCAATTATAGGCATTTTGCATAAACAGTGGCCCATTCTCAAGGTGGTTCCATGGTTGAAATTTAGTATGGTTACTTTTAAAAGAAATAAGAACATCAAAAAATGTTGGCCCATTTTAAATATATGTTATCTCACGTTCAGAAACAGACTATAAATACCATGTGGGGAATTTTAGATGTGGGGTTGCTCAGTGTCTCACTTGTAGCTTTTTTCTGTCATGGAGCCTACAGTTTGGATCCACATTTGTGGATGTCATATTTATTATCAGTCAGATGATGAATTGTAATTCCTCATTTTTAGTATACCTCCTCGTCTGTACATGTGGTCTCCACTATGTGGGACAGACTTCGATATCTCTGAAGAATTGATTCAATAAGCACTAGCTCCGCATTTCCAGTTAGTCCATGATAGTGATCCCTCGCATATATTGGTGATGGGGATAGAATTAATCACCAAGATAAGCAATGTAGCTAAGAGGAAAAGAGTTCTTGCAGCAGCAGAAAATAAATGGATATTTAAACTAAATACACTAAACACAATGAAGAGTTAGATCAGGGTCTGTAGTATTAACCTTTTTATTTTGTTTTACTTATATTTTAGCCCAATATGAAACGGGGGTCACCCTAATTTTATTTGGTGTGCGTTTAAGTGTACATTTGATATATAGAAAACAAGAAACAGAGAGCGCTAGTACTGGATAAATGGCTATAACAGCCAAAAGATGTCTAGACAGTATATAAATAAATACCAAATATAAGTAAGCTGCTAAAATAAAAGAAAATCCCAATTTCTAGAAGATATGCATATTTAAAATGTCAGCGCTTAGTAGATAATCCCCCTATTCATAAAGAGGGTCTTAAAATAAGAAACAGTGAAAGAAAAATATGTGTAACACTGTGAACCATATAAAGCTGGGAATAAAAAATGGATAACAAATAAACTGAAAAAAATAAATAAATAAAATAAAAAGAGTATGAACTAAAGTGGAAAAAATCCAACAAATAAAAATCCAGAATCAAAAGTGGAAAGATACCACTGAAAAATCCAAAGTACGGTAAGAAGGGAGATGTAAGTCCTGCACCAAAATCCTAATGTGGAATGGAAAGTAGGGGTCCAGATATACGAAAAAACCTTAGATAAAAGGGAAACAGAAACGGTATATGGTGTAAAACCGTAACACAATTTATTTTAGTATAAAATCCCCCCCTACATAAATACTCTTACACGAGAAAAAGAGATACTCATCATGTATACTGCTTCCCTGCCCAATAGTTCGTTCGAATGAAGCTGTGATTCCTCCAAGAAGACAGGAACTACCCGGTGCACTCGGGAAAAAATGTGTCTTTGATGTTGGTCGGGGAAAACAGCGAACTTGCGGCAAATGCGGCTCAAGTTGGAAGCCGGTGGAGCAGAAAATGCTGCAGATGAAGTCTCAATAGACACCTTATCAACGCGTTTCGCCCCTACTACGGGGGCTTTTTCAAGATAGGTGTCTCATGCCTAGCTTGGCAGTTATATACCTTTGCCGGGCAAAATTTCATTTAAAACTTTAAAGGTGTAGCTACAAGCAAATAAAAACTTTATCAACCAACAAAAACATTTCGTATTCATTAAAAGACTGTAACTTGGATTATATGAATCGCTGAAATGGGAATGCATGTGCATCTAAACCCATAAAATCTGAAGTGTATCATAACAAAATTTGAAAAAAATATAAAAAAATACATACACATATGACTTTTATGTGCCATACTCTCTATGTAACAACATCTTAGTACATTTTTCTATATAGTGGCAACTAATGTATATTTCTTTTTTCTGAAGAGCCACAATTTAGATATAGCGCTCCAATAATACCAACACTATAGAGTGTCCTATCTGACATTGGAACAAATAAAAATATAATACATACATGAAGTAGGAATAAAAATAAAAAAATAAATATAAATGTAAATGTTGATTAGGACCTGAGGGTAAGTACATAGCAAGGACAGTAGCGACAATATCTGTTAGGCCATATTTAGATCTCGACATAAGTAGGGGTATATCTCCTAAACCCTTTAAGGACCAAAATCATAGAAAACATTCTAATAATAATATACAGATTACTATAGTATATTCATTAGTTCCAGCTCTGCATTCAGACCCCAGGGGACAAGGGTCTTCAAATTATAGATCCAGAACATTTCTCGATAAGTTAGTATCCTACTGAGCTCTCCTCCCCTCCATGGCACCTCTAGTTTTTCAATGCCACAATATGATAGGAGTGTGGGATCACGATTGTGATGTGTATTAAAGTGGTTAGAGAGTGTGTGTTTGTCAAACCCTCTTTTTATATTATACACATGTTCCCTGAGCCTAGTTTTTAATGTTCTTTTGGTTTGACCTATATACTGGAGGCCACATGGGCACTCCAACTTATATATGACTTGTTTTGTATTGCACGTGATACAGTTCTTAATCTGGAATATTTGTTTGGTTGTTGAAGACTGAAAGGTAGTACAGTTTTTTCCTATTGTGCTTAATTTGCATATGTGGCAACTGCCACATTTATAGTACCCCTTTTGGCCATTTAAAAAATGGTGGGGTCTAGATGGTTTACTGTAACTGTGAACCAATCTATTTCGTAACGTGGGAGCCCCCCTAAAAATGACTCTAGGTTTCGCTGGTAAAAGCATAGCCAAAGCTGCGTCTTGGCGAAGTAGGTGCCAATGTTTCTGTATGCTGTTTTTGATCTTATACGCCTGGGCACTATAATTAAAGACCAGGGGGCATAGATCTTCTTTGTTCTTGTTTGACTCTGTACTTATTGGTTTCTTATGCAGGATATTTCCACGTTCTATATTTGTCACTTTTTCCAGAGCTGTATCCAGTGTTTTCTCGTCATATCTTTTTTCTATGAACTGATGTTTCACTTTTTGAAGTTGTTGGGTACATACCTCAGGGTCCGAACAATTTTTCTTGACCCTTAAAAATTGTCCAAAAGGGACACCTGAGAGCCAAGTTGGATAATGGCAACTGGACGTTAGAATGTAACTGTTGACGTCTACACTCTTGAAGAAGGTTTTCGACTTGAGGGTACTATGTTGATCCATATATAGGACCAGGTCCAGGAAATCAATGCTGCTGGAACTGTACTTATACGTAAAGGATAAGTTGTATTCGTTCCTGTTGATATATGCCAAAAACTCTAATAGTTCTGTTTCTCCCCCTCTCCAAACGAAAAAACAGTCATCAATGTACCGTCTATAGAAAACCAGGTTCGCCCCCCACTGGTGTCCTTGCCAGATGGACAAGTTTTCCCAGTATGCCATAAAGATGTTCGCATAGCTTGGGGCGAACCTGGTCCCCATAGCGGTACCATTGATCTGCAAATAGATGTCATCACCGTGCCAAAAGAAATTGTTGTTGAGTATAAAATCAATACATTCTATCAAGAATTCTACTTGTTCAACCAACATGGTGGGGTCCTCATATAGAGTTTTTCTCACTGCTTTTAATCCCTGATCGTGTCTGATAACAGTATATAGTGACGTAACGTCGCATGTAACCATTATGTAATTCTGCTCCCATTGCAAGCTTTCAATGTTTGTAAGCAGATCCCCACTATCTTTTAGATATGATTTGGCCTTTTTCACAAAAGGTTGCAATATGACATCTATATACTGGGATAGGTTACATGTTAAGGACCCTATCCCAGAAATAATAGGTCTCCCTGGGGGCTTTTCGAGGCTCTTATGGATTTTTGGTAGTTGGTAAAACACTGGTTTTTTGGGATGAACCACCATAACAAATTCCAGTTCTTTTTTATCCAATATATTCAGATAGCTACCTCTCTCTAATATGCTGAACAGATGTTTTCCCCGACCAACATCAAAGACACATTTTTTCCCGAGTGCACCGGGTAGTTCCTGTCTTCTTGGAGGAATCACAGCTTCATTCGAACGAACTATTGGGCAGGGAAGCAGTATACATGATGAGTATCTCTTTTTCTCGTGTAAGAGTATTTATGTAGGGGGGGATTTTATACTAAAATAAATTGTGTTACGGTTTTACACCATATACCGTTTCTGTTTCCCTTTTATCTAAGGTTTTTTCGTATATCTGGACCCCTACTTTCCATTCCACATTAGGATTTTGGTGCAGGACTTACATCTCCCTTCTTACCGTACTTTGGATTTTTCAGTGGTATCTTTCCACTTTTGATTCTGGATTTTTATTTGTTGGATTTTTTCCACTTTAGTTCATACTCTTTTTATTTTATTTATTTATTTTTTTCAGTTTATTTGTTATCCATTTTTTATTCCCAGCTTTATATGGTTCACAGTGTTACACATATTTTTCTTTCACTGTTTCTTATTTTAAGACCCTCTTTATGAATAGGGGGATTATCTACTAAGCGCTGAAATTTTAAATATGCATACATTTGATATATGCTGCTTTTAGACCACAAAATATTTTTTACCCTGCGCACATATCCTTTTTTTAATGTGTTTGTATTTGTGATCCATGTTTCTTAGATTTTTTAAAATTAATTTGTTGATTTTATTAATTATTGTTCTCTTATAATTTTCTGAGGGATATGGAGTACTATTTTCTAGGTTTGGTTTCTTTTTTTCTTTGCTTGGGAACAAACATTATATGTTACTTATATGTTTTTAATTATATGCGGCTAGATACCAGAAGCCTTGATGAATATTCCATGTCTGGTTTTCTAGCTATTCTCATTAATATCCTCTTTAAGGGTGTATATATATATATATATATATATATATATATATATATATATATATATATATATATATATATATATATATATATATATACTGTGTCTGAAGACCTTAGATCTTAGTCTTGACAAAGTCTCAAAAACAGACGAAACGTTTAGACATGAGGTCCCCATTTTAGAGAAACTTTTGATTTCAGGTACTGTCTCTTTAATTATGCCGAGGGCCATTTTTGAAGTTACCGGCCGTGGCTCCATTATGTTGCTGTAAATCGATGCACAAATTGGTGTGCTCCCTCAGCCCGTCTCTGCATTAGCAGCGTAGGGCTGATTTGATCCACAAGCTTCTTTTAGCATAGAAGGTAGTAGCATCCTCCCTGGTAGTCCAGCACTGAGAGATGTGGGTTGAGATCTCTGTTCACTTGATCTTTCTGGACCACTCTGTTTTGCAGGATTTGAGGTCCTATCATCCAGCACTCATCCAGAGTCATGTGCCCCCCACAATATATTCTGTGAGTAAGATGTGCTATTCCACAGACAATTTTGTTGATAGCATTCATATATGTTTTTATTGTCCCTGCTGTATATCATTTAGTAGATCTTCCCTTCTCAGCATTGATTGATGTTCTTCATAAGTCTATGTTATAGTTTATAATGGGTGTATTGGTATGGGACCGATACATTGTTATTTTTCTTCTGGGATTTGCTATTTTATGATGGTATAGTAATGCTTGCATGACTGAGATATTTTCTTTTTAGCATTATTTGAGACTTTACTTTCATTTTTATTGTTCTTGCTTACATTGTTTATATAATAAAATGTTTAAATATATATTTTGGAGCGCTCACACACTTTAGTATGTTTCTCTTGTTCTATCTTGAGTCGCTCAATTTTGTTGTGACACTGCCCTTCCTTATTGTTTTGACACATAATTTATTAACAACTTGTTTTAGTTTTTTTAGGGCAAAGAAGTGGACAACTCTGTAACGGCCGAGCATTTCACCTGTTCTCAACCTGATCTTGTATGCATTTCACTTGCTGAAGACAAAACCTAAGACAGAAAGACCCACGGACAAACAACAACTGAAGACGTCTGCAGTAATAGCCTGGCAAAGTATCAAAAAGGAGGAAACCAAGCATTTAGTAATGTCCAAGTGTTCCAGACTTCAAGTAGTCATTGCCTGTAGAGTATTAAAATATAACATTTTATTTATGAATGTGTTCATTTGTCCAATTGCATTTAAGCCCCTGAAAAAAGGGGGACTGTGTGTGAAAATGGTTTCATTCCTAAACCTTTCATATGGTATTTTTTGTTCAACTGCTTGATTTAAAATGGAAAGTCTGCACTTCAATTGGTTCTCTCAGTTATCTTATTTCAGATCCATTGTAGTGGTGTATAGAGCCAAAATTATGAAAATTGGGTCAGTGTCTAAATATTTCCAGATCTAAGTGTAACTCTATATTTTACATGTTCTAATTCAATGTGCGTTCTTTAACAGGATGGAGCTGTTTCTATATTTCATCTTAGCTTTTAACCTGCATGCCTTCCTTCTATCTGTCCGGAGTTGTGATGGAGTCCATGGGTTAGCACTTGAAGGTTATGAACTGGCCAATGAAGAGAGTGTTGGCTATAC
The DNA here is from genome assembly GCF_036172605.1 of Pelobates fuscus. Classification (NCBI taxonomy): domain Eukaryota; kingdom Metazoa; phylum Chordata; class Amphibia; order Anura; family Pelobatidae; genus Pelobates; species Pelobates fuscus. Next base: position 111,753,092 of record NC_086329.1, on the reverse strand, counting down.
TTTGCCAGGAGACATCACTCTGGGTGGACTCTTTACTCTCCACTTGGATGTGGAATATCCAGAACTATCTTTCAGGAGAAAACCAGAGCCATTAAGATGTAGCCTGTAAGTCTGCCTTACTGACTGAATTTCACTTTTTAAATCCTTTCTAAAGGAAAAAATGCTCTTTTAATTTAATTTTAATATATATATATATATATATATATATATATATATATATTATAGCAGAGCTTGGAATTGTGGGAGGGGTGATATATATGGCTTATAAACCTCCAACCTCCTCCCCTTACTTGCAGCCCTATTCCCGAAGTGGTGATCCACTTCCGGTTCAAAGCTGTAAGGACTGACCTCTGGAGAAATTCCCGTGTTTTTACATTAACAGTTTAGTTCTAACGTACAATTGAATTAAACACACTGTAAGTATTGGTGTTTGTTCCGAGAACAGACTCCCAAAGCCCTCCAGTGGGAGACTTATAATCATAAGTAACCTAGCGTTTCGGGCCTTCGTCCTTCTCATTTCAGACATAGACAACCCATCGACCCAACTCATATAGCTATAGCCTCACATGGTATTAGTCGGGGCTTCATCTGTCACTCCCATTTGGGTAATTGTCACCGGGAGGCCAACACCCAGCCACTTATGTCAGTGGCTCCAGTACCGATTTCACTTGGCATTAACTTAGCCACAGGTTATGGAAAAACAGTCATTTTTTTCTAATCAACCAGCAGGTACAGAAGAACTAAGTCTATATATGAACAATTTAGTGGACCTTGGGAATAAGTATAGAGTATATTTCTTCTATGACTTCCATAAATACATTTCTGCAAAATCAGCTGCTATGCTGGCACAGTTCAGTGTAACTACGTATTGGGGCCAGATAGACACTGAACTGCTCTGTAGGCATTTTGCAGGACTCAAGGTTCTTAGTTGTGCTATATGTCCACCACTCATTCAGCAAACCCGACAGAAGTTAACCTCCCTTCCACCAGCCAGACTCACACTGAACTACCAAACAGACCTATGCAGAGAGATTTAAAAGATAAGTTGGGAAGACCCATTATCTTTCTAGGGAAGGCCCAGGTATGCAACCATTTTAACGCATGGTGTTGTGGTTTTAGCGCCTGCAGGTTACTCCACGTTTGATTCCTGTGTTTCAGGGCCCATGATAAAACCATCTGTCCCAATAAGTTGTAACATAAACAATGACAATCAATAATAAATGTTGACATTCTGCATTATTATTTGGCTGATCACCCCTCTTGCCATCTCACTAGATTTCTATGTGAAGATTTTATTTCCGGGTTTCATACATGTAGAGTGTCCCTTCCAACTGGCACAGCAGTATGTCCTAACCTACAGTCTGATTTTAATGATCCCACTGCTGTACAACTATTGTTGGATAAAGTGTAGCGGGCCTTGGGTAACCCGGTTGGTTATCCCCAGCTATTAGAGAAATGAGGGACCCATTCTGAGGGACCCATTAACTGGATGACACACAGTTCCAGGGGTACAACAATATTTTATTGGGCCACACTCAGCTTTATACTTTCCCCATGCAAGGGGTGGCACACATATAATAACAATGTCCCCTCCCAGGGTCCTCCCCCTCCCGAGTGTCACATAACAGAACCAGAACCTCAGTCCCTTTGTCCTCTGTTCCCACCAATTAGTGTCCCCTCCCAGGGGCCTGTACAGGGGAAAGGAACTCTAGGTCCTTTGTCCCCAGTTCCCAACACCAGGGGTACAGGAAACAGAGGTTCGCATTCCGCGTTGCCCGGCCACGCTACATTGAGAAACCGGCAGGAGGGAGCGCTCTGCGCTACCCTCCTGCTGGTCACTCAAATCAGGCCGCCCTCCATACAGTAGTGCTGATCCGGCGCCCCCTGCTAAGGTGCGCCCTAGGCAGCTGCCTTACAGGTAGCGCCGGCGCCAGGTAGCGCCGGCCCTGGTCCCATATGTGTTTGATAACATGCAGCTCTCATTCTACACAGATTTATCAGGCCCAACTCTGGCCTGGCGCCACACAATTAAACCCCTCACAGCTCTCCTACATTTGCAGAACATTACCTACCAACGGAGGCGTCCTCAAGCATTTTTAATCCACCAAGGTAATACATCATTCAAGATCCAAGACATGCAAGGTCCCACGGACCTCCTGCCAACCCTAGGACTCCAACGGGAAGCCATAACCCCTGCGGTACCAAGCAAGCCAGTGGCAATGCCTACGGCCCGGGAACCCCTGTTCATCCCCTGAAGGGCTAGAGAAGAGGCCCCTATATCGGTCACTACCTGATGGAGACCAAGGACCAGAACTCATCTCATACCAGCCCTCTAGCTGCATGGGCTAGCCAAATGCCCCTTCCCAGAGACACTATTGCAGATATATAACCCACCAAATATTAGCCCAAGCGAGCCACTAACTATCTATATTCACATACATGTAGACCCCCTCCCTCCTTCTCTCCCCCATCCAGGGGTTAAGCCTTCAAGACAAGCTGACTAAAGACATGGATTACTGGAATCATGTTCTGTGGTCCGATGAGACCAAGATAAACATATTGGTTCAGATGGTGTCAAGTGTGTGTGGCGGCAACCAGGTGTGAAGTACAAAGACAAGTAAATAAATAAATAATAATAATAATAATAATAATAATAATACAACAATCTAGCTCTAAAATAGGCCCTACACGTTTCGTAATGATTTCTTCAGGGTATCCAAATACATGTAGCATACAATAAACAATACAACCTTTCCCTTATAAGACCCACAGAGTCCATCATGTGATTGCTTTCCTCAAATTATGAATCCGGGTGCCCATCTGATGAAAATCAATTTTCCAGCCGTCTTTCTGTTCTAATAGATGTTTTCGGCTTCATTTCCGGGTTCCGCGTCGTGGAACGCACATGGGTTCCGCTCCGTGGAACGCATTTGGGTTCCGCGCCGTGGAACGCACATGCATTCCACCAACTTTATTTTCTGCACACGATTTCAGCTATGTTGAACACTCCTGCATTCCATCAATGGTTCCCACTTCACTTCCTGGTTCTCATCGTACCATAGAATGCACACGCGTTCCACCGATGTCACCCATTGATCGGAGGAGAGTATTTGTGTCTCGAACAATGGAATAATTTAGAAAATCCTTAAGTGCAGGATAGAATGCACTTTCTAAATGATTCTATCATTCGAGACACAAAAACTCTCCTCCGATTGATGGGTGACATAGGTGGAATGCGCGTGCGTTCCACGGTACGACGCAAACCAGGAAGTGAAGTGGGAACCATTGATGGAATGCAGGAGCATTCCATATAGCAGAAATAATATCAGGAAGTATTACTTTACTGAGAGGGTAGTGGATGCATGGAATAGCCTTCCAGCTGAAGTGGTAGAGGTTAACACAGTGAGGTAGTTTAAGCATGCGTGGGATAGGCATAAGGCTATCCTAACTATAAGATAAGGCCAGGGACTAATGAAAGTATTTAGAAAACTGGGCAGACTAGATGGGCCCAATGGTTCTTATCTGACGTCACATTCTATGCTCATTGAATAATTATGCAATGAAATTGGTATATTACTAAAGAACTAAAAGTAGATGAGTTGCCACAAACACTACCCTTGCAGTCTAAAGCTAGAAATAAAAAAATAACACAAATTAAAAAATAATGACAAATGATGGCAAAACCATCTATCTAAAGTCTATAAAAAGAAAAAAATATGCATTAAAACCCTTGATATAACGTTTGTATGTCTTGCATATACCAAAAAAGAGATCTAAAGTCACTGAACACAGTAAAGTCTCTTAAGTCCAATAGCAGACAAAGTAATCATATTTGCATAGTGTACTGTGTCGATCATCACTTTATTAGGACACAGTACTTGTTTAATTGCAAATTGACTGGAAATGTGGTAATTTTTTCTTGAGTGGAAAGGGTGGGTGGGTTCATTGAACACTACACCTATTGACTTTTTTCTTTTATTTTGTATTCCTTTTTATTTTTTGAAAACATTATTTTTCTGCTTTGCTTTTTGCACAATGCCTTTTATTGTTTCTCCTGGATTGGCTAAATCTTGCAGTGGCTACGCCTGCTACCTCTGCAGGCTCAGCTTGGAGAAGCTGGTAGGGCACTCTTTTTTCCACACTGAAGGAAGGTCAGTTCTTTTTCTCAGTGAGTGGACATGGGCAATGGACCACCCATTTAGCCCTTTCACCGTGAGAAGAACACAGCTTTCCCACACATCTAATCTTCGGTGTCAGTGAACATCCTTCAGTGTGCCCTCCTCGGCTTCTCATACTGCCTCTCACAGGTAGCAGTCACTACATGTATGTGTACAGTCATAGATTTATTTGACCCCTGCTCATTATTATTGGTGTGGTGTTAGGCAGGAATATTTTTATTGAGAGGGTGGCCTGGGGCTCCAGTACCTCTATCCACCATGGAGGGAGTGGAAAATGGTGTTTCACACTTTCTATTTTTATTATTACTTCCCACCTGTCATTCATGGGTGGAGGTTAGGGATATTACACCCTGTTTGTTAATAAATCATTAGCCCTCCTGCTCTCTGGTATTGCTCTCTGGTATTTTTAATACATTCCTAGAATTATATTTTTTGTTGTAAATGTCCCTAAGAAAATGTGTTTGAAATATGTGGTTTTAGGAGTTTTATAAAATCTTAATTTCATATCAGAGAAAGTCACAAAATGTTGTCTGTTTTAGTTATTCACTGATTTGTTTATTCAGAATATTTTAAGATATTTCCCTCGGACAAATTTGAAGTAAAACAAAAAAGTTAAAATTCAATTTTTAAGGATATATCTTTTTTGTTCTTTCTGTTTAAGATTTCATATTAGGTATTATCGTCATCTCCTATCTATGGTTTATTCCATTATACAAATTAACATTTTACCCAGCCTCCTGCCAAATGTCACTCTGGGCTTCGAACTGTTTGATTCGTGTTACAATAATGTAGGGTCATTAATAGGAACAACATGGATTTTATCAGGAAAACAGAAAATTGTGCCAAATTTTAATTGTCACAAGGGAACCATGCCATTGGCTATCGTAGGAGACATGGCTTCCAAGACCACAATCCCAATGGCTCGGATACTCGGACTGTACAGATATCCTCAGGTAAGGAACTCTAGAAACCAGAGAGAGCACATGCATATACAGATACTTGTGATACATTATAATTGCATTAAAACTTTGCAAAATAGTGAAAATAGACCCCGATATCATGGAGACGTCTAACGTATAAATAAACGGAAGAAAAATAAGGGTTATGTAGCACCAAATATGCCCTTGAAAATATGTGGAATAATAAAAAGAGGAACTAGTAGTGTTGTATGTAAAATAAAGACAATAAAAATAATTCACTCACACTTTATTTGGAGCTCCAACTTTCGCGCTTTGGCAGAATGATCCCCACCTCAGGATATAATGTTGTTGACAGGTCTGTGAGCTGTCATCCTCTAAATCAATTTCCTTATAAACATGTAGGGGAAGAATTAAAATAATATGATGTAGTATGTCAGAGCAGAGAAATAAAAGTAAAGTAGGGTAAAAAAATGTCCACTCACATATTTTGGAGCCAAAATTATGGCTCCACAAATAGAGTGTGGAGTGGTATGATTCCCACTCTAGAATATAAGTGGTGATTGTGTCTCTCCATATGCAGATATAGAAGAGAAGAAAACCACAATAGTGTGTAACTGTAAAACTTACTCCCATGTTTTGGAGCAAAATAAGGTTTTGTAGTGCCACCTGGTAACCCGACCGGTTACCTCCGCTAATTCACTTCTTTCAGCCGATCAGGAACCATCTAAAATACAAAGAGACTAATTTCCCCCACAGTAACTATACGACACACAGTTCTGGAGGTACAGCAACACTTTATTTGCCACACTTGGCTTTTAGGCAAATCCCCAATGCAAGGGGTGTACACCACACAACACAGTGCCCCCTCCCAGGCTCCTCCCCCTCTCAGGGGTCCTATCATGACACAGGAACTCCAGTTTCTTTGTCCCTGACCCAAATACAGGGCCCTGACTTCTGGGATGTCTGGGGAAGTGCTCACGGATCACTTTTCTAGGGCAGTTTGTCTAGACAACCCATTGCATTTGCATTTTGCTTACTGGGTCTGTAATGGATAGTAAAGTCATAGGGCTGCAGGGCCAGGCTCCAGCACAGCAGCAGGGCATTGTCCCCTGAGATATTGATAAGCCACAACAACGAGTTGTGAGCCATGAGCAGGGTGAATTGCTGTCCATAGAGGTAGGTCTGTGTAACGGAGCTTCCTGTACCCCGGTTGGGTACCTCCGCCGACAGATGCTCCTAATGCTCACTGTAGACTCCAAACACTCCACCAGTCACCATCAACGCTGCAGTCCTCAAGTCCAGTGTTACAGCTTGGCTGGGAACTCGCCATCCTGGACCCAAGACCAGGATCCAGCTTCCAGTGGGTGAATCTCACCTACTCCAGAAAATGTAGCAGGAACAACTTGTAAAAGTGATTATAATCCCAGGGGAGTATAGTGATATAGTAATCTCCAGGGTAGATACAGCCTTGTTGAGGGTAAAACAGGAACTCAATTTTAACTTTTATGCAAGTTTCCCAACAAGGGTGACACACTCTGGGGTCCAGGCTACCTGTCGGGGCAAGTTCTTTCGGGTAAAGTCTGTGAGGGACTTGGCTAGTGCACTGTAGTTGGGGACACACTTTCTATAATAGTCAGAGTTCCCTAGGAAGGCAATCACCTGGGTCTTAGTGTGGGGACGGGGCCAACTAGCTACTGCCTCAACCTTGGCTTTTGCTTCCCAAACCCCACCCGGTATCCCAGGTAATGCACATCTGCCATCCCTAGGTGGAACTTGCTAGGTTTTAGGGTTAACTCTGCCTCCTGAATTCTGTCTAGTTGTTATGCTTCAAAAGGAAAATAAGCAATTACGGGAACACAACTGCCGAAATATTTTTTGTGACTCTACCTTTAAGAAACCTTGAGGAATTTGTCTTAAGTCCCTGAGTAATTTATTTTGTATTTTCTATATCTTCAATAATGAAATAAATTAAAAGGGAACTGCTATTAGCCAGAAAAATAGCATGAAGCATCAAACGGAAGGAAATGTCTTCTTTGATGGTTTGCAACAATTATAGCACCAAGTTGAAACAAAGTATCTCCATAGAAATTTAGTAGCAGATTTTTTAATAACGATGTAGAAGAGTCATGAAAGTTTGTACTTAAGGTTTTGAAGATACTCAGTGTCTGTAGGAGAGGTCCTTGGATTGCTCAGATTAATAGGATGGGTACTTCGTAGTAGGAATGAAGTGCCTGGTTTGCCTGGAAGTTAGAGCGGTAATCCATTTTGACAGTCTGAGTCTTGGGAAGGAGATAACAGCTAGGTTTAATTCCGAGCAGGTAGTCAAGGAGAGGAGAAGGTTGTGAATTTGTTTTAACAGGTCTGGGTCGGTACACAAAAGGATAATTCAGAAGGCTAAGATCAGCGTTCTCATGGTGAGTCACTCAGCAATTTGAGATTGTCACGGCTCCCCTATAAGGCAGGTGAGTCATGTCATTCAAGTGGGAGGAGTTTAATTCCCAACGCGGAATTAACCCTGAGGGAGAAGGAGTTTTGGTAAGGTCTGACAGAACCCCCTCCCCAAGGAACACACTCAGGGTGCTATTTACGAGGTTTGTGGGGATAATGTCTATGAAACGCAGAGACCACCTGGGAGCATGAACATCAGAAGATCTTTCCAAAGTGTCCTATTCTGAACCATATCCTTTCCATCTAATCAGATATTGTAATGATCCATGATGCAGACGTGAATCATGTGTATTTTGATCTTTGTATTCTTCCCCACCATTATTGATAATAGGATCAGGATTGTCTTGGATATTCCTAATTAAGGGTGTAGTTTGTGAGGTTTTAGTAGGGATACATGGAACACTGGATGTAACTTGACTAAAGGTGGAAGAGTAAGTTTGACTATTGATTAATTTATGATTTGTTCAATAGGAAAAGGACCAAGGTAGAGAGAGCTTAATTTTGTTAGAAAGTTAGTCTTGATGTTTTTCGAAGAAAGCCACACCAGATCAGTGACTTTGTAAGGAGGAGAACATCTCCTTTTAGTGTTGGAGATTTTTTTGTGACTCATTAAAGACTTTTTAAGGTCACTTCTTAATTTAGCGAAAAACATATGGATTTTGGAAAGCTGAATAGTAACAGCAGGATTATGGTTTTGAACAAGATCTATGAGGAATATTATTGGATGTAATCCATAGTTTGCAAAGAAAGAACACATCTTTGTACTTGAATGAATGGAATTATTGAAATAAAATTCTGCAAGGGGTAGCAAACTGGACCAGTCATCTTGTAGATATGTACAATAACATCTTAAGTACTGTTTGAGGCACTGATAAACTCTTTCTGTTTGTCCATTGGTTTGATGATGATATGAGGAGGATCATTTTTGTTTTGTTTGAAGGGAAGAACACAGCTCCTTCCAGAAACGGGAGGTAAATTGGGTTACCCTATCTGAAATAACCTCCTCTGGTAATCCATGTAATTTAACTATATTGGAAATGAAACAATTGCATAATTCAGAAGAGTTGGGTATTTTGCCTAATGGTAGGAAATGAGCCATCTTGGTGAATCAATCCACAATGACGAGGATGGTAGCTAGCTTTTGAGAAGGAGGTAAGTCGAATATGAAGTCCACGGAAACTGATTTCCATGGTCTATCTGGGATTAGTAAATTCATTAAAAGGTCGTAAGGATGATGTTGGTTGGGTTTGGCTCTGACAAATGGAGCATGATGAAACATACGATGAAACACTTTTATTGTGCTGGTGCCACCAATATAATCTGTTTAATAATTCAGAGGTTTTCTTTATACCGGGATGTAATGCCAGCGGTGAATCATGAATCATTCATAGAACTTCTTTCCTTAAAGTTGGGGGAATATATATTTTATCATGCATTTTCAGTTGGTAAGTTCAACTCGGTAGAAGGTTTGTTTTTATTTTATCTATTAAGGTAGATGATAATCCAATGAAAGTACCTGGCCTTCAAATAGTCATTGGATTTTCTTTATGAGAAATGGGATGTGGAATTCTTGACAGGGAATCAGCTTTCTTATTCCTGGACCCTGGTCTATAAATTATATGAAAATTAAAACGGTGAAAAAAAACACTCTGTCTTTGTCTGGTGGACAATGTTTGGTTTAAGTCTTCAAGATTCTTGTAATCCTTGTAGACTATTATAGGGGTTTCTTGTCCCTCCAGTAGGTGATGCCAATTTCCGAAGGTGGCCTTGATTCCCAATAATTATTTCTCCCCTATGGGATAATTTTGTTCAGGAGAAGTCAGGATCCGGGAAAAAAAGGCAAAGGAATGGAGGGGATGTTTCTTGAGATAATACGGATCCCATTGTTTCATCCGTGGCATCCACCTTCAGAACATAAGTTAACAATGGGTTTAGCAACTTTAAGATGGGAGCTGTAATGAATCTTTGTTTTAGGTGATCAAAAGCTGCTTGGGTTTCGTCATTTCATTTGAAAGAAGTGTTGTTACTATTAAGATGGTTTAAAGGGCGTACTATCACAGATACATTTTTATGAACTTCCTGTAGAAGTTAGGGAAGCCTAAAAAGCTTTGTAATTCTTTAAGGCTTTTAGGAGTGGGCAAGTCCAGTATGCATTTAATTTTGGAATCATCCATTTGTATTTGTTGGGAAGAAATAACATAAGCAAGAAAAGTAAGTTGGGAGACCTCAAATAAATATTTTCTAGTTTAGCATATAGGTTATGTTTTCTGAGTCGGGATAAAACCCACCTTAAATGTTTTCTATGACCTTGGATGTTGTTTGAGTAAATTAGGATATCATGCAAATAAATGATTACACCATAAATCTCTAAAAATATTGTTGATAAAATGTTGGAATGTAGCAGGGGCGTTGCAGAGCCCAAAAGGCATGACAAGGTACAAGAATAAGCTGTGTCTGGTACGGAAGACTGTTTTCCACTCGTGCCCTTCTTTTATCCAGATTAAAATTGCATGCACCTCGTAAGCCCAATCTCTCAATGAGATCTGGAATCAAAGGTAGGGGATACAAGTTTTTAATGGTTCTTTTGTTTGATTCTCTGTAGTCAATAATAGGCCTTATTGTTTTATCCTTATTCCTCACGAAGAATATCTCTGAAGCAGCAGGAGACATGGATGGTCTTATGAACCCCTTACGTAGGTTCTCATCCTGCTATTCTTTTAAAAAAAATGTAGTTCCGCTTCATATGGAGGGTAAATACGACCAAAAGGTATAGATGAACCAGGAATGCATGCACTCATTGGGGGTGACCTCTTGCAGGAGGCACTGTCACTAGAAGTCCTGCAAGAAGTTATGTATACCCTCTTCCACCTCTTTAAACTCCTTGATGGCATTGAAGGGTAGCTTGCATTTTTGGTTAGGGGTTGATTGAATCTCGGGGTACCTTTCTCCTACCTGTCGTTCCTCTGGTTGTGAAGGGTTTGCTCCATTATTTTGAGCCAGGACAAGGCTTGCGCCTCAGAGAAAATCTTTGTCATGTTTTCCTCCAAGGGAGTTTCTTTGTAGAACTCCAGGCACCAAGCCACTTCTTTGTACAGAGCCTTCCTTTCACTCTCCAGATGTGGCACAGCTGTCTCAATGCTTCTGCAATCATCCACCATGAGCTTAGCCTTAGTGTGATTACCAGCTGGTTGCCCCTGGCTACTACCAGCTCCTGTAGTGCTAGTCTCTTTAGGGTTGTGTAGTCCATAATTCGATGTGGTTCATGAACGCTGGCTCCATTTGGCTGGGAAGTGCAATCCCGACCATTGACTGCATTTGTAGCGGACCACCTGGTAACCCAACCGGTTACCTCCCCTAATTCCCTTCCTTCAGCCGATCAGGAATCATGTAAAATGCAAAGAGACTCATTTCCCACTAGTAACACACAGTTCCTGAGGTACAGCAACAATTTATTTGCCACACTCAGATTTTAGGCAAAACACCAAATGCAAGGGGTGTACACCACACAACACAGTGTCCCATCACAGGGGTCCTAGCGTGAAACAGGAACTCCAGTTCCTTTGTCCCCTGTTCCCGCCACCCATCTTTTCTCAAGATTCTTTGTGCCTGGTAGCCAAAGCGCGGGAGAGGGAGTGGGGGTTGTAGTCTCTTTGTCTCCCAGGCACTGAAAGCCTGCCGAACCAGCCATTGACCCCAACAGATGCCCACACGGACAATCGGAAACCCCCACAATGGTATCTGTCGCGAACAGCCTCTGTTTGCGGGGTCCCTGTGTGAAACCAGGTAAAGGAAGGATACGAATGCTCCCCCTGGTTGACGTTCATCTATATGAACGGCGGCCACCCTGGGGAAGCACTCATTAATTACTTCCCATGCAGTTTCACATTATGTTGCGAGTAGATAACGAACCGAATGGGGGGAAGCAACAAGTAACGACTGCCAGGGGAGAGCACGCATCAAGGCTTCCCTTGCGGTTTTGGCATAAGATCGAGGTGAGAACTTTCTAATGAGCCTTCTAAATAGGTTACTGTGGTGGTCCACGTTCAGGAGGCGAATGGAGTCCCTTCGTGGAGGCACTCCCGACAAGGGAGCAGGCATTGCACACAAAAGGAAGGGGAAAATACACAGAAGAGGTAAAAGCAATTCATGGACCTCCAGTGGTCCCGCCACAGGTTTGCTCAATTTAAAGGGCATGCGGTGATTTTGTGTTCCCACCAAGGATCTAGGCATTTATAAATCCTGCAGCAATCAGTAAGGTCCAATAAAAAAGTACTTTTATTTATAAAAAAACAAAAGATATAACAATAAAAAGTGAAATAGACTAGCATAAAATACACTTACGCGTTTCACCAACAATTTTATAAAAAAAAGCTGCTTAAATAGGGGAATAACATTTTAATCAAACGGTCACATGACATCATAGGTCACGTGACCAGAACAATTAAACTGGTATGTGTAATGAGTTTTTATTTTTATAGATTCATTAGTATATGATCAGAATTTGTTTTAACCCCTTCAGGACCGGCCTGTTTTTGCGATGTTGTGCGTTAAGGACCAGAGCTGTTTTAACACTTTTGTGGTGTTTATGTTTAGCTGTAATTTTCCGCTCTCTCATTTACTGTTCCCATACAAGTTATATATTGTTTTTTTTCAGGACAAAAAGGGCTTTCTTTACATACCATTATTTGTATCATGTCATATAATTTAATTGAAAAAAATAATAAAATATGGTAAAAAAAATTGAAAAAAATACCAGTTTTTTACTTTTACTTGAAAAATATTTTACTCACCTACAAAAGCTAATGAAAAAACTACTAAATAGATTCAAAATTTAGTCCTGAGTTTAAAAACACCCAGTGTTTACATGCTTTTTTTTTTGCAAGTTATAGAGTTATAAGTACAAGTAGAATATTGCTGTTTCAAAACATACATTTTTTTTTTTGATTCTTTATTTATAGCGTGCAAAGAAATAACATAGTGTTCAGTAAGCCACAACAGCCTCTGCACACAGATTGACAACAAGACATATAAAACCGAGTTATGGCAATTGTATATATCGCACATTTTTAAAGTTTTTATGGTATGCTTAGATTGCAGGCTGACTAGTAGATGGAGCTATTGTTACAGGAGAGTGGCTGACCTTTGCATAAACTTGGGCATGTAACTAAACATTGTATAGTAGTATGGTAAGTATAGTTGAGGAGATGCGTAGAGCTGTTAGCTAATATAGACATGCTGAGTTGTTATGCTGAACAATACTGTAATGGTGCCACTGGGTACCGGTAGTAATTTTCTTAGGTGGAGATAGCTCCGTTTTGCCTAAAGGGCATAATAAACAAACAAAAAGAAAGAAAAAAAAACACAAAGCAAAATAAAGACAACATAAGCAAAAACAGGTACTGCGTCACGACAGCCCTCGTCTGCCACATTTTAGTAGCCTTAGCACAGTAGAGAGCAGTAATGTGATTTTGAATTAAGGTAGTAAACACTTTGCTAGTTGACATAATACAACACTTAGCGTCTGTGTCAGGTAGGAGTGTACTGATAAAGTGGTACAGTGCTCAAGCAGTATATAAATGATGTATGTCTCATATTTACACGTTGTGTTACGTAATGTAGGGCGTGATAATGGTGCCGAGACCGTGGGCCTAGGAGTGTGACCCAGCCCTTTGGGTCTTATATATGGAAGCAGTGGTCCTGTCTTATACTTAGGCGATGTTGTGGTCTATCGGGTGTGTTGATTAGCTATTTACACTCAGTTACCCCAGAGTGTTGGGGGAGGGGGGGGGGTGAAGAGCGGAGGGGAATCTCCGGTGACTGTGTCCTCTTAGCGGGACATGTCGTAAGGAGTGTGCGGTCGCTTAGGGTCACCTGTGTTAACTATGACCCGGAAACTCTAACAGTGCTGCATACTAATGAAACATTAAAACTATAACATATAAACATCAGAGGTTGACCGGTATCTGGTACTGGTGTGGGGATCAGTCCAGTTCCTTGTGACTGCTGGTGCTTTATCAGTCAGCCTGTGTCCTCTGCAGAGCGTGGGGTAAAAGGGACAATCCTGCGTATGTCCCATCTGTGACTTGGACGTGCCGTATTGTCAGAAGACATGGTAAGGCCCAGTCCTTGAAGGAATGTCGCTGAGTCCTCTGCGGTGGAAAGCTGATGTATGTTCCCATCTTTATGGACTATTAGTGCTCGAGAAGGTCCCCATTTGTAGCCGATGTCTGCAGAGCGTAGGATCTTTGTCTCCATTCTCCGTCTCCATTCCAGAGTAGAGCGGCATAAGTCCTGTAAGAACTGGAGTTGCATTTCTTCGAACTTAAGAGGAGTTCTGGATTTTGCAGCGTCCTGCAGGGCCAGCTTGTCACGGAGTAGCGGGAAACGTATCAGGACGTCTCGGGGAACCCCCTCCGGGGCCCTATTTGACTTGGCTAGTCTGTAGCAGCCGTCTACCTGAATGCCCTTCGTAGAGCGCTGTGGCAGTAGGGTAGTCCATAGCCGGCGTAAGAAATGGGGCAGTTCCTGTTCGGTAACTGATTCGGCTATGCCCCTGATTTTAAGATTATTACGTCTCCTTGCGTCGTCCTGGGTATCCAGTCTGACCTGCATACTTTTGTGTGATGCTTGGAGCTGTAGCAAGTGCTCGGTGGTGCTTACTTGCTTTTGGGTTAGGGAGGTGATGGCATCCTCGTTAGCCTGCAGTCTTGCTGTCACTACTGTGATGTCCTCACGTATAATATTCAAGTCTGCATTGAAGAAGGCTCTTATATTTGTTAATAGGGCTTTGATATCCCCTTTTGTGGCTGGGGCTGTCAGGTCTTCCTCTCTTTGAGGGTTGTTCACGCTCCTTGAACAAGGTATTTCATCAGGTGCGTCTAGGAGTTCTTCCTCAGAGGATGAATAGAATACGTCTAGTTGCGGCGCCATTTTGGGCCTAGGCCGCGGCTGTAGGAGGTCGGCGATATCGCGGGAGCCGCTCCCGGTAAGGGTTTTTAGCTTTTTCGCCTTCTTCCCCATTGTGACCTGTATGGTTGGACCCGGTTCCGTGCTGGTTTAGGGTAGGTAGGTGCCCCAGTACTTGCCGTTAGTTATGCGCGCCGCGGGAGCTTAGCCGACATGCGTCCACTCTCCTCAGCGTTGAAGCCACGCCCCCCCTCAAAACATACATTTTTAAAATGTATCAATAGTGACATCGTAACACTGTTATCTGTCATAAATCTCTGAAAAACACCCCACATGTACATTTTTTTTTTAAAGTAGACAACCCAGGGTATTCAATATGGGGTATGTCTAGTCTTTTTTAGTAGCCACTTAGTCACAAACACTGACCAAAGTTAGAATTTATATTTGTTTGTGTGTTAAAAATGCAAAAAACTATTATGAACGCTAACTTTGGCCAGTGTTTGTGACTAAGTGGCTACTAAAAAAGACTGAACATACCCGATTTGCAATACCTTTGATTGTCTTCTTTTGCAAATGGTATGCCATCATGGGGGTAATTCTCATTCCTGGGCTACCATAGGCTCTCAAAGGCAACATAACCAACCTGGCAATTTTCAATGTAAATATATTTAACCCTTATATTTGACCCTGTAATTTTCAAAAACACTTTAAAACCTGTACAAGGGGGGTACTATCATACTCAGGAGACGTTGCTGAACACACATATTAGTGTTTCAAAACAGTAAAACATATCACAACAATTTTATTATCAGTGAAAGTGCCGTTTGTGTGTGAAAAATGCAAAAAAAGTCACTGACAATATCACCGCTGTGATGTTTTACTGTTGAAACACTAATATTTGTGTTCAGCAAAGCCTCCTCCAAAGTAAAACAGTACCCCCATGTACAGATTTTAGGGTGTAATAGAAAGTTAAATACAGTGCTAGCAAATTAAATTATCTGGACTTTCGGCCTGGGTTGTCAGGCAGGTCCCTCAAATTGCAATCAATCAAATGACTTGATTATGTAAAAATATTACATAAATACGCATGTAGAATTTAAATATATATGCATATTTATATATTTGAAGTCTACGTGTATATTTATGAAATTATTTATGTATACCTGATCCTGAGGAAAGTCCCATTTAGAGGACTGAAACATTGATCGCAATTTTTAAATGACCAAATAAAGAATAGAATTTTTAAAAACTCTGTGAGTGCTGCTACCTCTTTGGATAATTGTACAATCAAGCCCTGGCTCTAGCACCCGGTATACAAGGGATATCTTTCAGCGTGAGTGCAAGGATTTTTTTCTTTATATATATGTATATATGAAAATTGAAAATTCCAGCACTCCAAATATATATGTAAATATTGCCTGGTTCACCGTCAAAATGCTATAAACAAAAATGAAAAATAATACCGGCACTCTAGGTCTTCCAAAGATCATTGGTTTATTGTAAATCAATCCAGAGGGTAGATTTATAATAAACCAACGATCTTTGGAAGATCTAGAGTGCCGGTATTATTTTTCATTTTTGTATATATATATATATATATATATATATATATATATATATATATATATATATACAGGGCTCGAGTCCTGCAGGAACGCGTGGGAACGGCGTTCCTGCACTTTTTCCACAGCAGGAACGCCGTTCCCATTACTAATCCTGCAGGACCCAGGGCTGGCACAAGCGGCTGCCAGAGCAGGGGGAGCACAAATCCGAATCCCCTGCCTCTGACTGGGGACTCGGATTTTTAAACTCACCTCTCCCCCTGCAGTCAGTGGAGTCGTCCGGCCTCTCCTAATGATGTCAGTAGGAGGGGGCGTGACTTTCTCTGCTCTTCTCACAGGACCGCTGGGGAGCAGAGGAAGTCACGCCCCCTCCTCCTGACATCATCAGGAGAGGCCGGCTTACTCTCTAGGCTGCAGGCTCCACATCCTGTCCCAGCCCTCCTGGCCCAAGGTAAGCCTCAGGGAGGGGGGAAGGCACTTAAGGTTTTTTTTATTTTTATCCCTTTCCTCAGTCCCTGCCCCCCCTCCTCAGTCCCTGTCTCCCTCCTCAGTCCCTGTCTCCCTCCCCAGTCCCTGTCTCCCTCCCCAGTCCCTGTCTCCCTCCTCAGTCCCTGTCCTCCCTCCTCAGTCCCTGTCCTCCCTCCTCAGTCCCTGTCCTCCCTCCTCAGTCCCTGTCTCCCTCCTCAGTCCCTGTCTCCCTCCTCAGTCCCTGTCCCCCTCCTCAGTCCCTGTCCTCCCTCCTCAGTCCCTGTCCTCCCTCCTCAGTCCCTGTCCTCCCTCCTCAGTCCCTGTCCTCCCTCCTCAGTCCCTGTCCTCCCTCCTCAGTCCCTGTCCTCCCTCCTCAGTCCCTGTCCTCCCTCCTCAGTCCCTGTCCCCCTCCTCAGTCCCTGTCCCCCTCCTCAGTCCCTGTCCCCCTCCCCAGTCCCTGTCTCCCTATTTAAGGCCCTGTCCCCCTCCTCAAGCCCTGTCCCCTTACTCAGTCCCTGTCTCCCTCCTCAGTCCCTGCCCCCTCCTCAAGCCCTTGCCCCCCTCCTCAGTCCTTGCCCCCCTCCTCAGTCCCTGTCCCTTTCCTCAGTCTCTGTCCCCCTCCTCAGTCCCTGTCCCTTTCCTCAGTCTCTGTCCCCCTCCTCAAGCCCTGTCCCCCTCCTCAGCCTTTGTCTCCCTCCTCAGCCTGTGTCTCCCTCCTCAGCCTGTGTCTCCCTCCTCAGCCTGTGTCTCCCTCCTCAGCCTGTGTCTCCCTCCTCAGCCTCTGTCCCCCTCCTCAGCCTCTGTCCCCCTCCTCAGCCTCTGTCCCCCTCCTCAGCCTCTGTCCCCCTCCTCAGCCCATGGCCCCTTCCTCAGCCCATGCCCCCCTCCTCCTAAGCTCCTGTCCCTCTTCCTCAGCCCTGCCACCTTACTCAGCCCATGGCCCCTTCCTCAACCCATGCCCCCCCCCCTCCTAAGCTCCTGTCCCTTTTCCACAGCACTGTCACCTTACTTAGCCTCTGTCCCCCTCCTCAGCCCCTGTCCACCTTACTCAGCCCCTGTCCACCTTACTCAGCCCAGTGCTCTTACTCAGCCCCTGCATACGAGCATCAGCCCCTGCCCCCCTCCTCAGCCCCTGCCCCCCTCCTCAGCCCCTGTCCCTCTTCCTCAGCCCCTGTCCCTCTTCCTCAGCCCCTGTCCCTCTTCCTCAGCCCCTGTCCCAATTCCTCAGCCCCTGTCCCTCTTCCTCAGCCCCTGTCCCTCTTCCTCAGCCCCTGTCCCCCTTCTTCAGCCCCTGTCCCCCTTCTTCAGCCCCTGTCCCCCTTCTTCAGCCCCTGTCCCCCTTCCTCAGCCCCTGTCCCCCTTCCTCAGCCCCTGTCCCCCTTCCTCAGCCCCTGTCCCCCTTCCTCAGCCCCTTTCCCTCTTCAGCCCCTGCCCCCCTCCTCAGCCCCTGCCCCCTTCGTCAGCCCCTGTCCCCCTCCTCAGCCCCTCAGTTCCTGTCCCTTTCCTCAGCCCCTCAGTTCCTGTCCCTTTCCTCAGCCCCCATCCCTTACCTCAGCCCATGTCCCCTTCCTCAGCCCATGCCCCCCACCCCTCCTAAGCTCCTGTCCCTCTGCCTCAGCTCCTGTCCCCCTCCTCAGTCCCGTGCCCTTACTCAGCCCCTGCATACAAGCGTATCATTTTTTTGTGGTGTGAGGGGGGGCGGGGGGAAGGGGGCGGGGAGTGGGTCTTGGGTGAGTTCCTGCACTTTTTTACCCAGGACTTGACCCCTGTATATATATATATATATATATGTGTGTGTGTGTGTAATTTAATTCCAAGTGTATTTTTATATTAATATATGTATATAATAATAAAAATACACTTAGTATGACATTATATATATATATATATATATAAGATATATAGACATATTATATATATATATTTATATATTTATATATATATATATATATATAATTATATTTTTATTTATGATTAACTTTTTATTTATTTTTTTATTTTACACATGCAGGGAGACTGCCTGTCAGCAAAGACAGTCCCCCTGCAGGCAGATACATGGACAGCTATTGTGGCCATGTGACCGCTCTGTTGAGCAGTCACGTGGCCGCTGGTTCATAATATGCCCCGGGGAGACTGCCTGGGCAGTCATGCAGTCTCCCCACACCAGTAATGCCGATCGCCACCGGGGGAACAACGGCGATCGGGTAAGTACATATTACCGTTATGACGGTTTTTGACCATCACCGGTCCTCAAGGGGATTTTTCCGATGACGGTCCTGAACTATCACCGGTCGGGAAGGGGTTAAACTTATGATATGTAGGAAAGTTTTTGCTTATATGATGTTTCTGTCTCAACTGTCTATAATTAGATGTAGATTTTTTGTAGTGTTTGTAATAGTGTTTGGAGTGTTCATTTAAAATATGTAGCAACAGAATCAATTAACATGGTTCTGTTTAAGCATTTATAAGCAAATTTAGATTTTTATACTGCTTTCTACAAGCTACTAAATGTATAAAAAGATAGTGAGTTATTTTCACGTTAAGAAAAGCCTCTCACTCAGAGCTCACAACTTTTATTCTACTCCATTAAATGCTATTAAAATATGAATTGTGGTTAGAAAATCAGAGATGCCCAACTGTGGTAATAGAACTGTATTAGATAAACACTGTGGAATAATAAGTATAATAATTAGAATAGAACACACAATTTATAATGACATTATAATTAAATTAATTGTAAAGATATAGAATACATGAATAAAGAAATGCACAAATAGTTTAAAAGTTTCATTTTGTAACTTGATAAGGTTTTCCGTGGAATAAGAAAGACAGTCTGACTATTTCCTTCTTATTATATCTGTAGATAAGTTATGCAGCCGCTCATCCAGATCTGAGCGACAAAATCCAGTTTCCATCCTTCCTCAGGACTATCCCTAATGACAACTATGAGGTTTTTGCCATGGCTCGGTTAGCAAAACATTTTAACTGGTCTTGGGTGGGCGTGATAACCTCTGATAACGAGTTGGGAAGATCAGGTAGTCAACTGTTAGTGAAAGAGATCGAAAGGGATGGTGGATGCGTTGCTTTTCTAGAACCACTTCCAATATACAATTCCATTGAGGCTGTTTATCGCATTTCAGACGTCATCAAGAAATCTAAAGCTACGGTTATTCTTGTGTACTCCACTATGGAGAACCTCATATCTTTAATGGAGGAAGCTTCATTCCATAACATTACTAATAAGGTTTGGGTTGGATGTGGAAGCTGGTCCATTACTTCAGACTTTCCTAAAAAAGACATTTTAACAACCTTAAATGGGAGTCTTGGTTTGGCCCCTCAAAGTGGAAAAATCCCAGGATTCAAAGACTTTCTCTATAGCATTCGTCCATCTAGATTTGTAGATGACATCTTTATGAAAACATTTTGGGAAAAGGCATTTGGATGTGTTTGGCCAGCAGATGGTTTACTCAACTTTACAGAAAAAATCAAAGAAGAAACCGTGTGGTGCACAGGGAATGAGAGACTGGATAGTATTGATCCAAATATTTATGATGTCTTCCACTTCAGATACACATATAAAGTGCACAATGCAGTTTATGCAGTAGCTCACGCCTTGCATCAGATGAATTCATGTGTAGCAGGCAATGGGCCTTTCAGGAATGGATCCTGTGCAGACATTTATAATCACCAACCATTTCAGGTATTGTCTCTCATAAGTAAAACGTGTTCTTTTTTATTAAATGTTCTACCACTAACTGGATAATTTGGATTTTGTTTTATTTTACCATTGATAATTTTATTTTTCTTATTATGCTTTTTTTCTTCTTATTATTATTTCAAATTATTTTCTATGTGAAATATAAATGTTCCATACAAATATAGTAATAGATTAGTAGGATGAAGATTAGTGATAGAGAAAATAGGAAGGATACTATACGCAACTGGGCATCTCAACATATTAAGTCACTCATGTGTAATGTCATTTCTAAGTATTAAACCCAAACATGCATAGTGTAGTGCTTGAAAGGATTTTTGAATCTGATTATTCACTTTTCATTATCACATCACAGCTTGATGCCCTAAACATACATTTGGGTTTCTAATCTAGGACTCTCATTTGAATACAACATTACTTAACAGTTACTTGACTTAATTGTACAGTCAGACAGTAAAGGGCAGCAATTACTTTTCGGTTAATGGCTAAAGGACAAATCTGTAAATTCGATTACCGGGAGCCGTTATTTGCTGTATTTATAAAGTATTTGTACAATGATCATCCAATATATTTTTTCATTCTAGCTGCTGCATTACATAAAACATGTTAAATTCAATAACATGGCCGGGGAGACTATATTCTTTGATGAGAATGGAGATGTCCCTCTATATGTAGACGTCCTGAACTGGCAACTTTACCCCAATGGCAGCAATCAATATGTCCACATTGGAAGTTATGATGCTCGTTCTCCAAAAGGCCAGGAACTCAATATTGATCAGAGCAAGATTGTATGGAATGCAGGACAGGCAACGGTATGTGCCATCTAGCTTTTACATATGCTAATACACTGATACACTCTAAAAATAGTAAACCAAATGAAGAATGCTTTGAATGTTAACGTGTTTTTTTTTCCATGCATACTTTTTATTTCAAGATTGGTACAGTAAGGGAAAAAAGTATTTGATCCCCTGCTGATTTTGAATGTTTTTCCACTGACAAACAAATGATCAGTCTATAATTTGAATTGTGTATTTTAACAGCGAGAGACAGAATAAAAAAATTTAGAAAAAAGAATGTCAAGAAAGTTAGAAATTGATTTGCATGTCAATGAGTGAAATAAGTATTTGATCCCCTATCAATCAGCAAGATTTATGGCTCTTAGGTGTATTTTATACAGGTAATGAGCTGAGATTAGGAGCATTCTTTTAAAAGGCGTGCTCCTAATCTCAGCTTGTTACCTGTATAAAAGACACCTGTCCACAGAAGCAATTAATACATCAGATTCCAAACTCTCCACCATGGCCAAGACCAAAGAGCTGTCCAAGGAAGTCAGGGACAAGATTGTAATCAAGTGTGTAGGGAACTGCACTCACTCCCATCAGTCTGAGCCAGGGTGCTTTAGCTGTACCAGAACCAAACACCAGATTCCCAAAATAGTAAAGAAAAATAGGTCCAGGCACTCCTTGGTTCAAAATAGGCACTTTATTAGAACCACAGCACAAGATTGTAGACTTACACAAGGCTAAAATGGGCTACAAGACCATCGCCAAGCAGCTTGGTGAGAAGGTGACAACATATATTTGCATATGAAAGAAACACAAAATAACTGTCAGTCTCCCTCAGTCTGGTGCTCCATGCAAGATCTCACCTCGTGGACTTTCAATGATCATGAGAACAGTGAGGAATCAGCCCAGAACTACATGGGAGTATCTTGTTAATGATCTCAACGCAGCTTTGACCATAGTCACCAAGAAAACAATTGGTAACACACTACACCGGGAAGGACTGAAATTCTGCAGCGCCCGCAAGGACCCCTGCTCAAAAAAGCACATGTACAGGCCCATCTGAAGTTTGCCAATGAACATCTGAATGATTCAGAGGAGAACTGGGTGAAAGTGTTGTGGTCAGATGAGACCAAAATCAAGCTCTTTTTCAACTCGCCGTGTTTGGAGGAAGAGGAATGTGCCTATGACCCAAAGAACAACATCACCATCATCAAACATTATGCTTTGGAGGTGATTTTCTGCTAAGGAGACAGGACAACTGCACCACATCAAAGGGACGATGGTCCGGGCCATGTACTGTCAAATCTTGGGTGAGAACCTCCTTCCCTCAGCCAGGGCATTGAAAATGGGTCATGGGTGGGTGTTCCAGCATGACAATTATTCAAAAAACACACAGCCAAGACAACAGAGGAGTGGCTCAAGAAGAAGTACATTAAGGTCCTGGAGTGGCTTAACCAGTCTGCAGACCTTAATCTCATAGAAAATCTGTGGCGGGAGCTGAAGGTTCGAGTTGCCAAAAACTTAATGACTTGGAGAGGATCTGCAGAGAGGACTGGGGCAAAATCCCTCCTGAGACGTGTGCACACCTGGTGGCCAACTACAAGAAACGTCTGAACCAACAATGGTTTTGCCAAAAAGTACTAAATTGAAGGGGTCAAATACTTATTTCACTCATTGACATGCAAATCAATTTATAACTTTTTTGACATGCATTTTTCTCAATTTTCTTTTTTGTTATTCTATCTCTCACTGTTAAGATAAACCTACCATTAAAATTATAGACTATTCATTTCTTTGTCAGTGGGCAAACGTTTAAAATCAGCAGGAGATCAAATACTTTTTCCGCTTACTGTACATACCAGGCACTGAAAATTTGTACGTGAAATTATAGTTCTGATTTGACATTTAACGTGGCATGTCACATGACAGTTGAAAGTGATATGTTGTTAACAGTACAGGAAAAGGGTGACAGATATTTTCAATTTTCTTATACAAAAATGTATAAAACATACAACAATAAAAACCAAATGATAGGTTTTATGAAATGGTGAGATGTTAAATCAGTTCAATACTAACATAGATTATAGGTATTGGTGGATTAGGCGCTCACTATATATATTTGGGTGGTGTGGCAGCAGTAACCAGTACAAGGAACCCCAACCTTGTAGTAAATGGATGTGGAAAAAGAAAAAGAAGGAAACCGCGCCCTTAGTGTAGATACGTAAAAATATACAAATATACGTACACAATGGTAATATCAAGGGGTCTTCTTATACAATTGACCTCAAAGAAAACATAAAATATAGAAACAGTAATAGTGTGGTATGTCAGATATAGTGGGTGGATAAATAGTGGTAAGTGATCCACACTCACATGGCCCAGAGCTAACTCAGAGCTCAGCTGTTAACGCGCCTGGACGGAACAATCCCCGTCTATGGATATGTGGCTTTCTTTCGTGATCTCAGATGGGCGATATATGAAAAAATAAGAGAACTCCAAATAGTGCAGAGTGTATATATATAAAATATGTGAATAGGTAATAAAGTATCGTACTCACATTTGCTAGAGCAGAACTTGCTCTAGTCTTAAGGGCATAGGTGGTATAATCCCCACCAAGGAACAGGTTGATGATCAATTGACCTCAAAAAAACATAAAACATAAAAGCAATGATAGTGTAGTATATTGAATATAGTGGGTGGATAATAGATAATAAGTAATCCACACTCACATGGCCCAGAGCTAACTTAGAGCTCAGCTGTTAATACGCCTGGACGGAATAATCCCCGCCTAAGGATATGTAGTTGTCCTCACAGTCTCAGATGGGCAATATATGGAAAGACAAAATGACTCCAAATAGTGCAATATGTATAGATAAAAGACATAAATAATTAAAAAAGTATTATACTCACATTTGCTAGAGCAGAACTTGCTCTAGTCTTAATAGCTTGGGTGGTATGGTCCCCACCAAGGAACAGGTTGGTAGCCAGGAATAAAAATGATAAAAAATCCCAGTATAATAAAAAGGATAATTTATTAACAAAAATATATATTAAAAGTAAATAAAAAAATATGTATATAGTCTCTAGTAGTCCACTTTACGCGTTTCGCCTGTAAAAAGGCTTCCTCAGAAGTGTGCTGTTGTTTTTTCATATATCGCCCATCTGAGATCACGAAAGAAAGCCACATATCCATAGACGGGGATTGTTCCGTCCAGGCGCGTTAACAGCTGAGCTCTGAGTTAGCTCTGGGCCATGTGAGTGTGGATCACTTACCACTATTTATCCACCCACTATATCTGACATACCACACTATTACTGTTTCTATATTTTATGTTTTCTTTGAGGTCAATTGTATAAGAAGACCCCTTGATATTACCATTGTGTACGTATATTTGTATATTTTTACGTATCTACACTAAGGGCGCGGTTTCCTTCTTTTTCTTTTTCCACTAACATAGATTAGCCACAATATATATTATTTCCAACAACCCTTTCATATATAGTTTACCTACATTCATTGCTACAGTTCACCATTAGTTAAAGGAGTATATGGCAGCCGAAGTTGGTGGGCAGACACCTCAACCTATTTCCTACCCATCACCTGCTGTGCTATCGCTTCCAGATTAGGTTAGTTTCCACTACTTCTAGGTAATAGAGGGGGAAAGATATATCAGGGAGGGGGGAGTTCGGGGAGGTCTGCAGGCCCACAACTTTATCTATATGTTGTTTGTGACATTTCTTCGTAGCATTTAGTATGGTTCAACTTTTCTATAACTAATGCTAGATTTGGTTTAGTCGTGGACTTCCATAGACTGGCAATGTAGGTCTTGGCAGCTAAAGTTATGTGCACTGCCAATGCAGCAGTATGCTGAAGGATTGCATTGGGAATCATGTGTAATAGGTATACCTCTTGATTTAGGGGGAAGTATTGTTTTATTGTACCCTCAATAAGAAATTGTATTTGTTGCCAAAAATCACCTACTGCTAGACAATGAATAAAGATATGGGTCAGCATCTCCAACATATGGGTTGGGCATCTTGATATATGTGAGCCAACCTCTGCAGTGTGAGATACCACGTCATCCACAGTTAAAAGGCCACTTTTACATCATCCAGGCAGTGAGTAACTCCTTTCACCTATGCCATTGCGGCGTACCATCTGCTCAGCTATGCTACAGTTAAGCTCCTTGTCCCACTGTTCCATATATCCCAACTTAGCAGTGCTGCCTATTGTCAGTAGCCTCCTATAGCACGAGGATAATGGCTTGAGGAGTCCAGGTGTACCCAGACACAGCCACATAAAACACATTTTGGAACAGGATAAATTAACACTAGCTGACACAAATTACCTTAGTGCTTTAAGTAATTTGTGTCAGCTAACGTTCATTTATCCTGTTCCAAATTGTGTTTTATGTGCAATTATGCAAATAGTTTCCTGTGAGGTAAACTAAATTTGTTTTGTAAGACAGGAAACCACTGGACTCCTTCTCCTCCAGATTCTCTGCCACTCGCCATTTTGTGTCCCATTATTTAGCAAGAGATCGTCCGTTCGGTATCGTAGACTCTGCAAAGAGGCATACTTCCCTCTTTTATAGGTTACCAGTTTCAGGGCCCATATTTGCCAAATGTTTAGGGAAAATTTGGTAGTGGCTAATAGATTTAACTTTCCAGGGCGAGAGTGGGTGTAGATCCAGAAGAGGTCCATGTCCGAGTGGGGGGCATTGACCGCTTGTTCTAGCTGACACCATGAGGGCTCATCAGACCTATCAAGTAAACATGCTGTTTGGGCCAGAATTGTAGCTAAATGGTACTTTGCTATGTTCGGGACTCCCTCTCGCTCCTCCCCCATTCCCAGACACATAGTTATCATGGAAACATTTGGGGGTTTCTGTTTCCAGATGTGTGCGTTGAGTTTGCATTGAAATTTTGACAAGATTGCTCTGGGGATCTCTATTGGTAACGCTCTGAAAAGAAACAGTATCTGCGGAAGTATGATCATTTTTAGGTCATTTATGTGACCCAGCCAATAGATATTTGCGCTACAGCTCTTCAGCATATTTGTTATTTTAGATTGCAACTTGCAATGATTCTGTTCTAACATGACATGTTTTGATGCTGATGATTGTATGTTAGAGTATCTCTACTCCATTCAAATGTGTATAAGGTCTGCAGTTCATCTAACTGACTTTGTGGTAGGTTTATCGGAAATGCCTGTGTTTTTGCTTTATTCTTTTTGTAATAGGATGCTCTACCATATGCTTCTAGTAGTTTCAACAATGGTGTAAGTGAGTCACAGGGGTGGGTAAGAAATATGAGTACCTCATTAGCAAACAGTGCTATTTTTTGGGTACCCCTTGGCGTGCTAATGCCAGTTTTATTAGTATTCATTTTGATCCGGTAAACTAGGGGTTCTAGGGCTAGTATAAAGATTAGCAGTGACAGGGGACAGCCCTGCCTAGTGCAATTGTAGAGGTGGAATCATCGAGACTTAAATCCTGCATTTGCCACGCTAGCTGCAGTTGTGGAATACAAGGAAAGAATGCCATTTAGGAATTTGTTTTGATTTTTGGGGGGATTAGTTTTGGAGTATTTTTTTAAGACTGTCATGTACCCTCAATGGAGATGGTCAAAGCCTTCTCTACATCTAGAGCGAGAACCAGGCCAGTCAGTTTCTTAGCCATCAATATCTCCAGGATATCCAGTGTCCATCAGATGTTATCCTCTACTTTTCACCCTGGGACAATTTCAGTTCTGGTGATATGAGTTTGGGTAGGAGAGGGTGCAATCTCTGGGCCATGATTTTGGCGAATAGTTTAGTATCTACATTTAATAAAGATATGGGGTGATAATCTGCACGATCTGTTGTCACTTTGAGATAGTAATAACTTTCTCTTCTAACATCTCAGGGAGCAAGTAACCCGTCTCCAATAAGTGATTAAAAAGGGCAGTTAGGTGGGGTGCCAAGAGCTCCTCAGATTATGCATAGTAATAGGCAGTAAAGCCATCCAGCCATGGGGCTTTATGCTTGGGTGTGTCCCTGAATCCCCTGGAGATTTCCTCCATTGTAGGTCTTTCTATATTTTCCGTCTGCTCGCATGAGAGCTGGGGCTTGACCCCACTTAGGAAGTCAGCTATATCCAATTGTGTTGGTTGGTGCTGTGAAGTGGAAGATGCTAGGTTGTATAATGCTTCATAAAAAGCAGCAAATTTATCTATGATATGTTTGGGATTGGACAGCTTTACCTTTGTGCCCAAAACAAGTTAGGGTATTTTTGAGAGGGTAGCTTTTGTTTTTATTTATGAGGCCAACAATTTCCTTGCTTTATTTCTCAATTTATAGTAGTCACATTTAAGTTTACAGAGTGCTCTTTCCACTTGTAATTGCTGGGTTTCTACTTCAGCTCTAAGTTTTTTAAACCTAGCCCTATTAGTTTTAGTGGGTATTGCTTTATGCTGACCCTCAGCTTCCTTTAGGTCACTAAGTAATTTATCCCTTTTCTCAGAGAGTTCACATTTAATTTAGGAGCCCTGTTTAATCAGTATTCCCTGTACCACTGCCTTACGGGCTAACCAGGTGGTAGGAATGTCACTGGACGAGTATAAGTTGATCACAAAAAAATTGCACTCTTGCCCCCCTGAGCTCTGTGGCCTGTTTTTCCCAAGCGAGATGTGATTCGGTTAAGCACCACGAACTGCAGTCTCACACTGGGTGGAGTGTGGTGAAAGAAATCGTGAGAGGTGCATGGTTGGACCATGTCAAAGATAAGATTTTAACTTCCTCTAATGTGCCCAACATAGCATTATCAGTAAGACACATGTATCCTTGAGTATTGACTATTAACTTCCACATAAAAAATGTAATCCTTAGTGGTAGTATATAGGGAGCACCAGGTGTCATGCAGTACATAGGTCTGCAGGATCTCCTCTAACTTCTCACTTTGAGTTGAGATGCAGGTAGGGGCTTTGTGGAACTGAATATGTACAGTTCCGGGATGAGAACACAATTGAAATTTCCGCAAATGAGCTTATACAAGGAAATCCAATTGATTCAGATTTATATACATTTGCAATGGCAATTTGTGCATCATTGAGAAGACCCACCAAGATCAGCATTCTCCTGTCTGCTTTCTTGTATTCTTTATCACATTGAAAAACCCAGTCAGTGTGGAATAGTATGTGTGGCGAAAGCGACCTCGCCACCAGTTTTTGGAGGGGACTGATTGCCGGCCTCATTGTGGCGGAACCAGACCCACCACTTGTGCCTGGAGAGGACTGCTTGCCAGCCTCTTGCCATGTGATTATGGTCCCTGGGAGGTTTGACCCTTGAAATAACAGATTTGGGCATAATGTATTTTATTATACTGCTGCTGGCCCTTTGAGAACCATCTGGGGACATACTGTGACTTTTGGGAACAATGCCCCTGTAAGACTATGGCCCTTGGAAGATATTGCCTGTTAAAGACGATTTTAGCAGATTGGATTTTAAAAGACTTGCTGCACCTTTAAATTGTATTGGAGCAGTTCTGCAGCTTTAAATTGGCACTTCGGATGCAGCCGAAGTGCTGAAGTAGTCGAAGAGGCCGCCATTTGACAAACGAACACGTGGCGGCGGCCATCTTTGTTCATTCGAACGAGGTCAGCGGTATGTGTAGCCAAATCCATGGAACTGAAATCGTCTACACATTTCAACGAACACCGCTGACCCTTACCTTCTCCTACACTCCGTTTTCAGCTGCAGAGACTAATTCCCGTTCAGCAGTTTGAACTCACTGCTATACTGAGCTAAATGCACGAATGTTCGTGCATTCGAATGGGACTTAGTAATTTTTCTGTGTAAAATAGACTGACCGCACAGCCCAAATCTATGGAACTGTTTTGGGCAGGAAAATGTGCTTGCGCTCGGTCATAGAGGACTCCCAGCTAACATTGTATCTACTGAATGGATTTGTCTGATTTTTGAGTATGTTTATGTTTAAAGTGTGCTGATTCTGAATATGAAGATTGGACATATATTTTTAAAGTTATAGTATATGTTTAAAAACTGTATTTTTCCTGCTTATGATAATTATGTTAACCCATTGTGTACCATAATTATATCACAGGCAGAGGGGAGGATTTTGTGTATAATTGCTGGGAGTGTTTTCTGTAATGTACGTGTGTAATTGGTTGTTCTGTAAAACCCTGTGGGCAGTAGTATGTGTGTGGATTGGGAATAAAAGAGGCTGTATGTGCCAGTACAGTCAGTTCTGCTTGACCTCAAAACAAAGTGTCGTCTCGTTATTGGGGGAATTGGATTGTATGCTGATTGCCAGGAGTGTAAGCTGATTGTATGCTTTTCCTGTTCAGCTGCTTATAGCATTAATATGCTTGAGAGCATTCGTATGCTTCTGGTTGTGGTGTCTGCTGCAGTGCTTGGAGTCCTCAGGAAGCGCTAGGAGCATCCTTTAACGGAGGTACCCAGTCGGGGTGCCTGTCAATCCGTTACACTCATACTTTCTGACTATGGCACCTGGAAGATTGTGCCCTTTAACAACAGTCTTGGGGGCTTATGGACTTCTATTGGATTGTGTATGGCCCTTTAAGAACTGTATTTGGGCATAATGGATTTTTATTGTGCTGCTACTGGCCCTTTAAGCACAGTGCATGGATTTCTATTGTCCTGTGTATGGCCCTTGCTAAACTTTAGCCTCATGGCGATTTTATTCTGTTCGTGGGATCTGAGCGCTGTTCGGCTCAGATCCGAGCTATCTGGGGATAGGTTGAATGTAGGGGTTCTGTTCAGTATAATAGGAATTATGTATTTTTATGTGTATTTACTGTTGTTGTGAATAGAGATATTTTCTGTATGCTGGAGATAATTGGCTTACCACACCAAAGCCATGCTTGCAGTCGGTCAAAAAGGGGCTTCCAACTAACTTTTGAACCACTGGACCAATTTGTATGATTTTGACATATGTTTGTATTTGGGGTATGCTGATTCTGAAAATGTACGTTTTATGTGAATGTGGTGTATACTTTTAAAGTTATGAATATTGTGTAAAACTGTGTATTTTCCTGCCTGTGATAATTACGTTAGCCCATTGTGTTCAGTAATTATATCACAGGCAGAGGGGAGGATTTTGCTGTAATGACTGGGTCTGTCAGACATTGTTGTATTGTTTTGATTGGTTTATGTTCTTTGTGTGCCAGTGTTCCAATCAGGTCCAGGGGTGTGCCTCTGGCCTGAGGAATTGTATAAATTGTGAGTGCTTGCTTCCATTAAACAGTTCTACTTCACCCTCAATTTGGAGTCCTGCCTCTTATTGGGAGAATCCGCTACAAGGGATTGCTATGCTCTGCATATTTCTTTGCTATAATCACTCCTAAGCTCTTGTAAGAGCTTGTTCCTGTATTGCTCTCTGGAGGAGTCTACAGTGGTTATGGTGTCTGCTGGAGTCCTTGGAGCCCTCAGGAAGCGCTAGAAGCATCCTTCAACGGAGGTACCCAATCGGGGTGCCAGGTTATCCGTTACAGTATGCTAACACCTCTGGTCTTATTCGGTGCATATGAATGCTAGGCTGTAGAGTATTTCGTGGAGGAGAAGTGTGGGGGTTATGAACAGAGAAGTGAGTTTCTTGGAAGCAATCGACTGATGCTTTGGATAAGTTGAGTTGTTGGAATGCTAGTCTGAGAGGTGTAGTGGGTTACTTAAGTGGGGAACAGGCTTAACACCCCCAAGAAACCATAAGATCGATTCACAAACAGGAACTCTAGCACCTAGAAAAGTGTTTTTCTCGTTAGTTCTTCAAAGAAAAACTGCGTTTTCGACTACAAAGGAGTCAACTTCCTATGAGAACTTGATGCAGATGGAGCAGGTTTATTTGGGACTAATCCCCAGGTTTGCAGCAGATCCATGCCTTCATTCAGGTCCTCAATTTCCGTGAGTGCTTAATTTCATCAGATTAACAGCTTCGGCTGGAATACCCCTGTTAGTGTTCAAACTCAAGGAAATCGGTCTAGATGAAAATGCTTGTTCTTGGGTAGAACATTGGCTTAAAAACAGAGTACAAAGAGTTGTCGTTAATGGTAATTTTTCAAGCTGGACAAAGGTGGCAAGTGGTGTCCCTCAGGGGTCTGTTCTGGGACCCCTTCTATTTAACATGTTTATAAATGATCTTGAAGACAGCAGATGACACAAAACTTTGTAAAATAATACAATGTGAGCAAGATATTACTATGCTGCAGAGGGATTTAGATAGGCTGGAGGACTGGGCACTCAAATGGCAGATTCAATTTAATGTTGAAAAATGCAAAGTTATGCACTTCGGCGTAAAGAATACACAAGCAACGTATACCCTTAATGGAAGTGAATTAGGGATAACAACACACAAAAAGGACTTGGGAATTGTTATAGACAATAAACTATGGAACAATGTGCAATGTCAATCAGCAGTGGCCAAGGCCAGTAAGGTATTGTCATGCATGAAAAAGGGCATTCATTCTATAATATAATTTTGCCTCTTTATAAATCACTGGTAAGACCACATATTGAATATGCTGTGCAATTTTGGGCACCTGTTCTAAAGAAGGATATTATGGCACTAGAAAAAGTGCAGAGGTGGGCTACAAAATTAATAAAAGGAATGGAACATATCAGCTATGAAGAAAGGTTACCAAATTTAAACCTATTTAGTTTAGAAAAATGTCGCCTGAGATGGGATATGATAACATTATACAAATATATTTGGGGCCAATACAAACCATTGTGTGGAAATCTATTCAAAAACCGGACTTTACATAGGACACGAGGTCATGCGTTTAGACTAGAAGAAAGAAGATTTTGTCTAAGGCAAAGGAAAGGTTTTTTTACTGTAAGAACAATCAGGATGTGGAATTCTCTGCCTGAAGAAGTGGTTCTATCAGAGTCCATACAGATGTTCAAACAGCTACTAGATGCATACTTGCAAAAACAGAATATTCAAGGATATAATCTTTCAATGTAGGGTAATAACTGCTTGATCCAAGGATAAATCTGACTGCCATTCTGGGGTCAAGAAGGAATTTTTTTTCCTAGCTTGTTGCAAAATTGTGCTTCAAACTGGGTTTTGTTTCCTTCTTTTGGATCAACAGCAAAAAACATATGTGAGGAAGGCTGAACTTGACGGACGCAAGTCTCTTTTCAGCTATGTAACTATGTAACTATGTAACTATGTAACTATGTAACCCCTGTAAGTAAGTTTCTTGTATATATATATATATATATATAAAGAAAGAAAAGTATTTATAATGATATAAATGTAATACATTTAAAAAATTGCGAAGTAAAAATTGTTGACGGTTGTTTTTTAAAATCCAGTTAATATCCTAAAAATAAGCAAGTCAGTGGCACTGTAGGTGTTCTATGTTTGAAAGGAGGCACTGCAACACATGATTACCTCATTATGACTTTTAATTAGTAAAACTCCTTCTTTGTAATTCTGTAATTCTTAGGTCCCCATCTCAGTTTGCAGCAATCCATGTCACCAAGGTCAAAGAAGAGCCACTCGGCAAGGTCAGAAAATTTGCTGTTTTGATTGTATTTCCTGCTCTGAAGGAGAGATCCTTAACCCTAATGGTGAGAATCATCAACAGTGATACAGATGTGACTCTAAAATTACTCAAAATCTGTTTGTTTTTTGAATAATTAATGAAAATCAAGGTTTACTACTAAGAGTGCACACAGTACCCCCCACCTGTGGTACAGGATGCCTGTAGAGTGATGTATTTTTTACTAAATTCAATGTTTTGCAGTCTTATATGCATTAAAACAAATTGTGTATTTTTCAGATAACAGTGAATGTCTCAAGTGCCCAGACGATATGTGGCCGAATGCTAGTAAAGAAAAATGTGTCCAAAAACCAATTCAGTTTCTCTCCTATGAGGAGTCACTGGGAGCTTCATTGACTTGTATTGCCATAACATGCTGTGTATTGACTTTCTCTGTCCTCTGCCTGTTCATTATAAAACGCAGGACTCCCATAGTGAAGGCCAATAACCGAGAACTCAGCTATCTCCTCCTTGTCTCCCTCATGTTCTGCTTTCTCTGCTCCTTGGTATTCATTGGTCGACCTGAGAAAATGACTTGCATGCTACGCCAGGTTGTGTTTGGTGTCATCTTCTCCATTTGCCTTTCTGTTATCCTGGCCAAAACAATCACTGTGATCATGGTCTTCAGTGCTACCAACCCAGACAGCAAATTAAAGAGATTAGTGGGACTCCGAATACCAATTTATATAGTCCCTTCTTGTACAGTGGTTCAGATAGTGTTATGCATTATCTGGCTTATCAGTTCTGGACCCTTTGTTGAATTCAACATGGAAGCTGAGGTTGGGACAATAATTGCTGAATGTAACGAGGGATCTAAAGTGTTATTTTCATGTGTTTTGGGTTATATGGGTCTTTTAGCTTTTACCAGCCTCCTTGTAGCATTTTTGGCCAGGGAGCTCCCTGATACCTTTAATGAAGCCAAATTTATAGCCTTTAGTATGTTAGTGTTCGCCAGTGTTTGGATAACATTTATCCCAGCTTATCTCAGCACCAAAGGTAAGTACATGGTGGCTGTGGAGATCTTTGCCATATTATCTTCAAGTGCCGGGCTACTTACATGCATATTTTTCCCCAAATGTTACATTATCTTACTGCAGCCTGAAATGAACACTAAAGATTATATAACTGGCAGAAAACGTATCCGCAGCTTATCCTAAATGGGATCAGAATTATCTTATTGTTTTATGTCTCAGACACATTTTCCCTCCTACATGAATGAACAGAAAGTACTTTAGTAGAGGGTTTATGTAGAACATCTAAGACGTAGAAAAGTTTTTTCAGGGAACATTGAAGGTCGATTTTATAATTTTGTTAGTCATACAGTACCAGAAAGGTAAGATATCTGCCTTATCAGTTAAGAGTATTGAATGGATCCCTCATTCGTGATCTCATAGAGATAGGAGAAACAGACTCTTACTGGCTGAAACAAGATGGATATATAAACTTGAGACAATGACCCCAAGGTGGTTTAAATGAGGACCTTAATTTCTATACACTACATTCTGTTTATTCTGAGACTTTAAATATGTTTTGCATACGGTTTTATATCTATATGTACTGTATTATACTTATTAAATGTACTGTATTTTGCTTATTACACATTTGTTTGTATACATTTCTGCCAGTGTGTGGTGTTGGTGAAGGGTTAGGAAAACCTTGCTCACTAAAATATAGATTGTGACCTGGGACCATACAAGCACACAGTCTTAATGATCGGAACACCACACAAATCGTATTTCTTGTAAATGCAGTCTTTTTCTTTATTAAGAGGTCTGGCAATTGAATCGAAAATAAAACAAACAAAAAGAAAAGCCTTGCTCTTCTGAGCACTCACTGACACGTTTTCCTCTAACTGCTGTTGGGCGGTTTACCCGCTTTCAACAATACAAAAATACAAATTTGAGCACAGACCTTTTTTTTCAAATAAATGTTTCCTTTCTCCTTCAGAACATAAAGACTCTCGTAGGGATGTGTTATTTGTATTATTCATTATTCATTAGACCCCACCCAATCAGTTTTTGCTTGGATTGATTTGAATTTAAGCAAAGATGGGAGGAGTCCTTGTAAAAAATATACTACTTAGTTTGAAATCCCCATTTATATGGGATATCGTTCTGTCTTAAACACATAGTAGTATCCAGGAACGTTCTTCTACTAGCTCTTGTTGCTGCGGATAGATCAGGAGAGGTAGAAATAGTTGCGTATTTCTCCTCCTTAGGTGGGTACTTCTGCAGTTCTCTCACGAGAAAGATCTTTAATTTGCACATTGTTGAATCAAGCAAAAACATCCCTTGGAGCCTTGGTCATGTTTGGAGGTCTAGGAAGCCCATGGATTCTTTCAATGGGATATGTTCCCAACATTTTGGGGTTGAAATATATTTTCAGAAGATCGGTTATAAAAGTTTCCAGTTGGTCAACTTATTCTAGTACGCCACGGATATTTAGATTCTGCCTCCTTGACCTATCCTCAATGTCTGCCATTTTTATTTCAAGCTTCTTTATATTAGATTTCAGTTCGTCATTTTGAAATTGTAGATCTATATTTTTTTGGGTCAGTTAAGTGATTTCTTGAGTCATTGTAGTACGGAGATTAGAAATCACATCCTTCCTTTCCAGGTCGCCTCTGATCTTAGAATATAAGTTGTCAAGTGCCTGGTTTAGGTTAACATTGGTTATTATAGTTGAAGAATCCAGTGCGCTTGTGTCCAGAGTTTGATCCAGAGAGGATTTGGAGGACAAACTTGAAGTATTTGATTGTGTTTTTGGTGAATAAAAAGAACTGATAGGTTGAGGTTTAGACTTGTTAGTATTATCTCCTTTATCTGTCTTTTTCTGTATTTCTGCTTTATCATTTTTAGGAGCCATTGAAAAAAACAAAAAAAACAACAGGCAGGTGGATTCCCTTCACTCAGAAGCAGGTCACTATATGGGGTAACTACCCTGTGTCCAGCGTCACTTAAAATGTTAACCTGGTAGAAAGTCAGTAGCTTCCCCTATCTCTTCAGCAGATGTGTCAGGCAGAAAGCAATGCCAAGTGATATTAAACAATATCAAGCCATATCCCTAGACTCCATGAAGTTTAGCACCTACTTCAGTGCCTACCCCTACACCTACACCTTAGCAAATAGGATGTTAGAGGGACAAATTATTAGCTTCACGTTACTTGTCTGTAACTGGAGCTGCACTTTTGAGTGTCAGGCTTTGCAGGGAAGAGCAGCCAAAGGGTGGAGAATGCTGGGTCACAAATATACCAAGTAGTGCTGTACGCGTGATATTTGCTGTAGCCAAAATCGATATCTTCTTTAGCTCTGTTTGGTGGAGGCTGCAGCTACTTTCAGATGAGTGAAGAAGCAAACAGGAGGCAGGCACACAGTCAGGCAAGAGATAAGGCAGACAGAGAGATGAAGCTGAAAGCAGGAAAACAGGAAAACAGGGGGTTTGCAGGAATAAAAGATAAGAGGCACGCAGAGAGCAGTAGGCAGGTATAGGTCTACAGAGCATCAAAGTGATCCGGGGCAAGCCAGTGGTGTCTCTTCAGCATCAAATCACCCTTTCGCACAAACTCCACAGAGCCTCACGGAGTCGTGGCATGCACTCAGGCATACATATTATGTCATCTCAAAGACTCTTGTAGGGAAAAATACAGTCTCACACACTGCTTGCGTATAACAGTACCCCCCTTGTATTGGTTTTATAGTAATTTTGAAAGTTACATGGTCAAATATAAGGCTTATCCATTTAATTTTTTTCATTGAAATTTGCCAAATTGGTTTTGTTGCTTTTGAGACCGCATGGTAGCCCAGGAATAAGAATTACCCCCATGATGGCATACCATTTGCAAAATTAGACAACCTATGGTTGTGACAGACCCATCCGTCTGGACTAAACCTATTGGGTTCGTCTGGTTTGCCCAGTACTTATGGTCTCTGAGAGATAATGTGAAGGGTTGTTACCTTTTGCAAGTGACACTTCAAATACAGTCGAAGCTATCGAAGTGCCAAAGTTACCGAAGACCTCGAGGTAGCCGGCATCGGACAAAGGACCACGTGGCGGTGGCCATTTTAACTTCGAACCCGCCGACCCGTACTATCGACGGCACTTCGACACTTCGACGAAAGTCGAAGTACCGACCCACTTCGAACAGGACTTAGCCATTTTTATGCCAGAAAGTGACCGACCGCTCATCCCGAATCCAGGGAACTATTTTGGGCAAGAAAAGGTACCTGCGGTCGGTCATAAAAGGACTTTCGAGTAACTTTTTATTCACTGAAGGGATTGGTGTGATTTTTGAGAATGTTTATGTTTAAAGTACGCTGAATCCGAATATGTGCTTCTTATGTGAATATGATGGATGGGTTTAAAGTTATGAAAAATGTATAAAAGTATATTTCAAACTGTATGTATAATGGGATTATGTGTCACACCAAGGGGATTGAATGTGTGGGATGTAACATCGATGCCAGTGGTTATTTTATGCCTCCCCCTTGGTGTGGCCTGTGTGTGTGGAATGGAAATAAAAGGCAGGCTGGATGATCCAGTCCTCAGTTCATGTTTTACCCTCATAATGGAGCTTGGTCTCGTTATTGGGGGAACCGGGATTACAAGTGACTAAAGACTGCGTATGGGGCTCGGAAGTCGGTACCGTAACAATGGTATTGTAAAAAGGGTATGTCCAGTTGATTCTAGTAGCCACTTAGTCACAAACACTGGCCAAAGTTAGCGTTCATATTTGTTTTTTGCATTTTTACACACAAACAAATATAAATGCTAACTTTGGCCAGTGTTTATGACTAAGTGGCTACTACAAAGGACTGGACATGTTGAATACCCTGGGCTGTCTACTTCTTCAAATAAAATGATATGGTGGGGTTAATTTTAAATTCTGGGCAGCCATATAATCTCAAAGGCAACATAGCCAATCTGGCAAATAGCAATTTACAAAAATAGAAATTGGCAAATCTTATGTTTGACCCTGTAACTTTCCAAATCACCATAAAACCTATACTTGAGGGGTACTGTTATACATGTGAGACATTACTCTACACAAATATGAGCAGTAATAAGTATTATACTGATATCATCATAAATGCTAATTTTGGCCAGGGTTTGTGACTAAGTGTCTACTTAAAAGAGTGGACATACCCTATTTTAAATACCCTGGGTTGTCTACTTTAAAAACATATATGGGGGGCAGAGCCAGCACCCGAGTTAGCCGGCCGCACATTTCAATAGCTCCGTGCGAGACACTGAAATTAACCCATCCGGTGCCGCAATCTGTGAGCACACCGGGCTCCTAAGCTGACACACGGCAGCCCCACACTATGGGGAAAAAGAGCAAAAAGCAGAAAGCAGGTTCGAGCATGGGATCCATGAGCTTTTCTCCACACAGCCTCACAGCCTGCAAGTTTAAAGATGGCGCCTGAAGCTTATACCACACAATCCTCGCACGAGGACAGCTACTATGCAGAGCCTGCAATTCCAAACCGAGCACTACAGGTACCTCAGGGACCCATGGACTTGGGGGACGCTGCACCAGCCACTAAGGCGGATATTAAAGCCTTGGTGAAGGACATTCAGTGCATGTTCCAAGCAGACATGGCACTGGTAAGAGCAGACGTAACCACACTCACCAACAAAGTGGCAAACGTGGAAATAGGCCTGGGGGACACCAAACTAGCGCAAAGCACCACAGACGCGGTGCTGAGCTCCCTCCGCAAGCAATATGCGGACTAACAAGCCCAACTGACTGGCATGGAGGACCGGAATAGGGCAATGAACTTAAAGGTCCGAGGAGTAATGGAGACAATCACCGGCTCTGAATTACCACATTATTGCAGACGGCTTATAGCCACGCTATTGACACCCCCACAAGCAAAATTGGTCACGATAGACTCTTGCTACAGACTCACCAGAGCAGCCTTCACGCCACGCGAAGGAGCCATGATGTAATGATTAAGTTTGTGCGTGACTCTGACGGGGACTGCTCATGGGGGCTGCAAGAGGCTCCCCCCAGTAGCGTTTGAGGGGGCACAACTGGCGTTTAACAGAGACTTCTCAAAACATACCATTTTGTGCGGAAATCCCTCCGTCCGGCCACTCAGCTACTCCAGGAACAAGCCATTCCCTACAAATGGGGCCCACATCGTCCATCATGGACTGTGGCGGAGATCACTCTCTTCGTCCCCAGAGGAGAGGTTCAGAAATCCACTGCCCTACCAACCTGACATGGCAGCACCTGAGCAGGACTTACAAACCTTTCATCTGTTGCAGCCAACAAGAGAGACCCCTGACCCGTTCTAAGTTTACGATCTCCTATGCAGTTCATGTTGTTTCCTTTTTCCCTTTTTTCTTATGCTAGTTCCTAAATTGCGCTCTTTCCATGTCTTCACAACAATGGCTCCGTAAGCCACCGAATAATCCTATATGTTAAGCCACCCCCCCTATTTGCCCCCAGAGTGCGCAAAGTAGCTTGTAACCTACCGATAACTCACTGCAGCAGTCTCAGCTAGCAACCTGGACAGCCCTACCCAGCTATGACATGCATACCCACCCGAGCATACCTGACTTAGGTCCCACGCTCAGTACATTGTAAAGGTGCCATAGTTCCCAATGCGGGACATACCCCGACACCAAGCATACAGGAACTTAAAGCTATACAGACGCAACTTCATTTACCATATCAGTGTCAAAGCACTATAGAAGGGGCGAGAGAGGTCTAACTAGTACCCCAAAAATTCAAATCGGGTAGACCTCACCCACGTGTAACAACTGTAATTAAGCGTAATGGCCTTGAAATGCGAGTATAACACGTGATATTGTTTTATTATGCTGCACCCACAAAAATAAAGAATATATATATATATAGAAAAAAATTCCAGAGCCAGGCACTCCTCCTTGAAAAAAAGCTTTCAAATCTATATATAAGCCTAGGTGCAATCCCGCGTTATATATATAGAAAAACAATAAAGGGAGCACACTAGGTCTTAGTAAAAGTGCAAAATTATTTACTGCATTCCAAAGAATACATCGCTGTGGTATACAAATAAATCAACGTTTCGACCCTGCTGGGTCTTTATCAAGATCATCAAGAAACGTTGATTTATTTGTATACCACAGCGATGTATTCTTTGGAATGCAGTAAATAATTTTGCACTATTACTAAGACCTAGTGTGCTCCCTTTATTGTTTTTCTATATATATATATAAAAACATATATGGTTTGATGGGGTAAATTACATTGACCGGCTTCAAAATGTCCCAAATAGGACATGGGGGCATGATGACCAGCTGTGAAAATTCCAAGTTGGAAAAATGGAAAGCGCACCCTCGAAATAAGGTATTTCAGCCCCCAGAGAACCCGACACACCTATACATGGCTGGTATCCCTGTACTCAGGAGATATTGCGGAACACATATTGGGTTTTTCTTTGGTGGAAACCCTTAAAGTTCTCAGTACACGTATTCTTAAATTTCTATGTGTCTCAAACAAATTACCAATTATTATTGTTAATTTCTTTTTGGCATAGATTGGTGGTGAAATGGTTGCATTAAAAGAGCATGAAAAGAGTCAAAATACCCCAAGTTTAATACCTTAGGTTGTTTTCTTTTAAAATATACATACATGTGATCGGTTATTCAGGGATTCCTGACAGATATCAGTGTTACAATGTAACTTGCGTTCATTTTGAAAATGGTTTTGAAGTATCAAAGTGCTACTTGGACTTACTGCCCTATAACTTACAAAAAAAGATCTTATTAACATTGGGTAATTCTAAAATCTGTACAACATTTAGAAACTATTTAGCATGGGTTTTTCAACAGATTTTAGGGGTGAAAGTTTGGCAAAGTGTGTTTTTTTAAATGTATTCATCATATTTTATATTCTGTTTTATAGTAAATTATATAATATGATGAAAATAATGGTATCTTTAGAAAAAACAGTATATAATATGTGTGGGTACAGTAAATGAGTAAGAGGAAAATTACAGCTAAACACAAACACCACAGACATTTAAAAACAGCCCTGGTCCCAGACGGTAAAAATATTGAAAAGCGGTCTGGTCACTAAGGGGTTAATGCAGCATCCACCTTCTTTTTTACTCTAAAACAAACAGAAATGCAGATAGATAAAATAGTGTAGTATATCCACAAAAAGGTGCTGAAAATGAGGGCAGGGCCAAGCGAACGAGCGAGGAAGATGATGATGAGAACAGCCGAGCTCTATACCTTATCGCTATATTTCAGCGACGAGCCGTTTCTCAAGCTTCAACACCAGGAATCTGTTGCCAGAAGGGGGGTGGGTTACAGATAACCATCTCCAGCTCAGGGAGATACCAACAGGTCACAGTTCCATACATTAAAACATATTACACACAGTAAAACCTCCCGCTCCAGAGATACCAACAGGACACAGTTCCATACATTATAACAGATTACACACAGTCAAACACATTATATATATGGGGAACACTTAGGGGCTCTGCGCCCATGGACGGGAATGGGGTACACACATGAAACCTACACCACTGGATAGCCCTGGGTCCCCACTAGCAAATAGTGGGGCCTTCAGATGCACAGAGCCTGGGAAACCATTGTATACAGTCTGGGGCTCCATGCTCTATGCATCCCCAAAATCAGTTCCACAGCGTTGCCTGGTTTAGTCCAGTAAATTCAAACTTCGTGCCTAAACCATGAGCGCTCCTGAATGGTCAACAAAGCATATTACATAAAAAACAAGGGAAAGGTACAATACACAGAGGAAAACATAGGAATGAGCAGTGGGCATGGTACTTACTGACGGCGGTCCGCCATGTCAGGATTACAGTATGATCCAGCAAATAGAATTGTGTAACACCGAGGACTGATAGGTAACGCAGAGATCTGAGGTATCCCAGAAGAAATCCCACCTGCAGAACTCCCGCATATAATGAGGAGACTTATGGGGGCCATACTAGCCCCCAAAAAAGCAAAGAACATTACATTAGATGGGATATTCCAAATCCCAAAGCCCCAAACAACTCCAGAGTCAGCATCCAGAGACTGGGTGGTCAGATTCAGCAGCGGCAGAGAGACGGCAGCAGTGCAGGCAGCAATAAAGGGGACTTCTCCATTTTTTTTTGAGAATATTTCACTCACATTCTACATCAACCTGTTGGGGGACACCCTGAGATGGAGGAGGTCTATGCAACCCCTCACTACTCTGCTCCGCAACACAATATTCCATACCGCTGGCGATCATCACGACTACTCCACATACTGCAGGGGGATTTCACTCAGGCTGTACAGGATCTGAAGGAAGCCAGCGCCATCCTGGAAACTCTAGGCCTCCCACAAGATTCGCTATCCCACCCGGGAACAAAAGGAACCACTACAGCAGCACACACCTGGAACCCCACAAGAATTGTTAGCCCTATGTTGCAGCCACAACCTGAGGCTAAACAGGACTCTCCTGGTTCCAGGAGGATGATACTCTATTTTACAAACCTTTTTCTAAGTTCACTTGATTTATATGCCAATTTCATTTACTTCTTAAAAGTTTGTAATTTTTATAACGTGTTACTGCTGTGCATAACAGTCACACTAGCGCAATCCACTGGGAGTTATATTGGTCACTAGGCCTGTATCACCCCCACCTCCCCATTAAAACAATTAGATGACTTAATACGATGACGAGCAGAGGGGTAAAATCACAAGGTCCAATGGCAGCCACATTAGGTCCTTACCAGCATAAGGGCATTAGCAAGGCCATTTGAGAGAAAATAGAGGTAAGGGAAAAGCTCAAATGGGATAGACTGCATTCTACCCTTGGTTAGACCAAAAATTGAAATGACCACATAGTTGGCAAACAAGCTACAAAAATATAAAAAACCCTCAACCCATTGCCTAGTACACTATTGTACGTCAAATGCAATTGTCAATTGTGTGTTGTGTTTTTGTTGTTAACTCTATGCAGACATGTACTTGTTTATTCCATCGTTGCTCACTCATGCCGATGGGTTGAGCATAAATAAAGAATAATAAAAATAAAAAAACCAGGGCACATTAAAACAGATGGTTTTTTTTCTAAAAAAATTAAAAGTGCTGAAAATGAGATGATATGAGAGACGGTCACCTTTTATAGAGCCCCATTAATCCCTGGCTCTGCATTGGAAAACACTTGGTGTCAGATTGTGGAGTGACCTCCCCCAAGCAATGATCTGGAACCTGGAGAAGTCTGATATCCAGAAGTGCTAAAGGCAAGTTTATAATTTGCAACACTACATACAATTAAGAAACATTAAAAACTATTAAAACAACAAACAAGTATTGCATGCACTTGATAAAAAAAAATTCTGGTGGTTCAGTCCTGCTGCTGCCAAGAAGTGTTTTGCTGGATAAACCTTCCTCAACAGAAAATAAGATAACTAGAAAGAATATTAGAGGACAATTCATAGTCTGACTTCCAAAAGGGGATGCATAGTATAAAATAGACATGTGACTACCCTCAGCATGACCAGTAGAGTGATGCAAATGATGTAGAGTCTAACCCTGGCCCCCAACAGATTCCATTCCTAGCCTTCCAGCTAAAAAAGACCTCTCCTTTGTGCACTGTAATATCCACAGCGTATTTCCAAGAACTGATGCACTGCTAGCATGGTGTTTACATTACAAACCCAAAATCGTTGTGCTCTCTGAATCGTGGCTGACCGCAAAAATACCTGACTCTGCCATTGCAATATATGGGTATTCATGCCATAGAAATGACAGAGCAAAAACAGGAGGTAGCATTATAATTTATGTTGACAATTCCATAAAGTTTATCCCTTTACAAAACTTAAGCTCTCCTGCCACCTTTGATTTCCTTAATGACACAATTGAGATCCCATGCAGTAAATCAATCATTGTTTCAGGAATCTACCGCCCAACTAGCTCTCCAGTGCATTGCCTGTCTGACATAGCTCATCTCCTTCGTGAAACCATAGCTCAAAACCCAAAAAGTGAACTGTTGGTCTTTGGAGATTTTTAATATTGATTGGCTGAATTCTAAAAATAATAGTTTGCTTGCTCGCTGTTTAAGACTTTGCAGCTAACGCAATTAATCTCCTCCCCAACTTGCATAAACATTAAAAGCCTTAACTAGATTGTATTCTCTCCACTTCTCATGATAGAATCCAGGAGGCAGGTTTCAGTGACCACTGCTTAGTGTACTGCGTGCGCAAAATAAAAGCTACTAAATCCTCTCTGAAGGTTAAAATAATCAGGGCCTTCAAAAAACGTATTCTTGA
Organism: Pelobates fuscus; assembly: GCF_036172605.1. NCBI lineage: Eukaryota > Metazoa > Chordata > Amphibia > Anura > Pelobatidae > Pelobates > Pelobates fuscus. The sequence goes on along the minus strand of NC_086329.1, from coordinate 111,709,281 downwards.
ATCCTTTCTAAATTACATCAAGAACCTCCCATGGCACAGATTAAACCCATTAAATTCCAGATCAAGACTGTGCTGTTGAATTATTTCTGTCCAAACTCCTTCAAGTTTGGAATTTGCATGCCCCGCTGCATAGGATGAGAGTAAAAGGGGCACATATGAATTGGATCACAGCTGACCTCATTCAAATCTACCAGTTTCAGGATTCATTGTGGTCAAAGTCCAAGCGTACTGGCTCTATGAACTATCACTGTGCATATAGAAAATTGTAACCGCGGCTGGTTCCCTTATTTACCACTATAATGTCTTAAAGCATAGAACTTAGCAGGGCTAACCATACAGATATCTTAGCCATAATTTTATATAGTTAGTAAGAGATCCTCTATTTAACATTTATAAATAATTGAGAATACAATATGAAATAAGGATTGTCTTGGAAGCAATAAAGTTTTGTCTTTTTAGATATTTATTATATAAAAATATAAATATAGACATATAAAATCCATTATAGCAGAGTTTATTAGATTAACCCCTTAAGGACCAAACTTCTGGAATAAAAGGGAATCATGACATGTCATGTGTCCTTAAGGGGTCAAACTAAATGCTTGCAAATATCATTAATAGGTTAACATACCCTTCTGAACATGTCATCATGTCAGCCTCTCTGTCATTTTCAGATGGAGCAGCGTCTGTCTCCAAGTCTCTCCTCTGTTTCTTAACATTTTAAAGTTCACCTATTTATACCTTAGGTGTCGTCATTTTAGGGTCACCGTAGTTCATATATGAAAAAGTAACTTTTTTTACTTTATTCATTTTAGGACCTCCCTTACCTTGGCAAAAATACAAGGCCTTTACTAAAGGGTGTATACGTCATGGAACTTTTCCGGAATTAGTTCAAGATGTCATCTTAAAGTCTGGACATCATTATCTACTAAGGTTACCACAGTATATTGTGTACTGAAAGAGTCATAGGATAGCCTTGAAGCTTGTTAATGCATAATTGTTATTGTAATTCGTCTGGGACAAAATGGCGTAAACATATTATGCACTGAGGTTATTGCTTAAAGAAACAGTTATGAAAAACAATATTTTCCATTTCTAACACCATGTCAGTTTGCAATATCTCTTAAAGACAAAGTACACAGTTTAAGAAATACAAAATTTAATTCTAAAACTTGTAATATTTGCATTTGCCCATAACACAATGGCAACATATATGCACAAAACAAACAAAATTGGCCAAGGCCCAATATTTCTGTGAAAATCTCTACAATAACATATCAAACCCTAGAAACTTTTGGAAACTAAATCCACTCCCAACCCCCCACTGTCAAAGTGGACAACCAAACCCTGCAACTTCCCTTAGATGTAGCAAATGCCTTTAACAATTATTTTGTCGGATGCTCCACCACCCTTATTGCCAAGGTAATAAATTACACTCATGCTGAAACTACAAATGTGGATCAGGACCCACTAAATTTGCAAAGACCCAATATAGACAAGTTCAATTTTAGACCTGTACCTCTTAGTGTCATTAAGAAACACCTAATAATTTAAAAATGAAAAAACAGTTTGGACCTGATCAAATCCCAGCAATGTTGTTGAAGATCAGTGTGCCAGCAATTGCTAGACCTGTCACAAATCTAATTAACGAATCCTTAGTGTCTGGATATATACCCAAACTTTGGAAGAATGTGAGAGTAGTGCCTATCCATAAAAGTGGTGACACTACTTTCGTTTCTAACTATCGCCCAATATCATTGCTCCCGATATTGTCAAAAATCTTATAAAAATGCGTCCATATGCAACTATGTGAGTATTACAAACAATCTAATTATCTGACCCCTGATCAATCAGGTTTTCGCCCGAATCACTCCACAACTGCCCTCTTAAAAGTTTGCAATGACATCCAAACTGACATGGAACATGGAGACCTAACTGAAGCTATGTTCCTTGATTTTGCAAAGGCCTTTGGCAAAGTAGACCACACTGTTTTACTGCACAAACTTAAAAACTCAGTGTAACGGATCGCCTGGCACCCCGACTTGGTACCTCCGTTAATGGATGCTCCTAGTGCTTCCTGAGGACTCCAAGCACTCTGGCAGACACCACAATCACTGAATCCGAGAAACCTTTTAAATTCTCCCAAGCATATGAATGCTGTAGACCATTGAATAGGAACCATACGAATAGGCTTGTACTCCTAGCAGTCAACTGGAACAGCATACAATAAATCCTTCCCCCCAATAATGAGACGACACATCACTTTGAGGGTAAAACAGGAACTCTGGACTGGCTCATCCAGCCTGGCTTTTATTACACTAATCCACATACAGGCCACACCCAGGGGGAGGCATAAAATAACCAATCACATACATGGTTCAGCCCACACATCCCCTCCCCTCAGATAACATTAAACCCAATTATCCGGTACACTTTTTCAGCCAAGTTCTGGATGTACCCCAAAACCCGGGGGTACACCTTTAAATCCAGCATCGCTGGATAGCCCTTATTCAGGGGGACAACATATTCAAAATTCAAGTAATTCGGATGAATGGTTCGTGAGATATGGGGTTCCAAAGATTTGACCGACCGCATGGGTAAAGTATCCGAAAACAGTTCCATGCATTTTGGCCCTGCGGTCGGTCACAAACAAGGGAATGAAAACAGGCGAATTGCCTGTGTTATAGAGCCTGGAGAGGGTTTGAATGAATTCCCTTGTTTGTGGGGTTCTTTCTACCGAACGGCGGGTCATTCGGTAGTTTCTATACAAATTTCTGGAAGTATGGAGGTCTCAGCGGTGTTTGCCTAGTCAAGTGTCCGATTTTAGTTCCAGACACTCGACGGCAAAACACCGCTGTTCGGTAGTTTAAGATGGCCGCCGCCACGTGTTTGTTTCCCGAATGGCGGCCACCCAGAGGACAAAGAATACATTACACTGATTGCCAATTACCCGTTTGCAACATTGTTGCAAACTGTAATTGGAGGCACACTTATTCCTGGGTGGTCTGGTTGTTCGGTAGTTTCACTCAATATAATGAATGGAGTGATTCTACCGAACAATCAGATGAATGTTGCATACATATCCCAGGTTAAACTCAACACATAAATACATATGTAATATTAAAGGCAGTATACTGGAATATGTATCACAGTCTTAAAGGGACAGTAGTCCCAAAAGTCCCAATATGTCCATAGATGCTGTTAAAAGGGCCAGTAGCAGCAATATACAGTACAATATGCCCCAAATAACCCAGGGGCCATAGTCAGCAGGTAGGAGGCTAGCAAACAGGCTTCTCCGGGGCCCAGTGGCGAGGTTGGTTTCGCCACACTCAGGTATTGGTGATTGTTCGCTAACCTGGTTTCGCTCATGTATCGGATCAATCGCAATATGTGTCTATTTCTGACAGCGACTCCCTACCTCTCCCAGTCATGTGTGGTGTTCCCCAAGGTTCTATTCTCAGCCCCCTACTATTCACATTATTTATAAATGATCTGCCTAATGTCTGCAAATCCTCAAATGTACACATGTACGCAGACGATAGAGTATTATTTTATTATTATTATTATTGCCATTTATATAGCGCCAACAGATTCCGTAGCGCTTTACAATATTATGAGAGGGGATTTAACTATAAATAGGACAATTACAAATAAACTTACAGGAACAATAGGTTGAAGAGGACCCTGCTCAATCGAGCTTACATTCTATAGGAGGTGGGGTGTAAAACACATTAGGACAGGAATTTGCAATCAAATAAGGTGGGCTGCCCTTTAGGAGAGGGCAATAGACAGGTATGTGAGGTAGGGGTTAGTCTTGGAGGCCATAAGCTTTCCTAAAGAGATGGGTTTTAAGGCACTTCTTAAAAGATGCAAGACTAGGGGAGAGTCTGATGGCGGTAAGCAGGCTATTCCATAGGAAGGGAGCCGGCCGTGAGAAGTCCTGCAAGCGCGAGTTGGCCGTACGAGTGTGGACAACGGATAGGAGGTGGTCACGGGCAGAGCGGAGAGACCGAGAAGGGACATACCTATGGATCTGTGAAGAGATATAAGAGGGGCTAGAGTTGTTCAGTGCTTTATAGGTGTGAGTTAGTACCTTGAATTGACTCCTATAGCATACAGGAAGCCAATGTAAGGACTGGCAGAGGGGTGAGGTGTGAGAGAAATGACTAGAGAGGAAAATCAATCTAGAGTAAGTTATGCAAGCAAATCCGATCTACTACATGTTGAGCCTGTGCTCCAAGACTAGTTTGCAGAGGTAGAAAAGTAGATCACAAAAAACAAACTCTTCCTAAACACTGACAAAACTGTCACAAGGATCTTTGGAACAGTACCTAAATTACACAAATTACAAAATTCCCATCTATGCATTAAAACAAATTCAAATGGCACACTGAACACAGTCCACTCTTTCAAATACTTGGGTATGATGCTAGACCCCAATCTATCTTTTGGCCTCCACATAGAAAAGCTTGCATCTCAACTTTCTCCAAAACTAGGTGCCCTGTACAGAAACAAATCCTGCCTAAGCCCTTCAGTAAAGGAAAAGATTGTACAGCAAATGCTGATGCCAATCGTTGATTATGGGGATGTAGTATATGCATCTGCACCGCAATCAAACATTAATAAACTCAATACATTGTATAACTCGTTCTGCCGCTTTGTGCTACAATGCAATTACAGGACCCACCATTGTGACATGCTAAAAGAACTAAACTGGCTGTCGCTGGAATCCAGACGCACCCTTTATCTTTCCAGCCTTGTGTTTAAGAGCTTTTCTGGAAACTCCCGCCCTACCTGAAGAAAATGCTCTCCTTGGCTGTTCCCACCTCCTATAAGCTCCAATCCAGTACCAGCACTTTATTCAGTCTGCTTCAATATAAAAAGAATACAGCTATATCCTCCTTTTTCTACAGAGTACCGCAATTATGGACCTCCCGCACACTTTAAAATCTTCCCCAAGCCTACAATCCTTTAAGAGATCCCTCTCTACATACCTCAAAACAGAATGCACCTGTTATGGTTCATTATATATTTCCTACCTGTTCTATGTTAAATTTTGTATATATTGTGTTAATATTGTTTTTGTATTTTATTGTACCCTATTGTATTGATGCAATATTTTGTGGACCCAGGACATACTTGAAAACAAGATAAATCTCAATGTATCCTGTAACGGCTACCCAGGTAGTGAGAGGGTATCAGCCGTTGGAGACGTTTTTTTTTCCGGTAAGCTGCTGTATAGTAATGAAGTTGCTTGTTCCCATCCACAAAATCCAAGAGGAGAGTTAGGTTCAGCTGTTAAAAAGCAAGGTAATAATGCAGTAAATCCCCTTCCAAGAATGAGACAAGGCTACGTTTTGAAGGGTCAAGAAGAACTAAATTGTAATGACAAGGATTCTCCTTTTATGCGATTCTGCCCATAAAAGGGAGACACCTACATAATTAGGACAGTAACCAATTACAAACATGGTACATCCCACACATTTCCTCCCCTCAGATAAACAGTTAACATAATTATCACACACGCATTTTTACCCGAGTTTTGGATGTACCCCAAATACTTGGGGTACATCCATAAATCCAGTATCCCCAGATAGCCCCAATCTGGGGGAACAACATATTTAAAAATCATCCCATTCGGTTAAGGGGTTCGGGAGTTATGGGACTTTTAAGTTTTGACCGACCGCACAGGCACACTAGCCGAAAATAGTTCCATAAGTTTTGGCCTTGCGGTCGGTCCTCGTTCGTATGGTGAAAAGGCATGAAAATCTTGCCATCCGTGCATTTCCTGATGATCGCTAAAATCCCTGTATGTGGTATATTCTATCTACCGAACGGCAGCACGGTCGGTGGTTCCAGCACAAATTTACGGTCTTATGGAGGTCTCAGCGGTGTTCACCTACTCGAGTGTCCGATTTTGGTTCCAGACACTCAACGGCAAATCACCGCTGTTCGTGAACTAAGATGGCCGCGAACACGTGTAAAAGTCCTGAAATGGCGGCCACCTAGGAACTGAAACAAAGAGTTTGTGCGTTTCATACGGATTGTAAGTGCCGATCTGGGAGGTAAAATACCACATAATTAAATAGCAGGGTGGTCCGGTGTTCGGTAGTTTGGGTTCGTTTTTATACATACTGAGTCTCTGCCGTACGGGTTGTATGAATAGACGAATACTGTTCAAAAGTCCCGAACTGTGATACAAGTAATCCACATGAACCAGGTAAGCACATTCCACCGTGGTTATAGTCTCTGTTATTGGACATGTACCTGGTTAGTGGGTATAATGGCAGGTTTAGCAATACGTATTCCCAGGCAAAGGTAAGGTTCTGTTACACTGCTCCCCTTTTGTGGAACACTCGGGCAGACCCGGATGATCCTTTTCGGGTCAACTTGGGGCTGTCCGGTCAGCTGTCAGGGTAGGAGTTCTGTTTGCCTGGACAGACCATCCGTGTTCCCATTGAACTTGTTATTGGATATGTACCTGGTTAGTGGGTAAAAGGGCTGGTTTAGCAATACGTATTCCCAGGAAAAGGTAAGGTTCTGTTACATATCCATATTGGTAAAATATTTTATAAATAAATAAATAAGGGAGGCTTGTTATTGCACCATTATATTCATGGTCATATTGACTCCATGTGCTTTTTCTATTTTTATTTTTTATTTTTAATGTTTTAATATTTTTATTTTTTATTTTTAACTGGATCACAACAACCAAATCAAAACTCAAACGACATTATACTGATATAGTGCATTTAGTTTGCTTTGTGATAAATTTTAGAGGTGGGGAAATCAGGTGAATCGCTGCTTGCACAAATATCAGATTAATCACAATTCATCCAAAGGCACACATTTACTGAATACTCAGTTTAAAAGGCATGTTCTTTGCAGGGAGATAAAATAAATACTTTTAGGGGACACATTGTATCTGATCTTCTAAATCTAACATTCCACTATCTGACTACCCACAATCAATTTCAAGTCCTTTAAAGTTCTCAATTTGAAGTAGGATCCATTCTGGTCAATAGACGTTTTCCATTGCCCTGTATAGTAGGAGCCATTCTGGTCAATAGACTTTTTCCTTTGCCATGTATAGTAGGATCCATTCTGGTCAACAGATTTTTTTCCTTTGACCTGTATAGAAGGGTCCATTCTGGTCAATAGACCTTTACCTTTGCCTTGTATAGTAGAATCCATTCTGGTCAATATACCTTTTCCTTTGCCCTGTATAGTAGGATTCATTCTGGTTAATAGACCTTTTCCTTTGCGCTGTATAGTAGGATCCATTCTTGTTTATAGACTTTTTCATTTGCCCTGTATAGTAGGATCCATTCTGGTTAATAGACCTTTACCTTTGCCCTGTATAGCAGGATCCATTCTGGTTTATAGACCTTTTCCTTTGCCCTGTATAGTAGGATCCATTCTTGTTTATAGACTTTTTCATTTGCCCTGTATAGTAGGATTTATTCTGGTTAACAGACCTTTTCCTTTGCCCTGTATAGCAGGATCCATTCTGGTCAACAGACCTTTTTCCTTTGCCCTAGGATCCATTCTGGTTAATAGACATTTTCCTTTGCCCTGTATAGTAGGATCCATTATGGTTAATATACCTTTTCTTTTGCCCTGTATAGTAGGATTCATTCTGGTTAATAGACTTTTCCTTTGCCCTGTATAGTAGGATCCATTCTGGTCAATAGACTTTTTCATTTGCCCTGTATAGTAGGATCCATTCTGGTCAATAGACTTTCTCCTTTGCCCTGTATAGTAGGATCCATTCTGGTCAATAGACTTTTTCCTTTGCCCTGTATAGTAGGATCCATTCTGGTCAATAGACTTTTTCCTTTGCCCTTTATAGTAGGATCCATTCTTGTCAATAGACTTTTTCCTTTGCCCTGTATAGTAGGCTCCATTCTGGTCAATAGACTTTTTCCTTTGCCCTGTATAGTAGGATCCATTCTGGTTTATAGAGCTGTTCCCCTCTCAGTCCCTATCCTACCCCACAAACTCTCTCTTTTACACTACACACATACACAATGCATCCCCCCCACACACACACACAGAGAAACATACAAAGCATTCCTACTCACACACAGACACACCCGAAACACACAATGCATCCCTTACGTTCTCTTACATAATTAATGCCCCCTTACAGACACACACTGCATTCAATTACATACACAGAAATAAACCTTGCACCCCTTACACACACACACACACACACACACAGAAACATACAATGCATTCCTTACACTCAAACACACACTACAACCCCTATAAACACACTACATCCCTTACACAAATTGCACACATAAAACATCCCCAACTCATGGATGGCCATGTAGGTGGATTTATGGGTGGGCATTGTAGGCGTATGCCCCCTAGGGGCCCAGACCTTGAGCTGTGTAAGGGGCCCTAAAAAATGGAGCTGCTTCCTGTTCGTTAATTTTTTGTGAGCACTGTTAAAAACAGTCTCCAGAGAGCCTATTCTACACCAGACCTGTGGAGCCAGATTGAGACCATCATCAGCCTCTTGTCCTCATCTGGTGGTAAGTAGGCAATCCAATATATATTATTAGTGGCACTAATCTCTAATTTACCTCACATTAAATGGATACTATAGTCACCAGAAGCACTACAGCATAATGAAGTGGTTCTGGTGTCTATAGCCTGTGCCTGTAGGCTTTTTAATGTAAACACACTGTCTTTTCAGATAAGACACTTTGTGAAGACTGGCGTTGGCCCATATGGCAGAGCATATGATCGGGGCATTGTGATGTCACATGGTGGGCAGGACATATGGGGGGGGGCAAATTTCTTTTTGCATAGGGCGGCAAAAATCTTTGCACCGGCCCTGCCCTGAGTCTAGTATGGATATCTCTGTATTTTCTGTAGCTCTATATATTATGAGTGAATTGATGAAGTTAAGCCGATTCCACAGGTTAGAAGATGTTGGCTTCAGTATTAAGGGTGCAATCAAATCCCGGTGAGAAATCTTGCACCACGTCATCTAAAACATTCACAAACCGCTATTGATATTACATATTTTATATACATATTTTTACGTTAACCTTACGTTATATCATGTTTTATTCGAACTGACCCTTTTTTCATAAACAGTAATGTTTTCATATTTAAAACCGTTAAAGTAAACTGGGAGGACGTTAATATGGAAGAAATTGCTCAGTCTTGTTAAATGTGCATTTTTTTTGTTAACTTCTAAGCTGACAACAAATGCAATAAAATAATGATGTGCGCTGCTAAATACCATGTTTTACACATTATATATTACATGTCTAAGGTCACACTTCCTGTTTATCTAGAAAAACCTTTTGCTCAGTCAGCTGGTAAAACCCATCTTAGTTTTACTCAATTTCCCAAAGAGCTAGGGATAATGAAAGGTTACAGGTAGTGTAATTATAATGATTTTTAAATCTGCTCAGTCACAGGATTCCTCGCTTTACACATAATTACAGCTTGATGCCCCTCAGGTAATTATCTGAAACAAGGATGGGCTCCTATAAAAAGCTTCTCCAAGAATCCCCCTTTAAAATAATTTAAGGATTACAGCACAGGGATCCAACCCACAAGCTGAATTCGTAACATTGCTAAAAATCAGCCATTAGGACTAAACATTCTAATAAGAATCTGATTTTTCTTGGGAATTAGAGAACAGATTTCCAGTGATTTTCATGGAAGCCACACATTCATCATGAAGATTAGCATCTCTGAATCAATTCAATAACAAGGTAATTCAATATGTTATACCACCTCCTGAACATGCCGTCTATTTACTAGAAATATAAATATTACAGGTAGGTTATAAATTGGGCAGAATTAGATGTATTTTTGTTTTGCTTGTTTGCCAATAAAATATGTTGTAAGGTTTTTAAAGTTACCCAAGAAAAAAATAAAGCGATTTGAAACTAGACAATAATTAATTGTCAACGGATGCTTCGTTGATTAGACAAATGCAGCTTCATTTATTATTATATTCCACATACAGAGTAATAAAGACTGTTTTAGCATTTCATACACTTTGTTTTATCCTTATATTTCCCATATCTCTACTGACAGACTGGGGTTCAATAAGCATTAAAACCAAATAAACACATTGTAATATAGAGAGCATGACGGAGTAACAGACATATTGTAATAAAGAGAGCATGACGGACGGTGTAACAGACACATTGTAATATAGAGAGCATGACGGACGGTGTAACAGACACATTGTAATATAGAGAGCATGACGGACGGTGTAACAGACACATTGTAATAAAGAGAGCATGACGGTGTAACAGACACATTGTAATATAGAGAGCATGACGACGGTGTAACAGACACATTGTAATAGAGAGCATGACGACGGTGTAACAGACACATTGTAATATAGAGAGCATGACGACGGTGTAACAGACACATTGTAATATAGAGAGCATGACGGACGGTGTAACAGACACATTGTAATAGAGAGCATGACGGACGGAGTAACAGACACATTGTAATATAGAGAGCATGACGGACGGTGTAACAGACACATTGTAATAGAGAGCATGACGGACGGAGTAACAGACACATTGTAATATAGAGAGCATGACGGACGGTGTAACAGACACATTGTAATATAGAGAGCATGACGGACGGTGTAACAGACACATTGTAATATAGAGAGCATGATGGAGTAACAGACACATTGTAACATAGAGAGCATGACGGACGGTGTAACAGACACATTGTAATATAGAGAGCATGACGGACGGTGTAACAGACACATTGTAATAAAGAGAGCATGACGGTGTAACAGACACATTGTAATATAGAGAGCATGACGGTGTAACAGACACATTGTAATATAGAGAGCATGACAGACGGTGTAACAGACACATTGTAATATAGAGAGCATGACGGACGGTGTAACAGACACATTGTAATAGAGAGCATGACGGACGGAGTAACAGACACATTGTAATATAGAGAGCATGACGGACGGTGTAACAGACACATTGTAATATAGAGAGCATGACGGACGGTGTAACAGACACATTGTAATATAGAGAGCATGACAGAGTAACAGACACATTGTAATATAGAGAGCATGACGGACGGTGTAACAGACATATTGTAATATAGAGAGCATGACGGACGGTGTAACAGACATATTGTAATATAGAGAGCATGACGGACGGTGTAACAGACACATTGTAATAGAGAGCATGACGGACGGAGTAACAGACACATTGTAATATAGAGAGCATGACGGACGGTGTAACAGACACATTGTAATATAGAGAGCATGACGGACGGTGTAACAGACACATTGTAATATAGAGAGCATGATGGAGTAACAGACACATTGTAACATAGAGAGCATGACGGACGGTGTAACAGACACATTGTAATATAGAGAGCATGACGGACGGTGTAACAGACACATTGTAATAAAGAGAGCATGACGGTGTAACAGACACATTGTAATATAGAGAGCATGACGGTGTAACAGACACATTGTAATATAGAGAGCATGACAGACGGTGTAACAGACACATTGTAATATAGAGAGCATGACGGACGGTGTAACAGACACATTGTAATAGAGAGCATGACGGACGGAGTAACAGACACATTGTAATATAGAGAGCATGACGGACGGTGTAACAGACACATTGTAATATAGAGAGCATGACGGACGGTGTAACAGACAAATTGTAATATAGAGAGCATGACAGAGTAACAGACACATTGTAATATAGAGAGCATGACAGACGGTGTAACAGACACATTGTAATATAGAGAGCATGACGGTGTAACAGACACATTGTAATATAGAGAGCATGACGGAGTAACAGACACATTGTAATATAGAGAGCATGACGGACGGAGTAACAGACACATTGTAATATAGAGAGCATGACAGACGGTGTAACAGACACATTGTAATATAGAGAGCATGACGGAGTAACAGATGCATTGTAATATAGAGAGCATGACGGAGTAACAGACACATTGTAATATAGAGAGCATGACGGAGTAACAGACACATTGTAATATAGAGAGCATGACGGTGTAACAGACACATTGTAATATAGAAAGCATGACAGACGGTGTAACAGACACATTGTAATATAGAGAGCATGACAGAGTAACAGACACATTGTAATATAGAGAGCATGACAGACGGTGTAACAGACACATTGTAATATAGAGAGCATGACGGAGTAACAGACACATTGTAATATAGAGAGCATGACGGAGTAACATACACATTGTAATATAGAGAGCATGACGGAGTAACAGACACATTGTAATATAGAGAGCATGACGGTGTAACAGACACATTGTAATATAGAAAGCATGACGGACGGTGTAACAGACACATTGTAATATAGAGAGCCTGACGGAGTAACAGACACATTGTAATATAGAGAGCATGACGGACGGAGTAACAGACACATTGTAATATAGAGAGCATGACGGAGTAACAGACACATTGTAATATAGAGAGCATGACGGACGGTGTAACAGACACATTGTAATATAGAGAGCATGACGGACGGTGTAACAGACACATTGTAATATAGAGAGCATGACGGACGGTGTAACAGACACATTGTAACATAGAGAGCATGACGGAGTAACAGACACATTGTAACATAGAGAGCATGACGGAGTAACAGACACATTGTAACATAGAGAGCATGACGGACGGTGTAACAGACACATTGTAACATAGAGAGCCTGACGGAGTAACAGACACATTGTAATACAGAGAGCATGACAGATGGTGTAACAGACACATTGTAATATAGAGAGCATGACAGAGTAACAGACACATTGTAATATAGAGAGCATGACAGACGGTGTAACAGACACATTGTAATATAGAGAGCATGACGGAGTAACAGACACATTGTAATATAGAGAGCATGACGGAGTAACATACACATTGTAATATAGAGAGCATGACGGAGTAACAGACACATTGTAATATAGAGAGCATGACGGTGTAACAGACACATTGTAATATAGAAAGCATGACGGACGGTGTAACAGACACATTGTAATATAGAGAGCCTGACGGAGTAACAGACACATTGTAATATAGAGAGCATGACGGACGGAGTAACAGACACATTGTAATATAGAGAGCATGACGGAGTAACAGACACATTGTAATATAGAGAGCATGACGGACGGTGTAACAGACACATTGTAATATAGAGAGCATGACGGACGGTGTAACAGACACATTGTAATATAGAGAGCATGACGGACGGTGTAACAGACACATTGTAACATAGAGAGCATGACGGAGTAACAGACACATTGTAACATAGAGAGCATGACGGAGTAACAGACACATTGTAACATAGAGAGCATGACGGACGGTGTAACAGACACATTGTAACATAGAGAGCCTGACGGAGTAACAGACACATTGTAATACAGAGAGCATGACAGATGGTGTAACAGACACATTGTAATATAGAGAGCATGACAGATGGTGTAACAGACACATTGTAATACAGAGGGCATGACGGTGTAACAGTTCATTTCCTGCATTATTTTATCAGTAGTTATCATGTATGATGTATTTTCCCTCAGTAAACAATATTGTGTTATTTTTTATTATCTCCCACCTCTGACTGAAGACTTTGCCATGCATTCACTACTTGTTCTGTAAGTTAAGGTTTATAAAGCGATTATTCACTAAGCAGCAAGCTGTGACGAATTTCTGACTTGGCAAATTTAAATCAACATCAATACATTTGTAAATAATCTCCAACTCGTTACAATGAAGGTTTATTTCAGAATCTGCTATTTTTACCTAAATTTGCAGTTTCTGCCAGCTGTGCACAATTCTCTGTCACCGAATATTTCACCTTTATTAACGTCACATCAACAAATTCAGACCAACATACACTGCTCTCTCCATCATTTGTCTGCAGAATAAAATCAATCAATCCATCAATCAATTTTCTGAACTCTCTCCCCTCCTGGTCCAGAATGCTTCAGTAGTCTCTGATCATCAGATCTCCAGCCCATCCTTCCCAAATTAACCTTTCTCCGCAGCAAACGACACAATTTACACGGTAAAACTCATTCAGTGACTGTAACACATTTGGAGTTTGTGAAACGATTGCCGTTTTTCGGACCCATTTCTAAATCTCCCCAGATTGAACATAGAGCCTTCCTCACTTCTTCCTTTTCTTCAGTTACTCAACACAGTAACACTATGGTCTGCAGACTGTATACCATCCATTAGGCTCATTGCTACCACCCAGGAGTACTGGGAGTTTGAGTGCAGGGCTTCATTTTGTGTGTGTGATGTTATACCATGTTAAAATGGTAGCACAGGACAGTCAGTATGCTCTGTACTTTGTTTCCATTGTAGCACTGTACAGTCAGTATGCTCTGTACTTTGTTGCCATCGAAGCAATGTACAGTCAGTATGCTCTATATTAGGGGTGTCCAAACTTTTTCTGCAGTGGACCACCTCATCAGAAATCCTTCCCTATAATCATTGCGTATGACGTCACACACTGACTTCACACACTGTGTAGAGGAGGGATTTTGCGCACTACACTATCTGAGAAGCTCTGTGTCCCGACTCTGCTTCAAGTTTAACTGACATGTGCAGGACTGGTGCAAGGAGTTTTTTCTATATCCCCCCCCCCCCCACCTTCCTGTTTCTCCTCAAAAAAATGCATTTTCACCTGTGTGTCCCTTAATCCTCAACTTGAATTTGCCCCCTTTAGTGTTTCTTATCCTCTCTTACCCGCTTTATTGTATCTTATCCCATTATTTGTGTCTCTTTCCACCACAGCTCAATTGTTTGTACCTCTCTCTGTAAGCTCATTTGTGTGCATCGTTCTCCCTTTTCCAACATCTCTCGGTGTCTCTTCTCTCTCCCAGCCCCTTTGTTTGTCTCTTTATCCCCACCCCATCCTTTCTCTGTGCTTCTTCCTCCAGAGCCCCATTTGTGTGTCTTCCCTTACCCCTTCTATACCGCTTTTCCTCCCCAGCCACTTGTGTGTGTCTCTTTTTCCCCTTCCCCTCTGTGTTGTTTTTGTCTCTCTTAGCCCCATTTGTGAGTCTCTCTTTTTTCCTCCAGCCCCTTCTGTGTCTTTCTCCCCAAGAACCCTTGTCTCTTTGTGTCTTCCCCAGGTCCTGTCTGTCTCTTTTGCCCCTTCACTTCCCTCCTGTCACTCAGTCATTGTAGAGTGGCCAAGTGGCAGACCAAGTTAAATAAGCATTTCTTTGCTGTACCTGACCTGACAGGAAGCTGTTCTGTGCTCTTTGTGAGCACTTCCTGTTAGACCTGAAAGAGGATGCAGAAGCTTCTTTACTTTGGTCTGCCATTTGACCACGCTACAATGACTGACTAGATGGAGGTAAGTGCTGTGCGCTCCCATATTGCCAGCTTAATTAGCATTGTACACATGTAGTCAGCAGATGGAAGTGTGATAACACTTCTGCAACTTAATGTCCAGTGGGTCGCATTTGGCCTGCGGGCCTCATGTTGAACACCCCAGCTATATACAATGTTGGCCTGCAGGACGTGTAAACCACCTATTGTCTTTAACATGATCAGACTGGGCAGTGAGTCACTTGATAACCAGTGATCCTTGTTAGTAAATAATGTCTGAGATTTTTTTTAAACCCTATTACAGAGCCAGTCCCAAGCTGAATCTTAGCAGAGAAACTCTTATTATTATAGTGTCTATGGGCTAAGATAAGATGTTCACATAGAGAAGAGACAGGTAAATCTAATAAAGATTCTATAAATAAGCATTATTACAATGCTAAGATGGGCTGTGTCTCTGATCTAATGTTTTCCATGAGTTAACTCTATATTTGACATGCTTTAATCCAATGTGCATTCTGTGACAGGATGGAGCTCTTTCTGTATTTCATCTCAGCTTTTAACCTGCATGTCTTCCTTCTACCTGTCTGGAGTGGCGATGGAGTCCGTGGGTCAGCTCTGGATGGACTTATGAACTGTGAACTGGCCAATGAAGAGAGTGTTGGCTATACTGTGTCAGGGGACATCACTCTGGGTGGTCTATTTGCTCTCCACTTGGATGTGCAATATCCAGAACTACATTTCCGGAGAAAACCAGAGCCATTAAGATGTAACACGTAAGTCTGCATAACCCACTGAATTTCACTTTATTAAAAGAAACAAATAGCAATAATTTGTATTTGATTTTTTTCTGTATTTGTATACAGTTATTCTCAAAGGTTTGCATACCCTTGGAGAATTGGTATATATGTATAATTTTTAAAGAAAACATGAGTGAGCAGGCAAAACACATTGCTTTTATTTCTTATGGGATTCATTTTCATCTGTAGGTTATAACAGAATGGCACAATCATAAAACAAAACATGGCAAAAAAGAAAAAAATGAAATGACCCCTATTCAAAAGTCTGCCCCATTTAGCATCAATGACAGCGTGCAGTCTTTTGTAATAGTTGTCTGTTAGGCACCTTAATCTTGCAGGTGGTATAGCTGTCCATTCGTCTTTTCAAAATGCCTCCAGGTCATGCAATGTCTTTGGTCGTCTTACAAGAACAGCATGGTTGACATCTACCTAGAGTGGCTCGATGATATTAAGGTCAGGAGACTGTGATGGTCACTCCAGAACCTCCGCCTATTTCTGCTGTAACCACTGGAGGGGCAACTTGACCTTGTGCTCAGGGTCATTATCATGCTGAAAAGTCCAAGAGCATCCCGTGCACAGCCTTCGTGCAGAAGAATGTAAATTATTTCCCAGTACTTTCTGATAACATGCTGCATTTTTTCTTGCCATAAATTTTCACAAGATTCCCCATGCCTTAAGAGATCACACACCCCCAAAACATCAGTGAGCCACCACCATGCTTCACAGGGGGATTGCATTCACTATAGGCCTTGTTGATCCCTCTCCAAACATAACGCTTATGGTTGTAACCATAAAGCTCTATCTTGGTCTCGTCACTTCAAATTAGAGTGTTCAGAAACTAAAGGATTTGTCAGGCATATTGTGTAATGGCACCCCCAGGCATAAAACGGGTTTTCCCTTCCAGAGACACAGGCACAGCTACTGAAGACACCAATCCACCGAACCGGAGAAGCATATGAATGTCGTAAACAGATAAACCTGAACCATACGAATGCTGTAAACAGCCGAATAGGAAAAACCTTACGAATAGGTTTACACTCCTAGCAGTCAAACTGGAGCAGCATACAATAAATCCCCCCAAGAACGAGACAAAGCTCTGTGTTGAGGGTCAAGCAGTGAACAGCCAGAGCTGTGGGTTTATTGTTCTTATATACACATTAGTACCACCCACAGGGTTTTGGAAAACAACCAAAAAACACGTACAATACACTCAGACACTCCCACACAAAATCTTCCCCTCTGCCTGTGATACAATTACCTTACACAATGGGTAATGTAATTATAACAGGCAGAGAAATACAGTTTTTCCACATTATTCATAACTTAAAAAGTATGCATCACATTCACATATTTTCAGAATCAGCATACTCTAAATACAAACATACGTCAAAATCATACAAATTGGTCCAGTGGTTCAAAAGATAGATCGTAGTCCTTTGTGACCAAATGAAGCATGGCTTTTCTGCCCAAAACCAGTTCCACAGAGTTTTCTATCCTGGAGATAATTGGGAAGTAATCCAATTATCTCCAAGGACAAAACTCCATTGAACACATGGCAGCAAAAGACAATAAAATACATAAAAATATATAACTGTGCAGCCATTGCATAAAACAGGTGCATTCAACATATCCCCAGATAGCTCAGATCTGAGTGCACATTATTACTGAATGGCGCTCAGATCACATACATACAGTTCAATTGCCATGGAGCCAAAGTCTTTCCCATAGTCTTTCATTATACGAATGGGCTCCATGGCATAGCTATCTGGGGTATCACCGCTCAAACAGAACAAGCACCGAATGACCCGGCTTTCGTGTCTTTGCAGGGGAAAATCTAGCGTTTCAACATGGGGCCATAGTTTAAAGGCAGCAGGCAGGCAACCAGGCTCCTCCAATGCACAGTGGCGAGATTGGTATCGTCACATATTGTAATTGGCTTTTTTGTGAAGGTTTCTTTCTGGCAACCCAACCATGCAGCTCATTTCTGTTCCAGTATCATCGTATTGTGCTCTTTGAAACAACCACACCTTGTTTTTCCAAAGCAGCCTGTATTTCTCCTGAGGTTACCTGAGAGATTTTCTTTGTATCCCGAACTATTCCTCTGCCAGTTGTGGCTGAAATCTTTCTTTGTCTACCTGACCTTGGCTTGGTATTGAGAGATCCCCGAATGTTCCACTTCCTAATAAGTGATTGAACGGTACTGACTGGCATTTTCAAGGCTTTGGAAATCTTTTTATATCCTTTTCCATCTTTATAAAGTTCCATTACCTTGTTATGCAGGTCTTTTGATAGTTTTTTTCTACTCCCCATGGCTCAGTATGTAGCCTGCTCAGTGTATCCACGTGAGAGGTAACAAACTCCTTGACTATTTATACACAGACACTAACTGCAATTTAAAAAGCCACAGGTGTGGTAAATTAACAAGGTCAAACATTCAAGGGTTTGTAAACTTTTGGTAAGGGCTATGTGGCAGACCTCTCTGTCTCTGGATTGTTATTGTAAACTATTTTGTCTGTTTGTTCGCCAGTCCCCGGTTGTTCGTGTGTTTCCTGCTTATATTCCCTAAGAGACGAATGTACTACTGAATTTCAATGTTTACTCATCTGACCGCACTGTTTGTAAGTGCTATAAGTTTGCAAAGGCACACAACAGAATAAATGATCATATTTAGAAAAAAAATCTCAATGCACTCCAATATGTTAAACATGCCTTATTAGAAAACACAAAATAAAAGAAGAAATCAAACCAAAAAATACCTTTGGGATATTGTTATAGTAGAAATGACTGCTGAATGAATGTTTTTTTAAACATGCAGTTTCAGTAGTTGTATTAAATCTTTTTTTCATAAAACTCAGTAAATGTTTAATACCTAAGATAAGATGCATATAACATGATGGAACCCAACTGTCCAAGAAGGTTGTAAAACGCTTTCTATTTCAATGCTATCCGATGCTTTTTTTTCTCCATAATATTGTAGGATTTTACCATATTACAAATTTGAAGTCAAAGAAAAATATAAAATTTTTAATTCAGATTTTTTTTTGTTCGTTCTGTTTAAGATTTCATATTAGGTATTATCGTTATCTCCTATCTATGGTTTATACCATTATACAAATTAACATTTTACCCAACCTCCTGCCAAATGTCACTCTGGGCTTCGAACTGTTTGATTCGTGTTACAATGAAGTGAAGTCATTAATAGGAACAACATGGATTTTATCAGGAAAAAAGAAAATTGAGCCAAATTTTAATTGTCATAAAGGAACCATGCCATTGGCTATAGTAGGCGACATGCCTTCCAAGGCCTCAATTCCAGTGGCTCGGATACTAGGACTGTACAGATATCCTCAGGTAAGCAACTACAAAAACCACAGATAGTCCTACATGTAAAACACAATGTAATAGTAATAAGGCTCCTATATCATAGGGGGTTATTCTGACTGTGGGTTTGTCTTAAATGAATATTCTAAACACCTTGATCATTAGAGCTTGCTTGTACAATCCGCTTAGGAATTCAGTAAGCTATCCTGTGCTAAGCCCTGCACAGGCCTAGCTCATTGGGTGGGAGCATCAGCTGATCACATTTGGCCACTTATCTAAGCATTCACCACGAAGCCTTGCTCAGACAGACTCTGGTTCTCATGTTGAGGTAGAAGAACACACTTAGGTTACACAAGTAAACAACTCTAAAATGCTTTGAATACTTATAATTAGGGTGATGTCGAGGCACTCCTCGCATCATAACCACTACAGCGTGTTGTCGCAGCAAATGTGTTCAGAGCAGTGGTGCATTTTGGATCTGTGCTGCCCTAGGCATGACCGAACTCGGGCACCCCCCTAATTTACATTTACCCCACCCCTTCCTGTCAATGCCACACCTCTTCCTATTAAAGACTAACACACACACTTTGACTGACAGACACACACTCTCAGATACACTGACATACACACACACACTGATTTGACACAATCTGACAGACACATACAATCACTGACTCACTCACAGACACAAACTGGCAGACACACACAATGACGCAGACAAACACTCACTGACACACACACTTACAGAAACACTCAATGACAGGCATACACAATCACTCAGACACACACACATTCACTGACAGACACACTCACTCACAGACACATACTGACAGACACACACAATCCCTCAGACACACATTCTCCCTCACAGACACACACACTTACAGACACACTTAGAGGCAGACACACACAAACACACATACAGGCGCCCTCACAGACACACACAATCACTCAGACAAACACAATCACCCAGGCACACACTGACAGACATACACTCACTCACAGGCATACAGGCACACTGACAGAAATACAGACACTCTGACAGACATACACACACTGACAGCCAGAATGGCAGACACAGACACACACACTGCCAACCAGACACAGACACACACACACACTGCCAGCCAGCCAGCCAGACACAGACACACACACACAGGCTGAGCTCCTTGGGCAGGGAGGGAGGCAGGCATACAGGCAGTTGGGCGGCTAGCCGAGTTCCAAGGCTGGCGGTGAGGGAGCGCTGATTTGTGAGCGCTCTCTGCTCATTATGACGTCATATTCCAGCTCCTGGTATCACTCTGCGCCCGTTTTGAAACTCAGCTAGCCACCTGCCACCAGGCTAACAATTTATTTGCCTGGGCATTTGGGGGCGGCATTTTTTACCGCCCCTGGAAAGTGCCGCCCAAGGCAAATGCCTTGTTTGCCTAGCGGCAAATACGTCCCTGGTTCAGAATGTTCCTTTCAAATATTTACCGATGGTACTGGGTATAATAGAATGTTGTTCTTTTTAAGCTAATTTTGATTTTCAGACTGTTTTGTACAAGTTACTAAGTATATAAAAAGTTAAGATGTAGAAAAGTGAGCCTCTAACCAGGAGCTCATAACTTTTATTCCTCCACTTGCTCCATTTAATTAACAAAATGTATTTTGAAAGGGGTATCCTAATACTTCATACAACAGTATTAACATAGCTGTAGTAAATATATATTGTGTAATAATTATAATAAACATCAATTTACTTTACTTTAATAGAAAATAATTTTTTAAAATGTGAACAATTAACAATACACAAAATATTTACAAGTTCCAATGTATATAAAATAAGAAAAAAATTGACTGTTCCTTCTTATTATATCTGTAGATAAGTTATGCAGCCGCTCATCCAGATCTGAGCGACAAAATCCAGTTTCCATCCTTCCTCAGGACTATCCCTAATGACAACTATGAGGTTTTTGCCATGGCTCGGTTAGCAAAACATTTTAACTGGTCTTGGGTGGGCGTGATAACCTCTGATAACGAGTTGGGAAGATCAGGTAGTCAACTGTTAGTGAAAGAGATCGAAAGGGATGGTGGATGCGTTGCTTTTCTAGAAACACTTCCAATCTACAATTCCATTGAGGCTGTTTATCGCATTTCAGACGTCATCAAGAAATCTAAAGCTACGGTTATTCTTGTGTACTCCACTATGGAGAACCTCATATCTTTAATGGAGGAAGCTTCAGTCCATAACATCACTAATAAGGTTTGGGTTGGATGTGGAAGCTGGTCTATTACTTCAGACTTTCCTAAAAAAGACATTTTAACAACCTTAAATGGGAGTCTTGGTTTGGCCCCTCAAAGTGGAAAAATCCCAGGATTCAAAGACTTTCTCTATAGCATTCGTCCATCTAGATTTGTAGATGACATCTTTATGAAAACATTTTGGGAAAAGGCATTTGAATGTGTTTGGCCAGCAGATGGTTTACTCAACTTTACAGAAAAAATCAAAGAAGAAACCGTGTGGTGCACAGGGAATGAGAGACTGGATAGTATTGATCCAAATATTTATGATGTCTTCCACTTCAGATACACATATAAAGTGCATAATGCAGTTTATGCAGTAGCTCACGCCTTGCATCAGATGAATTCATGTGTTGCAGGCAATGGGCCTTTTGAGAATGGATCCTGTGCAGACATTTATAATCACAAACCATTTCAGGTATTGTACATCATAAGTAAAACTTGTTGTTTTTTATGAAACTACATTGTAATAACTCTATATTAAATTATCCGATTTTTATGTTTTAATTATACTTAAAAATTTGAAATTGAAATTGTAACGGTGTTAAGACCCCTCTGGCATAAAGGAGTAAAAGCGCCGTTTAAACTTCCCCTTTCGCAATAATGCAAACTCCATTCGTATACTCCAACCGTACGAACTGCAACCTGGGGAATGTACCAGTCTCCCGACCGGGACCCATACGGATCCAAAACTCCTGAATACGAAATCCACGAACCGCGGCTAACAGCCGATCAAATATAACATCCAAGCGGCTTACGTTTCCAATAACCAGTCTCTAGCTGTGTAGTAAATATCCCCTCCAATAACGAGACCAAGCTCCGCATTGAGGGTAAAATAAGAACTGGCTTTACTGTGGGCTACCCGCCCGTATTTATGCAGGTCTCCCACTTGGTGGACACTCCCCTAGGGGACCAAATGGGAGACTGTAATGGCAGACAGACATATGGCACTTTTAGATATACAGGCACGGAAAATTCCCACAATGCATCCCGGTTTCCTCCCCTCTGCCCTGGAGATAATCAAGAAGTAATTCAATTATCTCCAGGACAGAGGCAAATCGCCATTTTAAATTATACATAAAAAACGTGTAAAATTGCATAAGTTTATAAGTACCGAACATATTACATTCGTGCAACGTATCCCCAGATAGCCTGGATCTGAGTGCATATTCTTAGCGAATAGCGCTCAGATCCCATACGTACAGTTCAATCGCCATGGAGTCAAAGTCTCTTACAGTCTTTCGGTATGCGATTGACTCCATGGGATGGCTATCTGGGTTAAGTCCATCCGTGCAATCCAAACTCCCGAACAGCCGGTGTTCGTATGCCTTGTCGACTGAGAAGGGCGGTCGGTACTTTGTGCGGTGTTCAGTTGAAAGAGTGTCCGTTTTTAGTTCCATAGAATCTGTGCCGAACACCGCTGGTCTTTCGCATGGTGTAAAATGGCCGCCGCCTCGTGGTCGGCATACGAACGACGACCACCCTGAATACGGTTGGAATGGAGTGGTGTCTGCGGTTAACCACAACGTTCTAATTGGGGCCAAGAGGTTAACCAGCAGCACACTTCTCCCCCGGGTGGCCGTCCGTTCGGTAGTTTTAATCGGTTCTTTCAGGAAATAAACAGGGGTATACGGATAGGCAAATAGACGAAAAGGGGCAAACAGACGAACCAGAAATCTACCCTAATAGTGAGAGGGTATCAGCCGTTGGGGACGTCCTTTTTCCCGGCAAGCTGCTGTGTAGTAGTGGAGTTGCTTATTCCCATCCATGAGATCCAAGAGAAGAGTCAGGCATAGCTGTTAAAATAGCAAGGTGGTTATGCAGTAAATCCCCTTCCAAGAACGAGACAAGGCTACATTTTGAAGGGTCAAGAAGAACTACATTTTAATGACAGGGATTCTCCTTTTATGTGATTCTGCCCAAGCAAGGGAGAAACCCACATAATTAACACAACAACCAATAAAACATAAGGTACATCCCACACATCTCCTCCCCTCAGATAAGCTTGTAACCCAATTAACAGAGACACATTTTTCCCCAAGTTTTGGATGTACCCCAAATATCTGGGGTACATACATAAATCCAGATAGCCCTATTCTGGGGGACCAACAAATAAAAAAATCAGTCCATTCGGTTCAGTGGTTCGGGAGATATGGGACTTTAAAGTTTTGACCGACCGCACAGGCAAAGTAGTCGAAAATAGTTCCATGAATTGGCCTTGCGGTAGGTCTTTGTTCGTGTGTTAAAGTCACAAAAAGGCTTGCCATCCGTGCGCAACTCGACGTTCGCTAGCATCCCCATAGACTATTACGTTTTTCTACCGAACGGCAGGGGGTTCGGTAGTTTTGGCACGAAGTTCCGGTGTTATGGAGGTCTCAGCGGTGTTTGCCTACTCGAGTGTCCAATTTTAGTTCCAGACACTTGAAAGCAAAACACCGCTGTTCGGGAGTTAAGATGGCCGCGAACAGGTGTAAAAGTCCCGAAATGGCGGCCACCCAGGAACTGAAACAAAGCGTTTGTGCGTTTCCCATTTAAGCTGAATGTGCTGATCAGGGAAGTAAATAACCACTTAATTAAACAGCAGGGTTGTCCGGTGTTCGGTAGTTTATATTCGTATAGGAATACGTTAGAAGTCCCGCACTGCTGTATAACAATATCCACACGAAAACAGGTAAGGATCTTCAATTTGTTACAGAAATTAATCTAAATTTGGGCCTTCACGTGGTCGTCTAAATTTCCATTTTCAAAACTGCTATGTAGACTAATCATTAGGGATCAAAAAATGTGGTTCAGTTCGGAAATTTGGGAAATAAAAAAAATGCTACTTTGGCAATTTGGCACTTCTGTTCATTTTGGGACTTTGGCAATTCGGGACTTCGGAATTTGGACCATCTGTAGGGCTCCCTAACTCTAACCCTAACCCTACCCCTAACCTAACTCTAACCCTGACTCATCCCTAACTCTAACCCTAAATCTAAACCTACCCTAACCTTAACCCTAACCCTACCCCTAACCCTACCCCTGTCATAATTCACTGAATTTTTCCTCCCTCTCTTGTTTTGCCACTTTTCAGAAATCTGAAGTACTTTGGCACTTCCGAAAGTCGGCACTTCGACAAATTTGGCACTTTGGCAATTCGGTTCGGTTCGGCACTTCTCAAAGTCGACAATTCAGCAATTTGGCAATTCGGTTCGGCACTTCGGAAATTCGACACTTCAGCACTTCGGACATTCGGAAGCATCTGAATGCCCAAATTGCTCGAAATTCATCCCAATTCTCATTCGGAATGAAACGAATTGTACATGTCTACTAGTCATGAAACAAATGACAAACAATGGACGCACATGTTTGCTTGAGTCAGAGTTTTTTCATGTAGCACCAAAATGGACAATATATATATATTGTTACGGCACCCCCAGGCATAAAAAGGGGTTAAAAGCCGATTAGTAGATCTTCCCCTTGCAGAGTCACAGGCACAGCTACTGCAGAACACCAAACTCCCGAACTGGATACAAGTGAATGCTCCAAACTCCTGAACTGCATACAAAATAGCACTCCAAACTCCCGAACCGGAACCTCACGTATAGCTGCTAGCAGACGAACAGGAAAAGCACCCAAGCGGCTTACACTCCTGGCAATCAGTCTCTAACAGAATACAGTAAATCCCCCCAAAGACGAGATAGAGCTCCGTGTTTGGGGTAAAGCAGTGGTCTGGTTTATTGAGGGCTACCTGCCCAGTATTTATGCAGGTCTCCCACCTGGTGGACACTCCCCGAGGGGATCAGATGGGAGACTGTAACACAGACAGACATGTATCACATTCAGACACACGGTAGTAAAACATCCCCAAACTGCATCCTGATTTCCCTCCCTCTATCCTGGAGATAATTGGGAAGTTATCCAATTATCTCCCAGGACAGAGGCAAATCGCCATTATAGGCGTGGGGACACAAGGACAGTAAAATACTTTAAAATATACAAAGTTACATTTAATACATAAAATACAGACATGTCACATTACCCAGATAGCTGGGATCTGAGTGCACATAACTACCGAATAGCGCTCAGATCCTATTCACACAGTTCAATTGCCATGGAGCCAAAGTCTTTAATTACACGAATAGGCTCCATGGCTGTGATATCTGGGTTAAAACATTCACAAAGAAAAAGTCCCGATCAATCCAGCGTTCGTCTAAACAGCCACGAATAGAAGCAGGGAAGGCTGGAGGCTCAGCGGTGCCTGCACGTAAAAGTGTCCGCTTTTAGTGCACTGATTCCGGGCTGAGCACCGCTGGCCGTCCTGGGAGCTCCATAACACCGCCACCTATCGGCCGCTAAGTGTAACCGCGGCCACCCAGTAACAGTCAATTAAGCTGTGGTTAACCAGAACTACTGGGTGGTCAATTGACAGCACAGGCTAACTTCAGGGAGGTGAATTGTAGGCATACGCCAGCTTCACCGCCTTCAGTATTTTGCCCTGGCAGAAAGGCACGAATAAGCCTTTCTGCAGGGAAAATAAAGTATTTTAAAAGTCCAGTCCATAGTCTAAAGGGAGCAGGCAGGCAACCAGGCTCCTCCAATGCAATGTGGCGAGGTTACTCTCGTCACATATATATATATATTGGTTACTTCTAACTTGAATTGGTTACTTCTAACTTGAATAACGAATAGCAATGATTGATGGTTAGCAGACCAACACTTAATGGTAATTTTATTTGCAGCTCAAGTGAGAGGTAACCAATAAAGGTTAAAAGGAGGAGCATCAATAAAGTCTATATTTATGTAATATATATTGCATAAATATATAAATATAGATTTCCATTTATAGATTACTTTTTGTCACTTGATCGCTGAAACAATGGCAAAAAAAATGCTTCACTTAGAGTACTGCAAAATCTATACCAAGAGACAGAGGGAATCAGGAGTATAATGAGGGAGTAAATGTCAGGCATACCCAGTGTACTGAAAGTTTAGAACAAATGTATAAAACGTAACCTTTAATAAATTCTGGATAAAGATCCTAACTTTAATATACTAATACCACCACCATTGTTTGAAACAATATTGGAATATATTGGAGCGCAAGTAGCAAGAAGAAACTCTGCTATTGGATCAAGCTGAGTGATAGTTATCGATATTGGGGGGGGGGGGGGGGGGGGGGACTATCAATGCCCACTATCTAAAAACTATACCCGCTGGAGACCAAAATAATGTTAAACATATTTATGGATCATTGAGATCTGTCAGAGTTTCCATTACTGGTAAATCCAGCTGCTGACAGATCCCCAGATGGATGAAAACCATAATTTTTTGGTAATTAGACCCCTTGGTTTACCGGGTTCTGATCAGTATAAGACTAGTTATGTGATCCTGCGATCTGTCAGGGCTTTTAGTGGTAATATGTGAAGATGCTGACAGATCACCGACTGGATAACAGATCCTAACAAAAAAAAAGTGTTGGCAGATCGCCAAACGGATGAAAATCGTTATCGTTACAGTAATGTATCCTCTTAGATCAACTCAAACTGATTTGTGGACCTTAAGGGAAGGGGTAAAAGGATAAGGCATTCATCCCTGTTAAGAAAGTATCGAGCTGTAAAAGCAACAGCTACATACGAGATACAAAGTAACTAGTCAACGTCTGTTACAATGTAGTTGTAATAAAAATATCTTTGCTGGTTGTGCCATAGCCGAGACTGAAAACACAAACTGAAGACAAAACAGGATTACGGTAGGATATTTGGCCTATGTAATAGATATTAAAGCTAGTTTCTAAACTGTGCCTTTGAGGGCACCCCTTAACCACATGCCTGTTTTCTAATGTATATTATACATAACACATGTTCAATAGCTGAATGGAAGTGGTGTAGATAGAAATCAGTGGTAAAGTTTCCTCTGAAAAAAAATACATTCCAAATTGAAAATACAATATTTGTGTTTTGTGTTTAAATACAATTCAACTTTATGTTGATTATTGGCACCCTTAGGTCATACAATTACATATTATCTTAACTAACTTTGATTAAAAGCTATGTTTTAATAGAATTACCATCTGGCCAGGGCAATCAGTTGTCCTCTCCTCTTCTCTTAGTTTAATTTATAATTTACATAAGGAAAGAATTGTGATTTTAGTGTATGTTTGTCTGGTGAGAAAATCTGAGCAAGTCTTTTTTAGGCAGATAAGTGAAATAAATCAGTGGACCCATGATGGGAGATGGCAAAGAAGCATACAAAAATGTGAAAAGGTTTCTCGACCCATTAAACATGCACGGAAGCCATACCACGGGAACTGGTAAAGAAATGTAAAAAAAGGAGTCTAATAAATTTTTTGCTTGTTAATATTTCATCGATCTATTTCTAAGATGAAGTGGGCATTTTATTACATTGATCTGAAAAGTGTCTTTATTTTTAGTCTCTAATCTATTCTTATTTATTAAACTCTTTCAAAAAAAAATTCTCTTCTCTACTTAAATTCCACAATTTTTATAGAAATATCCATTTCAGGGAAGGCAACAAAATTTTGAGTTTCATAAATAAGAGAAATTATAAAGAACACTTCTCTGGTGGCAATAAAAGACAGAGTGAGTGCTAAATATAATAATTCATTAACAGAATATGGTCATGGCACAAACAAAGCACAGATAAAAAGACCAATTTGAAATTTTTTACCAAAATCATAAAAAAAAAGCTTCAACTTATCTGCAACACTTTGATACATCTGCCTCTGAGTCTTTGGTAAAGTGCTGCCCAGCACAAAATATGTCTGGCCATTTTTCCCCTCCCCGCCCAGCACAAAACATGTATGGCCCTTTTTCCCCTCCCAGCCCAGCACAAAATATGTTTGGCCCTTTGTAGCGGAGAGGTAGTATAATCCACAGTATCTCCACTGGGTAACAGGAACAGCATAAAATAATCCAGGCAAATAAATACAGCATACAATAATCCTGGTAGCGTTGTAAGAATCCTTCCTTCCCAAGAAGTAGACGACACATAGGCTGGGAGTCAACTGAGCTTTTAATCACAGGTCACAGTATTTATGGGATTCCCCATGCAAGGGGTTTCCCTACTGACATTTCAGGGGTTGTACAGTAGGGGACTACATGGGGAACTGAACAACCTGGACATGTCTCCCATCATGCACTGCTGTACGAGAGGGATACTTCCACTAGAATATACAGTTAAGTGTACAGTTAAGTGTACAGCAGAACCAATATTTTACATGAAAATACATAACTTTTATAATATTCGTTAGATTTAAACAAATGGACGTTCGGTAGATGGCTGTGGTCTGAGCGCACATTTCTTGAAAGTACCGCTCAGATCCCAGCCTAAATAACCGAACATCGCACGAAACACACATTATTTCTAAGTTACATTCAAACTACCGATTGACCTTAGGGAAACACATTACCGAAGGACCGGGGCTCCCGAACGGCTTGGAAGTCCAGCGGTATTCGTGCCGTCGAGTAGCCGATTTTAGTTCCAGGCGCTCGACGACCAAATACCGCTGGGCTAAAAAAGGTTCCAAGATGGCCAACTGCCACATGGTCGGTAGCCGAATGATGGCCACCCTGAATCCCTCTAATTACCGATTGCAACAATGTTGCAATCCTTAATAGGAGCCACACGACCTCCTGTGTGTGGTCTCCCTTCGGTAGTTTGTTCGTTTCACGAACAGTGTTGAAATTCACTGTTCGTGAAACTATTGCATGAATGCTGGTGGTTTTCCTGCCGCCAGCATACGAACGCTATTGTTCACCTGAAACACATTACACATACATACGCTTGGTTCTTAAAGCGATACACACACATTTAAGAAAACATAGTTTTAAAGTGGCTGCTTTTGCCACACCCTTTTCCCTCTCCCTACAAATTCTCCCTCCCTATCGTGGGTTTTACATTAAGGTTTTTTTTTTTAACAATTTGTGTGGAAGTTCAATACTGATGTTCCTCTTTAGGGGTTTGGCCATTTATTTGTTTAACTTGTTGTTGGGTGAGGTAACTACACTCCAGTCTCCTCTGACCTCTGGACATAAACAGACAAAATGCATAAATTTATTTATTTGACTTCCACTTTCTGCCACTTTATTTTGTATTTTGGATGTATACTTTCTATCGAATCTGCAATGCTTATTCTGCCACTGTTGGCACTATTTGACATGACTTGTGCCATCTTGTTGTATGGATGGTGTTTTGTTTTAATTCATGATAAACCATCAACATATACAATAGCATTCCCGGGTGTGAAACTAAAAGAAATCCAAGAAAATATTCCATATTAGGATTCCATGATTTTATTCAAACATTCTGGCAGTGGGTAATGTTTTAATGCCAAAGGAGATGTTTTATCAAATCTGGCTGAAGGTTTTATGATAGGCTGAAATGTTGACTAAGTCTTTACCTTATTTCTGGCATAAAAAAACCCAAAGGACTTCTTGGTGAAAGTAATACATTGTCCTAGATACTATCATTGTCTAACGATAGATCCTTATAAATGTGAAACCAACTCTTATACTTATTGGCAAACTTCACAGTGCATATACTCCTAATAACAATGACTAGTGATGTACCGAACTGTCCGCCGGCAAACAGTTCCCAGCAAAATTAGCGTGTTCACGTTCGCCGCGGCGGGCGGACACATGCGCAGTTCGATCCGCCCCCTATTCGTCATCATTGGGCAAACTTTGACCCTGTGCCTCTCGATCAGCAGACACATTCCAGCCAATCAGCAGCACTCCCTCCCTTCCACACCCTCCAACCTCCCTCCCAGCATCCATTTTCGATTCATTCGGAAGATGCATGCTTAGTGAGAGGAGGGAAAGTTTAGCTGCTGCTGATTAGATAGGGAAATTGATAGCTAGGCTAGGGTATTCAGTGTCCACTACAATCCTGAAGGACTCATCTGATCTCTGCTGTAAGGACAGCACCCCAAAAAGCCCTTTTTAGGGCTATAACATCAGGCTGCTTTTTTTTTTTTTTTTTTTCCTCTGTAATCTAATTGCAGGTGCCTGCCTGCCAGCTTCTGTGTGAGGTTCACATTGGATACTGTGCCTACTTGCCCAGTGCCACCACTCATATCTGTTTTAACAATAGGTTAAGCTTTACATTTAAAATAAAAAAATTTTTTCCACTGTAATAGAAGAGCAGTTGCCTGCCTGCCAGCTTCTGTGTGAGGTTCACATTGGATACTGTGCCCACTTGCCCAGTGCCACCACTCATATCTGTTTTAACAATTGGTTAAGCTTTAGATTTAAAATAAATATTTTTTTTTCACTGTAATAGAAGAGCAGTTGCCTGCCTGCCAGCTTCTGTGTCAGGTTGGATGCCTTGCCAATTTCACAGTCAGTGCCACCACTCATATCTGTTTTAACAATTGGTTAAGCTTTAGATTTAAAATAAATAATTTTTTTTCACTGTAATAGAAGAGCAGTTGCCTGCCTGCCAGCTTCTGTGTCAGGTTGGATGCCTTGCCCATTTGCACAGTCAGTGCCACCACTCATATCTGTTTTAACAATAGCTTAAGCTTTAGCTTTTAAAGAAATCATTTTTTTTCACTGTAATAGAAGATCAGTTAGTTGTCTGCAAGCATCTGGGTGTCAGGCCTACTTCAGCGTGTGCTCTGCAGACCTGTGCCAGCGTGCTTTGACAGTTGCCAATCATATCTGGTGTCTCTTTAGCGTGCTTTTACAAAGAAAAAAGGTTTCCAGTGTAAGCTAATAGCAGAGAGTCAGTGTCCTTCAAGCGGCTCTGTCAGGCCTACTTCAGCGTGTGCCCTGCACAACCCTGCCAGCGTACTTTGACAGTTGCCACTCATATCTGGTGTCTCTATAGCGTGCTTTTACAACCAAAATTTAGTTTCCACTGTAATAGAAGAGCAGTTGCCTGCCTGCCAGCTTCTGTGTGAGGTTCACATTGGATACTGTGCCTACTTGCCCAGTGCCACCACTCATATCTGTTTTAACAATTGGTTAAGCTTTACATTTAAAATAAATATTTTTTTTTTCTCTGTAATAGAAGAGCAGTTAGTTGTCTGCAAGCGTCTGGGTTCGGGCCTACTTCAGCGTGTGCTCTGCAGACCTGTGCCAGCGTGCTTTGACAGTTGCCACTCATATCTTGTGTCTCTATAGCGTGCTTTTACAACCAAAATCTTGTTTCCACTTTAATAGAAGAGCAGTTGCCTGCCTGCCAGCTTCTGTGTGAGGTTCACATTGGATACTGTGCCTACTTGCCCAGTGCCACCACTCATATCTGTTTTAACAATTGGTTAAGCTTTACATTTAAAATAAATATTTTTTTTTCACTGTAATAGAAGAGCAGTTAGTTGTCTGCAAGCGTCTGGGTGTCAGGCCTACTTCAGCGTGTGCTCTGCAGACCTGTGCCAGCGTGCTTTGACAGTTGCCACTCATATCTTGTGTCTCTATAGCGTGCTTTTACAACCAAAATTTTGTTTCCACTGTAATAGAAGAGCAGTTGCCTGCCTGCCAGCTTCTGTGTGAGGTTCACATTGGATACTGTGCCTACTTGCCCAGTGCCACCACTCATATCTGTTTTAACAATTGGTTAAGCTTTACATTTAAAATAAATATTTTTTTTCACTGTAATAGAAGAGCAGTTGCCTGCCTGCCAGCTTCTGTGTGAGGTTCACATTGGATACTGTGCCCACTTGCCCAGTGCCACCACTCATATCTGTTTTAACAATAGCTTAAGCTTTAGATTTTAAAGAAATCATTTTTTTTCACTGTAATAGAAGATCAGTTAGTTGTCTGCAAGCGTCTGGGTGTCAGGCCTACTTCAGCGTGTGCTCTGTAGACCTGTTCCAGCGTGCTTTGACAGTTGCCAATCATATTTGGTGTCTCTATAGCGTGCTTTTAAAACCAAAATTAGTTTTTCACTGTTATAGATTGAATAGCAGTTACTTGTCTTCAAGCGGGTGTCTCAGGCCTACAGTGTGTGCTCTGCAGAACTGTTCCAGTGCACATTGCCAATCATATCTGGTGTCTCTATAGCGTGCTTTTAAAACCAAAATTTGTTTTTCACTGTTATAGATTGAATAGCAGTTACTTGTCTTCAAGCGGGTGTCTCAGGCCTACAGTGTGTGCTCTGCAGAACTGTTCCAGTGCACATTGCCAATCATATCTGGTGTCTCTATAGCGTGCTTTTAAAACCAAAATTTGTTTTTCACTGTTATAGATTGAATAGCAGTTACTTGTCTTCAAGCGGCTCTGTCAGTCCTTCCTTCAGCGTGTGCTCTGCAGAACTGTTCCAGTGCACATTGCCAATTTACGTTGCACTCATTAGAACCAAACACTGTGGGGTGATTTCACCAAGGACCACACGACGGAACAGGATCTGATTTTTAGGGTCCTTCAAATTGAAAAGGAGGATCCGGTATTTATTCTTATATCTGCTGTCAGTACACAGGAAAAGTTTAAATATTTCTTGTTCTACGTTCTCTGCAACTCCACGCACCGACTCATCCAATACGTGAAGATCTGGGGTTTCTCTGACTCTCCTCAGTAGTGTATCAAACAGAGTCTGCACTGTGGTAACACGGACATCTTCAGGACATAACTCAACTATTTGCAGATAGGCAGTCTGCAGCTTCTCTTTTTCACCTGTTCTCTTCTTTCTCTTATGCGTATTCTTGTCTATATGCAGGTGGTCTCTTGCCTTTCTTTTAACCAATTCGTTCCTTCCATGTGGTTTCAAAAGATCTTTGGCATCATTACTTTCAACGCAAATAACGTCATCATAGTTAGTCTCCTCATTATTCACCGGGAAGAGAGTGTTTGCACTGACTACCCACAGCATGCTCTTGCCATTGCCTACTCCACCTTCAACGACAGGGTGCAAGTTCCAAGGAGAAGGATCATTCACTTTATTATCTGTCTTTATTTCACAAGTAGTGCCTGGAACATCCTCATGGGTCACAAGATGTAAATCTGGACTAATGTCAACCCCAGGGTCTGGAAAATCATCAATTTGGAATTTTTCGAATAATCCCAGTGGGCTGCCACATTCTTCCTCCTCTGATGGTATTAAAGTTTGCAGAGATTCACTATGGGGTGGTGTCAAGCATTTTGGAGAACAATTACGCATCTCCATCCCAATACGTTTCAGATGTCCTATCAGCTCTTCCACCCTATGCGATACTATGGGCAGGCTACCCGTGACGTCATTACTCACGGCCCTATTTCACGCGGACACTCTGTGTCAGTGTGTATCATGGTCTCTGTGGACAGGGAACAGTCTCTATTCTGCTCTGTGTCAGTGTGTATCATGGTCTCTGTGGACAGGGAACAGTCTCTATTCTGCTCTGTGTCAGTGTGTATCAGGGGTTTTGAGGACAGGTGTCAATCCATATCTGCCAAGTGACCCTATGTAGGGGGAACAGTCCATATTCTGCTCTGTGTCAGTGTGTATCAGGGGTTTTGAGGACAGGTGTCAATCCATATCTGCCAAGTGACCCTATGTAGGGGGAACAGTCCCTATTCTGCTCTGTGTCAGTGTGTATCATGGTCTCTGTGGACAGGGAACAGTCTCTATTCTGCTCTGTGTCAGTGTGTATCAGGGGTTTTGAGGACAGGTGTCAATCCATATCTGCCAAGTGACCCTATGTAGGGGGAACAGTCCCTATTCTGCTCTGTGTCAGTGTGTATCAGGGGTTTTGAGGACAGGTGTCAATCCATATCTGCCAAGTGACCCTATGTAGGGGGAACAGTCCCTATTCTGCTCTGTGTCAGTGTGTATCATGGTCTCTGTGGACAGGGAACAGTCTCTATTCTGCTCTGTGTCAGTGTGTATCAGGGGTTTTGAGGACAGGTGTCAATCCATATCTGCCAAGTGACCCTATGTAGGGGGTACAGTCCCTATTCTGCTCTGTGTCAGTGTGTATCATGGTCTCTGTGGACGGTGAAAAGTCTCTATTCTGCTCTGTGTCAGTGTGTATCATGGTCTCTGTGGACAGGGAACAGTCTCTATTCTGCTCTGTGTCAGTGTGTATCAGGGGTTTTGAGGACAGGTGTCAATCCATATCTGCCAAGTGACCCTATGTAGGGGGTACAGTCCCTATTCTGCGCTGTGTCAGTGTGTATCATGGTCTCTGTGGACGGTGAACAGTCTCTATTCTGCTCTGTGTCAGTGTGTATCATGGTCTCTGTGGACAGGGAACAGTCTCTATTCTGCTCTGTGTCAGTGTGTATCAGGGGTTTTGAGGACAGGTGTCAATCCATATCTGCCAAGTGACCCTATGTAGGGGGAACAGTCCATATTCTGCTCTGTGTCAGTGTGTATCAGGGGTTTTGAGGACAGGTGTCAATCCATATCTGCCAAGTGACCCTATGTAGGGGGAACAGTCCCTATTCTGCTCTGTGTCAGTGTGTATCATGGTCTCTGTGGACAGGGAACAGTCTCTATTCTGCTCTGTGTCAGTGTGTATCAGGGGTTTTGAGGACAGGTGTCAATCCATATCTGCCAAGTGACCCTATGTAGGGGGAACAGTCCCTATTCTGCTCTGTGTCAGTGTGTATCAGGGGTTTTGAGGACAGGTGTCAATCCATATCTGCCAAGTGACCCTATGTAGGGGGAACAGTCCCTATTCTGCTCTGTGTCAGTGTGTATCATGGTCTCTGTGGACAGGGAACAGTCTCTATTCTGCTCTGTGTCAGTGTGTATCAGGGGTTTTGAGGACAGGTGTCAATCCATATCTGCCAAGTGACCCTATGTAGGGGGTACAGTCCCTATTCTGCTCTGTGTCAGTGTGTATCATGGTCTCTGTGGACGGTGAAAAGTCTCTATTCTGCTCTGTGTCAGTGTGTATCATGGTCTCTGTGGACAGGGAACAGTCTCTATTCTGCTCTGTGTCAGTGTGTATCAGGGGTTTTGAGGACAGGTGTCAATCCATATCTGCCAAGTGACCCTATGTAGGAGGAACAGTCCCTATTCTGCTCTGTGTCAGTGTGTATCATGGTCTCTGTGGACGGTGAACAGTCTCTATTCTGCTCTGTGTCAGTGTGTATCATGGTCTCTGTGGACAGGGAACAGTCTCTATTCTGCTCTTTGTCAGTGTGTATCAGGGGTTTTGAGGACAGGTGTCAATCCATATCTGCCAAGTGACCCTATGTAGGGGGAACAGTCCCTATTCTGCTCTGTGTCAGTGTGTATCAGGGGTTTTGAGGACAGGTGTCAATCCATATCTGCCAAGTGACCCTATGTAGGGGGAACAGTCTCTATTCTGCTCTGTGTCAGTGTGTATCAGGGCTGGGCTTTGAGGACAGGTGTCAATGTTAGGTGATTTCTGCCCTTTATGGATTAAAAGCAGACTCTGCATCAACTGTGCAATTTTCCATGGGAGTTTTGCCATGGATCCCCCTCTGGCATGCCACAGTCCAGGTGTTAGTCCCCTTGAAACAACTTTTCCATCACTATTGTGGCCAGAAAGAGTCCCTGTTGTTTTTAAAATTCGCCTGCCCATTGAAGTCAATGGTGGTTCGCGCGGTTCGCCGGTTCGCGAACATTTGCGGAAGTTCGCGTTCGCCGTTCGCGAACCGAAAATTCTGGGTTCGCGACAACACTAACAATGACCCAACATTCCAACTGTGAAAAAAAAATGCAATTACTTTCTGGTTAATGGCTAAACTCCTAGGACAAAGCTGTAAATTTGATTACTGTTATTTGCTGTTATTTGCTGTATTTATACAGTACTTGTACAATGATCATCCAATATCTTCTTTCATTCTAGCTGCTGCATTACATAAAACATGTTAAATTCAATAACATGGCCGGGGAGACTATATTCTTTGATGAGAATGGAGATGTCCCTCTATATGTAGATGTCCTGAACTGGCAGCTTTACCCCAATGGCAGCAATCAATATGTCCACATTGGAAGTTATGATGCTCGTTCTCCAAAAGGCCAGGAACTCAATATTGATCAGAGCAAGATTGTATGGAATGCAGGACAGGCAACGGTATGTGCCATCTAGCTTTTACATATGCTAATACACTAATACACTCTAAAAATAGTAAACCAAATGAAGAATGCTTTGACTGTCTATTTTACCTTTCTAATAAATAATCTCTTTCCTGCTGACCATCAAGCAGCAGATAGGTTCCTCAAGGGTTGGAACGATTCTGAATTCTCCATTATAAGCACAGACACTGGTTGTGGCAAAGATGCCTCTGGCTGCCTCCTGCCCAAGGACTATGGGACATGTTAAAAGTTGACTTCCATAGAAAATCTGAACCACTGAACCGATCTGAGTGACTTTTGGATATGATGGTCATTCAGATCAGGGCTATCTGGGGATGTGACTCTTGAGGAGTTTCCATGGATTTTGGGGGTACTTTTAGGCGGTTGTAAAAATGGTGTGTTTTTCTGTACCTGGAGATAATTGAGTTTGTACAGTTCCTGACTCAATTATCTCTCTGGCACAGAGGAGGAGTATGTTGAATGTATTGCGTGTATGTGCCTCTCCGCCTCTCCCTGCTTTCCTGTTCTATTGTTTCCCCAGCAGGGCATTGTCCCTAGCTGCTTTGTCCCTCCTCAATCGCTAATCAGCCAATTGCCTTGGTATTGTCTCACCCCACCCTTCCTTGTACTATAGTGCTCTATGTACTCTATTGTATGTAAATTACGCTATTGGGGGTTAAAATGTGTGTATAAATTGTGAGTGCTGGCCTGGATTAAACAGAACTACTCCCAGCTTAAGTCTCAACTCATGTGTGGGGGGGGGATTCTATACTGCTCTTTGGATTACAATACTCTCCTGGAGGAGAGGTCTTCCCACTGGGAGCCGGATCTAGGTGTTGGTCCAGGGTGGGAAGGGACAGGGAGACCCCAGCCATGCTGCTAAGGGGACTACAGTGCTTCTGGTGTCTGGTGCGGTGCTTACAGTATATTACTTGTGATACTAGGAAGCATGATTTGCAGAGGTACCCAGTCGGGGGGTACCAGGCGGTCCGCCACACTGGTCTTTGTCATTATATTCATAACCTATAGAACATGCTGTATAAGAATGACAGCCCACATCTCCACTGATATTAGCATCTGGTTCTGTGTGATACACTGTTAACATGACTGCTGCAGTAGGCAGATTGAATGAACCGTGAAACTGTAAATGAATATTCATTGATCCAACATTGTGCAATGAACTATGCTATAAACATTGACACTAAATGGCCAAATATTCCAAATTATGTCACCCAACCAGATTGGCAACAATTATTACATATTTGAGGTCTACTTTAAATCAGTGTTTTGCACTTTGAAACCCTAGACAAAGTTTAGGACCAATAATAGTTACAAAGCTGTTATACAAAATAGGGACCAAACACATCTAGTAGGATGCACATTAGCAAATTATTGTTCATTCCCTTGGCTTTGACGAAAGTGCTCTAATGGTCGGCATCTTACCAGTTCATTTCTTTTGAGCTTCACTCACACACTTTGCACCTTAATATGCACTCTAATGCACTTTTACATTGTTAACATGGTTTAACACATATACTTTTCTACACTTTCTATCTTGGTCTATACTGTCCAGCTAGCTTTGAAGGGAGAGAGGGACTTTCATTTACTTTCTCCTTTTTTCCTCGGTTCTTTTTGACCTTTAATGGTCTCTTCATTGGTCGGCTCAATACTTAGAGCACCATATGTGACTGTGTGCCAACTAACGAGACCAGGTCCTGCAGTTTACACCTTTTTACAGGAACATATAAAGCTACTTTCTCTTGGAGAGCATGTAAGGGGGGTTGTATTTATTTAGATGTACATATATGCTTATGATACTTTGGATCCCTATTCCTCAGCCCATGAGTAGTGTCCCATTTTGGCCAGATATATTAAAGCCTATTTTTGGTGCCACCCAGTGTCTCAGTGTAGGTACTGCTGTTCCTTTCCAAGATAGCATGTATATATTTTAATCTGGTGGGGTATTTGGGATTTTGGGAGATTTTTTATTTATTTGTTATTATACTTTATGTTTGACTCTATCGGATATGTATATTTATCTATACTTAGCTGGTACTTTTTTGAGGCAGTAATAATTTCCAGTTAGCAATGTTTTCTCTCTTCATTTCCTTTTATGCAACTTAACAATAGTTGTAAATCCCACTGGCAGAGCTAACACCAAGTGGGTAAATAGAAAAGCCTTGCTTTTGAGAGTGAGGGTAACTGCCATACATTTAGGAAAAGTAGACAATGGCATGTCCACGCACCATTGTCAATAAGAACTCCACATAACTTAGGGGTACAGGGTAGCAGATCTACCGCCCACTGATTTTTAAAAAGCCTCTGGGGGTGGGAACTTAGTAGCCCTCTTGCTGCCAGTGGATGGGGACTGAAGGGGGCAGCTTAGTGATTCCCAGGTAAATCTTTGAGCCCACACCTGTCACCTAGGGGTGGGTGCACATGAAAATTCCACCCAAGTTATTTTTCTATTGAACACCTATTGGGTGCCCATCTGTAGGGCCAGAGATTGGGCTGTAATCCTCCACTCCATTATTACATTTTAAGCCTGTACCTGGATCCAATGGGCCACTTATTTGGAATATTAAAGCACATTACTTTGTATTATTATTAAGCTTGGTTACCCCATTATGGCTTTTAATTCTTTAAGATACTAATTATTAAATCTTAGGTTCCCATCTCAGTTTGCAGTAATCCATGTCAACAAGGTCAAAGAAGAGCCACTCGACAAGGACAGAAGATTTGCTGTTTTGATTGTATTCCCTGCTCTGATGGAGAGATCCTCAATCCTAAAGGTGAGAATCATCAACAGTAATGCAGACATGATAACAATTACTCAACATTCCTTTCTTGAAACAGTTTATGAACATAAAATGTAATTCACTATCCAGTTTTAAAATATTCTATAAGTGGGGGGCGGAGCTACCGGCGCAGCGGAAAGGGCGCCATTTCCAGCAGCTCTGACATCTAGGAGCGGAAAAATGGCTAAAAGGCGTAAAAATAAACCTCACCGGGAAAAACGAGTGGTGGGCACATACTCCCGACAACCGGCTGATTCCACAGATGCCATTTATGCAGAAATCGGGCACGAAACGCCGCGCCATAGGTACTGGGGCCTACTAAACACGTGAGCAGAATTAACATCGTGGCTCGGGGCGAGCTTATACTCTGCCGACGCAGACTTTTACTCCCAGGAAGAAATGGGACGGAGGTCCCAAAAACCAGTCCAGAACAACTCCTTACCGCACAGGGACATAAGCAGCATG
This sequence comes from Pelobates fuscus, assembly GCF_036172605.1. Taxonomy (NCBI): domain Eukaryota; kingdom Metazoa; phylum Chordata; class Amphibia; order Anura; family Pelobatidae; genus Pelobates; species Pelobates fuscus. The sequence continues at coordinate 111,669,283 of NC_086329.1, read as the reverse complement.
CTGCAGACTCCCACGCAACAGCAGACTCGAACCGCCACAGCAGTCTCACCCGAGCGGTCAGAGAATGGAGACTCTACACACAGTGCAGCCCAGGCCGCCAGTGACAGCACGAACATGAAACCCGCCGAAGAGTTAACTCCGGCCACAAAACAGGAAATTCAGATTATGCTGACTGGCCTCCAGCAAAATCTCCAGCTTATGTGGCAGGCTGACTTAAAAGGACTAGCAACTGAAGTACAAGCGGTATCGGCCCTCACCCACGCTGCAGAACAAGAGGTACGAGATTTGCGCCAAGACCTCACATCCCTAAAAGACACAGTCACTCAGCTGCAAAAGGCACAAGCTAATGTCAATAGACAAATAAATGTACTGGAGGACAGGGGCAGGAGAAAGAACATCAAAATATGAGGTGTAGCAGAAGAGGTACCACTGGACGAATTGCCCCACTACATAAGGTGCATGGTGGCCTCCCTCCTCCCAAATAAGCAAACAAAACACTTCACATTTGATGGCATATATCGCATCGCTAAACCACGACTAGCACCACAAGCAGCCTCACGAGACCTTATCCTGAGATGCCAGTCCTTCACGGACAAAATTGCTCTGATGACAGCAGTCAAAGGGAAATCACTGCATGACTTCGAGACACACCAGCTTACATTCTTCCAGGACTTAAGCAGAGATACCTTATTGTGGCGAAAGAGCCTGCAGCCAGTCACGTGCATCCTACAAACAGCTGGCATCACATACCGATGGGCGACTCCAAGAACGCTATGGGTGACCAAAGGCGACAAACACTATAAGATTTCCTCCTTGGGGGACGCTCCAGCCCTATTGGCCACACCGGGGCTACCCAATGTCGCCACGGACATTCCTGCTGAACACCCTGAGACTGTACCTTGAAACCGGTAGCGATTATACGCCCAGATTTAAGTTAACGTGTTATTAGTTGAGATTGCACTCCTGTTGTTATACCAGTGATTTTATATTATTTTATAATATTTACAGCCTAGACCTCACCTTACCGGTCAGCCATTACCGGTCATTATTGTTTCTAATAATACGTTCTGCTAGTGTTTTCTTTGCTGGAAAAGAAAAGCAGAAATTATGAAGGATACATGAGTCAGTCTTTCTTTTAAAATTATTTTGAGAAATTACAGTAATTTACTTTATTGAATAAAAAGTAATACAAACATAAAGCAGTATATTCTCTCTGGAAATAAAATAACTTTTTATTTTATTTGAATTAAGACATGCTAGTTATGCAGAGTAACAAATGCATCCCTTGCTTAGTGTGGCTTTTGTGACTCTTTTTCTCATGTGTAAGAAGTAAATTAAAATAGTGATAGTTTTCCTGATTAGCAGTCAAATATGCATTAAAATAATAAAAACAATTATATCTATTTCCAGATGACAGCGAATGTCTCAAGTGCCCAGACGATATGTGGCCGAACACTAGTAAAGAAAAATGTGTCCAAAAACCAGTTCAGTTTCTCTCGTATGAGGAGTCACTGGGATCTTCATTGACCTGTATTGCTGTAACATGCTGTGTATTGACTTTCTCTGTTCTCTGCCTGTTCATTATAAAACACAGGACACCCATAGTGAAGGCCAATAATCGAGAGCTCAGCTATCTCCTCCTTGTCTCCCTCATGTTCTGCTTCCTATGCTCCTTGGTATTCATTGGTCAACCTGAGAAAATGACTTGCATGCTACGACAAGTGATCTTTGGTGTCATCTTCTCCATTTGCCTTTCTGTAATCCTGGCCAAGACAATCACTGTGATCATGGTCTTCAGTGCTACCAACCCAGACAGCAAATTGAAGAGATTAGTGGGACTCCGAATACCAATTTATATAGTCCCTTTTTGTACAGTGGTTCAGGTAGTGTTATGCATTATCTGGATTATCAGTTCTGGACCCTTTGTTGAATTCAACATGGCAGCTGAGGTTGGGACAATAGTTGTTGAATGTAACGAGGGATCTAAAGTGTTATTTTCATGTGTATTGGGTTATATGGGTCTTTTAGCTTTTACCAGCCTCCTTGTAGCATTTTTGGCCAGGGAGCTCCCTGATACCTTTAATGAAGCCAAATTTATAGCCTTTAGCATGTTAGTGTTCGCCAGTGTTTGGATAACATTTATCCCAGCTTATCTCAGCACCAAAGGTAAGTACATGGTGGCTGTGGAGATCTTTGCCATATTATCTTCAAGTGCTGGGGTACTTACATGCATATTTTTCCCCAAATGTTACATTATCTTACTGCAGCCTGAAATGAACACTAAAGAGTATATAACTAGAAGAAAATGGACCCACAGCTTATCCTAAAAAGGTTCTTGAATTATCTTTTTTGTTTTATATCTCAGACACATTTTTCCTCCAACAGGAATGACCAACAATCACTTGGTAGAGGGTTTATTAGATCATTTCATTTTTAGAGATTTGTAACTGGACATTTTATTCAGAAATGTCACACTTCACAAATTTGTTGAAAAAACAAATACATAAATAAAATAATTACTTGGTAGGAAGTTGCATTATGCAATAGAGTGTTTCATTAAATGTGTCTCCATTTCATCATAGGACCAGAGTAACAATATTTTTGATGACAAAGATATCTCCTGTTTGATTTCTTATAACTTGGAGAGTCATTTTGTTGTTAAATGCAATTTTTCTGAATTTGGGCCAATCGGGTGATAGGTTGAATTGTGTGTGCTGTAACATTGACTCAACACAAAGCTTTTCAGCTAACACTGCTTTTTCTGATGGTGCCTGCTTTGTTTGTTTGTTTGTTTGTTTGTTTCCTCTACAAGGTTTTCAGCACTGCAACTGACCATTGTGATGTAAAACTGCCAGACTCAATGCCTTTCATAATGAAATAAAATTAATGATTTAGAAATATACACTTATCAGACACAACATTAAAATCACCTGCATAATATCATGTAGGTCCCCTTCTTGCTGCTAAAATAGCTCTGATACGTTGAGAAATGGTCTCAAACAAACTCTGAACATGTCCTGTGGTATCTGACACCAAGACATTAGAAGCACATCTTTTAAGTCAAGCACGTTGCAAGATGGTGCCTCCATGGATTAAATGTGTTGTTCCAGCATATCCCATAAGTGCTCAATCAGATTGGGATCTGAGAAATTTGGAGGCCAAGGCCTTGAACTCTTTGTGATGTTCCTCAAACTATTCATGATCAATTTTTCCAATGTGGATTATCCTACTGAAAGAGGCCAAATCAGGGAACACCATTGCCATGAAGAGGTGAACTTGGTCTGCCAAGGTTTCCCAGCTGAACATAGCCTGAAGCATAACACTGACTTCTTCCCATAGTGCATCCTGTTGCCATTACTTCCCCAGGTAAATGATACACATGTACCCAGCCATCAACCTGACCGAAAAGAAAACCGAATTAATCAGACCAGACAGACTTTTTCCACTGCTCCAGTCCTGATGTCTCACCTCCCCCCCCCCACCCCCCATTGCAGGAACTTTTGAAGAAGGGCAGGGTCATCAGCTGCACTCTGACCAGTTTGCAGCTACACATCCACATATGCACCCCCCCCTCCCCTCCCATTACTTCACAGGCTCCATCCCAATGAGATTTGGCCTGCACAGTCACTATTTTCTCGTGTAGACATAGAGGTACATTATATTAAAAACATTAATATGGTGGCCCTCATAGGATTTTTAATTTCATTAAGTTTTTTGCTGTTGACAAAACCAGGTGTTTATTAAATAACACTGGTAGTAGTTTCACTAATTCTAAGTGCAAACAAATACAGGTAAACCATACTAAGATTACAGCTGATAAAATGTCTTCACTGGCAGTCTCCCACTGATCACAGAAGCTGGGTGGATATCGAATACTTCCCTAATTCTTTATATGGCTGCTCAAAGAGAATAGATTTTTTGTGGACCACCTGCCCAGCTATGCTAAATTCCATTCAGCTATGGGACCAGGTAACACACAAATATGTACTAAGCACATCCCCTTCCCCAATGAGCCAGTGCCTCACAACAGGGTCTTTCCCCCGGGTCTAAGTGCCAGGGACTTTGAGGGAATTGAGTACACAGAGCTCCAGAGGTACATCCAGAGAAGCAACCAAAGGGTCTCATATCCCTCCTCTAACCATCTTAGTGTAGAATCTAATGAGTGGGGTAGCCACAGATATACCGACCCATGGGAGACTGACCTGGGCCAGGTTTTAGAGGGCAAGGATTGGCAGGACATCTGGAAAGCTTGCGCACTATCCTCCGTTTGTGTAACCCTTCAGGAACAATCATTCAAGAGATTATTTAGATGGTATATTACACCAGTCAAACAACTCCATGTGAAATTGAGCCCCACAGACACATCTTGGCGCTCCTGTGGTGCAGAGGGTACATACATACATATGTGGTGGGAGTGCCCAGTCATCAGGCACTTCTGGACCAGGGTGGTGAATATGAACACTGTAATATTACAAAGACACATCTGTATGTATCTGAACCCATGGGCCTGTCTCCTATCTAGACCCACAGATGGATTAACTCATCATTAACAGAAATTGCTCAACATAATATACCTGGCTGCCTGTCGGGCTATGACCAGAAGGGGATATGTCCTGAACCTCCTCCTCTATCGCTTGTGGTAACTAAAATTAAGGATAATTACCTTATGGCTAAACTGATCTCACAGGTCCATAACACCACAACAACCTTTCAGGGACCTGTGCAAACAGTATGTCAATGGAACAGGGGTGTAGATTTCACAGTCAGAATAATCAAATATCCTATAGTGCAGTGAGGTTTGTTTCTAACCTCACATTTTCACTTTTTGTTAATGTTTTATCTTTTATCTATAATCGAATTATAAACTAGACACCTACTAGGTGTCTCTTTATTTACACATATATGCCAAATACATGGATATCAACCATCTGACGAGCACAACTGACGTCATATAGTTATGTCAGCTCACATTTAGATGTGACCTTATTTGCTGTCATTTCAATGTAAACTGCATACAATGACGTTTGTGTTCATGTATCTGCTTTTATATTTTGCAAAGTAATAGACAAATGAAACATGCTGAATTGCACATATACCATGATATTTTGTCTGTCTCAAAATAAAGAATTTAAAAAAAAATGTCCAACTGCTTTATATAATGAACATTCTGACTAAGGCCTCAACTTAATAAGCTCCAAATGATACTGCTACAAGAACCTCCCAAATGTTTTTAATGTATAAAAATACTTTATTGGTGACTTCTTTAGATAAATCATTAACAAACTTTTTTCCAACAGTATTGCAATATTGAACGATTTAAAAAGGTCTTAATGTAATATTGTTAAATATGCCTTCCAAATTAGCCAAAGATTTTTGGCTAAACCCTTTTTATTTTTGTTTTTAATATTGGAATATTATAAATATATAAAATATAAAATTGTATTAAAAAAGTTAAATATTTTTCATAATGTTAAAATATTTAGAATTATTTGTAAAGCTTATCAAATAATATTAAGCCAAGGGTTTAGAGGTTTGTAGAGGTTATTCATGAAACCATGTATTTATGAGATGATACCGATTGCATCTTTCAGTTCAATAAGAGAAGAGCTGAACAAATATCGGCTTTAAATTAAAATGTATTTGCCATTTTACAATTTCTGGTTTAATGAGAACTCTTGAGTTGAAATGAAATGTAATGGAATTCCCATACACATGAAGACTACATATGTCAATACATAGACAACTGTGAAGAGAAATTTAGACTCAAATAAGGGGACGGCACAAATGTTAAGAAACTAGTTACTTGATGGTAGCTGCTCATAAACGTGTGTGCTGCATCTGTATGTCCTATATGTAGTGGTACAAAGTTGTCAGGAACTATTCTTACATTAGGTGATTTATGCCCTTTATGGATTAAAACCAGACTCTGCATCAACAATGTAATTTTCCATGGGAGTTTTGCCATGGATCCCCCTCCGGCATGCCACAGTCCAGGTGTTAGTCCCCTTGAAACAACTTCTCCATCACTATTGTGGCCAGAAAGAGTCCCTGTGGGTTTTAAAATTCGCCTGCCTATTGAAGTCTATTGCGGTTCGCCCGGTTTGCCCGTTCGCGAACATTTGCGGGAATTTGCGTTCGCCGTTCGCGAATGGAAAATGTTATGTTCGCGACATCTTTACCCACCTGCCAACGTCAAGGCAGACCCCCCAAGGTGGGTCCTAACTCTAACCATTCACCTTGCTTCCTTGAGCCTCTGGCAAACATCTCTAATGAGACAGAAAGGGATATTTTTATATACACCCATAGACATTATTAACCTTTAATAGGGAACACATGGGATGGGCGGCTGCATTGTAACAAGGCTGAGTAATACAAAACATGGATACAAATGCAGAAAGAAAAGTCCTGCGCTCACTCCCATCACTGGGCGGCAGCAAATGACTACAGTACACATTAGCCCCAATATATAGTAAAAACCAAAGAAAAACAAGTTACCTGCGCTCTCTCCTTAATCCCTATGTATTTTTAAACAAATGGAGCTTTTTTAGTTACCTCCAATGGCCATGTATATCTTCTGGATGATAGCAGAATAGCGACCCCTCTAGATTTGCCTCCATGGTAATTGCTAAAGTATGATTGTCCCATCGATTTAGTTCTCAATAAGGGGGTCTGATCTCCTCTAAAATGAGTTTCCTGGAGGAATACTATATCCACCTGCTGTCTGTTCAATTCATGTGCTAGGATTGTGCGTTTTTCGGGCGTGTTAAGTCCCCTTACGTTCAGGGACATGAGTTTAAGATTATCCATCATAAAATGGGTAAAGGTAGGAGCTTCTTGGGCTTAAATGATGCAATGAGGACCTAAACCCAATGGGGGGTGGGGGGATTTGGGGAAAAAACATAAACCAGGGAAACTATATACAGTGTGCATGCAGTGTGCATGCTGCAACCAGATGGTGTCAAGCCCGCTGTGGATCATATGGATCCTGCGTGCTCTTTGTGGCACCTCTTGGGGGGTTGTGTGGTCTAGACCCGTCGAGACTCTAGGCCATCTGCGTATGTGTTAAACATAATTTGGAAATCGTTAGCAGTCTAACATTGGCATATTTTAACTTAACATAACATATCTAATAATGACATAACTATGGATCGAATCCCGGTTCCAGCGTGCCCAGGGTCCTGCATGCCCTCTGGCTGTCTGGGCCCCAGCCACGTGGAACTTTGGCAATAAATTAAACATTAAACAGTAAGTATGAGGGGCGTGGCTAACCGGGAAGCCTGATGGACGCGTTCTGATTCAGCTCCTCCAGACCCAGGCACAATCCGCTGCAATCGGAGAGACACAAGTGACATGGGCAATCCCAGGAAACAAAATCAGGTACAGGGGCAACAGGGGAAGACCCCCACAGCTAAATCGGGCACCCTCACCCGATATTTTAAAGATACTCTCGATCGAGAGTCGGAGGCCGCGGCCGCGACCTCCAAGATGGCGGACACTGATTCCGTAATAGAATCACAGCCACAAAGCCCCCACATGTCGGAGTGCTCAATAAACTCACCAAACAATAGTGAGGATTTAGATATAAAGGATATGCTGAGAAATCTCCCATCTAAGTCTGATATCCAGAATCTCCCTTCTAAATCCGACATACAGAATATGATTGGGAAATTAGAGGCCACACTTCATGCCAAAATGGCGGAGATGGGCTCAGAAATTCAACAGATAAACCTAAAAGTCACTGATCTGGAAGAAGAAAAGGACGTAATGCAGGCCCAAATAGTTAATATCTCCTCAACTCTGGAATCTCACATACACTTTATGTCAGCCACCCAGAGACATATTGACGATCTGGATAATCGTGGGAGAAGAAATAATCTGCGCATAAGGGGGATCCCAGAAACCCTAAATGAAGATTTACCAGTGGTATTAACTGAGCTATTCACCCTCATATTAGGAGACTCTAATGCAAGTCAAATGCTTCTAGACAGGGCCCACCGTTCGTTGCGCCCCAGGGGTTTATCCCAGGATTCCCCCAGAGATGTCATTTGCAGGCTGCATTATTTTAATACTAAAGATTCGATTCTGAGATCATTGAGGGACACATCACAACCACTTTTATTTCATGGAAATCCAATACAGATTTATCCGGATCTTTCCTGGTACACCTTACAGGCAAGACGGGCACTTAAACCAATCACAGAACTGCTACGAAATAGGAACATTAGATATCGTTGGGGTTTCCCCTTTGCACTGATTGTGAATAACAAAGGTAACATCCACCAAATTGCCTCAACTATGGATGTCCCCCCATTTCTAAGAGCTCTGGACCTTCCAGACACAGTTATAATGGACTGGAACTATCCAATACCGAACCAAGAAAGCCTTCAAATATCACAAAGACAGAAATGGACCACCCCAGCGAAAACAAAGAAACCACCGAACAGATTCATCTCACCACATCTTCAACGAGAAAGGCAGCTGAACACTCAAAACCATCTGAGACCAATCTCCAACGACTAATCCTCTCTGTCTACTCTGCATGAAATGGACGAAGATGATTGGGATTCTCCTTCTTCTAAACTCCACTTTAACCAACCACATACAACCCAAATCTATATGCACCTCGCGCATGCCACGTTTGTGACTTATTGAGACGCATGCAACATTGAACACCGAGACTTTCACCTAAACCTGATCGGACAAAGTCGTTGAACCTTTGAAGCAACCACCCTCATGCAGGGAGATTAATGCCTTGCGTTTTCAGGTCGTATGCCCAAAGACAGTCCAGACACACACGCTGGGTTCACAATTCCTAAGTTATACGCATTTTGTACAGCATTTTATATATATATATAGGTTTTATTGTCTAATGATTATTGTTAATAAGTCTTTAAGCTAAGAAAGGTCATTAGTGGCACAACAAATCAGGGACTCCAAGGTTTCCTATTCTAATATTGGAAATGAAACTGAGTCACTCACAAAAGACTCCCTCGAGTAACTGAGGATAAGAAACCACACTTAACTGGTTATGCTTAAGCTAATTATGTATTATACACTTTGATTAGTTACGGGAATTAGACTTACACTTAGAGACCGGCTAGATGACAATTGGAAGTAAACTGTATTTCGTATAAAAAAAAAAAAAAAAAAAAATATATGAAAATAAATAAAAAAAAATTAAAATAATTAAAAAACAACAAAAAAACAAAAACAAAACAAAAAAATAAAAAAATAATAAAACAAAGAGTAACTGGAGTCATCCCACAAAACAGACTATGATCTTAATAACTAATTACTTGAGATCTTCTCACCCACTGTTTATACTATCTGTTCTATTGAATATAGGTCACCTGACCTTCTCTCCTAAAGAGTATTTAAGCGAATAGGATCGATAAGTCCCGGGTCCTAGATACACACCTGTAGCACACAACCCCAAATAAATTACGGTTCTCTCTCTAATAAAGAGATTGAACTACATTCCCCTTAAGGGAAAACAGATTACCCACATTGTGGGGTTTAATCTCCATCAAATCTTTCATAGTCTTACTACACAGTACAGATAACTCTTTATGAGATAGAGAGTTCACAACACAGAGAGAAATACATTTCGGATCTAATATACTCACATCTACGTTTTTAATTACGATTTACCTGTGAAATAACCTTTTTATTCATAGTATCAAGAGGTCAATCTAATTATACTGAAGTGTATTGTTGTTATTGATATTGTTAGTGATACGTTTTATACGTGTTAATTTTCTATTTGTTAACTTCTCTTTTCTTCTCGTTGTTATAATATATATACAGTGGTGCTCGCTAAGTGCCTGACAAATAACTCTACAGACAGCTTATACCACACACCTGTGCTTCTGAGACTGAGACATATCATCGACTGTGAACATTAAATCTATTGCGCAACCAGATGCCCGGGGCCGACCTGGAGGACTCTCTGGTCTCCTATAGGATAATCTACCTGCAAGGTAACCAGTATCACCACCACGCCCCATCCATATACCAAACTTCCCTAAGAAAATTAGGAAGGCTTGGGAGGTTATCGCACCAATAACACCCAATTAACTCTCCAAAATATACTAGCATTGAACACATTCCAAGCACCATATTAACAACCGCACCTTAGTAATGTCCAATATAATTATTGTCACACAAAATGCTAGGGGACTAAATACCCCTGAGAAAAGGTCCATAGCTCTAACGGACTTCCACAGACGTAGGGCAAACTTTGTTTTTATACAAGAAACACATTTTCGTAAAGATGCTGCTCCCAGACTTCAGAATAGGGACTACCCAAGAGGTTACTTTAGCAACTACACTGAGGCTAAGGCGAGGGGTGTGGCCATCCTGGTCAGCCGTCAGACGCAATTCACTTTTCAAGATCAATTACTAGACGATGCGGGCAGATATATGTTCGTGAAGGGTAATTTAGGAAACACTCAAATCACATTGGCAAATATCTACCTACCAAACAAGAAACAATCACACTCCCTCAACAAAATATTACACAAATTATCCTCCTTTTATGAGGGGATTCTTATCATGGGGGGAGACATCAATGTATCCCTAGATGAAATCCTTGACACTACCTCCTCGTCGCAGGGCTATCTGACGCAAACGAGACTACACATGAAAAATATCCTTTATGAAGCTCAACTATTTGACAGCTGGAGAGCGGTCAATCCTAAGACAAAAGACTACTCTTTCTTCTCACCTCCCACCGGCACTTACACACGAATAGACACAATTTTTCTCCATCATAGACACCTGCCCCTGATTACATCAGCATCTTATGGCCCGATCACGTGGTCAGACCATGCACCACTTACACTCAAGCTGACCATACCCTCGATCCCTAAATCCGCTCCTCAATGGAAACTTAATGATATGATACTGAACAATGAGGAAGCTGTTTCCCAAATAAAAGAAACAGTCCCGAATTACTTTAGAGAAAATACCAACTCAGACACGACGCCAATCATGACATGGGAGGCACATAAGGCGGTACTTAGAGGAGAATTGATTAAGATAGCATCAAAACTAAAACGTAAGAGGGAACAAACAATTACCAAACTCACACAAGATATTAAAAATCTGGAAAGTAAACACCGGGGCGCCTCTTCCCTAGAAAATTACAATCTACTGCTCTCTAAAAGGTCGGAACTCACATCGATCCTCATATTAAACGCAAAACGTAAGCTCTCACTCACTAAGGGATCTTACTATACACAGGGAGGCAAAGCGGGGAGATTCCTGGCTCAGGCACTTCAGGCAGAAAGACAATCCAGCTTTGTCTCCGAAATTAAAACGGAGAAGGGCGAACTCACCAGCCACATGCCAGACATACTCAAAGCTTTCCATAAATTTTATACTAACTTATACAACTTGAAAACCTCCCAACCCACCTCACAAGACATACTAGATTTCCTAACACCCAGGATTAAACATACTTTACCACCCATAGATAAAGCATTTCTTGACGAACCCATCTCCATCGACGAATTCCTTCAGGTAGTTAAAACTATCCCCATTGGCAAAAGCCCAGGCCCAGACGGCTTCACTGGGAAGTACTATAAATTACTGTCTCAAATCCTAGCACAACCCTTTACTACTGCATTTAACGCCCACAACTTGTCATCTATCATCCCCAAGTCTGCATTAGAGGCAACCATCACTTTAATACCGAAACCGGGTAAGGATCATACGGCATGTGGCAGCTATCGACCTATCTCATTGATAAACGCAGACATCAAAATCCTCACCAAAATTATGGCCAATAGATTGAAACCTCTATTACCTGGCCTTATCCACCAAGACCAAGCCGGTTTCGTTCCATGTAGAGAAGCAAAACATAACACAACTAAAATTATTAATCTTGTACATTGGGCCCAATCGCGCAAAATAGACAGCACTCTATTGGCTATCGATGCGGAGAAAGCATTTGATAGAGTTAGTTGGGCGCTACTACACCACACAATGCAACAGTTAGGTTTTGGCCCACGCTGGCAAGAATGGTTGAACTCCATATACTCTGCACCGACAGCCAGATTGAGGGTTAATGGCCAGTTATACCAGCCAGTAACCATCACTAATGGGACGAGACAAGGGTGCCCCCTTTCCCCTATTCTGTTCATTTTAATCTTAGAACCGTTCCTTCAGGGTGTCAGAGACAACAAACATATTCAGGGCTTTAAGATTGATAAACAGGAATACAAAGTCACTGCTTTTGCAGATGATCTTTTATTCACGATCGCTAACCCACTCTCGACTTTACCTCACTTAATGGTGGAGATGGAAACATATGGTAAAATCTCCAACTTCCAGGCAAACCTAACTAAATGCGACATTCTTCCAATTCACACAACGGGAAACACGAATATGTTACTACAGTCCAAATTCAACTTCAACTGGGCCTCAGGGTCGATTAAATACCTAGGTGTGCACATTCCAAACAAATTGGAATTGATTTATGCATTAAACTTCCCACCTCTAATAGCTAACATTACTAAAGATTTACAGACTTGGCACAAACCTTGCTTTGGTTGGCTATGCAGAATCAATATAATGAAAATGAATGTTCTACCCCGACTTCTGTATCTCCTACAAACTCTTCCCATCGCAATCCCACGCACCTTCTTCATCACAAGCAGATCCATAATCACGAAATTTTTGTGGGCACACACATCACCACGGCTAGCTCACTCCATCTTGACGAGAAACAAAGGAAATGGAGGAGTAAATCTCCCTGACATTGAGTTATACCACCAGGCATTACATTTACAGAGGGTTTACGAATGGACCAAAAACACACGAACCCAACAATGGGTTACCATTGAAAATGCCCTCCACAGCTTCCCACTACATACATGCGTTTGGTCCCATTCTAATCCTACATCCCCCCTGAAGGGAACCCACAAGTCCCACCCGACGATTGACACAACCCTCAAAATGTGGCACAAACTTAGAAAAAAACTGGACATCTCTCCAATCCCATCTCCGCTATATCCCATCACTCACAATCCCTACTTTCAACAAGGGGACTCGGGCAAATCTTTCGATCTTTATCACAACAACGAGACACTACAGTTACGTGATGTGATACAGAACGGCAAAGTCAAGACCTTACTCCAAATTCTACCGAATGACAACCCGACAGTAATACAACTTCTACACTATCACCAATTAAAACACTTCATCAAGACTCAAAACCTACTACCCCTGGGGGACAGACCACTCACAAAATTAGAACAACTATGCTCCTCACACCCGCTTACTAGGAAAATCTTATCATCAATGTACACACTGCTTAGAGAATCTCAAGAGAATACTCTACCAGGGTATACAGTTAAATGGACAGAAGAGTTGAAGGTGCACTTCACAAATCCACAATGGCACCGCATACTCAAAGCAGCACACACATCTACTATTTCCTTATCAGCACAGGAGAGCAATTATAAAAGATTACCGAGATCACCATACCCCAGCGAAGGTCCACATGATACATACCACCTCTCCAGACCAGTGCTGGAGATGCTTCCAAACAGGAGCAACTCATGCTCACATCTGGTGGCAATGCTCGCAAGTAGAAAAGTTCTGGAACAGGATACATACTATTACACAAAGCATTTTCCAAACCAAATTTACACTAGCCCCAGATCAATACATCTTCCTCATGCCTCCTCAGGGTTTTTCAAAAATGCAAACTGCCCTTTTCCGCCACTTAGTCATGGCCGCCACGCAACTAATTCCCAAACACTGGAAAAAGCCAAACCCTCCCTCGCTCAGGGAGTGGATTCAGAGGGTAGAAGACACAAAACAACTGGAAGGAATAACACATGCTAAAGCAGGGAACTATACGAGATATACCAAAGTTTGGGCTCCGTGGAATACTTTCACGGGATTGGGAACTCAATAGACAATCAACCATACCGTTTCCTTGATAACCGACTGATATTAGGGGAGGGGCCTTCTGGACACGGTCCACGGGCAGCTGGGAGCGCAATACGAAATATGCAAAGACAATAACGTACCTAAACGAATGATGTAGACAACGGTCTCTTTTACAGAGGCGACTAAGGACTTGATGATGTGATTATAGACTATAAAGTCTGGAAATATGTTGTAAGATAAGTAGAGTTAACTATACTTCCATGACCTCACAAGTAATCACAGGCAACTTACTAAAATGTGCAACCGCTCTCATGTTTTACATATTGAATTATATAATGTTATATACCAGGTTTCTATACTCAACTTGTCATTTTGTTTAACCTAATCTGATCAAACCGTTGGTTATGGAAATCACTAAACACAGTGTACAGAATTGTTCAATTCCGAATTCTCCAATCAAAATATCTATGTATGTACTGTTTGCATTTTCTGATTTCATGATTGTTATTTGTGACTATTATGAAAAAACAATAAAAATTTAAATATAAAAAAATAAAAAATAAACAGTAAGTATATAGAGACAAGTATATATAGACATGGCATTATATAGGCAGTAGCTGTGGCAAGCGCCTCTGTGACTCAAGTATGTTTCGCAGAGTAAAAGGATATATTGAGTCTTTTAGGTTGGTCTTGTGTATCATTACAAAATCCCATGGCCACTACTCTATCCCAATTCTCCTTGACCTTTCTGCTGCTTTTGACACTGTTGACTTTAGGTAGCCACAGCAAGCTAGGTAAGTCATATGGTCTCAGAAAGGCTTTTTCAAGATTGATCTATTGGGGTGGGAGGCGGTGGAGCGTTTGTTTGAGAAAGGGCGCTAGTGCAGAAGCCAAGATAGATGCATGGTCATACACCTGGATATGTGGGAATGCCATGCCAAATTGGCTGAGGCTTTCATTAATCCGCCAGCCACTCCAGGTCGCCCCCCAGCCAAACAAAATTAATGAGGTCTTTATTTACAGACTAAAAGAACGTGTGGGGCAGTTGTAAAAATAGTATGCGAAAACGATATTGTTACAATGCATTCTGTAGTGTCCATGTCAAGAACAGCTGTGCCCATTTTTTAAGTAGTGTAGTATATTCGCTCCAGACATTAACATAATTGGCAGCATAAAGGTTTTCGGGTTTTTGGTAAAAATGATTTATAAATATTTCATATTTTCAGATCGCCACTCAAAGTCATGTGTGTTGGTGATAGGTAAGGGTGGTTGCCGGCATGCCAATGCTTAAGGCCTGAATTTTGCCAGTGTTAAGGTAGTAGTAGGATACCTGTCTGTATTCCCATATTAGCTTGAGTAAAGGGGGCAGTGTTTCTAATGGATTGGTAATATATAGCAGAATATCGTCAGTGAATGCTCTGACTTTTATATCTATGCCACATACTTCCATGCCATGTATGATTGAGTTACTGTGTATGGAGATTAGTAAAGGCTCCAGGGCCAGTACGTACAGGAGTGGAGACAGCCCTAATGCATTCCATTTGTAATCTTGAATGGGGAGGAGAGGAAACATGTTTGCAGGATTTGTTCAGAAGGGCCAGAATAAAGAGCAAATATTTGTTTTGTGACTTGGGGGGGACCATAAGATTTTATTACCTTTTCCAGGAAGCTCCAGCTGAGGGGGTCGAATGCCTTCTCGGCATCTAACACTTAGCTCTTAACTATTGGCCATAGGGGATGTTCGCTTTCAGATTGTAAGGGTGGAAGCTATGCCCATGTAATAGGCTGTTGGTTGCCGTGGGTTTCCTGAAGAGAGTGGTAGTAATTTCACCATGATCTAGTATACAAATAGGTATGGGTAATAGGTGCTCACTATAGTTGGAGGGGTCTATGTATGTGGGCTGCAGTACACAGTGCAAGGCTTCCCAACCTCGTGAATAAACAAGCAAACAGAAAAAAGGTGTATACCGCGCCCCCAAAAATTATACGTACATATATCACTGGATAATATGGTACTTTGAACCTCAGAATAACAGAAAAAGAAGAACACAATAATAGTGCAATACAGTATATATAAATGCAAATCAAAATATTATATTATATCCACTCACATTTGCTTGAGCTAACTAAGAGCTCAGCTGTGGTGAGCGTGGGCGGTACAATCCCCGTCTAAGGATATGGTGGTAGTGTAGGTAGTATTGATGCTCCAAATGTAGTGTGCAGATATATATATAGAGACAAAATGAGAGAGAAGAACTCCAATAGTGAAGTAAGTACTGTATATATATTAAAGGAATAAAGTAATGTACTTACATTTACTAGAGAAAGACCTGCTCTAGTATAAACAGCATGGGTGGTATAATCCCCACCTAAGGATGTGTAGATTTCAGGAAGCAAAATAATAAAAATCAATAAAAAGCAAAAAGCTATAAAAAAAGCAAGCTTTTATTGTACAAAATAGTAAAATCCTTTAATAGAATGTATAGGAGAGTCCACTTGACGCGTTTCGCCAGTATGAGGCTTTTTCAAAAGTGTCATGATCTAGTACCTGGATTTTGAGATCCAGGAAAACTAGTTCTCTCACATTGATGACATGGGTAAGCTTTAAATAAATAGTGTTATTATTTAGTGTTTCAACCATCTCTTCAAAGAGGGGGAAATCTCCAATCCAAAAAATCAGCACGTCATCTATATATCTAAACCATTTATATATAGATGCGGTGAATCTGCTGTTTATTGTATATACCATAGTCTCCTCCCACCACCCCAAAAAGAGGTTGGCATAGCTGGGTGCACAGGAAGACCCCATGGCTGAACCCCTGAGTTTTAACCCCTTAAGGACACATGACGTGTGTGACATGTCATGATTCCCTTTTATTCCAGAAGTTTGGTGTTAAGGGGTTAAACAGTACTTCCCATTAAAATTAAAATAATTATGGGTAAGTACAAACCTGAGGAGAGAAAGGATGAAAGTTTGTTCCTGTAGCTTAAACAAAGCAGTTTGGCCAAAAAGTATGCAACTCCTTCTAACCCTTTCTTATTGGGGATATTGTTGTAAAGAGACACTACATCTAGGCTGGCTTAAGGAAGTGTATGGAGGCACAGTAAGATTTTCTAAAGCCAATAGTGCTTGTTTGGTGTCCCTTAGCTGTTGTACAAGGGGTTGCAGTAATTTATCAAGAAATTTACCAGCTCTCTTAGTAAGGCTATGATTACCGGACATGATGGATCTGCCTGGAGGTTTGTATAAATCCTTATGCACTTTAGGAAGGCAGTAAAATGTAGCGACTGTTATATTGGACTGCATGACAATAAATTTGTACTCATTCTCTGTTATGATTTTGTCCTGTAAAGCCAATTGTACGATTGTTTTTAGGTCCTTGAGATAGCTCATCATAGGTGTAACGGCTACCCAGGTAGTGAGAGGGTATCTGCCGTTGGAGACGTCCTTTTCCCTGCAAGCTGCTGTGGAGAAGTAAAGCTGGTATAATCCCATCCACGATATCCAGAGAGAGAGTCAGGTTCAGCTGAAACAGAGCAGAGTAATATTTCCAAATAATCCCCTTCCAAGAACGAGACAAGGCTACGTTTTGAAGAGTCAAGAAGAACTGAGGACTGGAACACCCAGCCTGCTTTTTATTAGAATTACATGCAGTAAGAACACACCCAGGGGGAGGCATTAAATCACCAATCATGTACAGGTTACAACCCACACATCCCCTCCCCTTCGATAAACAGTTAACATAAGTGGGTACAGTAATTCACACAAGTTCTGGATGTACCCCAAAACCAGGGGGTACATCTTTACATTTGGTATCCCCAGATAGCCCTTGTCCAGGGCACTAACATACCGAAAAATCAGTCAATTCGGACAAATGGTTCGGGAGATACAAGGTTCCCACGTTTTGACCGACCGCACAGACCAGCTAGCCGAAAATAGTTCCATGAGTTTTGGCCTTGCGGTCGGTCGCCGTTCGTACGGTGAAAAGACATGAAATCCGTGCCATCCAGCCGAATCTCGGTGGTTGCTTGAATCCCCATACTTGATTAAGTCTTTCTACCGAACAGCAGGGCGTTCGGTAGTTGTGGCACGAATCCCTGGTGTTATGGAGGTCTCAGCGGTGTTCGCCTGGTAGCGTAGCCGATTTTAGTTCCAGACGATTGCTGGCAAACACCGCTGTTCGTGCACAAGATGGCCGCGAACACGTGTAAAAGTCCTGAAATGGCGGCCACCTATACTTTACACAGTGGATTCATGTAAACCGTACGAACGGAGGAAATGGAACGAGCCGAGGATTAAACTGTAATTCCCTTGCTTGGTCAACAGACACCAGGAACTTGTAAGGATCTGTTACAATAGGGTCTCCCCTAAGTGTTTCGTAAGAGGTTTAATCTGTTAGATGTGTCATGCACATATCTATTTACTGGTCTTTGTTTAAGAGAACTATATTACCTCCCTTATCAGAAGGTTAATGACAATATCAGTTTATTTTTGTAATTCAACTAAGGCATTCCTTTCTTGGGAGGTAATATTGGGTGTAAAAGTGTGTGTGTAGGTTTTGTTTTCCAGTTCACTCGTACACATTTGTACAAAAAGATCAATACAGGGGAATACTTTTAGGTTTGGAGTGAACCAACTCAAGGGCCTAAAGTTGGATAATTTTTGTTCAGTTGTTCAGTGTATAGGTCAGTAAGAAGTTTGTATAGTTTGTAATCCTCTGTAGATAATCCCATTTCCTTCATAGTTCTAAGATTTCTCTTCTCGTGAAAGGCATGAAGGGCCAATTTACAACCAAAGAGATTTACGTCTTTTGCCCAATTAAACATATTGGTGGTAGGGGAAGGAACATAAGATAAACCTGTGTACAGGAGAAATTGTAGGGGGAAATTGAACCAGCATCCAATCACTGCAGAGGGTGGGATATTTAAATGTCCGTTATTTTCAGTATCTGCCAGCACTTGGCGAAACGCACGTTGGGAATTAGCTAGCGGAGGTTTTGGCATTCAGATCAGGGATATTGTTTCAGTACCTTTACAAGAAAAGACAAGCCACCTCACTAAGATTTATCAATATTTTATTTATATTTTTCGTTTTCGTTTGTTATTTGCTATTGGTGATGCTGAGGGTGTTGGGAGAAGGGCTTCCTTTTTCCGTTTGGAAGTCCCTCTGTGGGAACGTGGGAGGTAGTTTTTCTTAAGGCAGGATAGGGCACTAGCTATTTAGGACCCATTTACCTGTTCTTGGCTCTTTTCTTCCCTACTCACTCCGATATTAGCAAATAGACAAACAGTCCTAATTCTAAACCTGATTTTTTTTTGTGAACTAACATTTATTAGGATATTTTGATTATAATTTTGATTATAATTTTTCACATCCCTGATTTGGGTTTTTAAGATAATTGATTAAAAGTGATATTTTAATATTATTATTTCATTTAGGGGTTGCTCTCCCACTCTTAGAGGGTAGACTTGAGAGGTTTCAATATTTTCTTACCTCCTGGTCTCCCCTTAAGTTCTTATATTTTTGTTCCTATGAATAGGAGTTACCCCCCCCCCCCCATTCTCGTGAGCAATCTGACATGTTCTCCTTGCTTGAATCAGTTTCAACACCAGGAATAGTTTGTGTGTATTGTGATATCCCTGTCTCTCTGAGAAAAAGCCAGTTTGATTATCAGTAATAATGGAAGGAAGTATGGAGGTCAGCCTGTTAGCAACTATCTTGGCATAAATCTTGGAATCTGTGTTGAGGAGTGATATGGGTCTGACATTTTTGCATACATTGGGGGGTTTACCAGGTTTTGGGAGTGTAACTATGGTGGCCATTAACAACTCAGAGGGTAGAGAGCCAGTGTCAAAGGCCCTCTCATACACTTTGAGTAAGTATTGGGCTAAAATGTGTGCATATTGTTTGTAGTAAGAGTTAGGGAGGCCGTCTGCCCCAGGTTATTTCCCCAGTGGTAGTTTCTTTATCCTGTCCATCACTTCTTGTAATGCTAAGGTTGCTATCTGCTGTTGTTCAATCTAGTGAAGGCTAATGCGTGCAATATAGGAGTCCATTTCTTGTTGGTCGTTGGTGTGTGTTTGTGCATCTTTATGCAAATTATAAAGTTTGGAGTAAACTTTTGCAAATTCATCACCACAATCTCTTGTGGGTTTAACTTTTAGGTACCATTGTCTCCCACAAGGTATGAGATTCTACAATCGGATAGTTTAATTCTGAGCCTGTTTGCCAGGGCTTTGTTAGCTTTACCATTAGAGTGTTAGGTGTTAGTGCGTAGCTTTTATAGGAAATAGTTCTGACAGCATTATTCTCTTGGAGCTTAACAGGGAGTCTAACTTAGGGATTAGTTTTATTATGGCCTGAGATCTGCGCAGTTTGCTTATGGCAATCCACTTATGGTCTGTTATTTCTTTTTAACATATGTAGCATGTCTTATGAACACTCCTCTAATTACTGCTTTTTGAACGTACCACACAGTAAAGTCTGATTCCTCTCTCATAGTATTGTTAGTGAAATATTCCATCAACTCCTCTTGGATGGAGCTAGCGACAGAGTCCTCGAGAAGGTGTGAGTCATTGAGCTGCCAGGTTTCCTTTCTCTTAAACTGTAACAAATCTAGTAGTTCCAGGTATGCTGGGCTATGGTCCGACCAGGTGATATCACCAATAACACAGTTAGCTGTTTGAGCTAGGGCCAAATGGTCTATCAAGAATGCCTCTATTCAGGTTTATGCATTATGGACTCAGGAGTGGAAAGTAT
Source organism: Pelobates fuscus (assembly GCF_036172605.1). Classification (NCBI taxonomy): domain Eukaryota; kingdom Metazoa; phylum Chordata; class Amphibia; order Anura; family Pelobatidae; genus Pelobates; species Pelobates fuscus. The sequence goes on along the minus strand of NC_086329.1, from coordinate 111,648,621 downwards.
AGTCACGTTCTAGGGGGTGTAGGATGCGCCAGCCATCATACAGGTCATGAAGCGAGAGCAGTTTGGCAATGTTTTTCGTAGGTGGAAGCAAGTATTTGTCAGTTTTGTGCAGTAGAGATGTAGGTAGTTCCTTGAATCTGTATTGGGGAAATAGGCAGAGACAAACATGTATAGGATATTGTTGAAGAGGCCAACCAGTATGATATATCTGCCATGGGGGTCGAAATAGTACAAAGATAGATACTAGACATGTACAACTAGTTTCCTTCTGAATGTGACAAATTGCTGAATTTCAAAGTACCAAACCGTACCGAATTGCCGAAGTGCTGAATTGCTGAAGTGCCGAATTTCGGAAGTGCCTAAGTGATTCAGATTTCTGAAAAGAGGCAAAACAAATGAGGGAGGGAAAATTATGTGAATGATGACAGGGGTAGGGTTAGGGGTAAGGTTAGGGGTAGGGTTAGGGTGTAGGGTTAGGGGTAAGGTTAGGGGTAGGGTTAGGGGTAGGGTTAGAGGTAAGGTTAGGGGTGGGGTTATACACTTTAACATCTAAACCTACATACTTGTGGAATGTGTAGGTGCTAATTTATTGTTAGACATGGGTTAAAACAAGTTAAGGGAGGCTAGAGTGCGGCTTCTGAACATTACCATATTGCCATTGTTAGAGTCGTGCTTGTGACCCTTAGCTAGCCTCAGAGAGGGGAGGTCTATTGCTTATTCTCTGGTGTTGGAGGGTGCCCTTACACCTGTACACATTAAACATAGGAAACATAATAAACTTTGAGAATGAATAGTCAAATGAGGCTATACACTGGAGAAAGCAAACAAGTAAGAGTCATTTGTGACATTGAGGTACATCAACGGGAAAATGCAGTAGAGGTGGTGGCAATAGATTGTCAGGTACATTTTTGTTTTTCGTTGCAGCTAACAACTTTACAGACAAGCACATTTTTAAATCATTAAAACATTAGTTCAAGCGTGTGGATTCCCGCATATGTAATTATGATGTGAGAGTATTAAGACCTTATTACTAGTCTGCTTGTAACCACACTATTGATAATATAACAAAATGCTGATTCGTAGATTAAGCTAGTGTGGTTAAACTATTTAATTACTGATTATGTAGCAATATGCTGACCTGTTGTTCCCTAACTACATGCGGGCGTGGAAAGCATTAGACATGCTAGTTAAACCTAGTGTCGTTTTCTAATGGTCAACATGAGTGGGAATGCTTGCTGCAACATCGTTAGGCTTAGTAGAGTAAGGGATTTTTCGCATGTTAACTATGGTTGCTAATTTAGGCGATATATAAAAGTTACGGTCTAGTTATAGTGGTGCGTGGCACGGGAGGCTTAATGTCAGCTAAAGTAGTGAGTGAGTAACTATTGACAAGAAACAGAGAGAACTTAAGCTAGCTAGAGCATGTAAACATGGCTTAGAATAACCACTGTGTGTAGGGGGTCGTGCTCCAACATGGAGAGACCTGTTGCCTAGTTAACCCCTAGGCTTTGTAAGGTGCCTATGTAGGCAATTGAGAAGAGTAGTCTTGCTAACCGGTGAGGTACTCTCGGGTAGATAAGTGTTCATATGGGGACTAAACGTGGACTATTAAAAATAATGTAATACAACGTAAACTGGTAACAAGCAATCAGAGGTCAGTGAGAACCTTGCCCTCCTACAATAGTGTTCTCGTTGGTCCATGTGCATGGGTGACAGCTGAGTGACTTGGGGAAATCGGTGTCCCTTGGAGGCCAGGAGTTAGCGTAGGTCATGGGTAGCCAGTCTATTCGAGCCAGTTGGTGGTTAAACAGGTTTTGAAGGATAGTCATTGCAGTTTCTCACGTGTTGGCCTCGCTTGCAAGTGCAGTCGGTTGTCTGGGCACAAATTCCGCTGCCCTGGCTGAGTCCCAGGTCGGTGGGTTCTTGGGTCTTTCCGCGGGCATTAGTAGTGAGTCCGTGGGTAGGTCCAGCTGTCTCAGTATTGCCGGTGCCTCTTGTATACAGCGCGCTGAGAGTGTGATGTCATCCTTAGTGACCAGCAGGGTGTGAGCCGGGCCCCAGCGGTATCGTACATGGTGGGCTCGCAGGGTGGAGGTTAGTTGTTGTAGGGTCCTTCTCCATGCTAGGGTCGCCCCTGAGAGATCCGCATAGAAAGTAAGATTCATATCGTCGAAGAGGTAGGATGGGTGGTTGCGGACAGCCGTCAGAACTGCGGACCTGTCCCCGTAGGTCTGGAATTGCATTACAACATCTCTCGTGGCAGCAGTCGGCGCTTTGGCTTTGGTGGGCTTTGGGATGCGGAAGATGCCGTCGATTGTTACAGCTTTGACCATCTTCGGATTTAGTAGGGCCGTGAGGAGCCGCCAAGCGACATGTGGCAGCTCAGCATCAGGTATGTTTTCACCGATGCCCCTGACCTTAAGATGTTTTTGGCGTCGTTTGTCTTCGAGCTCTGCCAATCTAAAGTCATTTAGGGTGGATTGTTGCCTTAGCTCCTGTACCTCCAGCTGGAGCTTATGGATTTGACCGGTATGGGTGCTTGAGGTGTCCTCCACGGCTCCCAGTCTTCCAGTTAGGCCCCGCAGGGTGTCCCTAATCGAGGCAACGTCCGCTGAGATTTTGGCGTGGTTTTCCGCCATGAGTTCTCTAATGGCCTCCATGCTTACTGGCGTGGGAGCCGTGGCCGGCAACTGTTGTGTCCTCGCTGGTGGCGTGGTCCGGCATGCCGGGATGTGCTCCCCCCGTCTTCATCCGACGTCTCGGTATAGAAATTCGAGCATCCGCCGTGTAGGGACGCCATGTTTGAACCAGTGGCTCCTCGGGCCTGCCGCCACATCTCGTCAATATTCATGCCCGACGTAGGCTTCTCAGGTTTGAGTTTTTTATTTTTCTTCCCCATTGGATGCGTTTAGGCTTTGTGGTCATTCTGGGGTGATTCCGACCTTTAGAGGAGGGTAAATTGTGTTGTTTTCTCTGTCTTCGCTCAGAGCTCAGCCAACATGCGACCGCTCTCATCAGTCGCTTCCACACCTTTAATTTTTTTGTCAGATAATGTATGGTACTGTGTTGGGATATGTACGGTGAAAATGGCATGGGTATGTGTTTTGTTCAAATGGGTTTCCTGATTGCATGCCACGTCCACCTTATGTCTCCTAAGGTCCTGAAAGAGCAGCCTCCTCTTCCCTGGGTAGTTTAACCCTTTTACATTAAATGTCATTATTTTCATATTTGCACTGAGTGGGTAGTACTCTTAGCTTGCAAACAACACCGCTTCTGGTACAGTCACTTATAATAAGGCTCACATCGTAGCTCTTTGTGAAAAGAGCGGGCCGTAGGTAGAACGGCATGGGGACTCTCTCAGTTTTTATAACTAGGCAGTCCTGTGAAGAAAGATTTACATGGAACGTTATACTTAAGTCCTTATGAGTGCCGTGCTTATAATGTGTACAAGAAGAAATGTCAATGGAACATGGGTGGGAGGGGAATAAGAGCATCAAAAGTAACAATACTGTAATTTGTCTCACAGCATAGGAGGCTAAATGTGCCGAGTCTAGTTCGGGTCATGGTATGGTAGCACTTTATCGCAGGGCAGGGGTGATTATAGCTTTCTCCCTCTTTTTGTGTGGGGATGCCCAACTAACTACATAGGCTCCCTGCTGTGCCTTCCAAGACCTAGAGACAATATGTACAAACTGTCCCTCAGCACCCTCTTTCCCTGTACAGCCATCCCACACATTATATGTCTCTGGATAGATTGTTACTGAGTCCCTCGTTGTCAAAATAATGCCCTGATCAGAGAATCTGTGGCTGAGTTAGAGCATCTTAAAGTTTTACCGGGTTTCAGATATTCTCTGATCCAGTTCCTGTCGTACAGCTGGTGATTCTCGGTCTCACAAAGCAGGGTTCCTGAGGCTCTGGGTGGGACAGAATTCTCACACATTATAAGTTCTTGGGTAGCTCATCACCGAATACCCTTCCTGTCCAAATAGTGCCCTAATTGGTCATCAGGGGGTTGAGTGATGCCTGATCAAAGATTCAACAGATCATGGCACAGTTCTGATCCGACGACCAGTTCCAAGGTGTTTCAGGCTTTCTTTCTGTCTAGGTGGTATTGAGGTTACACAACAACCTGGGATAATCCCCTATCTTTGGATTCCTCTAAACGTCCATTTCTTTTTTTCTTTTTTTATCTTTTTTCATATTTTTGATATATCTTTTTTTCATACATCTTTTGCAACATTTCTCTGTGGATGGACTCATGTATATTTTTCATAGTGGATAGAGGGCTCTCTGCCACATAGTGTCTATTGGCACTTACTTAACTGATATTGTCGGATTGTATTGGGGTTGATTTGTGTTATGTTTAGTGTATTAACTTCTACTATGGTGGTTATGGTGAGATGGGATGTACACTATTTATCATAGGAATTATTCTCTGAGATATTTATTATCTCTACATATTTAAGAAATTTATTTTTGCAAGTATCTGCTTAACATAATTACTTCATATATTAGAGTGCGGTATCATACCCAGATATCCAGCACCTATCCAATGGAAGAGTGCCTGTACACTCCCTTTATTTGTATCTACCTATAATAGAACTATAGCCTCTGTCTGAATCAGCCATCATTAAGGAACATGGAGCATCCTGGAAGTTGTAGTTCTACTATAGAAATAAGAATTTATCATACGGCTGATATATTTGTAATGTTAAGGAAGCAAGCTTTTATGTAATAGACTCCATATCCCCACATTAATTTCCCCCAGTGCCATTTAATACCTAAAACTCACACATCACACAAAGTATTTTTTATGGTGGTAGTTTCCTAGGAGTTGTTGGTCAACTTCCATATATTATCATCATTATTATTATTTATTTAGCGTCAACAAATTCCATTCCACAGCACTTTACAGTGGGTTCACTAGCAAACATGTAAGTGTGACCAGACAAGTTGGACGCACAGGGATTGGGAGCCTGTTCAATGAGCTTACATGATAGAGGGAGTGGGGTATAGTGACAGAGTAACAGAGGGATTGAGAGCCCTGCTCAGTAAGTTTACATGCTAGAGGGAGTGGGGTATAGTGACACAGTAACAGAGGGATTGAGGGCCCTGCTCAGTGAGTTTACATGCTAGAGGGAGTGGTGTATAGTGACACAGTGACAGAGGGATTGAGGGCCTTGCTCAGTGAGCTTACATGTTAGATTTAGTGGGGTATAGTGACACAGTAACAGAGGGACTGAGGCCTTGCACAGTGAGCTTACATGTTAGATTTAGTGGGGTATATTGACACAGTAACAGATGGATTGAGGCCCTGCACAGTGAGCTTACATGTTAGAGGGAGTGGGGTATAGTGAGCTTACATGTTAGAGGGAGTGGGGTATAGTGAGTTTACATGTTAGAGGGAGTGGGGTATAGTGAGCTTACATGTTAGAGGGAGTGGGGTATAGTGAGCTTACATGTTAGAGGGAGTTGGGTATAGTGACACAGAAGGTAAGGGAAGTATAGGGAATTACTTAGAGTGTAAATGAAAGTTGCAGGGAAGGAATCAGTTGGTAGCTGTTAACAGTTTAATTGATATGCTTTTGTGAAGAAGTAAATATCTGAATTGCAAATCCTGTGTAAATACAGTGATTTGTTCACACATTAATTGCATTTGTACAATGGAGACAGTGAATATTTTAGTTTGGGAAGTTACCAAGACAAATTCTTTATAGAAGATTTGAATTTAAGTGGCCTCATCTACACCTTCCCCATGGATGGTTTATAAATATATTATTTGTTTTATATAATTTATCAGTTTTCATTAGTTTATTCATAGTAGTGACAGGATAAAGGTCCTGATGATCTTTTCATTCTACCTGTAATGAAACATTGTTGAGCAGGTAAAAGAGTTTGACGTAAATATGTTTTTCATTGGATTATTGCGTTTTCAAACCAATTATTAAAATTTGAAATTGCATTTTCCGTACTGTATAATTTTCTTTAAATTATACATAAGTTAATTACATAGAAGAGACACCGTAGAGAGTACTACAGAGGACAAAAGATGCTGATTTCAGCTGTAAGAGCAGTCATCGTGCGGAGGAGGCCATGCCATCACACAAGATGTGTTAATCTGTGCTGGACATCCGGCATAGCTCTCTGCACATCAATATCTCCCCGATCAACAGGATTCCACTGGAGAAGAAAATTACAGATTATATTATTTTCTACAATGTACTTTGTACTCTTTGCTGTGCTGATTCTCTTATCATTTCCTTATTTGGTGAGAAGCTTAGAAGAGTCTGGTTGCTCTTTGAATGTTCTTCTCTCAGATAGATACTACCAGGATGGCAATTTTATTATCGGAGGGATCATCTCTGTAACATCAGCCTCCCTTCGTGTGACTTATAGTTATCGACATCGCCCTGATGAATTAAGCTTAGTGCCATGTGTCAAGTAAGTATGTCTTATTTCTACTAAATCTATGAACCAAGGAAAATATTAAACTTCTTCAGGAATTTTGAGATGAATAGTGATACGCAAAAACGAGTTATGTTTTAAGTGTGAATTGTTTGAAATTAAAATTTTAGGCCATTGTAATCAAATTATGAAAATTCTTCAAGTCCACTTTGTTTCCAATTGTTAATATTGGCTTACAATTTGAATCCACTTTGAATTGCCTGCAACTCATTGATATTTATTCCATAGTAATGAATTCAATTCCGTTTCAAATTCAGGCAACAAGTCCTGATTTTGAAAAAAAAAAGCTCACTCAGTAATAGTAACAGCTCGGCTATTTTATCTAGTTTAGACTATGTGTTAAAAACCTGTTTTAATTTGCTAAAATTCAGTTCAACAAAGAATTCCCTATAATGAATATTCCTTTATAATATTTATTCACTAATAGGGAATTGAACTGACAAGTGACTTACACATTTAAGGCTAATAAATAGCCAAATTAGGGGAACAAACTCCTCCAGATTTCTGGATTAGCTCAGCTGGATACATTGCCCATTTATGTTGGCTAATTTTGAAATTCCATATTTTCCTGAACACAATTACTGTTTAGTGCACCAGCTCTAGAACCCAAACTGGAGAAATAGCATTTGTATGATATTTAGCCAAAAGTCATATTAAATGGTGATAAATCCTGGATATCGGCAGTTTTCTGTTCATCCAAAAATCTTATTGTCTTTTCTTTCAAAATGATTTAAGAATGCAATAAAGAAATGCAAACTTTAAGATTGTATTTGCTCTGTAAATAGGGAAGGGGTTTATTTACTAAACTGTGAGTTGTGTTCAGAACTTGCAGAATTGAACCTAAAATAGCTGAGTCCAAACAAATGGTCAGTCGGAGATTGGTTTTCAATGTGTCTATTTTTTTGCTTCATTTTTCTGGTCAGTAATAAACTAATGGCAATCTATAATGGATGGAGATAAGATAAATAATAATTAATAAATACAAATTAACGTATGACCCTTGCTCGGATAACCATAACATCCAATAATCAGTCCAAATATAAGTGTAAGTCCAGAATAAAATGGGAGCCCAAAATGAAGTACAGATCTTATATGAGTCTTATACGAGTCCAAGATAAAGTGCGAATCTTATCTCCAGTACCTATAGCATTAGTGACCCAGCCCTGCGAGCGAAAACAACACAGGGCTGATGGTGCTGATGTCTTATAATATACTTTTAAATATAAGAGATAAAAGGATAGTCCAAATATACACCAGAGCAAATTAGTATGAGGAACTAATTGCTCAAAAATAAATAAACTAGTGGTAGTGCCCAGTGCAGGAAAAAACAGTCACTTGGTGAGTAAAAAAAGATCAATGTATTAATATGTTAAAAACAGAGGTAGGCAGATACACACGCCGTCCTCACCGGATGCCAGGATACAGAGGAAAGAATCACTCGCACATTCCTCATCCATCAGGGTCTGGACTGCAGGTGTATTTGCTTTTTCCACTCAATATACACTGGACTATCTTCCTGCCTCTGTTTTTAATCGCTATTTCTTACTTGGAATATATATTTTACATATTAATACATTGATCTTTTTTTACTCACCAAGTGACTGTTTTTTCCTGCACTGTGGCACTACCACTTGTTTATTTATTTTTGAGCAATTCGTTCCTTTAAAAGAATGAGAACTACCACGACAAGAGGACATAGTCTCAAATTAGAGGGACAAAGGTTTCAAAATAATATCAGGAAGTATTACTTTACTGAGAGGGTAGTGCATGCATGGAATAGCCTTCCAGCTGAAGTGGTAGAGGTTAACACAGTGAGGTAGTTTAAGCATGCGTGGGATAGGCATAAGGCTATCCTAACTATAAGATAATGCCAGGGACTAATGAAAGTATTTAGAATACTGGGCAGACTAGATGGGCCGAATGGTTCTTATCTGCCGTCACATTCTATGTTTCTATCTTTCTATGTTTCTATGTTTCTAATTTGATCTGGTGTATATTTGGACTATCCTTTTATCTTTTATATTTAAAAGTATATTATAAGACATCAGCACCATCAGCCCTGTGTTGTTTTCGCTCACAGGGCTGGGTCACTAATGCTATAGGTACTGGAGATAAGATTCACACTTTATCTTGGACTCGTATAAGACTCATATCAGATCTGTACTTAATTTTGGGCTCCCATTTTATTCTGGACTTACACTTATATTTGGACTGATTATTGGATGTTATGGTTATCCGAGCAAGGGTCATACGTTAATTTGTATTTATTAATTATTATTTATCTTATCTCCATCCGTTATTCATTATTCTGTATTATTTATTTTGTATTTTATTCTGCTCCTGGATTTGCACACTATACTGTATGGTGTATTTTATTTACTGTTTATAGGATTGGGTGAAATCCTTTCATCCAGTTTGTTGAGCTAATTTATTCATTTTGTCTTACTCCCTCTATACCCTCTGTACCATTCACTCTGTGAATACCAGAATCCTACATTAATGACAATGGATGTATTTAAATGTAAGAGGATATAACCATAGAGCCAGCTCCGACGTTCATCCTGCCTTCCTGATAAAATGAGTATTACCATCCGTACCTTGGGTGTCTGCAGAGACAGTCCGTAATAAGTGTGCTTCGATATTATTATTATCATTGTGTATTTATTTAGATTGAGTAAACCCTGCTCTGCATTCCGATACTGATATTTAATAAAGGGGGAATTCGATACATTGCTAAAACGGGAAAACAATCTGTTTCACTTCAACTACTCCGGCCTGCATTTCTGACACTTGTAAAACGTTGATTTAAATTGATAATTCATTGAAAGTGACACTTGGATTTTTAGTCATTGTCAGCAAGTAGCATTTGTTTATGAGCTGTGTAGAATTTCATGTTAATAACAAACATACAAATCTCTATTAACAGTTAAATAACTGCAGTTTATTTTGTATGTTTCATTTTTTGTTTTCTGTAATAAATACTAGTTTCCTAAATCAGAGCTGTCCAGATGTACCAAGGCCAACATGACCTCACATGCGCACATTTCGATACCTTAAAAGGAAACTTTGCTCACCAGAACATCTACAGCTTAATGTATAGAATACAGCTTAATGTACGGTATACAGCTTATTGTACTGTATACAGCTTAATGTACGGTATACAGCTTAATGTACGGTATACAGCTTAATGTATAGAATACAGCTTAATGTACGGTATACAGCTTATTGTACTGTATACAGCTTCATGTACGGTATACAGCTTAATGTACGGTATACAGCTTAATGTATAGAATACAGCTTAATGTACGGTATACAGCTTATTGTACTGTATACAGCTTAATGTACGGTATACAGCTTAAGGTACGGTATACAGCTTAATGTATAGAATACAGCTTAATGTACGGTATACAGCTTAATGTACGGTATACAGCTTAATATACGGTATACAGCTTAATGTACGCTATAGAGCTTAATGTACGGTACAGCTTAATGTACGCTATACAGCTTAATGTACGGTATACAGCTTAATGTATAATATACAGCTTAATATACGGTATACAGCTTAATGTACGGTACACAGCTTAATGTATATAATACAGCTTAATATACGGTATACAGCTTAATGTACGCTATACAGCTTAATGTACGCTATACAGCTTAATGTACGGTATACAGCTTAATGTATAATATACAGCTTAATATACGGTATACAGCTTAATGTACAATATACAGCTTAATGTATATAATACAGCTTAATATACGGTATACAGCTTAATATACGGTATACAGCTTAATGTACGCTATACAGCTTAATGTACGGTATACAGCTTAATGTATAGCATACAGCTTAATATACGGTATATAGCTTAATGTACGGTATACAGCTTAATGTATAGTATACTGATTAATGTACTGTATACAGTTTAATGTATAATATACAGCTTAATGTACGTATACAGCTTATTGTACTGTATACAGCTTAATGTATAATATACAGCTTAATGTATAGAATACAGCTTAATGTACGGTATACAGCTTAATGTATAATATACAGCTTAATGTACGTATACAGCTTATTGTACTGTATACAGCTTAATGTATAATATACAGCTTAATGTATAGAATACAGCTTAATGTACGGTATACAGCTTAATGTATAATATACAGCTTAATGTACGTATACAGCTTATTGTACTGTATACAGCTTAATGTATAATATACAGCTTAATGTACGTATACAGCTTATTGTACTGTATACAGCTTAATGTATAATATACAGCTTAATGTATAGAATACAGCTTAATGTACGGTATACAGCTTAATGTATAATATACAGCTTAATGTACGTATACAGCTTATTGTACTGTATACAGCTTAATGTATAATATACAGCTTAATGTACGGTATACAGCTTAATGTATAATATACAGCTTAATGTATAGAATACAGCTTAATGTACGCCATACAGCTTATTGTATATTATACAGCTTAATGTACGTATACAGCTTATTGTACGGTATACAGCTTAATGTATAATATACAGCTTAATGTACGGTATAAAGCTTAATATACGGTATACAGATTAATGTATAGTATACAGCTTAATGTACGTTATACAGCTTAATGTATAGAATACAGCTTAATGTACGCTATACAGCTTAATGTATAATATACAGCTTAATATACGGTACACAGCTTAATGTATAGTATACCGCTTAATATACGGTACACAGCTTAATGTATAGAATACAGCTTAATGTACGCTATACAGCTTAATGTATAGTATACTGCTTAGTGTACGGTATGCAGCTTAATGTACAATATACAGCTTAATGTGCAGTATACAGCTTAATGAATCATACACAGCTTAATGTATGATATACAGCTTAATGTACGTTATACAGCTTAATGTGTAATATACAGCTGAATGTATAGTATACAGCTCAATGTACGTTATACAGCTTAATGTACGGTATACAGCTTAATGTATAATATACAGCTTAATGTACGGTATACAGCTTAATATACAATGTACAGCTTAATGTACGGTATACAGCTTAATATACGGTATACAGCTCAATGTACGTTATACAGCTTAATGTACGGTATACTGCTTAGTGTACGGTATACAGCTTAATGTACAATATACAGCTTAATGTACGGTATACTGCTTAGTGTACGGTATACAGCTTAATGTACAATATACATTTTAATGTACAGTATACAGCTTAATGAATTGTACACAGCTTAATGTATAGTATCAGCTTAATGTATAATATAAAGCTTAATGTATAATATACAGCTTAATGTACGCTATACAGCTTAATGCACAGTTTACAGCTTAATGTACGATATACAGCTTAATGTATGGTATACAGCTTAATGTACAGTATATACAGCTTAATGTACAATATACAGCTTAATGTATGGTATACAGCTTAATGTACAGTATACAGCTTAATGTACAGTATATACAGCTTAATGTACAGTATACAGCTTAATGTGCGGTATACTGCTTAATTTATAGTATACAGTTTAATGTACAATATACAGCTTATTGCAATTGTTCTGGTGTATATAGAATGCCCCTACAGACATTTTAATGTAAACACTGTCTTTTCAGAGCAAAGATAGTGTTACACTGCTGCCTAGGGCACCTCTACTTGTTGACTGAGTCCATTTGAGAAAATAAGAAGTTATTGAGTTGCTAGCCTGCTTGAATTTAATGGCACATCTATGTTCAGAGCTCAGACTGCAGTTAGCGGTTCCATTCCACCCCCTCTATTACAGAGCCTGCAGTTAGCGGTTCCATTCCACCCCCTCTATTACAGAGCCTGCAGTGTGCGGTTCCATTCCACCCCCTCTATTACAGAGCCTGCCGTGTGCGGTTCCATTCCACCCCCTCTATTACAGAGCCTGCAGTGTGCGGTTCCATTCCACCCCCTCTATTACAGAACCTGCAGTTAGCGGTTCCATTCCACCCCCTCTATTACAGAGCCTGCAGTGTGCGGTTCCATTCCACCCCCTCTATTACAGAGCCTGCCGTGTGCGGTTCCATTCCACCCCCTCTATTACAGAGCCTGCAGTGTGCGGTTCCATTACACCCCCTCTATTACAGAGCCTGCAGTGTGCGGTTCCATTCCACCCCTCTATTACAGAGCCTGCAGTGTGCGGTTCCATTCCACCCCTCTATTACAGAGCCTGCAGTGTGCGGTTCCATTCCACCCCCTCTATTACAGAGCCTGCAGTGTGCGGTTCCATTCCACCCCCTCTATTACAGAGCCTGCAGTGTGCGGTTCCATTCCACCCCCTCTATTACAGAGCCTGCAGTGTGCGGTTCCATTCCACCCCCTCTATTACAGAGCCTGCAGTTAGCGGTTCCATTCCACCCCCTCTATTACAGAGCCTGCAGTGTGCGGTTCCATTCCACCCCCTCTATTACAGAGCCTGCATTGTGCGGTTCCATTCCACCCCCTCTATTACAGAGCCTGCAGTGTGCGGTTCCATTCCACCCCCTCTATTACAGAGCCTGCAGTGTGCGGTTCCATTCCACCCCCTCTATTACAGAGCCTGCAGTGTGCGGTTCCATTCCACCCCCTCTATTACAGAGCCTGCAGTGTGCGGTTCCATTCCACCCCTTTATTACAGAGCCTGCAGTGTGCGGTTCCATTCCACCCCCTCTATTACAGAGCCTGCAGTTAGCGGTTCCATTCCACCCCCTCTATTACAGAGCCTGCAGTGTGCGGTTCCATTCCACCCCCTCTATTACAGAGCCTGCAGTGTGCGGTTCCATTCCACCCCCTCTATTACAGAGCCTGCAGTGTGCGGTTCCATTCCACCCCCTCTATTACAGAGCCTGCAGTGTGCGGTTCCTTTCCACCCCCTCTATTACAGAGCCTGCAGTGTGCGGTTGCATTCCACCCCCTCTATTACAGAGCCTGCAGTGTGCGGTTCCATTCCACCCCCTCTATTACAGAGCCTGCAGTGTGCGGTTCCATTCCACCCCCTCTATTACAGAGCCTGCAGTGTGCGGTTCCATTCCACCCCCTCTATTACAGATCCTGCAGTTAGCGGTTCCATTCCACCCCCTCTATTACAGAGCCTGCCGTGTGCGGTTCCATTCCACCCCCTCTATTACAGAGCCTGCAGTGTGCGGTTCCATTCCACCCCCTCTATTACAGAGCCTGCAGTGTGCGGTTCCATTCCACCCCCTCTATTACAGAGCCTGCAGTGTGCGGTTCCATTCCACCCCCTCTATTACAGAGCCTGCAGTGTGCGGTTCCATTTCACCCCCTCTATTACAGAGCCTGCAGTGTGCGGTTCCATTCCACCCCCTCTATTACAGAGCCTGCAGTGTGCGGTTCCATTCCACCTCCTCTATTACAGAGCCTGCAGTGTGCGGTTCCATTCCACCCCCTCTATTACAGAGCCTGCAGTGTGCGGTTCCATTCCACCCCCTCTATTACAGAGCCTGCAGTGTGCGGTTCCTTTCCACCCCCTCTATTACAGAGCCTGCAGTGTGCGGTTGCATTCCACCCCCTCTATTACAGAGCCTGCAGTGTGCGGTTCCATTCCACCCCCTCTATTACAGAGCCTGCAGTGTGCGGTTCCATTCCACCCCCTCTATTACAGAGCCTGCAGTGTGCGGTTCCATTCCACCCCTCTATTACAGAGCCTGCAGTGTGCGGTTCCATTCCACCCCCTCTATTACAGAGCCTGCAGTGTGCGGTTCCATTCCACCCCCTCTATTACAGAGCCTGCAGTGTGCGGTTCCATTCCACCCCCTCTATTACAGAGCCTGCAGTTAGCGGTTCCATTCCACCCCCTCTATTACAGAGCCTGCAGTGTGCGGTTCCATTCCACCCCCTCTATTACAGAGCCTGCAGTGTGCGGTTCCATTCCACCCCCTCTATTACAGAGCCTGCAGTGTGCGGTTCCATTCCACCCCTCTATTACAGAGCCTGCAGTGTGCGGTTCCATTCCACCCCCTCTATTACAGAGCCTGCAGTGTGCGGTTCCATTCCACCCCCTCTATTACAGAGCCTGCAGTGTGCGGTTCCATTCCACCCCCTCTATTACAGAGCCTGCAGTGTGCGGTTCCATTCCACCCCCTCTATTACAGAGCCTGCAGTTAGCGGTTCCATTCCACCCCCTCTATTACAGAGCCTGCAGTGTGCGGTTCCATTCCACCCCCTCTATTACAGAGCCTGCAGTGTGCGGTTCCATTCCACCCCCTCTATTACAGAGCCTGCAGTGTGCGGTTCCATTCCACCCCCTCTATTACAGAGCCTGCAGTGTGCGGTTCCATTCCACCCCCTCTATTACAGAGCCTGCAGTTAGCGGTTCCATTCCACCCCCTCTATTACAGAGCCTGCAGTTAGCGGTTCCATTCCACCCCCTCTATTACAGAGCCTGCCGTGTGCGGTTCCATTCCACCCCCTCTATTACAGAGCCTGCAGTGTGCGGTTCCATTCCACCCCCTCTATTACAGATCCTGCAGTGTGCGGTTCCATTCCACCCCCTCTATTACAGAGCCTGCAGTGTGCGGTTCCATTCCACCCCCTCTATTACAGAGCCTGCAGTATCACACTGCATTACAGAAAGCAGGGGCTGATAGTAAGTTTCTGAGACCCCTTCAATTAAACTTTACACTAAGAAATTAATTTGACTGTGGATGAACTAGATTAGTTTCTCCAGTTAAATATTTTTGTGTATTTTAATAATTTAATTAGCTGCTCAGAAGAAGGCCAATAAAATCAGCTGCAGCTACATACAGTATAACTCGTATTAATCTGCAGGAAACTCGTCCATGATTGGTGGTCCCCATACTAACATTCAGACCATGCTTTACAGGAAATAATCATAATCTGGGCAGTACAGGATTTAACAACATGATTGTTGTGGTGTAGTGTGTATAAATAGGTCTCTTTGTTGTATAGTGTTTGTAAAGAGGTCTGTTTGTGGTGTAGTGTGCATAAATAGGTCTCTTTGTGGTATAGTGTTTGTAAAGAGGTCTGTTTGTGGTGTAGTGTGTGTAAATAGGTCTGTTTGTGTTATAGTGTTTGTAAAGAGGTCTGTTTGTGGTGTAGTGTGTGTAAATAGGTCTGTTTGTGTTATAGTGTTTGTAAAGAGGTCTGTTTGTGGTGTAGTGTGTGTAAATAGGTCTGTTTGTGTTATAGTGTTTGTAAAGAGGTCTGTTTGTGGTATAGTGTGTGTAAAGAGGTCTGTTTGTGGTATAGTGTGTGTAAACAGGTCTGTTTGTGGTGTAGTGTGTGTAATAGGTCTCTTTGTGTTATAGTGTTTGTAAAGAGGTCTGTTTGTGGTATAGTGTGTGTACATAGGTCTGTTTGTGTTATAGTGTTTGTAAAGAGGTCTGTTTGTGGTGTAGTGTGTGTAAAGAGGTCTGTTTGTAGTGTAGTGTGTGTAAATAGGTCTGTTTGTGTTACAGTGTGTGTAAAGAGGTCTGTTTGTGGTGTAGTGTGTGTAAATAGGTCTGTTTGTGTTATAGTGTTTGTAAAGAGGTCTGTTTGTGGCGTAGTTGTGTAAAGAGGTCTGTTTGTGGTGTAGTCTGTGTAAAGAGGTCTGTTTGTGGTGTAGTAGGTGTAAATATGTCTGTTTGTGGTGTAGTGTGTGTAAATAGGTCTATTTGTGGTATAGTGTGTGTAAATAGGTCTGTTTGTAGTATAGTGTGTGTGTAAATAGGTCTGTTTTTGGTATAGTGTGTGTGTAAAGTGGTCTGTGTGTGTTGTATTATGTGTGTAAAGTGGTCTGTTTGTAGTATAATGTTTGTAAATAGGTCTGTTTGTGGTGTAGAGTGTGTGTAAAGAGGCCTGTTTGTGGTGGTGTGCGTAAAGAGGTCTGTTTGTGTTATAGTGTGTGTAAAGAGATCTGTTTGTGGTGTACTATGTGTATCTAATGCTGTAGTGTATGTGTGTTTCTGGTAAGAGCTAGTGGGACTAATAATACAAACAGTCTGCATGTGACGAGGTTCTGTTCAGAGGCAGCCTGGCTCCCCATGGCATTAGACCATTAGATAATTAGATTAGATAACTGAATAATATTTTTTAATATATATATATATATATACCCTCTGATGTAGACGCTATGTACGCTTGCTTTCTCTTATATATAATGTTGGTGCTCAGTAGCAGCATATCCAAATATAGAAATATATAATTACTTTTTTCCTTGACTTAATATTTATTGAACATTTTTTTAATCTATATAAAATATTTAGAAATAGACAAAAAAAGACAAAAAAGAAAACAAAAACAGCAGACAATAATATCAATATCTTTTTTTTTTTCCTTTTTTCTAATTGTTTAATCATAGGGAAGTAAAAAGGAGCAGGCAAAAGAAAAACAATCGATTCCCCCTTCCCCTTTTCCCTCCTATTTAAGGCACATTTTCAAACATTGTATTTTAACCTCCCCATTTATACACACTTTCCACAGGGCCAATTATATTATTTAAATACAATATCAAGGCATTTGTAAAAAAAAAAGGGGAAGAGAGAAGGGAAAAATTAATCTCCTTCTTTTATTCTTTCCTTTCTCTCGTTTATTATGAAATGTTCTTCAATTATCATAACAGGGTTCAATTACCTCTTAACGTATGCATTATTTCATTGTAGAGGTGAACAATTTCCTCTTTATTATTAGTATAATGCATAGCTTTCTCTGTCTTTAATTGATGGACTAATTGCAATATAAAATTAGGTCTCTGCGGAACTTCATTTGTTTTCCAGTGTCTAGCAATTACCATCTTGGCTGCCGTCAGGCAATGAATCATTATTATCTTAATAATGAGGAAGGCTGAACTTGAAGGACATATGTCTGTCACGATTCTGGGAACCAAAACACACTAACATACACACAGAAAAGGTGCAGGACCAGACCTTAGAGTGGCCGGGCTAAGCACACAAAGAATAGTCAGGAGACAAGCCAAGTAAGGGGAACCAGAAGACAGAATAACAAGAGACAAGCCGAGGTCAAAGGGTAGGAGAAAGTCGCATGGTCGGATAAACAAGCCAGAGAGTACCACAAGTAGCACAACAATACTAGAAAGCAAAGACCACAACAGGGCAGAGAGAGACAGGAAAGGTAAGTATTTAAACCCATTGCTTAACTCTGATTGGATAATTTCCAATCAGAGTTAACAATCACACGTGGGAGATATTTATACCTCCCACTGTGATTGAGGCACTGTGCCTTTAATGCCGGGTCAGGTGGCTGACCCCAGCGTTTACAAAACTGGGCGGTCTATCAGCGTGCAGCATCATGCATGCTGCCGCTGGGGGATGAAGAGGAAGACGCGGGCAGCATCCGAGGCTGGGAGGATGCCGCTCGCCGAGCGCACGAGGAGAAGGGGACCGCGGACGGCTGGAGGGTGAGTGCCGCGAGCGGACTGCAGCCTCCCCTCGCAGCCGCCCGCGGGATCCTGACAATGTCTCTTTTCAGCCTGTGTAACTATGTAACTTTCTGGGTCACATTTTCAAAGTTCAAACGTAAAAGTGCGCTTTCTGTCCTCTTTGCCAGCCTGGGGGCACCTAATTGATTTATAATTCTGTATAATGCTGTCCATAATTGCGCAATAGATGGGCAGGTCCACCAAATGTGTGTAATAGATCCAACCTCTTTGCTACATCTCCAGCACAGTGTGGAGTGTAGAGGAGACATCTTAGCTAGTCTTTTGGGCACCAAATACCATCTCTGCATTACCTTCACATAGGTTTCCAGTATATTCAAACAGAGAATAACCTTCTTTGTTCTAATTAAAGAGTCGCACCATTCTTTATACGATATTTTTATACCAATTTCAATTTCCCATTTCCTCAGGGCTGAAGGCTGACTGGATTTAAATCTAGTGCTCAGTAACACTGCTGCGCATTAGTAAACTGTATTTAGATTTCTTTCACAGAAGATTAGTGATGTACCGAACTGTTCGCTGGCGAATAGTTCCTGGCGAACATAGCGTGTTCGCGTTAGCCACAGCACGGTTCGATCCGCCCCCTATTCGTCATCATTGAGTAAACTTTGACCCTGTGCCTCACAGTCAGCAGACACATTCATGCAAATTAGCAGCAGACCCTCCCTTCCAGACCCTCCCACCTCCTGTACAGCATCCATTTTAGATTCCTTCTGAAGCTGCATTCTTAGATAGAGGAGGGAAAGTGTAGCAGCTGCTCATTTGATAGGGAAATTGATAGCTAGGCTAGGGTATTCAGTGTCCACTACAGTCCATGTGATCTCTGCTGTAAGGACAGCACCCCAAAAAGCCCTTTTTAGGGCTAGAACATCAGTCTGCTTTTTTTTTTCTGTGTAATGTAATTGCAGTTGCCTGCCTGCCAGCTTCTGTGTCAGGCTCACAGTGGATACTGTGCCCACTTGCCCAGTGCCACCACTCATATCTGGTGTCACAATAGCTTAAGCTTGCATTTAAAAACAAATAAATGTTTTCACTGTAATATATTGAATAGCAGTTAGTTGTCTGCAAGCGTCTGGGTGTCAGGCTTTCAGCGTGTACTCTGCCAACCTCTGCCAGTGTACTTTGCCACTCATATCTGGTGTCACAATAGCGTGCATTTAAAAAGAAAAAAAGTTTTTCACTGTAAGCTAATAGCAGTTAGTTGTCTGCAAGCGTCTGGGTGTCAGGCCTTCAGCGTGTATTCTGCCAACCTCTGCCAGTGTACTTTGCCACTCATATCTGGTGTCACAATAGTGTGCACCTCTCAAGATACCACTCACCCAACCTGCCGCCACCACCAACACTAGCACCACAGCCGCTTCACTTGGTATGTCAGAGGAGTTATTTACACATCCGTTTGAAGAAATGAGTGATGCGCAACCATTATTGCCAGAGGATGTAGATAACAGGGATATGTCTCAGGCAGGCAGCATTACACACATGGACGTACGGTGAGATGATGATGATGTTGTACCCGCTGCTGCTTCCTTTGCTGAGTTGTCAGATACAAGTGAAGCGGTTGATGATGACGATGTGTCCATGGATGTCACGTGGGTGCCCGCTCGGCAAGAAGAAGAACAGGGCGAAAGTTCAGATGGGGAGACAGAGAGGAGGAGGAGGAGACGAGTTGGAAGCAGGGGGAGTTCGTCGCAAGGAGCTAGTGGCACAGTCAGACAGCATGCATCGGAACCCAGGGCCAGTCCGACAGCACGCCAATCAACGCATGCTGTGTCCACCACCAGAATGCCGTCATTGCAGAGCTCAGCAGTGTGGCATTTTTTTTGTGTGTCTGCCTCTGACAACAGCGATGCCATTTGCAACCTGTGCCAAAAGAAACTGAGTCGTGGGAAGTCCAACACCCGCCTAGGTACAACTGCTTTGCGTAGGCACATGATCGCACATCACAAACACCTATGGGATCAACACATGAGTACAAGCAGCACACAAACTCAAAGCCGCCATCCTCCTCCTGGTCCAGCATCTTCAGCCTTGTCAACCACTGCTGTCCTCCTTGCCCCCTCTCAACCATCTGCCACTCCGTCTCTCGCCTTGAGCAGTTCCCGCTCATCTGCCCACAGTCAGATGTTTGAGCGTAAGAAGCCAATGTCAGAAAGTCACCCCCTTGCCCAGCGTCTGACAGCTGGCTTGTCTGAACTATTAGCCCACCAGCTTTTACCATACAAGCTGATGGAGTCTGAGGCGTTCAAAAAATGTGTGGCTATTGGGATACCGCAGTGGAAGGTACCCGGACAAAATTTCTTTGCACAAAAGGCAATCCCCAACCTGTACTCGATTGTGCAAAAGGAAGTAATGGCATGTCTTGCACACAGTGTTGGGGAAAGGGTCCATCTGACCACTGATACCTGGTCTGCAATGCATGGTCAGGGCAGGTATATTACCTACACTGAGCATTGGGTAAACCTGCTGACGGTTGCCAAGCATGGAATGCGTGGCTCTGCAGAGAAGTTGGTGACACCGCCACGACTTGCAGGCAGGCCTGCTGCCACCTCCTCTACTCCTCCTACTCCATCCTCTTCAATAACCTCCTCAGCTGAGTCCTCTTCTGCTGCTGCGTCTTGCTCCACATCAACGGCACCCCCCCAGCTCCCCAGGTACTATTCCACATCTCGGATACGGCAGTGTCACGCCGTCTTGGGTTTGACTTGCTTGAAAGCAGAGAGTCACACCGGACAAGCACTCCTGTCCGCCCTGAACGCACAGGTGGAAAATTGGCTGACTCCACAGCAACTGGATATCGGCAAAGTGGTTTGTGACAACGGAACAAATTTGTTGGCGGCATTGAAGTTGGGCAAATTGACACATGTGCCGTGCATGGCACATGTGTGTAATCTGATCGTACAACGCTTTGTGCATAAGTACACAGGCTTACAGGACGTCCTGAAGCAGGCCAGGAAGGTGTGTGGCCATGGCGCTCTTTGAAGATATCCAGTGGCGAAACAACATGCCTGTGAGGCGCTTGATTTGCGATAGCCCGACATGTTGGAATTCAACACTCCTAATGTTCGACCACCTGCTCCAACAAGAAAAAGCCGTTAATGAATATTCGTATGACCGGGGTGCTAGGACAGCCTCTGGGGAGTTGGGAATTTTTTTGCCACGTACTGGACGCTCATGCGCAATGCCTGTAGGCTCATGCGTCCTTTTGAGGAGGTGACAAACCTAGTCAGTCGCACCGAAGGCACCTTCAGCGACATCATACCATTTGTTTTCTTCCTGGAGCATGCCCTGCGAAGAGTGCTGGATCAGGCCGTAGATGAGCGTGAAGAGGAAGAGTTGTGGTCACCATCACCACCAGAAACAGCCTTATCAGCATCGCTTGCTGGACCTGCGGCAACGCTGGAAGAGGATTGTGAGGAAGAGGAGTCAGAGGAGGAATGTGGCTTTGAGGAGGAGGAGGAAGACCAACCACAAAGGGCATCCCAGGGTGCTCGTTGTCACCTATCTGGTACCCGTGGTGTTGTACGTGGCTGGGGGGAAGAACATACCTTCATTGAGATCACTGATGAGGAGGAACGGGAAATGAGTAGCTCGGCATCCAACCTTGTGCAAATGGGGTCTTTCATGCTGTCGTGCCTGTTGAGGGACCCTCGTATAAAAAGGCTGAAGGAGAACGACCTGTACTGGGTGTCCACGATACTACTAGACCCCCGGTATAAGCAGAAAGTGCCTGAAATGTTACCAAATTACAACAAGTCGGAAAGGATGCAGCATTTGCAAAATAAATTAAAAAGTATGCTTTACACAGCGTATAAGGGTGATGTCACAGCACAACGGGAATCTAACAGGGGAAGAGGTGAAAGTCATCCTCCTCCTCCCACGTCCACGCCGGCAAGGACAGGACACTTTAAAGATGTGTTGTTGATGGAGGACATGCGGAGCTTTTTAAGTCCTACGCATCGCCACAGCCCTTTGGGATCCACCCTCAGAGAACGACTCGACCGACAGGTAGCAGACTACCTCGCCTTAACTGCAGATATCGACACTCTGAGGAGCGATGAACCCCTTGACTACTGGGTGAGCAGGCTTGACCTGTGGCCTGAGCTATCCCAATTTGCGATAGAACTTCTGGCCTGCCCCGCTTCAAGTGTCCTGTCAGAAAGGACCTTCAGTGCAGCAGGAGGTATTGTCACTGAGAAGAGAAGTCACCTAGGTCAAAAAAGTCTAGATTACCTCACCTTGATGAGTGATGGATCCCGAAGGGACTGACAGTGGGCGATACATTCGACTAAAAAAGGCCTGATGAGATGAGGTGCCTTGGGCTAAAAATGGTGACCCTATGTAGGAGGAACAGTCCCTATTCTGCTATGTGTCAGTGTGTATCAGGGTCCCTAAGGACAGGTGTCAATCCATATCTGCCAAGTGACCCTATGTAGGGGGAACTGTCCCTATTCTGCTTTGTGTCAGTGTGTATCAGGGATCATTAGGATAGGTGTCAATCCATATCTGCCAAGTGATACTATGTACGGGGAACAGTCCCTATTCTGCTCTGTGTCAGTGTGTATCAGGGTCTCTGAGGACAGGTGTCAATCCATATCTGCCAAGTGACCCTATGTAGGGGGAACAGTCCCTATTCTGCTCTGTGTCAGTGTGTATCAGGGTCTCTGAGGACAGGTGTCAATCCATATCTGCCAAGTGACCCTATGTAGGGGGAACAGTCCCTATTCTGCTCTGTGTCAGTGTGTATCAGGGTCCCTGAGGACAGGTGTCAATCCATATCTGCCAAGTGACCCTATGTAGGAAAGACCACACGGACACGTAATCATGTAGATAACATGATCAGTGGTGCAAGTTATGTAATGGGCGATAGGTATACGTTTGCACCACTGTTATCTTTCCTATGTAGGAAAAACGGACTTGACACTACGGGATCGCATGCGTGGACATCGGTCCGGAATTATGACGGCTTTCCGAGTCAACAGAACAGATAAACCTGTTGCTAAAAAATTGCCTACACTAAGATTTACAGCTATTGATCATGTCCCTCCTCTTGCCCGTGGGGGTGACAGATCTAAAGCTTTATTACAGCGTGAGGCTTCTTGGATTTACAAGTTGGACACTGTGGCGCCTAAAGGATTGAATGATAATATAGTATTTTCTGTGTTCTTATAATTCCATCGATTTTGCCAGTTCTTTCACATCTTTTGCTTCTTCCTCTTTGTTATTCTCCTTTATTATCCTTCTTTATGACTTAACTTCAATTATACAAGGTCTTTTTCTATTCTATTTTATTTATTTCATTTATTTTTTTAATTTCATTTTTCACTTTTTCTTTATCTTTCATTTTTATTTTGCATTATATACTCTTTATTGTTAATTTTTCTGATGTATACTAGCCTGTAGGATCCAATAGGTAGTGATAGAGTTGGGTATTTTTGAAACTTGACCATAAGCCTTTATAGGTTCATTGGTATATATGTGCATGGGTGTAAGTACGTGTATGTAATTATGTACATGTATTTATATGTGTGCACGTGTATACTTAGTTCCTTCTTTCTGTTATTTTTTTTACCTGTTATGCATTATTATTATTTTTTCTCATCTCTCTTTTGTTACAGTATTCACTACTGATTATTTATTATGTATTTTTAATTAATTTTTTATTGTTTTTTTATGTTTTGTAATCATTCGTTTGTATTAATTAATTTTGGGTTTTCCTTTTCATAACTATTTTTTGGTTAATTATAGCGTGTGCTATGCACCTAAGTCATTACTTTTGGTTCATTATAAGTGACTATTATGGTCATTTAGATTAACTTGTTGACTCTAAAAATGCATTTTGTACTTTAGCAATTATAGCAATGTACTTTAGTCTGTTTTTATTTTCAGCAGACTTCTGCAATAAGATGTATCTGTTATAAGCATTTTTGTATTTACAGCTCCTGAGGGACACCCCTATTTGGTGATTTGGACTTTCTCTCTATCACTAATCACATATTTATTTATTTTACCACACTATATTCACTTTGCCAGTTGGTCTACACCTCTTAGTCTGCCCATTTTTAAGTATCTGTTTTGTTATATATAGAGATATATATAGAATCCTCCTTCTAGACACTTTTGTGTCTGTTTCTATATACAGATCCCGGACCGGGGATGTTTTCTAACTTTTTCCTTTCACTATACACGGCGTCATTTGATCGCCTAGAAATCACGTTCGTTCCCCGCGATACGTCATAACGTGATGACGTGATCGCGGCTTCCGGCACTTCCAGGTTGGTCTCTATTTGCAGGTTGATCGGTTCACGAGTTTTCTTCTCACTTCATTGGTATGTCACTTAATTGTTAGATGTATATATTGTCACTTGTGTGTATGTTCAGTGATCTTGAAAAAGACCCTGAGGGGTCGAAACGTCGATTTTTTTCACTGATGTACTGATGATTTTTTTCACCTAAATAAACCAGTTTCCACTTCACTGAAGACCTGTGAGTGCACCCCTTATTTTATATTTGTATATTTTGAACGCGGGTAGCACCTAGGCATAATAATTTTCTTGTTTTTTGTAAGGAGAGTGCCAAGCTGTTCTACATTATATCTATATACGCACACATGTATAATAATTATACGTAAATATTTATGTAATAATTTTACATAATTAGGTCATTTTAATAATTACAATTAGCAGGACCAGCCTGACAACCCAGGCCAAAAGTCCAGGGAATTTAATTTGCTAGCACTATATTTAACCCTGTAACTTCCCAAGACACCATAAAACCTGTACATGGGGGGTACTGTTTTACTCGGGAGACTTCGCTGAACTCAAATATTAGTGTTTCAAAACAGTAAAATGTATTATAACGACGATATTGTCAGTGAAAGTGATATTTTATGCATTTTTCACACCCAAATGGCACTTACTCGTACAATATAATTATTGTGATACGTTTTACCATTTTGAAACACTAATATTTGTTTTCAGCGAAGTCTCCCGAGTATAACAGTAGCCCCCATGTACAGGTTGTATGGTGTTTTCAAATGGTAGAGAGTCAAATATAAGGCCTGCGTTTCAGTTTTTTCACATTGAAATTCGCCAGATTGGTTACGTTGCCTTCGAGATCGTATGGTTTCATTCTTTTGTGGATCAATTCTCAAAGTTTATATTAAAGTGTTGTTGTACAAAACAATTTAAGTGGATTTAATTACATAGTGCTCTCTATAAGTAGTATCTACTAGGTATGTTGTGTTTTTTTACAATTCTTATCGCTCCAATTCATATCAATATACTTTCAACCTTAGTGACTATTTACTAAATAACTGCATTCAGTTCCTGACATATCTCAAAGCTTCATCTCCATATGCCTAGGCATATCATACGTTTATTACTTCATAGAAGGAAGAAACACCACCATATGGGGTGAGGGAGAAAAGGATGAGGGAAAAAAAGGTTCAATCAAGGCATATCCATCTCTATTTGCTTAAGCTCTTTTCATGTAATACTAGACTTTTTCACCCAAGCAGCCAGGTTACCTGGAGAGTCAAAATTTTCAATTCTGCCATTCCAATGAACTCTCATTCCAATGAATGATGTGGGAAAACCCCATCTGTAGATAATACTTCTCTGTCTCAAAACAGACAACTCTTCATTGAAGCTTTTTCTCCAGGTTCTGGTAAAAAAGAAAAGTCTTGGAAGATGCTTAACTTCTTAAATTTATCTTCCAAAATAGGTTTATTTCTCATCGCGGCCATGATTCTCTCTTTAGTGTGATAAGAATGGAGTTTCACCATTACATCTCTTGTATAAATCTCTGGGGCAATTTAAGGTCCAGGCAATCGATGATTTCAGTCAATTTAGTAG
The DNA here is from genome assembly GCF_036172605.1 of Pelobates fuscus. Lineage (NCBI taxonomy): Eukaryota > Metazoa > Chordata > Amphibia > Anura > Pelobatidae > Pelobates > Pelobates fuscus. The sequence goes on along the minus strand of NC_086329.1, from coordinate 111,622,876 downwards.
TCATGTGATTCTCCATCAGGAATAACATTTTTGAAGAATTCCAAAAGAAAGCTTTCTAATTTATCGTTGGTTATTGGAATTCTGACATTGATATATGTGCCTCTTTAACTATGCTAGGTTTTGCATCCACAATATCTTCCATACTCTCTTGACTCAATTTTTTTTTTGTTGAGTAGGAGAAAAAAATCCTGATAGCCTTTTTCTGACTGTGGTTCCTTTCCTTCTCTTTTCTTCTTGTCTTCTTGGATCTTTTTTGTAGCCATTTCAGATTTGTTTGAAGTAAGTAGGAGGGGGAAAAAAAGCAGAAGAGAAAAGTGGGCCAGAGGCCTATTAAATATTCTCTTATTGAAGCAGCTTTATCGTTATATACAGTTGTAATACTGCGTTCTGTAACTTTAGATTATAACCAGACTGCCTTTCCCTCTCGGACAATTTTTTTTTCTTTTCTTTTTTTTCTTTAATATGAGTAATCAAAGTGGAGTGACTGAACATAAGAGTCTCTTTCCTTCTCTTTTTTTCCTTTCTTTTTTCCCTTTCCTTTCCCTTTTACTCCTGAGGTCCTGCTCTGTTTGAGCTTATATCATTTCTGAGTTTCCTCTCCCTCTTATTTCCCTTCTTCTCCCATCTCCTCCACTTTATTTCTCTCAGTTTCTTATTTCTCTTATTTCTGCTTCAAATCTCTCCTTTCCCCTCTCCTCCAAGGCTTTCACTGACCGCCGGAATCAGTCTTTGTTCATATTTTTTTTACTTTGCTTAATAATTCAAGTGCTGGTGATCCAGTTGCTTGTCCCACTGGTCGTTCTTTTTCACCTCTGTGTTCTCCTTGTACTGCAACTCTGTCAGCTTTGTGCTTTGTACTTCATGCAGGGTTACTTCCCTCATGAAGCTCAGCAACACCCACCAAAGTACCTCACTTGCGTCCCAATATCCTGGCGTACTGGTAGTCACAGCCAGGATAATCAAGGCGAGGGGGAGCCCTTCAGTTTACGTTGCTCACTCCACGCGGCCACCCATAGTCCCGCCTCACGATGCCAATGTCTCACGTCGTACACCCCGAAACAATCCACCATGATGTCATTTTGGTGCCAAAATCAAGTAATCTGAGGCCTATATGAAGCCAGTGTTGTGAGGTACATGCTTTTATCCACTTGAGAAAGCCCTAAGGGGAGAAAAGTATTGTGGTATTTAATTGCTATATTTTATTAAAGGTATTTTGGCCATTTTCAACTTGTGAGTCAGCCATTTTACTCTTTTATTTATTTTTAACTTTATTTTTTTTCCAGTGAGAATATTACTCTAAAGACTCCTTGGTGGGGATTATACCACTCAAGCTTTAACCATTGAGCAGTTTGCCTACTCAATAAAATGTGAGTAACCACTTGGAACTTGCCTAGGCAGCGAGCCTGCATAGTGGGGCTGATGGTAGCACCATTAGCATGGAGGGAGACATAAATGGGAGTAGCAACACTTGAGGGAGGAAAGACCAGAAGTTCTGTTTTGGGCAAGTTGAGCTTAAGGAAGTGGGCAACCATCTAGTTAGAAATAGCAGAGAGACAGTCAGAGACACTAGTCAAGAGGGACAGGGAGAGATCAGGGGAGGACAGATAGATGCATGTGTCATCCACAAAGAAGTGATATTGGAAACCAAAGGAGCTGATGAGTTTACCAAGGGAGGCAGTATAAATTGAGAAAAGTAGGGGACCGAGGACTGAACATTGGCGGACACCAAGAAAGAGGAATTGGGGGGAAGAGGCAAGCCAGAAAAAGAAACACCAAAGGAGTGCTGGGAAAGGTAGGAGGAGCACCAGGAGAGAGCAATATCTTATAGACCGAGATTACAGAGGATGAACAGATAGAATAGTGACCATGAGATTTTGCAATGAGTAGATCATTGGATACTTTGGTCAGAGTCGTTTCCACAGAGTGCTGAGCATAGAAAACAGACTGAAGCTAGTCGAGCAGAGAGTTAGACTTTAAGAAGTCTGTCAATCTCACATACACAAGTATTTCAAGGATCTTAGACGGTAGCCAGATAGGGCAGTAGTTGGACTGGGAGTTAGGGTCAAGGTTGGGCTTTGTTAGAATCAGAGCTATTGTTGCATGTTTAAAGGGTGATGGAAATATGCCAAAGGAGAAGTAGAGATTGAGATTTTTAGTGAGAGGTAAAGTAAGAGAAGGAGACATATTATGGATGAGATGCAAGGGAATAGGATCAAGGGAGCAGGTGGTGGGGCAGGAGGACCAGAGCAGAGCAGAACCCTCTTCCACTGTAGCGAGTGCAAATGAACATAGAACTGCAGAGGGAGTGAGGTTGGAGGAAGAATTGTGAGGGGAATGAGAGAGATGAGAGTTCTCTTCCCTGATTGTAGATATCTTGTCAGTGAAGTGAGTTGCAAAGTTTGTGGCCGTTAAGTTGGTAAGAGGAGGAGGAGTAACAGGGCGAAGAAGAGCGTTCAAAAGTGTGAAATAGGGGGGCAGGGCCCTAATGGACTTGTACACTGTTTGTCAACGAGTGGGCAACTTCAGCTAAGCACGCTGACCCGGGACAGCGAGTACACACTGTGACTAAAGTAACCTCGCCACTGGTTCTTGGAGGGGCCTGCTTGCAAGACTCTTGACCCAGGACTATGGCCCATGTATTAGACCATGGTTCAGGACTGTGGAAAGGCTTTGTTTGTGCCTTTTTACCCTCTATGGTTCGGTATGTGGCACTTACTGAACAGATTAAACTAATGCTGTTCGTATACCGAATGAACTGTCGAATGGACCGACCACACACAATAATCGTGTGCTGCTTATTATTACCCTTATTGACCTCCCTGACTTATGTTAACCGCAACATTCTAAGTGGTTAGCTGGGTGGCCATCGTTCATATGTATGAACATGTGGCAGTGGCCATCTTTAGCGGCAAACACATACAGCAGTGTTTGGATGTCGAGTGCATGGAACTATAATCGGACAGTCAATGGCGCAAACACTGTTGGGACCTCCATCTCTTCGTACATTTGACTGGATTCCCTTGAGAAGAGTGGCGTTCGATGGAAACACACTCCCGAACAATAGACACAGACTAAGTATACATACGAATTGGTTACATTCATATTTCTGTTATAATGTAAACTGCCAAACTAGACCGACCGGAAGCCCTGATTCTATGGAACTATTTTGGGCATGGGACCATGCGTGCGGTTGGTCAAAATAAGACTTCCACGAAATTCCAGAACCCCTGAACCGATCTGGGTGATTTTTGGATATGTTGTTAACCCAGATTGGGGCTATCAGGGTATATAACTTTTGTAGGGGTTTGTGTGTTTTGAAGGTATTTTTGGGGTTTAGAAAAAAAATTAGTTTTTTTGTGCCTGGAGATAATTTAGTTACTACAGTATCTGACTCAATTATCTCCCAGGCATAGGGAAGGGATTGTATAATTATGTATGGGAGTGTCCTGGACCTGGGGGCCAATGTCATTGGTTTGTGTACTTTTGTTGCAGGTTACCATCAGGTCTAGGGGGAGTGCCCTTGCATTGTGGCTACCAAGTGTCATCTCATGTGTGGGGGAAACAGCTGTATCTGCTCTAGGGATTGCTATATCACGATACTCCCCTGGGTTATAATCATATAGCTCTTGTAAGAGCAGCTGGCTACACTCTCTGGAGTAGGAGAGGTTCACCCACTGGAGCTGGATCTTGGTCTTGGGTCCAGGGTGGATGGAGGACGGAGTGTTCCCAGCCAAGCTGTAACGCTGGAAGTGGGAACTACAGTGTTGATTGTGTCTGGCGAAGTGCTCGGTCAGCACTAGGAGCATCAATTGGCAAAGGCACCCGGTCGGTCCACTTGAATAGCAGCCAAGCACCTGGGAGAGACGGCCACTCTCCCGGGATGACGCAAGCCCCCAACAAGTCTGCTTTGGAGCCCTGAGACCCCCCCCCCCCCTTTGGAGCGGTGGGGGTTATCCCAGTTCGCTCTGGGAACACATAACTACCCACTACAAGGGAATCTCCCACTCACCAGCCTAACTCATGGCGTTCCCAAAACGAGAGCACAAGCTCACCCAATCCTGAAGACAGAGTTTCAAGGCCTGTTTCGACAACATCTTCCGGGAATTCTGGGCTAAAATATGAAGCAGATCCCCAGCCTCTACTCCACATGATAAACCTGCCACCCAAGCTGCTGAGCCAAGAGTGCGACCACGTTCTGGAATGGAGAGTCACGGGGGAAACTCCCCACCTAAACTCCCCACATTCCTGACGGACTTTCCGGAGGGTCACCTGATGCCGGGCCCGGGAACCCGCTAAGATCTTACGGAGGATCCGCAGACCTGCTGCAATGCACCCTCACAAGACCTGGACTTCAGAGGGCAACAAACCCAAGGGCAGAGGCATGTATGAAGTTCGCACACCAGTTATGCACAGTCTGGAACCGGACTGTAAAGTGCGGCCAAAGCGAGGTGTGGGGTGAATCCCTGAGGATAGAGACTCTGCTCTGTAGCTATTAATTGAAGTTTATCCTGTTTATAGTGCAGGGATCTCCATATAATGAACACAATTACAACTACTTATGACAAGTACCCGGTGACATTACAACATTCCGGTACATGGTAGCATATTCTATTGTACTAGCACTAGCCTAGTGTACTTAATAATTAGAAACTACCATGTTATTTATTATATTTTACGCAGCACATCAGTTAACCTTCCTGTCAGGAATTCCCTCATCTGAATGCCTTTTTTGGGTTATAGACATACCCTGACATGTTTACCTAATATCTTAATCAGTCACTCTTGCCTGGACACTGTCTCTAAGCTGTGGGCATTGGCCACATTCTGGTTTATAGTATATTACCCCTGCTCGGTTCGGCACACTTGCTCCCATACCTTTAATACTCTCCTCAACATCAGTGAGCCCAATGTGAAAACAGCTGGGGATTCCCCTTGTAGACTCAGCACGGGTAGTCGCCAGACTTAGCCTGATACTTATCTCCCACCTAGTCTAGCATATATGTCCGTGAGGAAGCAGTTATTTAAACTAAGCATGCCACTCTACTGTTTTAAAGTGTTTATATTTTTATTTTTATTTCATAGGTCTAGACCTTCTTGCAGATAGTTAAATGTTATATGCTCATTCAACCTAGACATACCTGACTAGCATGTTATAACCTACATTTAACAAACAAAAAATGTGCAAGAAATCTGAATGCCATGACATTGTCATAAAATGTTTGTTACTACTTGGGTTTGCGCTGCTGGTGTGGCGTGGCAAACTTGCTGTGTTTACTATTTACACAATAAAATATTGATTGACAAAAAAAAAAGTGTGTAATAGTCGTTTGGGTTCACGGGAGAGTGTGTTTATGAGGGTTTTGAAGTAATTTTCTTTTGCAGAGGAAAGAGCCAAGCTATTAGAGCGCAGCATAAATTTATAGTAGAGAAAGTCAGATGCGGAGTGAGACTTTCTCCAACAATGTTCAGCAGTTCTGAAACGGTAATGGGACTGGAAAGTTTGGAAATCATCTGTGGAAGAAATATATGTGAGGCCTGCAATAAAGCTGAGGGAGGGGGTTATGCATCTAAGCACAGAGATGGTTATTCAAACAAAAACACAATCATTTATCAACATGTATGACCCCCTAGGCCAAAAGTATCAACAATGTGGGGAAATACATTTTTTGTTAAATAATTATTGGATTATTCAAATCCCCACCCCCTATGTACACTATATATATATATATATAATCCTTTGAGGTTGTAACATCACTGCAGATTTGGGATTTCTGTGGGAAAAGCAAGTCTTATGGCTTGACTGGTGTGCAGATGTGCATTGGATCTTGTACAATCTACAACCCCTGTACACAAACATACACACTATATCCCTGTTACGACACTCACCGCCAGGGGAACGAAGCCACCGTTTAGTAGATAACCCCCTCTCTCCAGAAATGCAGTTTTAGTCCAGCCGATCGTCAAACTCCCGAACGGAGCGTACGAACACGGCAACTCCCGATCAGCAATCCATCCGAAATCCTTTCACAGCTAGAAATAAACGAAAACGCTGTCCCAATAGTAAATCCCTCCACAAACGAGACCAAGCTCCGTCTTGAAGGTCAAACAGGAATGTGTTTAATGGGGGCTACCTGCCCGGTATTTATGCGGGTCTCCACAAGGTGGACACTCCCCTAGGGGACCTTGTGGAAGACTGTAAAACATATTGGACAGTAGCCAATCGCAGTGGCTTCAATATAAGACCTTCCCATTTTACCCATAAATCCTTCTTCTCTATCCCGGAGATAATTAGGAAGAAACCTAATTATCTCCAAGGATAGAGACCATCGCCATTTTAAAACATAATAAGAAAAATACAATAAAATACATAAAGTCAGAAATACCGATTGTATGTGTTTCGTGTAACGTATCCCCAGATAGCCTGGATTTGAGTGCATATTCCTACCGAATAGCGCTCAGATCCGATGTACATAGTTCGATCGCCATGGAGTCAAAGTCTTCCACAAGTCCTTCAATATACGAATGACTCCATGGGACGGCTATCTGAGTAAAGTCCATAACGAAGGAAAGAAACTCCCGAACTGACCGAACTGACCGTGTTCGTACGCCTCAACGAAATAGAAGGCGGGCAGCAGCTTCCAGCGGTGTTCGGCAGATAAGGTATCCGTTTTTAGTTCCATAGGTTTTGCACCGAACACCACTGATTCTCCTCATGTCCCAAAATGGTCGCCGCCTCGTGGTCGGCATACGAACGACGACCACCCGTACGAATGGAATGGAGGGGTGTCTGCGGTTAACCGCAACGTTCTAATTGAGGTCAATGAGTTAACGAGCAGCACACTCCTCTCCTGGGTGGCCGTTTGTTCGGTAGTTTCAATCGGTATTAGGGGAAGCATACGAACAAGGGCATACGGACAGGAAATCCACGAAATCAAGGCAAACAGACGAACCAGCAATATAAGTCTATACAGATGATTTTGTCACAATCCCCTAGACACAAACTATACAGACCATCTAAAACATTGTGAGATACGGATACAGTACATGTGCGCATAACTTCAGGGGTAATACTAATAAGAAAACTTATAAATGGCTAGCCCACCCAGAAAGGAGGTGGGGGCATCCACTGAAGGTACTTGTCAGCTTGTTATCAAGCATGCCAGGCTAACAGACAGCCTCTTCACCAGCACCCACCACACAGGACCCATGCTAATATTTTGTCCCAATCTGTCGCAAATGTCTCATGTATGAGTGGCTAATTTATCTGTCTCGTTAAGTCTGTGTGGCTGCTTTTCTATGTCTGAAAGTGAAGCTCTACGTTTGCTTGTGGTTAATCGGCAATGCTATGCCTATAGCTGTTTCAAATTTAAAGGCATCACTGCAAATTATGTATGCATCAATGTAGAATTTATTTTACTAAAATCTATTTTCCCTTTAGGATAAATCTAATGTCCTACCAGAATTTGGTGGCCTTTGTATTTGCAATTTCTGAGATAAATGAGAATCTGGAAATTCTTCCTAATATAACTCTTGGATTCTACACAGCTGATCCTTGTTTTAGTGAAAAACAAGCAGTAAAGGGAATACTTAACATCATTTCAACAGAAAAATACTCCACACTTATACCTAACTATAGCTGCGGAACATTACAGAAGCTGGTGGGATTCGTGGATGGGAAATCTTCTCAAGTGACTCTCCTGCTGGCCAGAATGTTTGGTACTTACAAGATTCCACAGGTAAAATACAATAAGATAGGAGGCAATGTATGCTCGGCCTTATCGCATGTCTACAAAAGGCCAAGCTTTAGTTTGTTATGTACTTAAGGACACAAGCAGTTTTGGCATTTGTGTTATGTATGTGTTTAACAGCTATTTCCATATTTTACATTTATTACACCAACACATATTATATAATGTTTTTTAAAGGAGTAACACAATACCCATAATGTCTGACTTTGCCATTATCTTGTGAAGTTACACCATTTTAGTTTCTACTGTTAGAATGTTGATAAATACATTTGATGGATTTGTGTCTCATTTTAGGCAGCTGGTGGCTCTAAACAATAAGGAGGGGTGGGCCTATTGCTCTCTTTCTAAAAATGACCACCCCCTGGTGACTTGGAATCACCAAGCCCCTAGTCACCCACCCATAAAAATACCCTAACGTATCTCCCCTAGCATAATAGTGAGCGGGGGGCTTACGCAATTCTAAGACACTGAACGTCCATAGGAAAGCATTGAGTAATGCTTTTCTATGGGCGGTTTGAATGCGTGCGCGGCTCTTGCCGCGCATGCGCATTCGGAGCTGAGAGGCGGAGGGATCCCAAGCGCCATGGGAGTCCGGCACTGGAGAAAGGTAAGTGCTGAAGACACACACACACACTCTGACGAACAGACGCATACACACTAGCTAACAGACACACACATTTACTGACAGAGACACACTCAGCGACAGACATACATACACACTCACTTACAAAATATACACTTCCACTGACAAACACACACTCACTAACAGACATCAAACATACTCACTAACACACGCACAGACACACTCACTAGCAGACACACACTCAGCAGACACACGCACTCTAACACTCACACTAACACACACCAACACTCACACTGACACACTCACACACACACTAACACACACACACTAACACTCACTCACACTAACACTTACACTAACACTCACACTAACACACACACTAACACACACTAACTAACACACACACTAACACACTAACACACACACTAACACTCACACACTAACACTCCCACTCACACATTTTTTTTTAAATTTAATCCCCCCAGCCTTACCTTTTGGAGTGCTGAGGGGATTCCCTGGAGTCCAGTGGTGCTACTGGGCTCCTGGGCGGCTGGTCACTGGGCGGGTGGGCAGGCAGGCCGGCGCGCGAGGGAGCACTCTCCCCTGAGTGCTTCCTCTTCAGCTCCCTCGCGCACCGCGTAGGGATGCCGGCGTCATCTTCCGGCCCCGGTATCAGTGCGGTGCGCGAGGGAACTGAAGAGGAAGCACTCAGGGGAGAGTGCTCCCTCACGCGCCGGCCTGCCCGCCGGGTTTCAGCAGGGCCAGCCTCGGGGGGGCCTGAGGTGGTCAACTCCTTATCCCCCCAAGAGAAGAGGCTGGCCACAGTGCATACATACCGGGTCGCAGGGGCGGCCGGGCCCCCTAGTATGTACACCACTGCATCTATCTATCTCTGCATAGAATTAACTTGTAGGGTGGGACAACCAAATGCCCAAGTCTAGTTTAACTCCAAGAAATTGACTTGCTAAGTATCCAAACATTGTGTACATTTTTAAAAGACATCAAAAATGAATTAAGATCCTGTTCGCCTCCATTCCACACCAAGAGGAGATAGTCAATACGTTTGTGGGGATTAATTTAATTTTTTTTTTTAAATGGCACAATTCCCACATGCAAATTTACTTCCTGTTGCATTACTTCCCTCCGCCGACCCACACAGACCCTCTCCTGCCGCGCAGCACACCGAAGGATACTCACCTCCCTCGATCCTTGCAGACTTCCTCCTGCCACGTGGTTTGACAGAACTACGCAGCCGCGCAGCAGGACGTCTATATATATATATATACAAAAATAGAAAAATAGGAGCTGCACTCACGGTCTTAGTATCAAAGTAGAAAAATAATTTATTCCATGTGTCACAAACGACGTTTCGGTCCGCTCAGGGACCTTCCTCAGGATAAAGTGAACCCTTTATCCTGAGGAAGTTCCCTGAGCGGACCGAAACGTTGTTTGTGACACATGGAATAAATTATTTTTCTACTTTGATACTAAGACTGTGAGTGCAGCTCCTATTTTTCTATTTTTGTATACACTATCGAATCCTTAAAGGAACTGGCACCTGGCAACTGCATTGAGCAAACTTTACTTAAAAACTTTAAAAGCGTGAGTGCAAGGATATTGTCTATATGTATGTATATATATATATATATATATATATATATATATATATATCACTCTTAAAGTGACCACGTCATCATTGTGATCCTAATCTGTTTTGGATCGCAGTGATGACGTGGACCTATCAGAACATAGGTAGGTCTATTTAAGGCTTTTCTTGACCCCGGCTTTGTATTTGACTTGTGTTCTCTGGTACCCTGACCTCAGATTCGTATTTGACTCGTGGTTTATGGAATCCTGACACGGCTTTGTCTTGACTCTGAGTATTCCTGTTATACCTGTCATTGATTTATTCTTGACTCTGTTTCTTGTTGTATTAATACGCAAGTCTGGACATTCTAAGGCTCAGTAATAAATCTTTCGGATTCCACCTTTTGTGGTTTCCACTTTCCGGCATGTTTGGGTACGACTCCCGTGACCGTTCCCCATAGCACTGCCACACCATTGGAGTTAGTACTGTCCATAGGAAAAAAAATAATTGTGAGTTAATAAGAAAAATAAACAATCAATTATAAATTACTGTAATTCACTAGAAAATATAGAAAACTTAGCTGTCAACGTAAAGGGTACCTTTTTCCTGTTTTTTTTTTTTTTAATTTATTCTGTAGTCACTTGATATATCCGTTCTGGAACCTTACAATGCCTCGGAGTTCTGGTTTCTGCCAGCATTTATATAAATAATCCAACAGTTTTAAAAAGTCTGGCATGAACATTAAAAGAACAGTCAAACATACATCTGAAAATTTTGAATAGACATAAAAAACAGGCATTGTAAAAAATCCCCCTGATACACCTAAGCCAATAGCAATAGAGAGAAGAGACAGGAAGACCTTTTGATAGGAGCTAGGGCACTAAAGCTATACTTGTGACATATATTCATACAACCTCCTATTGAATAGCAGAGAGAATAACTAATTTTGTATTAACTTGTCTTGCACTTTAATATGTATTTATATTGTTCACCATTCACAGTGTTCATTTCTTTTCAAATTATTAACAAACATAATTATATTTTATTCATATTATATTAATTTTCAGATTAGCTACTCCTCTTTGGATCCCATCCTAAGTGATAAAGTCCAGTTTCCATCTTTCTACCGCACTGTCCCCAATGAGAATGTCCAATACAAGGCAATAGTCAAGTTGTTAAGATATTTTGGCTGGTCCTGGGTCGGAATGTTGGTTTCCAATAACGAGTCTGGGTTGAAGGCCAGTCAAGTGATTCAGGAAGAGCTCTCTCTACATGGATACTGTATTGCCTTCTTGGAATTTCTCCCATATCGTAGCCAAATAGATGATGCATTTATAGCAAGAATTGCTCACATTTTGAAAACCTCCAAAGCCAATGTTATTGTTATTTATGCAGACCGAGACTATATATTTGAATTACAAGTCACACTGTTCATGAATCCCAGCCCTGAGAAGATCTGGATAATTTCCTCCCAGTGGAACTTATCTGAAGGAGTTGATTTTTATTTCCTATCATTTGAGCCATTCAACGGCAGTTTGTCTTTCACGATTCATACAAAAACAAGTCCAAACTTTGAAGATTTCTCTCAAAATGTTAATCCTGTCAGTTATCCAAATGATTTCTATATTGATCGTGTATGGATGGAGCTTTATGACTGCAATTATATAAGAAAGAGTGGTGACTTTGAATTATGCATGGGCAATGAGACAATCCAATCTAAAGAATACAGAAATATCCATAAATACATGTCTCAATACAGTTATAGTATATACAACGCAGTATATGCTTTGGCACATGCTTTGCATGAATTGACCTCTGAATTCAATAAGGAGCAAATTATAAATGAGATCCAAGCATGGAAGGTGAGTGTGAAAATATAACCAATTGGATTAGATTAGATTAAAACTTGTACATTTGTTTTTATTTGTAACCATATGCCGTATTTCTGTAAAACATTTTGAAAATTATGTTATAGGACTTGGTGTCCTGCCCCACCTTTGGCAGCAGTTGGGGCGCTAATTATAATATTCAGAGGGGAGGACACAGTCTCCCCCCCGCCCCCCAGCACCCACCAAAGGGCACCTGACGGGAGCTCTAATTAAATAAGGGAGGTGTACATGCCATTGTCCACTGCTCCAAATGATGGGATGCCTGTCCTCTCTTAATAACAAAATGTCTTCCGAAAAAAAATAAAAAACACGTCACAATATAATTAATTAATTTTCACCAATGGGGGGCTCCAGACAGACTAAACTGTGAAAGTGGGAAAAGCCCTTAGAAAGGTTGTTGCAAAGCTTACAATATGAGTAAGTGTACTACACTATATAATATGAGTAATGTGAATTACCCACCGGCCACATAATTAACAATCGCATCGCCAAGGTTTTTTTTTTTAATTATTAGCTGCTGAATTTCAGGCTGAAATTCGGACCAAATTCAGGATTATTTGGGGCCTGAATTATAAAATGTGGACTTTGTTGAATTGTGTGACTCTACAAATGTCCCCATACAAAGCTATTCGATTTGATTTGATAAGGGACCATTGAACTTCAGTGACGGACACATACAGAGTTAAAGCTCTTTAGAGATGCAATTTCTCCTTGTTAGTAGAGCATCATTTATTGGTTGAATAATTTCAATTCTGTGCATATTGTACGTGTGGCATTAGCACAAATAACAAGTAACACTTGTCCAGTGGCACTGCCCTCCCTCTGTGCTGCCCAAGTCCTCCTGTCAATCTATCCTTAGAATGTAAAGACATCGGCGACGGAGGATCAGGCTGCGGGGAGAACTTGGCCTCAGCCTGGGATTACAGGTAAGGTTTTGCTATCTTTGATTTTGGAGTATCCCTTTAATCCAATTTAAAACAAATATGAAGTTTATTTACTAACGATTTAATTCTAGCAAATTAAAAACAAGCAATACTAGGTAACAGCAGCCAAGCTGGGTTTGAATATTTCCAAGACCACATATTTTAGCCTTGTCTTGTCTATTGGCTTTCTAGTCACTACAAATTCGAGTTTAGAGAATAAGTCTCATTATTAGTGGTTAATACTAACACCGTTAACATTACAGTTTACTGGAACGCACTTCACCAAATTCAAATAAATCTTAACCTGCACGATTACAATGAGAGTGATGAGAGTTGCAGAAAATTGAGAAAAAGTGTATTGATACACTATAATATAGTATGAGTTATACATGCTACCATTTATTGGCAATGCTTTATGGGAGTGGGAGTATTTGGGTTAAATTCCTTTTCCAGCAATACAAGCTGATAATCACATGGGGGAATTTTACATGTGAGCGGGTTTTCCCAATAGGAATTCACTTTTGATGTTGTTTCAAAGTATTTTTAAAACCCTGGCAAATGATTTGCGTATTAGATATTATGAGCACAAACACGGGTTGATATGCTGTATACATAGAGGCATACTGGCAGAGGGAGTGCAGCACTAGGCTCCGCCAATCACACTTTAGGCTATGCGCCTTGCATTAGGCTCCGCCCATCACACTGGTGAAGTGGTGCTGTTCCGCAGAGCGACTGACCCGTGCGTGCTCCAGCTGAAATTCCACTATTGAATGCTGCTGCTCGCACAGTCTCTACAGAGTTCCACCTTGTGGGCACGTCGCATATGAGGCAGGGAGCAGGAAGGTCAAAGTTACGCTGCAGCGCAGACAGGCGAGCAGCAGCAGTGTGAAAATGACGAAAGCGCGCACAGCCTCTTCAGTGAATGTAACACCCTGTTCCAAGTTGAGGATCAGTCTGGTGATGGCTTCTGGCACCCAGTGCTCTTTTTACTGAAGCTGCATCAGGGTCCTGGTATGTGGCCTCACAAACGCTGGTGCACCCTGCAACAGACCCTGCTAATCCATTTCACACTGTGACTCCTAACTTCATCATCAGGCATACTGGGTCCCGGTCGTCCGACCACCGCCCAGACAGTGTCTGGATCCCGGTCACCGGGCTTCTGCCCTCAATGTGAAACTTCGAATGGCTCGTTAAATCTGGTACGAACCCGTACTTTGCAGTTCGGGTTCGCTCAACTCTATTATTTATCCTTTGATCGCGCCATTTGTTACTTGGATAAATGGTAATTCTCAAGCTAATACATGCCGATGAGTGCTAGGGGACGGCCGCTCAGCTTTTGCACCCTGCTCCCTCTTATGCTGTGCTTGTGCCTCTGTGTGACCACCGCCTCTTCCTCCAAACTGCACACGTCACTCGCATGACCTTGAGTCAATGTGGGGTCTAGGACCTCATCAGCCTCCACATCATCTTCCACCCACTCCTCAACCCTGGCCTCCTTGCCGGTCTGCACACTGCAGAAAGCCACAGCACTTGGCACCTGTGTTTTTCCAGCACGTAAACTCTGCAAAGGACATATGGAAATGGTTTTAGAAATGTATCCAGGCAACAGTTTTCCCTATAAACTGACCTCTCAGTCTGACTTGTGAGGGTATTGCCCCCGATATTGTTATATTGGTATTTGACGGTTCTATTTGACTGTCAGATATGAAGCGCAGGCCGCAAATGTAATGTAGCGGAGTAGTAGTATTATCCACGGTATCTCCGCTGGTAGACAGGATAAGCAAATCCCAAAACAGGCAAAATGCAGGTAGCGAAGTTACAATCCCTTCCTCCCAAGAACTAGACGACACATAGCTTGGAGGTCAACTGAGGTTTTTAATTACAGTCACAGTATTTATGTGGTTACAGACACACAGGGTTTCCCAAGTCCTAATGCAGGGTTTGTCCAGTAGGGGACTACATGGGGGACTGGGTTTTATACATATTTTACCCAGCATACATTGCTGTACCAAGGAGATACTCATCCCAGCATGCATTGCTAAGGGGAGTATCCCTTGGTACAGAGGAATACAGTTTTTATATTAAAATCCATAACTCATAACATAATATTTCTGTTATACAGCTTTTTAACCCTTCATTACATAGCTGGGACCTGGACGCACAGTTAAGTGAACTTGCGCCCAGATCCCAGCACAATTGACTGAACGCCGTTCAGTTTCCCTTATCAGGCTCAATTCGTTTAAACGATTGCCTGAACTGAGGGAATTAAACTAAAACGGTAAACTCTGAACGGCTTGGAAGTCCAGCAGGGCTTGTGCTGCCGAGTAGCCGATTTTAGTTCCAGGCACTCGACGACAAAACCCCGCTGGCTTTCCGCGAACAAAGATGACCGCCGCCTCATGGTCGGTACACGAATGGCGGCCACCCGCAACAAACCGCAATTAGCTGCGATACAATGTTGCAAAGTACTTAATTGGAGAAACACGGACGTCTATGGGTGGTCTCCCATTCGGTACTTAGCTTAACCCACGAACAGTGCGGGAATTCACTGTTCGTGGAGATGTAGATTTAACATTAGCGGTATTCATGTGTTTGAAACACACGAATGCCGCATACATGGTAACATACAAAGCATAGCAATAACATTACATTAGTCAGTTTAAATCCCAATTTACAGTCTCTGAGTGGCTGAATTTGCCACAATGCTCCCCCAGAACCAAGCCGGCATATACAGTCTGATCCCAACGGATCGGCTTGGGGATGTCCGGAGGAGTAGCCACAGATCACTTTTCAAGTTCAGTTTGTCTGGATAACCCGTCGGCATTGCCAGTTAGCTTTCCCGGGCAGTACTGGATTGTAAAGTCAAATGGCTGCAGCGCCAACCTCCAGCGCAGCAGCCTGGCATTGTCTCCTGACACCTGGTTCAGCCAGACCAACGGGTTGTGAGCTGTGAGTAGTGAAAATGTTTTTCCATATGGCTGCAGTTTCTTGAGGGCCCACACCACGGCAAGGCATTCCTTTTCGATGGCGGCGTAGCTTACTTCTCGGGGTAAAAGTTTTCTGCTTAAGCAAGCTACAGGATGCTACAGGATGCTCCGACCCGGTGGGTGGCTAATGGGGTATACCCGGGAAGGTTGGAAAAGGTGGCTCCCTTTTCCCTAATTAAACTTTGGGCCTGGGTTTGCTCCTGTGAATTCAAGCGCTCCCCTAACTGTACTGCGGCTAGATCCTCTTTTTGGGTTTCTCTGGCGAGAAGGTCTGGTAGTGGCAGGTTATCCGCATCCTCTGAGGCACATATTGCGGTCACCTCCTCCGTGCGCTCGTGGTAGGGATTCAGCATGTTTACATGGAGCATGCGTCTGCCCCCTGCCCCAGCGCATGGGCCAATTATATAGGTGGTATAGCAGATTTGCTCCACCACCTTGAATGGGCCCTGCCAGGAGGCCTGTAGCTTGTCAGTAGGGACGGGTCATAGGATTAGCACCTTCTGCCCGACCTGAAAGCTGCGGTCCCTGGCCCCCCTATCTAACCATCTGCGCTCTCTTTGCTGAGCCGCTTGGAGGTTGGTACGTACGGTCTGGGTTAACACCTCCAAGCAGTCTCGGAATTCCAGCACATAGGGTACAATAGGGGTACCATTAGTGGTCACTCCCCCCTCCCAGTGTTCTCTGATTAAATCTAGTGGGCCCCTCACCCTCCTTCCGAACAATAATTCAAAGGGAGAGAACCCAGTGGATTCTTGGGGAACTTCCCTGTAGGCGAACAGCAAGCTGGGTAAAAATCGTTCCCAGTCTTTCTGCGTGTCTATGAACGTCCGAATCATTTGTTTTAGCGTTCCGTTAAAACGTTCACAGAGACCATTAGACTGGGGGTGGTAGGGGGAGTTAAGGATGGATTTTACCCCACATACTTTCCAGAGCTGGTGAGTGACCTCTGCCGTTAATTGGGTGCCTCTATCCGAAATAATCTCCCGGGGCAATACCATGCGGGAGAATTTTCGCATAAGGGCATCCACTACGGTCTCGGCATGTACATTAGTTAAGGCCACTGCTTCGGGATATCTGATGGCGTAGTCCACTATGGTCAAGATGTACTTCTTGCCGGAAGGACTGGGTTTCTTCAGTGGTCCTATTATGTCCACCCCTACTCTACTAAGGGGTTCATCTATTATGGGTAGGGAGTGCAGTTTAGCTTTATATCTGTCTCCCCTTTTTCTGACCCTCTGGCAGGTATCACAGGTATTGCAATATTGTTTAATATCCTGTGAGATACCTGGCCAGAAGAAATTTTGAGTCAGTCGATGTTTGGTTTGGCTGATTCCTAAATGACCTGACAACGGTATGTCGTGCGCTATGCGCATTAACTCCTGCCTGTATTTCCGAGGCACAATTAACTGTTTTATGGGGATGGGAATAGATCCGGCTACTATCTTCTCGGTGTAACGGCACCCCCAGGCATAAAGATCTTCCCCTTCCAGAAATACAGGCACAGTTACTGCAGAACACCAAACTCCCGAACTGGATACAAAATAGCACTCCAACTCCTGAACTGGAACCTCACAAATAGCTGCTAGCAGACAAACAGGAAAAGCAGACGACCAGCTTACACTCCTGGCAATCAGTCTCTAACAGCATACAGTAAATCCCCCCAAGAACGAGACAAGGCTCCGTGTTGAGGGTCAAGCAGTGGTCTGTTTAATGGCACCAAAAGAACCTTCTTTTATGACAGTTTCCCTTAGGTAGGACCACCCACAGGGTGTTACAAAATAACCAATCATACACGTAGATTTCAGAAGACACTCCCAGCATTTACACACAAAATCCTCCCCTCTGCCTGTTATACAATTATGTTACACAATGGTTTAACATAATGATCACAGACAGTAAAAATACAGTTTTTCCACATACCCTCTAACTTTAAAACCAGACATCCAATCTCCATAAAAAGATACATATTTAAACTCAGCATACTTTAAACATAAACACTCTCAAAAATCATACCAATCCCCCCAGTAGATAAAAAGATAGCCGGAAGTCCTTTATGACCGGCCGCAAGCACATTTTCCTTCCCAAAACAGTATCATAGATTTGGGCTGTGCGGTTGGTGAATTTCCTGTAGAAAAACGGCTAAGTCCCATTCGAAGGCACGAACAGGTCAGTTCGTGCAAATAGCACATTAAAACAGGATGTTCGAATTGTCGAATGTACTTCGACTTTCACCGAAGTGTCGAAGTGGACGCGACGGTAAGGGTCAGCGGTGTTCGTGTATTTGAGTAGCCGATTTTAGTTCCACAGATTCTTTAGCATACACCGCTGACCGTGTTCGACTAAATTAAAATGGCCGCTGCCACGTGTTCCTTTGTCGAATGGTGGCCACTTCGAAGACTTTGACAACTTCGGCACTCCGGCTGCATCCGAAGTGCCATATAAAAAGTGCCAAACCTTCCCCAACAGTATTTAAAGGGCCAGAATGAGTGACATAAACTCTGGTATGGCCGAATACTGTTTTTAAAGGGCCCAATCTCCCAGGGCCATAGTCCAGAGGCAACAGGCGGGCAACCAGGCTCCTCCAATGCAATGTGGCGAGATTGGTCTTGTCACACTCGGCATACCGGTATAATAACCCTTTATCCCAAGCATATTTTTCTCCTTCTAGGCCTGCCTGGTTCTTGTGTATTCGGTCTTTATAAACCTGCAGGAAAGGATCTAGGGTGACCTCGCTAACAAATTCTAAAGGGCCATCCCAGGGTAGGACAGTGTGATCACTTACCTGAGCCTCAGAGTCGGTGGGTGGTGCCGTGGTGAGGTGAGCTCCCCCAAGTCATTTCCCAAAATAACATCTGCTGGTAAGTGTTGCATCATCCCCACCTCCACCTGCGCTGCCCCTGCTCCCCAATTCAAATGTATTTTGGCAGTGGGAACTTTGTAAATGGCTCCCCCTGCCATCCAGACTGCTATAAAATCCCCTGTGAGTTGTTCCTTTGGAACCAGATGATTCCAGACCAAAGTGATGGTGGCCCTGGAATCCCTCAGTCCTTCCATACGCTATCCTTCGATATGGACCACCTGTCTATGGCTTTGGCGGTTGTCCGATGCCGCTTGCACCGGGTCTACCTCGTGGAGCGTGCCTAGCGGTTCTTCCATCTGCATGGTGGTGGATGGCTGTACAAATGCTCCAGTCTGAAAGCAGTGTACGGCTGCTCTAGGAACAGGTGGTTGTCCTTGGTTGGGCCATGATGGTCGTGCCCTGTTCCAGGGACAATCTCTTTGTACGTGTCCCAGTTGGTTGCAGGTATGGCATCGGATGTGTGCCCAGTTGTTGTATCTGGGTTGGTACTGATTGTAGGCCCTCCCTGATCATGGGGGTCCACCACGGCAGGCCGGTGGGTGCTTGGCTGGGGAAATACCTTAGGTAGTGAGCGCTGTTTTCGCCTAGTGTCTTGGTGCTCGTCGGCTAGTTTAGCGGCGTCTTGTAAGGTACAGGGTTTACAGGGTTTACAGTCCCTTATCCAGTTCTGCATCTCTGTGGATAATCTCCGGTAAAATTGTTCTAATAGCAGTAGTTGCATGAGATCCTGCTTAGTGGTTGCTTGCGCTGCCTCAATCCACCCGGTGGCTGCTCTTTGTAGTCGATGTGCAAACTCAGCGTGAGAGTCCTTCTCCTGTTTTCTCAGGTCCTGGAATTGGAGTCGGTAGGCCTCGGGAGTAATGGCATACCAGGCGAGGATGGCTTGCTTTACTTTTTGGTAATCCCTGCTGTCCTCATCCGGTACGGCTCTGTACGCCTCCGATACTTTACCAGCCAGCAGGGGTACTTGATCGTGTGGCCCAATCTCATGCAGCTGGCACAGTCTTTCAACGTCCTGCAAATATCCACCAATATCGCCCTCTGTGTCTGTGAAGTTTTTAAACGCTTGGTAGGGAATTTTTGGTTTTCCCTGTATGATGCTGTGTGGAGCCAGTGACCCCTCTATGGATGGCTGGTTTGTTTGTTTCTGTTTAGCCATGATGTATTCTTGCACATCTGCCATGATCCTGTCGAAAGTCTCCTGGGGTGGTGTGGTTGGGTACAGAGCTATCCTGCTCTTAAATTCTATTTCAAATTCTTTTGGCTCCTTCCTCATTGGAGGTGTTGCAGCAGCTGCTGCTCTGTCTCCTTCCATGAGCTCTGCGATTGGAACAGCCTTTGCCTTGTTGCTGGCTATTGTTCCTCTCGCCTCTAGTAACTCCTTTAATGTGCTCCGTTTCAAAAGTGTATAGTTCGTTTCCAGTCACCGGCTGTTCGTGTGTTTCCACGTGTTCCCGAACTCCGGTTTCATCCAAATGGTTGTACTCACGAATTGATGTTTCTTTCATTATGTTCATTTTAATTCTGCCGAACGCTGCTTTGCTGTGCGGTAAAAATCCCGTCGCTTGACACCAATTGTAGCGGAGTAGTAGTATTATCCACGGTATCTCCGCTAGTAGACAGGATAAGCAAATCCCAAAACAGGCAAAATGCAGGTAGCGTAGTTACAATCCCTTCCTCCCAAGAACTAGACGACACATACGTTGGAGGTCAACTGAGGTTTTTAATTACAGGCCCAGTATTTATATGGTTACAGATATACAGGGTTTCCCAAGTCCCAATGCAGGGTTTGTCCAGTAGGGGACTACATGTGGGACTGGGTTTTATACATATTTTACCCGGCATACATTGCTGTACCAAGGAGATACTCATCCCAGCATGCATTGCTAAGGGGAGTATCCCTTGGTACAGAGGAATACAGTTTTTACATTAAAATCCATAACTCACATAATATTTCTGTTATACAGCTTTTTAACCCTTCATTACATAGCTGGGACCTGGACGCACAGTTAAGTGAACTTGCACCCAGATCCCAGCACAATTGACCGAACGCCGTTCAGTTTCCCTTATCAGGTTCAATTTGTTTAAATGATTGCCTGAACTGAGGGAATGAAACTACCGAAAACAGTAAACTCTGAACGGCTTGCAAGTCCAGCTTGTGTATTTAGCACCCCAAAAAATTTCCGGCTTGTGTATTTAGCACCCCAAAAAATTTGAATTGGTCAAACTGCGCTGTAACCACAGTATTCAACGGTTCTATTTGACTCTCAGATATGAAGTGCACACCCCAAATTTACTTTTTATCACCCCAAAAATTTGAATGGGTCAAACTGCGCTGTATGCACAGTGTTTGACGGTTTTATTTGTAGGAGTTTGGACAGAAATAATTCAACTGCACAGTCTATATCAGGGATTAGGTTTAATCTGTGACATGGGAAGTTCTTGATGTCATTTAGAAAGGATTCAAGAATACATTTTTTAAAGGACCTGGTGATTTTAACCTTGGGAGAGGGTTTTGTAGCCTTTATTTTGTGCACGCAGTACACTAAGTAGCATGCGCAGCCTATTGCATTAGGGTGTGCACCCTAAAGCACAAGCACACGCGGCATATATATATATATATATATATATATGTATATATACACACACACAAAGCTGTGTGTGTGCTGTGTGAGGGTGCGGTTAGTGTGATGTGTGTGTGAGGGTGCTGGTAGTGTACTATGTGGGTGAGGGTGTTTGTGTGTGCGTGCTTGTGATGGTGCTGTGAATGTACTGTGTGTCAGGGTGCTGTTTGTGTGTGTGTGCGTGCTTGTGAGGGTGCTGTGAATGTACTGTGTGTCAGGGTGCTGTTTGTGTGTTTGTGTGTGTGCACTTGTGAGGGTGCTGTAAATGTACTGTGTGTGAGGGTGCTGTTTGTGTGTGAGGGTACTGGTAGTGTGCTGTGTGTGTGTGTTTGTTAGGGTCCTGTTTGTGTTTGTGAGGGTACTGTTAGTGTGCTGTGTGAACGTGAGGGTGCTGTTTGTGTAATGTGTGTGAGGGTGCTGTGTGTTTGTGAGGGTGCTGTGTGTGTGGGTGCTGTATATGTGTTGGTGCTGTATATGTGTGGGTGATGTGTATGTGTGTGGGTGATGTGTATGTGTGTTGGTGCTGTATGTGTTTTGGTGCTGTGTATGTATGTGGGTGCTGTGTATGTGTGTGGGTGCTGTGTATGTGTGTGGGTGCTGTGTATGTTTGTAGGTGCTGTGTATGTGTGTGGGTGCATGTGTGTGGGTGATTGTGGGGGGTGGAGGTGTGGGTACATTACTTAATATCCCCCCTCCCTTCTTACTTTATGTAGGGAGGGGGGATCCTTCCTTGCTGCCTTCCCTGGTGGTCCAGTGGAGGTGGGGGCAGATCAGTTATCCCCCCTCCCTCTTACCTTATGCCTGGGAGGGGGATCCTGCGGCTGCTGCTGCCATCCCTGGTGGTCCAGTGGAGAGTGAACTCTAGCCCCGCAGCGCTAGAGTTCACTCACGCGAGATCTGAGCGTTGCCGCGGCAACGCTCAGATCTCGCGAGAGGAACCCGGGGGAGCTGCTGGCAATAGCTCCCCGGGTCCTCTCCTGCCTCCCTCCATGCCTGTGAGCCGGTGAGGGGAGGCTGAGAGCAGAGCCGGTGCTCGGATAGCGCCGGCTCTGCATGAGCCGGCAGGGGAGATCCTGAGATCTCCCCTGCCGGTCTCAATACATAGGCGTGCCGCAGGGATTAGGGTGTGCCCAGGCACACCCGGCACACCCCGTGCGCACGCCTATGCTAAGTAGTGGTAACTGAAACTGTTGGGGAGAACACCGGCCTCCTGGATTCTATCAGGAGAAGTGGAGAGAATCCAATCTAGCAGGGTATGGTTAAGGCTTTTAATGCTTATGCGAGTTGGGGAGGAAATGAATTGCGTTAGCTGCAAAGTCTTGAACAGCAAGCAAGAACTATTATTTTTAAGATTCAGCCAATCAATATTAAAATCTCCAAAGACCAACAGTTCACTTTTTGGGTTTTGAGCTATAGTTTCACTAAGGAGATGGGCTATGTCAGAAAGGGAATGCACTAGGGAGCTAGGAGAGTGGTAGATTCCTGCAACAATGATTGATTTACTGCACGGGATCTTAATTGTGCCAGAAAGGAAATCCAAGGTGGCAGGAGAGCTGAACTTTATGGAATTGGTAACATAAATTAAAATGCTGCCTCCTCTTTTTGCTCTGTCATTTCTATGGCATGAATACCCACGTATTGCAATGTCAGGGTCAGGTATTTTTGCGGTCAGCCACGATTCAGAGAGCACAATGATTTTGGGCTTGTAATGTGAACACCATGCTTGCAGTGCATCCATTTTTGGTAGTAAGCTGTGGATATTACAGTGCACAAAGGAGAGGCCTTTTTTAGCTGGAAGGCTAGGAATGGAATGTGTTGGGGGACCAGGGTTAGACTCTACATCATGAGTAATAGGAATTTGGACATAATCTTAGTTTGGTAGTATTGCAATTAAAGTGTTTTTATACTTTTGTGGGGTTGTGGGTGGGGGTTGGAGGGCTTGATGGAAACAGATAAATTACAGCAACAAGGCAGGCCATGATGTAAAGGAATCTGGTTCTCAGATTGTGGTGAGAGGTGCTTAAGATGGTAGTGGTAGGAACATGACAGAAGTGTGAAGAGGGTTACAAAGAATATTAACACGGCCAAATGTGGAGCCATATACAGGAGGGGAGGCGATGAAATCAAAAATGAAATAGGTTACAAATAATGCATATATGGTGAGGAAGTAGTACTTACACTACACATATGGCTAGGTACAGAACACAAACATGGTCAAGCTCAACAGCGTGGGGATGATAATGGAACAGTCTGCTGTTTTCCTCCTTGCGTCCTCCTTGGTGAACTCCCTTGGTAAACTCCTAGAATTCAGGTTACTTATTGGAAGTTGGCACTTGATGGATAGTGGCACACAGATGGAATGTGGCATGTGCTCCCTTTGGTTGTATTCTCCCCAGTATCTTAACTAAAAAAGAATACTATTGAGTTGGTTATTAGATTATGTAAAGGGTATTGTACAATGTGTCTTGGTGTCCAGCGGGAAATTAAGTTATCATGTCTTGACCTAATTATGTCCCAGACACCAAGACACCAGGGAGTGGTTTGCATTGTTCTGGCTATTATGGCCAGGTAGCGGTTTGCATTGTTCTCCTATTTTGTGTAGGGGGATACATGCAAGTGTTTTCCCTGAAATAAACAGTTCTCTTGTTTTACCCGATACGACTGGTCTTGTCCACTATACAGGGGAATTTTACAAAGTTACAGAGTGTTATGATCACTGTATGCTGTATCTGAATACAGGACTGAGAGAGGTGACCAAGGGACACTAAGAGACCCTGCTACCCATGACAGGCATATCGGAAGTTATTAACATGTTCATTACTATAAAACAATAGATTGTACTCAATTTCCATTTTACCACAAATATCCACAAATATAATAAGTTATGTAAAACAGCCAATGCCAGTATTGACATTTTGTATTCTGTATTCTTGATAGCCTCAATTAAGGTTTGCCACTATATCTCTTTTTTTTTCAGGTTAATAAATACTTAAAAAACATGCATTTTATAAACACAGCAGAGGAAGATATTTATTTTGATGAAAATGGAGATTTTAATTCTCAACTTGACATTTTGAACTGGATTGTAAACCCAGACCAATCTATTGATACCATTAAAGTTGGACACTATAATCAACAATCTCTCCAAGACCTAACAATAAATAAGGAAATGATAACATGGAATCCAGCATTTCAACAGGTGGCTGCAACACTTTATGTATAAAAGTCTACTTTTTATAAAATGTTACTGATTCTTTAGATATGTGTTTAACCTCCCTGGCGGTATGATTATGTCAGGAATTTTGTACCAAAAGCGGTACCATTTTTTTGCATTTGAATTACCCGCCCAGTTCCGCCCCCATGAGCCTCTGCGGCTCACAGAGACGGAACCAGGAAGTCAGATGGAGGCATCCGCCGGGGCTCTCACCGGCAATCACAGCGCGGGGACATCGCTGGATCGCAAGGAGAAGTTAACCCCTTCAGGACGGAGTCAATAGTGCACGTTCTGATCAAAACAAAACGTAAACAAAAACTGGAATTTGCGCTATATGTCTGTTCACCCGTAGTTCCCCTCTTTCAAATTATATGCACCCACACTTATTATATATCATTTTGTTCAGGAGAAACAGGGCTTTAATCTATCATTAACTATTCATATATGGAACATCATTTATTATGAATAAAAGTAAAAAAAATGTGAGAAAATAAGATTTTTTTTTAAATTTGCATTTCCGTCTGACATTTTAACTGTGAATGTCATAATACTTTTAGGTTTTACTGCAAAAAATGCACATATTTGTAATCAGCGATGTCTCACGAGTACAACAGTACCCCCCATTAACAGGTTTTATGGTGTTTTCGAAAGTTACAGGGTCAAATATAGAACATTCCATTTTCAAATTGAAATTTGCCAGATTGGTAATGTTACCTTTGAGACGGTGTGGTAGCCCAGGAATGAGAATTACCCCCATAATGGCATACCATTTGAAAAAGTAGACAAGCCAAGGTATTGAAAGTGGGGTATGTTTAGTCTTTTTTAGTAGCCACTTAGTCACAAACACTGGCCAAAGTTAGCGTTCATATTTGTTTTTGTGTGAAAAAAGCAAAAAACGAATATTTGGCCAGTGTTTGTGACTAAGTGGCTACTAAGAAAGACTGGACATACCCCACTTGCAATACCTCAGGTTGTCTACTTTTGCAAATGGTATGCCATCATGGGGGTAATTCTCATTCCTGGGCTACCATACGCTCTCAAAGGCAACATAACCAATCTGGCAAATTTCAATGTGAAAAAAATGAAATGCAAGCCTTATATGTGACTCTCTAACTTTCCAAAACACCATAAAACCTGTACATGGGGGGTACTGTTATTCTCGGGAGACTTCACTAAACACAAATATTAGTGTTTTAAAACAGTAAAACATATTACAACAATAATATAGACCATAAAAGTGCAGTTCGCTTGTAAAAAATGCAAAAAACTTCACTTTTACTTAAAATATCATCGTTGTAATACAATTTACCAGTTTGAAACACGAATATTTGAGTTCAGCGAAGTCTCCCGAGTAAAACAGTACCCCCCATGTACAGGTTTTATGGTGTCTTGGAGAGTTACAGGGTCAAATATAGTGCTTGCGAATTAAATTCTCTGCACTTTCTCCCTGTGTTGTCAGGCATGTCAATCAAATTTTAATTAATCAAATCACATAATTACGTTAAAAGATTATTTAAATATACATGTAGAATTTTAATATATATGCATTTATAGGTATTTAAATTCTACGCGTATACTAATGTAATCTTTTATGTAATTATATGTATTTATCTATATATATATATATATATATATATTTGCGGTTATTTGTATTTTATATATATATATATATAGATATATATAGAATGTAATTCTAAGTGTATTTTGTTACCAATATATATATATATTAATAACAAAATACAGTTAGAATGAAATTACATATGCATATTGTGATCCTTGTTAGTAGATAGCACGGTCCTCTAGGGCAAAATATGCACAGTCCTTTTATTTTCTTATAATCCCGGCAACTTTATTTGTAAATTTACACATCAGGCAGCAGCAAACGAAACATAAATGCAATGATGTAACACAAATCCCTACAACAAAAAGCCTAGCTCGTCTGAGCACTAACTCACAGCAGATTCCCTATCTATCAGGGGTTAAACTATAACAAAATTTGTGGGTTTCACCAACCTAGTGTATTTGTCTGCTCTCAGCACTCCAGTGCTCCAAGCCAGCCTTGACTGCTTCTTCTCAGCACTCCTAGTGCTCCAAGCCAGCACTCCCAGTGCCTCAAGCCAGCACTCCCAGTGCCTAGTCTCCTTGACTCTCTTACTGGAGAGAACACCCTCTCTCCTACCTGCTTCCTAAGAGGAAGCCAGCAATCCCCCTGTACCTGCCTAGCAGGGAGTGGTTTATTCCCACTGCTCCAGCTGATCATCTGCAGCTGAGTAGTGGGTTGGAGACTGTCCAAAAACCCTGGCCTGGATCTTTGTCTCCCAAGAAAACCACTAAACTGTGGAGTGGAGCATTGGCCCTCCCTTCTCTCCAAATACTCCACCCCAGGGGCCCATAACTAAACAACGCTTTGTGTTGTACAAAACACAAACTACATATACTCCCCCTGGGGTTAAATGGCTTCTCTGCCTTCACTTTATCACATATCCTCCCCCCCCAGCTCAGACCCATCGGGTCGAGCGGCCTTAAAACACAAACCGTGAACATTCACGTCACCTAGGGCTGTACCAGCCCTGACTTGCTCCTCAGTTACAGGAAGTGGCCTATTGTAGATGGCCGCTACCTTGCTCCCTTGTAGTTTAAGGAACCCCCACCCAAGTGGATAACCAAAACAGTTAGCTACCTCAAATCCCAGATAACGCTTAGCAGTGTTAGCGGTCAAACCGGCAGCCCTTACATTACTCACAACTAACTGGACCTTCATCAGGTGTGCTACCCAGTCCACCATGTGAATCACCACATCACCAAGGTGGGCAGCTGCATACTCTTGCTGGAACAGAACACTTTTCATCAAAGTAACCTCACTCCCTGAATCTATCAGTGCTTGTGCGCTCTTCCCTACCACCATCACCACTTTTATCTGTGCTGTACCACCACCAGTCACCATACACCTCTTTAAGCAGGTCAATACAATCCCATGCAGAACCCTTATTACTATGTCATATTGTAGTGGCTCTTCACTGTCAGGACAGTTATATGCAATATGTCCTTGCATGTGGCAGTTGAAGCATCGGAGTTGTTTCTCAGTCTGGTCTTGTAGCCAAAATGGGGTTTTTAGGTACGTTCTACCATCATAGTTATATTGTCCTCCCTTTCCATTTTCCGCTTTCCTTTTCCCTGCTTTATCTCCTTCACTTTCAGGTCTTTCTTTTTTCGTACCCTCATTTTCACTATCATCACTACCGGAGCTGCGCTGCAAGGACTTCTTATTCGTCTTAGGGTCAGGTTTAAAATCATCCTCACCGTCGTCAGATGACACAATTTTCCTCTTCATTCTAGGAAATTCATCCTCTGAATTGTCTTCTATCTTAGCGGGCTTTTCATCCTCTGAATCAGAAGGAATACTTTTAGGAGGAGCTTTATCGTCATTAATAACCATTGGCTCAGGTACATCATCATCAGAATCAATAACTGCACGCTTAGCAGGAACTTGATCTTCAGTATCGCTTGCTGTGTGCTTCGGGGGAGCCTCATCGGAGTCACTTCCTGCCTTCTTTGCTGGAGCATTATCTTCAGAGTCGCTCGCTGAATGTTTGGCAGAGGTTGTCCGCTTAGACAGATGCTTTGAAGAAGCTACATGTTTATTGTCAGCTACACGCTTCAGAGGAGCTTCATCTTCAGAGTCACTTTTTGCGTGCTTTGCAACTTTCTTTCGCTTATTGGCAGCTATGCGCTTAGCAGGCGTCTCATCTTCAGAGTCACTTGCAACCCGCCTTGCAGGAGCTTCATCATTCTCTGATCCACTGGCACCCCCTCTCCTGTCCTCCTCTGCATCGCTATGTTCATTCTCGTACTGGTGCCCTGAACTTCCAACTTCATTCGCTTCGCCCTCAGAGGCAGAGTCACGCTCATCCTTCACTGGAACAGGTCCCTCCGTGAAGGGCTCCACAACATCCTCCATCTGTTCTGTGAATCCCTGGGAACCAGGGGCGTACCTAGAGCATTTGGCACCCGGGGCGGACCCTGAGTGTGGCACCCCCCCCCCCATAATAAAAATGTAAAAAAACACCCACATATTTTTTCAATATTTTCAATACCAGTGCTTTTGTAGAAAAGGGCTGGTGAGAACCTTCTAGAAAACTCCTGCCCTGCCCCTTTCTACAAAGCCCCTGGTCTCGCCCTTCATATAAAAACCCTGCACCCCGATCACATAAATTTCATTCACTCCCTACACATAAAAATCCTGCACACCCCCTTAATAAAAAACCCTGCACACCCCCTTAATAAAAAACAAAAACGTGCACAACCCCTCTTAATAACAAAAACCTGCACACTCCCCTTATAAAAACCCTGCACACCCCCTTAACAAAAAAACAAAAATCTGCAGTGCACATCCTCCCTTAATAAATAGAATACTGCAACCCCCTTAATCAAAAAAAACCTGCACCCCCATTATTTAAACCTCCCCCTTTAATTCTTTAATCCACAGCCCCCTTTAATTAATCCACACCCCCCTTAATTAATACACCCCCCTTAATAAATCCTCACCCCCCCTTAATTAATACACCCCCTTAATTAATCCTCACTCCCCCTTAATTAATACACCCCCTTAATCAATCAACACACCCCTTAATTAATACACCCCCCTTAATTAATCCACACACCCCTTAATTAATACACCCCCTTAATTAATTCTCACTCCCCCTTAATACACCCCACTTAATTAATCCACACCCCCTTAATTAATCCACACCCCCTTAATTAATACACCCCCCTTAATTAATCCACACACCCCTTAATTATTACACCCCCTTAATTAATCCACTCACCCCTTAATTAATTCACTCACCCCTTAATTAATCCTCACTCCCCCTTAATACACCACCCTTAATTAATACTCACTCTCCCCTTAATTAATAAACCCCCCTTAATTAATCCACTCACCCCTTAATTAATCCTCACTCCCCCTTAATACACCACCCTTAATTAATACTCACTCTCCCCTTAATTAATAAACCCTCCTTAATTAATCCACACCCCCCTTCATTAATACACCCCCCTTAATTAACCCACACCCCCTTAATACACCCCCTTAATCCACACCCCCCTTAATTAATACTCACTCCCCCCTTAATTAATACCCCCCCCTTAATTAATCAATACACCCCCTTAATTAATACACCCCCCTTAATTAATACACCCCCCTTAATTAATCAATACACCCCCCTTAATTAATACACCCCCTTAATTAATACACCCCCCTTAATTAATCCTCACTCCCCCTTAATTAATACACCCCCTTAATTAATCAACACACCCCTTAATTAATACACCCCCCTTAATTAATCCACACACCCCTTAATTATTACACCCCTTAATTAATCCACTCACCCCTTAATTAATCAAATCACCCCTTAATTAATCCTCACTCCCCCTTAATACACCACCCTTAATTAATACTCACTCTCCCCTTAATTAATCCACACCCCCTTAATTAATCCACACCCCCTTAATTAATACACCCCCTTAATTAACCCACACCCCCTTAGTACACCCCCCTTAATTAATACTCACTCCCCCCTTAATTAATACTCCCCCTTAATTAATCAATACACCCCCCTTAATTAATACACCCCTTAATTAATACACCCCCTTAATTAATACACCCCCCTTAATACTCACTCCCCCCTTAATTAATACACCCCCCTTAATTAATACACCCCCTTAATTAATACTCACTCAAACCTTAATTAATCCTCCCCCTTAATTAATCAATACCCCCCCTTAATTAATACACCCCCCTTAATTAATACACCCCCTTAATTAATACTCACTCAAACCTTAATTAATACACCCCCCTTAATTAATACACCCCCCTTAATTAATACTCACTGAAACCTTAATACACCCCCCTTAATTAATACACCCCCTTAATTAATATACCCCCTTAATTAATACTCACTCCCCCTTAATTAATACAGCCCCCTTAATTAATACAGCCCCCTTAATTAATACACCCCCCTTAATTAATACACCCCCCCCTTAATTAAACCTCCCTCCCCTTTAATTCTTTAATCCATTATCCACCCCCCCCCCCCTTTAATTAATTTAGCCCCATCACATAAAATTACTACTTACATTTTATTGATGCCTTGACGACTGGGTGCCTCACCGCCCGGATCCTTCCGCTGAAGATCCGTGAAGGCGGGCTGACGGCGCTGCGCACGACGTCATCACGTTGCGCGACGCCGCGGCCCGCAACACTCCTCCCCTTCTCATCCTTGTAGTAAGTCCTGCCGGGCCGCAAAGGTGCTGCGGCTGTGCGCAGCGTAATGATGGGGGCCGGGGGGTGACACATGACACCGGACGTCATGGCACCCCCCTAGTCAGTGGCACCCGGGGCGGGCCGCCCCCCCCGCCCCCCCCTTAGTACGCCACTGCTGGGAACCTTCCTTGCTTTCTACGGTTAATGCTGCAGGTGTCACCTCTATATCCTCAGGGGGTTTGCCAGGGAGGCTGTCTAGAGCAACCTCCTCATGCATGAATGCAGCCTTTGATCTCAGCTCCATCCCATCATACTTGGCCTGGCCTGGTATGGAGCGCTGTTCTTGTGCCGGAGGCCCAGACTCCCGGCTTAGCTCATCTTTCCTTTGCCTGGTTTCCTCCCCAGGGGTATCCTCTGATTGCTCGGCCTTGAGCAGCCACCTCTCAATGTTAGCAATGCTTTCCTCTGGGCTGTCTGGCGGTCTCCCTGCTCCCTCAGGGGTGTACAGAGACGCAGTTATGGCCTCTCGCTGGGTCATGACAGCCCCGGTATCAAACAGCCGGTCAGGCATTCCGAGCTCCGCCTTTAATTCCATGGCTGTGTCCCCAGAATCTGCCAGCTGTTCCAGGTAGTCAGTGCACCCAGGCCTTGTAGCAGCAGCAGGTGTCTCAGAAATATTTAATTCTGCTATGCCAATGTCATCTACATTGTCACTTTCGACTTGGTTGGGCTTAGGTGCAGACATACCCATCTTGTCACGACAGCTTGGTTCTGTAACTGTCGCTCTCTCTTGACTTAGATCAGAAGCAGCTACTTTGCCTTTCTTATTTTGACTTCGTTTTGCCACTACTTCTCTGCCTTGCTTTTCTCTGCCAAACTGTCCAACAGCTGGTTGCACTTTTTGGGTAGCCTCTTCTACTAAACAGTGCACAGTATTTTTTAGCTCAACTGGGGTGCTTTGCTTCTCTCTATTAAGCTCAGCTCCTTCGCTGTTGTCTTCTCTGACTCCCCAAGTCAGTCTGCTTCTCATGCCTTTAACTTGTTCACTTGGGTGAACATCAGCGGCTTCTGCTTCTGCTTCATTTTTCTTTCCCTGGCTGTATCCACTAGCTTCACTTGCACCTTCCGGGTGGGTTTTGCTTACGACCAACACTTGGCCTTGCGTACATTTATTTCTCATCTTTGCAGTTTTCTTTAGGATGTTTCTGCATGCTTTGGTCTTATCACCTTTACATGGGGTATTTTTACTTGTCTCATGCTTTATAGCACAAACCGACTTTACACTGCTGGCCTCAGTCACAGTCTTTCTTTCTCCTTTCGTTGCCTTGGGAAGATTTCTCAGTACCTTTCTATTTCCAAATGCCTTTCCAGCTTTCTCTTGAAACATGCAAGATTCAGTGTCTGAGCTTGAAAATGTTTTAGTTTCCAACTCTTTTTCTAAGACTTCATCTGTTGTGATGTCACTCAGAGCAAGTTTGAGGCTTTCACGTGAAGCTGCAATGTTTTGATTTTCATATAAACACTTGTCAACTTCAGTAATCAGGTTGTCTTGTTCGCCCTTCGGAGTCCTCTGACCTTTCTTACTTTGGCGCATGTCATCAGTGTCACCATCACTGCCTCTTGACAATTCCGCTTTTTCCTTTAGTTTTGCTGGTCTCATTGCTACCTTTTTTTCTTTTGCTTTTTGTTCCTTGGAGGATCCAGCTGCCTTTTCACTCTCTTCCACGTTATCACTACTTTCAGGCTCAGTTATATCCTTCTTGCCTTCTAATTCCTGTTCTCTCTCTTCTGCGTGTTTCTCAACATCACGCTTTGCTTCCTCCATGCTTTTCAGCTTGCTAAAGACTTCTTCTACTGCCTCTGTTATCTCATGCAGGATGTCAGTAGCTTGGTTACGGGGTCCCTTGTCCCCACGCTCCCTGCAGGGGGCAATCTGCAAATCCTCAGTAAGGGCAGCTCTATGCTCCTGCTGAGCGTCCCTCAGGTTCTTAACCTGTGCAGCCAGGAAACTGTTTGTGCCTTGTTGTTTAGCGGTTGCCTGTACCACAGCCTTCAGCAGGTCCTCCATTATAGCACCACGCAGGTAACAGTCTTAAAGGTACAGTGTTTTTTTTTTTTTTTCGATTAGCAGGTCTGACAAAATAAAAGTCCTCAATAAGCAGACCAACGGATGACTGGCACACCCACAGACCCTCAATGTGCTACTGTGCCTGCATTCTCCACCATATTGTGATCCTTGTTAGTAGATAGCACGGTCCTCTAGGGCAAAATATGCACAGTCCTTTTATTTTCTTATAATCCCGGCAACTTTATTTGTAAATTTACACATCAGGCAGCAGCAAACGAAACATAAATGCAATGATGTAACACAAATCCCTACAACAAAAAGCCTAGCTCGTCTGAGCACTAACTCACATCAGATTCCCTATCTATCAGGGGTTAAACTATAACAAAATTTGTGGGTTTCACCAACCTAGTGTATTTGTCTGCTCTCAGCACTCCAGTGCTCCAAGCCAGCCTTGACTGCTTCTTCTCAGCACTCCTAGTGCTCCAAGTCAGCACTCCCAGTGCCTCAAGCCAGCACTCCCAGTGCCTAGTCTCCTTGACTCTCTTACTGGAGAGAACACCCTCTCTCCTACCTGCTTCCTAAGAGGAAGCCAGCAATCCCCCTGTACCTGCCTAGCAGGGAGTGGTTTATTCCCACTGCTCCAGCTGATCATCTGCAGCTGAGTAGTGGGTTGGAGACTGTCCAAAAACCCTGGCCTGGATCTTTGTCTCCCAAGAAAACCACTAAACTGTGTAGTGGAGCATTGGCCCTCCCTTCTCTCCAAATACTCCACCCCAGGGGCCCATAACTAAACAACGCTTTGTGTTGTACAAAACACAAACTACATATACTCCCCCTGGGGTTAAATGGCTTCTCTGCCTTCACTTTATCACAATATATAATTTATATTAAATTTTGTTTCAATATTTTATTTATTTATTTTATTATTTTATTTATTTATTATTTTAATTATACGTATTTATATATAATATATATAGATGTACATCTATTATATATATAATATATATACATATTATATATATATATATAAAAATATATTTAATTTATTTTTACACTTGTGTTTTATTTTTTTTTTATACTTCCCACCAGCAGGGGGACTGTCTGATATTTCAAACAGTCCCCCTGCTGGCAGATCCACAGCCAGCTATAGAGGGCCATGTGATCGCTCTTTGAGAGCGATCACATGGCCCCCGGGGGCCTGATTTGCCGTGGGAGGGCTGCCTGGGCTGTGAGGCAGTCCTCCCGAAGCAGATCGCGGCGGAGGTAAGTACATCTTACCTCCGGGGGCTGGAAGCTGCCAGCTCTGTTATCTACCCCGAGCGTGACTCGGGGTTACCGCTTCTGGCAGCGAAAATTAACCCCGAGTCACGCTCGGGAATACCGCTAGCCTGGTTAATAAATCAGAAGAAATGATTACACGGCAATCTGAGTCTCTGGCAGTGCTATCAGTTCCAGTCTGATCCTCTAGTGATGTCACATGGCTACCGGATCAGTTCTAATAAATGTGATATGTGATGTGGCAGCTGATGCAGTGGAGGCTCATCCTAAGGGGCAGTTGGGGCAGTTGGGGCAGCACTACACAATTTTATGTTGCAAGAAAACAATTAACAAAATAGAAAATAAACTATATATCATAATTACTCAAATTAAGTTTCCAAAATTTGAATGCACATTAGATTTGATGGCACATTACATTCGGTTAAAAAATTCAAAATTTTCTGGCAAATTGCATTACAGCGATTTAAAACTGGTGAATGGAAACTAGTGAATTAAAACTGGGGAATTGAAACAAACTAATTTAAACTCACAAGCTGAAGCACACAAATTCAAACACACAAATTCAAACTCACAAATTCAAACTCACAAATTTAAATTCACAAATTGAAACACACAAATTCAAACTCACAAATTGAAACTCACAAATTGAAACACACAAATTGAAACACACAAATTCAAACTCACAAATTCAAACTCACAAATTCAAACTCACTAATTGAAACACAAAAATTGAAACACACAAATACTCACTCACAAATTCAAACTCATGAATTGAAACACGCAAATTAAAACTCATGAATTCAAACAGGCAAATTCATACAGGCAAATTTTGTTCCTGAAAGAGGGCTTAAACAAACTAATTTTCCTGGCACTATAGTGCCCTGAGGATGCCCCCACCCGCAGGGTCCCACTCCTGTGGCGCTGGGAATCTCCTCCCTCTTCTTCTAAAGTCTAAAAAAGATAAAAAATAAAAAAGTCTCACTAATACGTAGAGTAAGGTAATGCAAGGTAAAGTACCTTACTCTACGTATTAGTGAGACTTTTTTTTTTTAGACTTTTTTACCTCCATTACATTTCATTATCTGGACTAATTCATTGTGATTCTGTTCACTTATTATGTATTTTATTTTGATCCTGTTGTTTTAAGTGAGATTTTCCCCCAATGTCTCCTATACTTATTGATAGGTTTACCTGTTGGTGTTTAATCCTTTTAGACCATTTTTGTTTGGTCTTTACTACTTTTAGTCTACTAATATAGGCCTTTTAGCGCAGCCCTTAACCCCATCTTTTCTACTTATTTTACTAAGGGTTTTGAGGGATTCTCTTATTTGGGTTGCTGCTTTATATTCTAGTTATTTAGCGCTGACTCTTCCCCCCCCCCCCCCCCTTTTTTTTTTAAACCTAGATGGACCTGGCACCCAGACCACTTTACTGAGTGGTCCTTTAACCCCTTAAGGACACATGACATGTGTGACATGTCATGATTCCCTTTTATTCCAGAAGTTTGGTCCTTAAGGGGTTAAGAAAGAATAGACTTACCATGTAACATTAACATTGAAATACCATCAATGTTACTATGGTATATGGCAATAAACATTTCTATTGTGGCACAATGTTGTAAAGTAGTATCTTCTTGTATAAATGCGCATTACATTCACCAGAAAAAGCTTTGTTCAGCTTCCAAGTTTCAAAAATTGAGGAGCTCATTAGATTCGATCGTGCTTTAGAGTAAATATGGTATTTCAAAAAAATAAGAAAACATACACTTTTGACTCATTGTTGTATCTGTCTCTTTAATAATAACTTCTACAGTTTCCTATCCCTCTCCCCTCTCATTTTGATTGATGTTAATGATTCGGGGAAGCATAAAGGAAGCATGGGCTGAATTATAGTAATTTGTCAAAACACACAACATTCCAGATAAAACAGCTTGTTTTACTTTGATTGGTGGTTTAACAGTTTGGGTATAATAATCCAGGTCAGAATCTGTCCATCACAATGCACATTCACAAATTATCATTCAGCAGACAGTCACACACACAGAGTCACGCAAGTGAACAATAATTTTAAGTACTATTTGACTGCTGGAGCTCTACCAGCCAGCAGGGTAATAGTTAAATAACCCGTGATGGCGGGAGGATGAAATATGTGGGGGATAGATAGACATTGTCCTCCCCTATAACCTCATGGGTGGGGAACGTTAAAATGTTGATCTTTTTATACAGATCACTGTACTCTACCCTGCCCACACCCATGGGCATCAGATTGTGGCTGCTGGACAAAATACATTGGGGATCTGCCCCTACCCATGGTCAGTGTGTTGGGACTAGTGTAATTTTAATGAGAGAAGAATTAGCTCCTCGCCCCAACCCATTGGCGGCAGGTTGGGGCCTAGTATTCATATTCATGGTGGTGAGTGGGGGGCTCTAATTGAGTAAACAAGGGATGATGGATATGCTTTTGTCCACCTCACTTAAAAAATATATGCATACTATCAGAAGCCTGATTTTCCTTGAATTCTACTGTTCTACACACCCAAAAGAGGCCAAATAAAAATTCCCAATTGCCAATTCATCCAATGAAAAAAGAAGAAAATTCTGATTAACAAAAAATAAGAAGCAAATTAAAAAATGCAGACACAATATAAGTAACCGATCTTGGTTACCACAGACAGCTTTCCCATGCTATCTCAGCTATTATATCACATGGGAAATTTCCCATGCTATGCATTATGAGAAGGCACGCTCTGATTAATAAGCCCATGGCAGGTGGAGGCATTTGAAGATTTAAAACCTCCATTATAGTAATATGGGATATTGTTGACCCCAAAGTCTTTTTATTCATTTTGCTTTTAGGTTTTTTTAATGTAGTGACTGACTAGCATGCTCTGTCCAGCCTTTACATAATATACACTCACATTGCCGAGAGTTTTAAACTATTTGTTTGCTGGATCCAAGAGCTTCACTCCTACAGTTAAGCAGCTGACCTTACTGGCTGGAAAATTGTTACACCTCCCAGTGCTTCCACAGCCTTTAGTGCCAAGTAGTCTACAAATACCCAGCAGCTCATGACTTGGAGTGATCTTGTGTGTGCATGTGTTGCCAGTGACTGAGCTTGTATGTGTGTGTGTGCCAGTAAGTTTGTCTGTAGTGAACATGTGTGTGTTTGACAGTGAACTTGTCTGTAGTGAGCATGTGTGTGTCGGTGAGCTTATCTTAGCAAGCTTCTGTGTGTATTCCAGTGAGTTTGTCTGTAGTATGCTTGTGTGTGTATGTCAGAGAGTTTTTTTGTACTTGTGTGTGTGTGTTTACCAGTAAGCATGTCTGTGTGTGTCATTGAACGTGTGTGTGTCAGAGAGAGTGTCTGTCAGTGAGCCTATTTATGTGTATCAGTGAGCTTATCTTTTTGTATCAGTGAGCTTGTTTGGGTTAAATACGATTTTCCGTCAGCTAGCCTGTGTCTCAGTATGTTTGTACCTGAATGTGCGTAAGCACCTTGATTCTATTCTTTTTCAGCCATTCTGTTCTAGATTTGCTAGTGTGCTTGTATTATTGTCCTGCTGCATGACTTAAGTTCTTTGGAAATATCTCATGCTGTGTAAAATGACTCTCTGATTGGTTGATTGAGAGCAACCAATCAGAGTGTTTTAAGTCAAATTACACAGCATGGGAACATTCCAAATAACTTTCAAACGCTGTGATGCATTCTGTAATGCAATTTGCCAGAAAATTTGTCAGAGCACTCTGATTGGTTGGCTTGGAATCAACATATCAGAGTGCTCTAAGCTTCCACCGCCCTGCAGAGCTCATTCTGCGTGGAGCCGTCCATGGGTGGAGAAGGATTAATTTTAGCATCAGGGTTTTTAAAAAAAAAAAAAATATGTTTACAATTAGTTATATGATGTATAAAAAGTATGTATGTTCATTTTATGAGATACCTGCACCTTATATAGGTTGAAACGCGTTGTGCTATAACCTGCTTTTTAAAAAAGTTTAAAGTTAAATAAATACTTTTAAATCTTCACCTTGGACCCTGGAATCTTTGTTTCAAAATAACATCAAGTTCCTGAGTTCCTGTGGGTGTGACTGCTGGAAATCTACCTGATTACCTGATCTAGCTCTTCAGTGAGATGATATGCACCATAGGTCCAGAGCCAACTATAATAGGCTCTAAAAAGTGTGAGTTTTCTGACTACTTTTATCCAAAAAAATAGATGTTAAATACAGGTTACATTATCTGTATTTGTTTTATATCTGTTTATCATAGGAAAAAGAAACTCCACAACAGTAATTACTCAAAAATGTTATGTTTTAAAGGTGAATTATAAATATCTATGTGCGCTAATCACTTTATTTGGTTTCAATGCAGGAGGAATTAACCTCCTTTTTATCAGTATGGGGGTCATAGTGACCCCCATACTGATTCATATTTAGTGTTA
This sequence comes from Pelobates fuscus, assembly GCF_036172605.1. NCBI lineage: Eukaryota > Metazoa > Chordata > Amphibia > Anura > Pelobatidae > Pelobates > Pelobates fuscus. The sequence goes on along the minus strand of NC_086329.1, from coordinate 111,584,414 downwards.
AATGACAGTGAGTAGCCACTGGTTGCTTGCTGTTTAGGCAACATGCCCCTACTCACGGCATGCCGTGAGAAGGAGCATACGGGGGATTTAACTTCCCTTTTATTTATATGGGGATTATAGTGATGCGATAAACCCACTGCACCCCACACACTAACACTGCACCCCCACACACATTCTGCATCCCACACACTGGACCCCTCACACACACTGGACCCCTTACACACACACTGAACCCCTCACACACACACACACACACTGGACCCCTCACACACACACACTGGACCACACACACACACATACTGGACCCTTCACACACACTGGACCTCTCACACATAGACTGAACCCTTCACACACACACAACATCTCTCACACACACTTACACACTGCACCCCTCAGACACACACACTGCGTCCACACGCACACTGCGCCCCCTCCCCACACACACTACTGCCCCTATCAGCTACTAAAGGCCCTATTCCCTACTATAGCACCTATCCCTGCAGACCCCAGGTAAGTGTTCAAACATTTCTTAAATGGTTTGACAACTTACTCTAGGAGAGCACTCCTAGCACCATAACTCCTGGCACTCCTGGCACTCCTTGCACCATAACTACTACATAGGGCTTTTGTGGTTATTGTGCCTGGATTGTTCCTTTAAATAATCTACTAGTGCCCTGTGATAAACTCCCCTTCTTACTGGGACACAAACTTACACACCAATAATAACAGAGTTACAATATAAGGCACTCCCACACATGGCATTGCATGTTTCTACATTAAATTTAATCTGCCAATTGAATGCCCAGTCACCCAGTCTATTGAAATCCCTCTGCAGCAAGGCAATATCCTGCTCACATTGTATTACTTTACTGAGTTTTGTGTCATCTGCAAACAATGAAACATGATTTTCAATGCTTTTTTCAAGATCATTTATAAACATGTTAAATAGAAGGGGTCCCAGAACAGAACCCTGAGGGACACCACTTGCCACCTCTGTCTAACTTGAAAATGTACCATTAATGACAACTCTCTGTACTGTATTTTAAAGCCAATATTTTACCCAAGAACAAAAATGTTAATCTAGACTGATTTCTTTGAGTTTGAACACTGATCTATCGTGTGGAACTGTTTTAAATGCCTTGGCAAAATCCAAATAGATCACATCCACTGCAACACCCTGATCTATACTTCTACTTACTTCTTCATAGAATGCAATCAAGTTAGTTTGACATGACCTGTGCTTCATAAAACCATGCTGATTTTTGCTGATAACCACATTCTTCACAAGGAATTTCTGAATATTATCCCCTAATAACCTTTCAAATACTTTCTCAGCCACAGAAGTTAAGCTCACATGTCTGTAATTTCCAGGCAAGGATTTTGAACCCTTTTTGAATATAGGAACCACATCTGCCTTCCTCCAATCCTCCAGAATACTTCCTGAAAGAAAAGTATCTTGAAAGATTAAAAACAGAGGTTCACTTATTTCCACAGTTAGTTCCTTAAGTACTCGTGGATGAATACCGTCAGGCCCTGGAGCTTTGTTTAAAACAAATTTGATGTCCTGGGTTAATTTTACCAGCCACCACTTAGTGAAAGTGATAACTCTCCATTTACGTTGATATTCTGTTGCCAACACAAATATTCAATATCAGCTGGGAGTTATAGTAATACTCTTTTCTGAAAACTATTTAACCAACAAATACTTTTCAGCTACTAATGGCAAAGGTAAGTATACTTTAAACCACTAACTGTTGCAGATCTTCAACCTCTGTTAGGTAGTTGCTATTTGACAAACCCTAGTAACATGGAGATGTTATGGAAGAAATCCCTCCCTGTCCACATGTATTGAGGAGCACAGAATGGAGGCAGAGTGACCCATAGTACCACGGTGACTGGGTATCCACTGGCACTACGAAGGAGGGCAGGGCAATGAAGGAAATTAATATTTTCATGTTTGTGGACTGGCAATTCTCTGCTATGGTTTCTTTACAATTGAATGTATTATTGTTACAAATGTTTATTATACATGCAAAGGAGCTTGACATTCCTGTGAGCTAATGGAAGAAACTTTAATACCTCTCCTTGTGGATTTGGACTCCATCGGATTCTGAAATATACCTCTCACCCACTATGCATGTTTGAGTGGTATAGGAAAGACAATTAGCAGGTAGAATATAGTGGGGGCAAGTTTGATAACCCCTCAGCCCTCACATTGATACCCCATCTTATCTTTAAGGACATGACAGGGTAAATTGTTTAAGCAACCCCTGGATTCATTAGGAAAGAACAATTTTACAGTTTTTCTGCCCCACCCAGGTCCTTCTCTTATGAAACAGGGACCATCTGCCCCACTCTTAATAACATAGATCCTCTGCACCCCTGAATTGTGTGGTGTGAGGATAGAGAGACTATTATTAATATGTAGTTTGGGGAATCCTGTTATTGTAACGGCACCCCCAGGCATAAACGGGGTTAAAAGCCATTTAGGAGATATTCCCTTCCAGATATACAGGCGGCTACTGTAGACACCAATCCACAGAACCGGAGAAGCATACAAATGCTCTCAAACATACGATTGCTGTAAACAGCCGAATAGGAAAATCCATAAGAAAGGTTTACACTCCTAGCAGTTGAACTGGAACAGCATACAATAAATCCCCCCCCAAGAACAAGACAAGGCTCCGTGTTGAGGGTCAAACAGGAATAGACTGAGCTGTGTCTTTATTGGCCTTATATACACATTTTACAGACAAAGACCCACCCAGAGGGTTTTGTGGAACATCCAATCAAAACATACAACACAGATAAACACTCCCACAATGACATCACAATCCCACCTCTCTATCCTGGAGATAATTGGGAAGTAATCCAATTATCTCCAAGGACAGAGGCAAAACTCCATTAAGCACATGGCAGTAAAAAGAGAGTAAAATACAATAAAATACACAAGGTTACATTTATTACATAAAATACAGACATGCAACATATCCCCAGATAGCTTAGGTCTGAGCGCACATTATTACTGAATGGCACTCAGACCACACACATACAGTTCAATTGACATGGAGCCAAAGTATTTTATTACACGAATAGGCTCCATGGAATAGCTATCTGGGTTAAATTAGTTCATTCAGTAAATCTGTGAATGAACCGGCCGCGTGTGAACTGCAGACTGCTGCCATCCAGTGTTCAGTATGCGTAGCCGCAGCCACCCGGTATAGTCAATTAAGCTGCGGTAACCACGGCTTCTGGGCGGTCAATTGGCGGCGCTCGCCGGCTTCTGGGCGGCCAATTAATGGTGCCTGCCAGCTAACCGTGGTTCCTGGTAGGCCAATAGATGGCTGTTTGTTCGGTAGGTAGAATATACCAAACGCCCGGGCAGAAATACATGAATAGACCTTTCTGCATAGGAAAATAAAGTATTTAAATCCCGGTCCATAGTCAAAGGGCAGCAGGCAGGCAACCAGGCTCCTCCAATGCACAGTGGCGAGATTGGTCTTGTCACAGTTATTTATTACATACAAATGCTGAACAAAGCAGAATTTATTCTTTAGATCATTGTATACTGGCAGATTCCTGCATCAACAGTATTTTATAAATTTACTTCATCAATTGTATTTTATATTTTTACTGTATTAACAGTATTTTATATATTTACTGCTTCTAATAGAATTTGGCCATATACATAATATAAAAATGCTATTATTTTATAATAAAAAAGTAACACTAGTGGTCATCACTTATAAACCAAAGCAGAACAATATGAGTAGGGAAGCAACCCTATAAAAGGGTTTCCATCAAAGGCCTTTGAAAACAATCAAAGACAGGTAACACAATATATAAGATATAATAAAAATTATACTCAACAGCATAGGTGGTATGATCCCCACCTGGGATTCTTTGGAGTAGAACCGGGTAAAAGTTGTATATGCCAGGTGGTTTGAAGAATAAAATAATAAAATAATAAAAGATAGTGGCACAAGTACTACAGTGACCAAAATCTATTTATTAGTTAAAAGGCAATTATAGTTACGTAGTTATATAGCCAAAAAGAGACTTGCGTTCATCAAGTTCAGCCTTCCTCACTTATGTCTCTGCTGTCAATCCAAAAGAATGAAAAAACCCAGTCTGAAGCACTTCCAATTTTGCAACAAACTAGGAAAAAATTCCTTCTTGACCCCAAAATGGCAGTCAGATATCTACTTGGATCAAGCAGCTATTAGCCCACTAATTAGAAATGATATCCCTGTATGATATGTTTTTGGAAGTATTTATCCAATTGCTGTTTAAACGTCTGTATGGACTCTGATAAAACCACCTCTTCAGGCAGAAAATTCCATATCCTTATTGCTCTTACTGTAAAAAAACCTTTTCTTTGCCTTAGATTAAATCTCATTTCTTCCAGCCTAAATGTGTGACCTCGTGTCCTATTTATAGCCCTGTGTATGAACAGATGTCCAGATAATGGTTTGTACTGCCCCGAATATATTTGTATAATGTTATCATATCCCCTTTGAGGCGCTGTTTTTCCAAACTAAAGAGATTTAAATTTTTTAACCTTTCTTCATAACTAAAACGCTCCATTCCTTTTATCAATTTTGTAGCTCGTCTTTGCACTTTTTTGAGTGCCATGATGTCCTTCTTTAGAAAGGGTATCCAAGATTGCACAGCATATTCAAGGTGTGGTCTTACCAGCGATTTATAAAGAGGCAAAATTATATTTTCAGCCCGAGAATTTATGCCCCTATTTATGTATGACAAAACCTTACTGTCCTTAGTAACTGCTGATTGACGTTACATATTGCTACCTAATTTGTTGTCTATAACAATTCCCAAATCCTTCTCATGTGTGGTTATCCCTAATTCACTACCATTTCAGGTGTAAGTTGCTTGTGCATTCTTGACCCCGAAGTGCATAACTTTGCATTTCTCTACATTAAATTTATTCTGCCATTTTAGTGCCCAGTCCCCCAATCTATCTAAATCCCTCTGCAGCAAGGCAATATCCTGCTCACATTTTATTACTTTACAAAGTTTTGTGTCATCTGCAAACACTAAAACATGGCTTTCAATGCCTATTTCAAGATCATTTATAAATATGTTCAATAGAAGCAGTCCCAAAACAGAACGCTGAGGGACACCACTTACCACTTTTGTCCAGCCTGAAAATTTAACATTAATGACAACTCCGTCCTTAAGCCAATGTTCGACCCAAGTACAACTTTATCCTTAAGCCAATGTTCGACCCAAGTACAAGAATATTAATCTAGACCAATTTCTTTTAGTTTGAAGACTAACCTCTTGTGAGGAACCATATCAAATGCCTTGGCAAAATCCAAGAAGATCACATCCACTGCAACACCCTGATCTATACTTCTACTTACTTCTTCATAGAATGCAATTAGGTTAGTTGTCTCGTAAAACCATGCTGATTATTGCTAATAGCATATATCCAAACGTGTTTCACAATAAAAGGTTTTATCAATGGAGTAAAAACACTCAACCTGGCATGTTGAAGTTTATATAGGTATAATACAAATTAAAATTGGTGCCAAATTGCTTTGTCCAATAGCAGAATAGAATGTGATTGCATATAGAATGTGATTGCATATAAATAACAACATAATACATTTAAATATTTGAAGATCTAACATTAGGGGATCAAAATGTATATAATATTACATAAAACAAGCATTTCTAGGTTTATTTTCGGTATTGATTGCCGAAACATGTCGTCAGAGCATCATTATTATTATTATTATTATTATTATTATTATTGCAATTTATATAGCGCCAACAGATTCCGTAGCGCTTTACAATATTATGAGAGGGGATTTAACTATAAATAGGACAATTACAAATAAACTTACAGGAACAATAGGTTGAAGAGGACCCTGCTCGATCGAGCTTACATTCTATAGGAGGTGGGGTGTAAAACACATTAGGAAAGGAATTAAATCATAATAGCAGGCTCGCTATGCCTTATGGGGGCTGTAGTGCTGGGTTAATAAACTACATGTCGGCAAATATATTTGCCGACATGAGAGCCAGCCACAAAACTTGGCTCTTTGTTGGAAACCGGACAGGGAGGGGGAGTGTTTATGACCACATATTTAGTGGTGGGAGATAGATGGGTTAACTAATGTATAACTAAATTAAAAAAAATAGACGTTCACGGCGGCCATCTTAGGGGGGGGGGGGAGGATGAATGGAATAGGTATGCTAAACAGGTATGGCAGCCATATTAGGTGTGGAAAAACATTAAAAGGCCAAAATGCATTTGGAAGTATGTTTATTGCCTTTATTAACTAATAAATAGATTTTCGTCACTTTAGTATTTGTGCGATTATCTTTTATTGTTTTATTCTTCAAACAAACCTGCCATCTACAACTTTTACCCTGTTGTACTCCAAAGAATCCCATGTAGGGATCATACTACCGATCTTGTTGTCGTAGATCAGTTAGCCTGCTCTAGCTTTGTGAGTATAATTTTTATTATATCTTACCAAGTATTTATATTTTATTGAGAGCACTATCCTTGCCTTTTATTTTGTCGTTTCGGGTTCCCGACACTTCCATCATCAAGAACATTCACACCATATCCTTTAAGTGGGGATACACACCAGAGTTGGCTTAAGTTGTACCAAATGAGAGAGTAACCCTATTATTTTACTGTCTTATCTATACCCAGTGAGACGTAATGCACTATTAGCTTCTTCACTTCTTATCGCCCCTCTCTGCACATACGGACATCTGTGAAGTGTAAAGAACACCACCGTCTGGCTCTAAGACCCTATTGGTTTCAAGTACCTTATATAAGACTTTTGGAACTATAAAAAAATATACCTACATGTTATTGTTGTATTGTGGCGCAGCCCTACCCTACCTTTGTGTTAATGTTTTTATAATATAGTTTTTATTCAGATAAAACATTATGAATTACAATGAAAAAAAAATAAAAATGGACAGACAGACAGATAAAGCTATTGTGTGTTTTATTTCCAGACCCAGCACTCAGTGTGCAGTGAAAGCTGTATCCCTGGGTACAGAAAATCCTACAAACAATCCCGGTTCTCCTGTTGCTACGATTGTGTCCATTGTCCTCAAGGTGAAATAACCAATGACACAGGTAAGTGAATGTCTTGGAATCATTCAAATATAATATCCTGTTCAACTCATTAAAGGGACACTATAGTCACCAGAACAACTACAGCTTATTTAAGTTGTTCTGGTGAGTAGAATTATTACCTTCTAGCTTCTGTTTACATTACAGCCTAGTGATAACTTCGCTGGCCACTCCTCAGATGGCTGTTAGAGATCCTTCCGGGGTCATGGCTGCCTAAAATGCATCTAAACATTCGGTATCTACTCCCTCTGCATGCAGACACTGAACCTTCCTCATAGAAATTCATTGATTGAATTCATCTGGAAATGCTGATTGGTCGGGGCTGTGTTTGAATAATGCTGGCTCTGCCCCTGATCTGCCTCCTTGTCAGTCTCAGCCAATCCTATGAGGAAGCATTGTGATTGGATCAGGCTACCACTTCTGATGATGTCAGCAGACTGCTTGTTTTTCTGAGGCAGACAGGGCAGAGCCAGCAGCTTCAGGCTTGAATACAGTAAGATTTTTACTATATTTATGGAGGCATTAGGGGCCCAGGGGGGCTAGATTGTGGTTTTACATAATACATGTTTGTGTTCCTGACCCTATAGTGATCATTTAAGGCTCTAGGTACTTTTATGTTTTGCACCAACAATGTAATATGATAATATAGAGATCTGCATATCCAGCACTCATTATTTAGGGATATTAGATTAAAAAAAAAAAGGATTTTGTATTATGGAATGTGAAGCTAGAGATGGTAAAGTCGAGATTTGAGGGTTAAATCCTTTAAGTTATATCCTTATGCCACTTACTTGCAACAAACAACAGACTGGCAAGACAGACGGCATAAACCCCTACCTGATAGATTTAGAATTGACTGACTCAAAGGACACTTGTCCTGCCTTAATTAAGTTGGATAGGCTTCATACTCCTCCCTTAATTTGGGGTGAACCTGACAATTTGGTTTGTATGAAACAGCACATACCAGTTGACCAAATTGGGTAGACCGAACATCAACCGTACATCGAGTTTTCAATCTCCCACCAATCAAGATCCTTTAAGTACATACTTTGCATCCTACTTACATGCATTAGTGAACTAGCTTCCCAGTATAGTCTTAAATGTGGCAACCTCAAAACCTAGCTTTGTAGGCCTATTCAGCTGTTTTTGAATCTTCCCAGATACAATTCTGCAATCTTAGACCAGGGCAGGCGCATTCATAAGGTGGAACAAGCGGCCACTTGCCCGGGGATCGTTATATTGGAGTGGCACACAGCGCTCCCTCCTGCCAGTCCTGCCAGTAACCTGGTCGGACTTAAAGGAAGTGCTTACTGAGAGAACACTTCCTGTCAGTCCGGCCGAGTAAAGGAAACTGGATGGGGGGGTGGAAGAGCACTATAGGATAGGGGAGGGGAGATAAAGAACACTATGGGATGGGGGTTGTAAGGAACACTATGGGACATGGGCGGGTGGTAAGGAACACTATGGGGGGGTGGTAAGGAACACTATGGAACAGTGGGAGGTTGGGGGAAAAGAACACTATGGGACAGGGAAGGGGGAGGAAAGAACACTATGGGACAAAGGAGGGGGGAAAGAACACTATGACACAAGGGAGGGGGGAACTACACTATGGGACAGGGGAGTGGGGAAAGAACACTATGGGACAGGGGAGAGGAACATAACACTATGGGACAGGGGAGGGGGAAAACACTATGGGACATGGGAGGGGGGAAGAACACAATAGGACAGGGGAGGGGGAAGAACACAATGGGACAGGGTAGGGGGGAAGAACACAATGGGGGAGGGAGGGGAAGAACACTATGGGGGATGGGAGGGGGGACACTATGAGGGAGGGGGAAGAAAACTATGTGGAGGGGGGACTGGGGGGAGAACACTATGGGGAAGTGGGTGGAGAACACTAAAAAAGATGGAGGGGAGAGGAACAATAGGGTGGAGAGAGAGGAACATTAAAGGGGGGCACTAAGGTTCAAGGGAGGGAAGGGAAAAGGAACACTGGGGTAGAGGGTCCTTTAAAAGAGAAGGGAGAGGAACATTAAAGGAAATGAGGGGGCACTAAGAGAAAGGTAAGGGGGGTAAAGAACACTAATAGACATAGAGGGTAGGAGAGAGGAACACTAAGGGACATGGAGGGGAGAGTTGCACACTGGGGTGCCTGAGTAGGGAGAAAGACACAAAGAGGGACATGAGGGGGGTGAATGACACACCGATGGGCCTGGGGGTGAGGAAGTTCACAGATTGGCTGGGGATGAAAGTGACACACAGAAGGGCCTGGGGGTGGAAATACAAAGGGTCTGGCGTGAAAAAGACACATAGGGGCTGGATTAAAAAGAGACACAGAGTGGCTGGGAGGAGATAGACAGGCTGGTAGTGGAAGAGAAATACATAAATGAGCTGGTAAGAGTAAAAAACACAAACGGGCTGGGAGAGAAGGAGACACACAAATGGGCTGGGGGGAGTAATACACACAAAGGGGGTTGTGAAAGATACACAAGGGAGGTGTAAGACACACAATGGCGAAAAATAGGGGAAAAGATACACTAAAGGGGGTAAGACATTTTAAAAAAAGGTGGTAAGAAGAAAGAGGTGGGTTAAGAGGCACACAGGTAAAGATGCTTTAGGGTGGGGGATGGGGGGGAGGTGGAGGGCACCAAAATCATCTTAGCCTGTGTACCCAAAAGTCCTTGCACTGACACTGTGCAGTACTGCCCCAGGAAGCACCTCTAGCAGCCATCTGAGAAGTGGCCAGTGGAGTTATCTCTAGGTTGTAATGTGAACACTGCCTAAAGGGGATAATTCTACTCACCAGAACAAATACAATAAGCTGTAGTTGTTCTGGTGACTATAGTGTCCCTTTAATATATAACATTTTGCACAGAACTCCTCAATGAAAATATTTTAACATTATCTTTTTAAATATATTATGTTCTGTTTATAGATATGGAAACATGTACAAAGTGTCCAGACCGTCTATGGCCTAATGAGAAGAAAGACACATGTATCCCTAAACTCATAACATACCTCTCCTATGAAGATCTACTTGGTGAATCTCTGGCTGTGGCATCAGTGTTGTTATTTCTTATCACTTGTTTGGTTACAACTATTCTCATAAAACATCGAAATACCCCAGTTGTGAAAGCTAACAACCGAGATCTAAGCTTCATTCTTCTCGTCTCTCTAAAAATTTGTTTTTTATGTTCTTTGCTATTTATTGGTTATCCACATAAATTAACTTGTATTCTAAGACAAACTGTGTTTGGAATAATTTTCTCCATCTCTGTCTCATCCATTTTGGCCAAAACAGTGACAGTTATTATTGCATTTAATGCGACCAAGCCGGGAAGCAAGTTAAAAAACTGGGTTGGATCCAGATCTTCTAATTCCATTTTACTGTGTTGTTCCTTGATACAAGTAATAATATGTTGTGCATGGTTAGGAATTTCTCCTCCTTTCCCACATGAAAATATGGAAGTTGAAGTTGGGACGATAGTAGCTGAATGTAATGATGGGTCACAGATTGGATTTTATAGTGTGCTGGGTTACATGGGATTTCTGGCCTTTGTTAGTTTCTTTATAGCTTTTTTAGCTCGGAACCTTCCTGATATGTTCAACGAAGCCAGGTTGATCACATTCAGCATGTTAGTATTCCTCAGTGTGTGGATCTCCTTTATCCCAGCCTATCTGAGCACCAAAGGGAAGTACATTGTGGCTGTGGAGATATTTGCAATCCTGACATCTAGCACTGGGTTTCTGGGGTGTATATTTATTCCCAAGTGTTATGTTATACTTATTAGACCAGAAAGAAACACTAGGGCATTCATGATAAAACAATAATTGAAGAAATTTGCATTCTTTAAAATGTGTGTATTTAGCAACTCAAATTTATGAATATATTTAATAAATTAATATTTAAAAAAAAAATACTGCTTTCTGATTAATTTGATTTATGCTTGTAGGGGAAGCTGACAAACAGTGAGATGACTAAAAATATTTTGTAAAACTAATATTTATGAATACGCTGTACAAGATATGTTTAGGCAGATAAGATGCATAGTTAACAAGAGTTAAAATATACTCTAAAAGGAAGACCTAGATGGCGAAATAAAACCAAAAGCAACATGAAATATATCCACCCAACCCTATATATCAACATTAAACAGTGCATAAATGGAGACTCGCCCACACAGGCACTGGGTAAAGCAAAAATAGCATTGTCAGTGGTGTCAATTACTGGATGTTTTTTACTGGTTGTGAGTGGGGTGTTTCAGTGATTGTTGGTAAAATTTAAAGATGGTGGGGAGGCTTAACTGTAACTCCAAAATTTGACTCTGACCCTGCCTAGTCCCTTCTTTTTTATGTTATTACTTAGAAATAGAAGAGTAAATAGAAGAGAAAATGATTGGGAAGTGACAGTGCCAATTTAATGCCATTCCCATTATTAGTCCTGCAGGAGTCCCCTGCAGGGCCAGTGCTATCCAAGCACCGGCCCTACTATGTGCCTTCACAGACCAGTGATCTACCTCCCAGGTCCGAAGGAGCTGTGCTGGCAGCCGGCAGGGAAGGAGTTCTTTGGAGCCCAATCCCAAGAGCTTTGAATCCATTATCAACAGTGCTGTCTTACATCTCTCTGTACAGGGTGCTGCATTGGCATTGCCCAGCATGCAGATAGAGCACTGGGCCCACTCTTTGGGTGCAACTGCATGCCCCATGAGAAGGCCACACTCTTAAGGTCTTTGGGTACAACTGCATGCCCAATGAGTGGGCCAGATTAGCAAAGAATAGTATCTTCATCAATGGGCCTAATAGATCCAACACCTTGTCTTGTGAAGACTTCAACCCCTTCTCGATGCCCTTCCTAGGGTCCCCGCCAGCCCTGGACATGAAAAAAACAGTACCGTGGTGTCAAACTCCGGATTTTTAGCCACCTTGTCTGAGAGGAGGGGCGGGGGCATTCCGCTTGTAGGCGTGCCTGCACTTCCTTGTCTGGTGGCTTGCGGGGCCAATAGTGGATTAATTGTGCCAGACGATCCAGCTGTGTCCATTCAGACGACCTGGGCTGTCATATAGGCCATGGATCGAACATGGGTACCCCAATTTCGTCCAGAAAATACCCTTCTCCAGTAGTTGTGGGCAGAGACGTGCAGGTACCCTTTTCTTGGTACTCATCAACTAGCACGGGTTCGATCATGTACTTGGAGTCGGAATGGGTTTGGTCTTGCCAGTCCTCCTCGTCAGAGGCAGATCTAACTGCGTGCCACTCGTCCACCATGTCGAGATTCTGAGGCGCACCAAGATTGTCTTCATCTGAAGATTGGTTTGGGGGAGGGACTTTTTCAACTGAGCATTGCCCCTGGACTTGCTCTGCATCGGGGGACTGGAGAACCAGAGGATACCCACATATGGCAACTCAAGCAATCAAAAAGGCACAGTGTATATGGCTGTGAAGCTCAATATATTCCCGCATAGCAATTACACCTCAGTCTATGTCAGTCTGTTGTCAGCAAACAGCATGTATTTGTAATTATTATTATTATTTTATTTATATAGCGCCAGCAAAATTCAGTAGCGCTGTACAATGTGTGGACTAACAGAAACGTAATTGTGACCAGACAAATGGATGCACAGAAACAGAGGGGTTGAGGGCCCTTCTCAATGAGCTTACAATGAGTGGGGTTTAGTGACACAAAGGGAGAACTAATGAATAGGTTGCTGTGGAAGACCACCTGTTACCCTGACTGGGTACGTCCGCCAAACACGCTTACTAGCTATCGCCAGGACACCATCAGCACTTCAGCCCCTAGCCACTGATGCTTGGCCAGGGTCTCACCATTGCTCCCACTCCCACCCTGGACCAAGGTCCAGCTTCCAATGACCAAAGCTCTCCTTCCAAGCAGGTATTTTCCCCACCTACCTTTTACACTGCAGCCTTTCTTCCAGGCAGGTATCGTCCCCCCTGCCTATACCTCTGCAGCTCTATTTGCATTGATTATAGTTATTGTGGCTTTCTGGCCTAACTCTCTTGCTTTATCCCAGGGCTAGAGGGATCCTGCAACAAGCAAACAGGTCAGAGGATTCTGTCACTGGGATCCCTACCAATCCATACAGGAGACAAGTTCCTATAGGAACTAACATACAAAACTTTATTTTAACTCGGGACTAGCCCATATGTTCATTACACTTAGATTGCTATGACAACTTCAATAAAATTACAAACAGTCAAATCATAGCAGACAACATACAGCAACTTGTTATAACACAATGGCATATATATAAAGGGACAGGGAAGACAATAATAACCAGAAAATATCTCTCCTGCCTGCAGAATTAGCAATATGCAAATCTACCTGAATATGCAAATTAGCAAGTCTTGCTATTCAGGTAGTGCATATCGCTGTTGCTAGATCCTTGCAACCAACAGGTGGCGCTGTACAGGCTCCACAGCCAAATCCACCCAGTTAATTGCAAGCATTATCAAGACAGGAGAGCAAACTGTAGCGGAGAGCTGATTTCTCACAGCTATTCTCCACTTTAGATCCAAGGAAGGCTCAGGAACAAGTCATTAGTAAATCCACAGCAGAGTTTCCAACAGGTAAAAAGGTACAGCAATATCCCCACAGCACTCCCAATAACTGGACGACACACAGTTTCAGGAGTAGAACTGACAATCGTTTATTCCAAGGTTTCTTATAAAGCCTGCTCCCATGCAAGGGAGGGAACTACAGTAATTATGACAGTAACCAATGCAGTGCTTGTTACCTCCCACACATCTCCTCCCCTCAGAGTGAGTCATAATCCCCTTAACTTGTACAGTACTTTACCCCAAACTTAGATGTACCCCTAAAACCATCACATATCCTTAATATTAGGGTACCGCTAGGTAGCCCTGATCTGGGTGAATATAATATCCAAAATTCACCCAGATCGGACCAGTGGTTCGGTAGTTACAGGAAGGTGAAGTTTGACCGACCGCACACGAGTTGGTATCCGAAAAGGGTTCCATGAGAATGGGCCCTGCGGTCGGTCTCCGTTCGGCAGTTAAAACAGACATTTATAACTGCCATCCATACTTTAATTCACCTAGATAGTGATTCCCGCATTCGGTACTTTGTTACTACCGAATGGGGATTCGTTATGTCTCTCCGTTCGGCAGTTACGGAGCTCTGGAGGTCTCAGCGGTGTTTGGTTGTTTGAGTGTCCGATTTGAGTTCCAGACACTCGACGACCAAATACCGCTGAGATTTTCATGCGTAAGATGGCCGCCGCCACGTGTACGCATGCCGAATGGCGGCCACCCAGATACAATGTTAATGAGCCGGTTAACTTGCGGTTTGGAAAGAATGTGAACCTTAATTGCTGGCACACTTCTCTCCGGGGTGGTCCCTCTATTCGGTAGTTTCCATAAGCAATTAGTACGGATGGAAACTACCGAATAACACACAATTCACACTTTAAATAGACGAATAGCAATTCAACACAGGCAAAATTATAACGAATATAGTCACACAGGCATTTTGCAGGACAGGCTTACTGCGTTCCGCTACACTGCTCCCCCTTGCCCACAAGCCGGCATACACAGTCTGATCCCACACGGATCGGCTTGGGGATGACCGGGGTGCTCACGGATCATTTCTCCAGATCAGTTTGTCGTGACAACCCGTCGGCGTTTCCATTTTGCTTACCCGGGCGGTATTGAATGTTAAAGTCAAAAGGCTGCAGCGCCAAACTCCAGCGCAGCAGCCTGGCATTGTCCCCAGCCACCCGGTTCAGCCAGACTAACGGGTTGTGATCCGTGAGCAAAGAAAAAGCCTGTCCATACAAATAGGGTTGCAATTTCTTCAAGGCCCACACCACAGCCAGGCATTCCTTCTCGATGGCGGCGTAGCTTACTTCCCGGGGTAAAAGTTTGCGACTGATGTAAGCCACTGGATGTTCTCCGCCATCGGCCCGATTTGGCTTAGTACTGCCCCCAATCCAAACATAGAAGCGTCTGTGTGAACAAGAAAACGTTTAGTTGGATTGGGAGCGGCCAAGGCATTAACAAGTGCATCTTTCAAGTGTTGGAATGCCTGCTCACACTCCGGGGTCCAGGTTACTTGGCGGGGAAGGTTTTTACGTGTTAGGTCAGTGAGGGGTTTGGCCAGGGCACTATAATTGGGCACAAACTTCTGGTAATACCCTGCTGTCCCTAGGAAGGCTAACACCTGGGTTTTAGTTTTCGGGGTAGGCCACTGTGCTACCGCCTCTACTTTGGCTGGTTCCGGCTTTTGCTTACCACAACCCACTCTGTGGCCCAGGTACTGTACCTCGGCCATCCCAATGCTACATTTCGCTGGTTTTAGGGTCAAACCAGCCTCCCTGATCCTGTCTAGAACCGCTCCTATATGGGCCAAGTGTTCCTGCCAGGTATCGCTAAATATGGCAATATCATCGAGATATGCGCAGGTATAGTCTTGGAACCCGTCTAGGAGGCGGTCCACCATCCGCTGGAAGGTAGCCGGCGCGTTTTTCATCCCAAACGGCATGACCTTAAATTGGTACAGGCCGAATGGGGTGACAAAGGCGGACTTAGGGATGGCGTCCGGGGCCAAGGGAATCTGCCAATACCCTTTACACAAATCAATAGTGGTAAGGTATTGACCCCTGGCCATCCGGTCCAGTAACTCATCTATCCTAGGCATCGGGTATGCGTCGGATACTGTCTTTTCATTCAATCTCCTGTAGTCCACGGAAAAGCGGGTCGTGCCGTCCCGCTTTGGTACGAGGACCACTGGAGAAGCCCAGGGGCTATCTGAGGGCTCAATTACTCCTAACTGTATCATCTCCTCAATCTCTTTGCGCATATTCTCCCGTACCACTTCAGGGATGCGGTACGGGGTCTGGCGCATGGGAAGTTGACCAGGGGTTTCTACTCGGTGGGTAGCCAGAGGGGTGTATCCAGGTACATTAGAAAAGGTCTCCTGCTTTTCTTGCAGTAGTTGTTGTACCTTGATACGCTCCTGTGGGCTCAACCGATCCCCCAATACAACTGCTCCTAAATCCCCAGCCAGCTGTCCGTCCTCTAACAGATCGGGGAGGGGTAGGCTGTCGCCTTCTTCAGAGGTGGGGGCGCAGATAGCCGTCACCTCCTCTGAACGTTCCTGGTAAGGTTTCAGCATGTTCACATGGATCATGCGTCGCCCCCCCATTCCCTGCGCAGTGGCCAATTATATAAGTGGTGTCACATCGTTGTTCTACCACTCTATAAGGGCCTTGCCAGGCGGCCTGTAGCTTATCGTGTCGGACAGGTTTTAGAATTAAAACTTTCTGCCCGACCTGAAAGCTGCGGTCCCTGGCGCCTCTATCGTACCAGGTGCGCTGACGCGTCTGAGCTGCCTGTAGGTTTTCCTTTACCGTCTTTGTGAGCGCTTCCAGGCGATCTCGGAGGGCCAACACATAGGGTACAATAGGGGTGCCGTCAGCGCTACGGTCTCCCTCCCAGTGTTCTCTAATCAAGTCCAGGGGTCCCCTTACTCTCCTCCCGAATAGCAGTTCAAAGGGGGAAAATCCCGTAGATTCCTGCGGCACCTCCCGGTAAGCAAACAGTAAGTGCGGCAGGAATTTTTCCCAGTCTCGGTGAGTCTCTGCGAAGGTTCGGAGCATCTGTTTTAAGGTGCCATTGAACCGTTCGCAGAGCCCATTAGTCTGGGGGTGGTACGGAGCACTAATTATGGGCTTAATTTTACAGAACTTCCAGAGTTGTTGGGTGACCTCTGCCGTGAACTGAGTGCCCTGATCCGAAATGATCTCCCTGGGTAACCCCATCCGGGAGAAAATCTGCATCAGCGCCTCAGCCACCGTCTCTGCATGTATATTAGTTAAGGCTACTGCCTCGGGGTAGCGAGTGGCGTAGTCCACTACGGTAAAAATGTACCGTTTGCCCGATGGGCTAGGCTTCCGGAAGGGGCCTACAATATCTACGGCAACCCTATGAAAGGGTTCCTCAATTATGGGTAGGGGGTGCAGCTTCGCCTTACGCTTATCCCCCCTCTTTCCCACCCTCTGGCATGTATCGCAGGTATTACAATACCTGCGCACCTCCTGGCTAATCCCTGGCCAGAAGAAACTTTGGGTCAGCCGATATCTGGTACGGCTGACCCCCAAATGTCCGGATAGCGGAATATCGTGCGCTATCCGGAGTAATTCGGTTCGGTACCTCTGAGGTACCACCAGCTGTCTGGTAGCAATGGGGTCTGACCCAGCTATCTGTTTACTCATTTCCCGGTATAATAACTGTCGGCCCCATACAAATCTTTCCCCCTCCGCCCCCGGTTGGATAGAGGTGACCTTGTCTCGGTATACCTGTAAGGTAGGGTCAGTGATCACCTCGGCTACAAACTCGTCAGGAGGGGCCCAAGGGATACAGTCTAGGGAAGGGGAGGAATCTCTTACCTGGACCTCCGGCAGTGCGTTGTTGTGTTGGGTGCGGGCCTGTTGCCTGGTGACTACTGGGTGTGCTTCCTCAGTAGTTTGTGGTTCAAATGCGGAGGTGAGTTTGCCCAGATCATTCCCTAGGACCACCTCAGCAGGTAATTGCGGCATTAGTCCCACTTCCACATTCCCGAACCCCGCACCCCAATGCAAGTGTACCCTGGCTGTGTCTAGCCGATACACGGCTCCCCCTGCAACCCTGACAGCCACAGTCTTATTCAGTTTGGCTTTGTCAGAAACCAAATGACTTTGCACCAGGGTGATGGTGGCTCCCGAGTCTCTGAGCCCCTGCATAGGCTTCCCTTCCAGATACACGGTCTGCCTATGGTGCTGTCGATTATCTGCCTGTGCTTGTAAGGGGTTGGCCTCATGTAGCACTTCCCACTGTTCCACAGTCGTGACTGGAACGGCAGAGCTGTAGGGAAGTGGTACCTCGTCCTGGTAGTGATGCGCTGCTGCTCTCGGTGGTGGTGGTGGAGGCCCTGGTCGGATCCAGGTGGTGCGGTCTCTAGACTGCGGACAATCTCGTTGGAAATGTCCCCACTTCTGGCATCGGTGGCATTGCACAGAAGCAGGTGTGCGGTATCTCTGCTGCGCTGCCGCTGGTGCTGGTGGAGGAAGTTGTCTTGGTGGGGGTTGAGGGTTAGGAGAGAAGGAATTCCCCCCTAGTGGCCGCATGGCAGGTTTGGTACTCACTGCCTTGGTTTGTCTGCGAGCGTCCATAAAATCATCTGCCTTTTTGGCAGCCTCGGTGAGGGTGGTGGGGTTACGATCCCTCACCCATTCCTGTAGTTCTGAGGATATCCCCTCATAAAACTGCTCCAACAGCAGCATTTGTAACAAGTCCTCCATGGACCGCGCTTTACTCGACTGCATCCACCCAAGAGCTGCCCTTTCTAGTCGGCAAGCCCACTCTGCGTGCGAATCTTTGTCCGCCTTTTTCAATTCCCTGAAGCGCCTCCGGTATGCCTCTGGTGTTATTGCATACCGGGCCAGGATAATCTCTTTTACCCGGCTATAGTTCCTAATTTCAACATCAGGTACAGTGCGGTAAGCTTCAGCTGCCCTTCCTGACAGCCGTCCTGCTAATATGGGTACCCACTCTTCCCTTGGTATGTTATGCAGCGTACATAGTCTCTCAAAGTCTTGGAGGAAGGCATCTATATCCTCCTCTGCTTCCACATACGTTTTAAACGCTTGATAGGGAATTTTGGGCTTACCCTCTTGTGTCACAGCTCCTGCTGCACTTCTTTCCGGTGTTTGTGGTCTCCTGTTTCTCATCACAAACTCCTGCACCTCTGTCATTGTTTTAGAGATGATCTCTGTTGGTGGGTTTTCCCCATAAAAGGCCAGTCTGAATTGTAAATGCCTTTGGAACTCCTCCTGTTCTGTTTCAGGTCTTTGTTCCGTGGCCTGGACCTCTTCTGCTCTGTACTCTGCCATTACTTCGGTGATAAGCGTTGCTTTGGATTTGCTGCTGGCAGAAACACCTTTCGCTTCCAGAAGGTCTTTCAATGTGGTTCTCTTTAGCGTAGAAAGGTCAATCTCCATTAATCCTTGTTCCTCTGTGAGTCTGGATCCCAGCGCTGCCAACCAATGTAGCGGAGAGCTGATTTCTCACAGCTATTCTCCACTTTAGATCCAAGGAAGGCTCAGGAACAAGTCATTAGTAAATCCACAGCAGAGTTTCCAACAGGTAAAAAGGTACAGCAATATCCCCACAGCACTCCCAATAACTGGACGACACACAGTTTCAGGAGTAGAACTGACAATCGTTTATTCCAAGGTTTCTTATAAAGCCTGCTCCCATGCAAGGGAGGGAACTACAGTAATTATGACAGTAACCAATGCAGTGCTTGTTACCTCCCACACATCTCCTCCCCTCAGAGTGAGTCATAATCCCCTTAACTTGTACAGTACTTTACCCCAAACTTAGATGTACCCCTAAACCATCACATATCCTTAATATTAGGGTACCGCTAGGTAGCCCTGATCTGGGTGAATATAATATCCAAAATTCACCCAGATCGGACCAGTGGTTCGGTAGTTACAGGAAGGTGAAGTTTGACCGACCGCACACGAGTTGGTATCCGAAAAGGGTTCCATGAGAATGGGCCCTGCGGTCGGTCTCCGTTCGGCAGTTAAAACAGACATTTATAACTGCCATCCATACTTTAATTCACCTAGATAGTGATTCCCGCATTCGGTACTTTGTTACTACCGAATGGGGATTCGTTATGTCTCTCCGTTCGGCAGTTACGGAGCTCTGGAGGTCTCAGCGGTGTTTGGTTGTTTGAGTGTCCGATTTGAGTTCCAGACACTCGACGACCAAATACCGCTGAGATTTTCATGCGTAAGATGGCCGCCGCCACGTGTACGCATGCCGAATGGCGGCCACCCAGATACAATGTTAATGAGCCGGTTAACTTGCGGTTTGGAAAGAATGTGAACCTTAATTGCTGGCACACTTCTCTCCGGGGTGGTCCCTCTATTCGGTAGTTTCCATAAGCAATTAGTACGGATGGAAACTACCGAATAACACACAATTCACACTTTAAATAGACGAATAGCAATTCAACACAGGCAAAATTATAACGAATATAGTCACACAGGCATTTTGCAGGACAGGCTTACTGCGTTCCGCTACACAAACTAACATTTAACCCCAAACAACTGCATTACACACACACAGTGCACCCATAATGGACACAGGGTGACTTAAACATGGGAGTCATTCAGATACCTAATTGAATTGTCCATTTTAAGCTCTTGGTGATGGTGACTACCATCACATATCTCCCCCTACCGATGGAGACTAACCTGGGAGTAGACTCTGAACGGGTTTTCCCCCCAAGTTAGGTCATTTTGTTGATTCCAAGGCCAAAGCAATGTTCAGGAGAGAATACAGTTTTAAAAGAGTCACTTACCCATGCAATCTCGCGATCTCCCATAGTGTGTAGCTGCTGCTGAAGAGAGTTGTCAACTACACCGTCTCCCTTAAATCCTATCAGCACTGGAGAGAATTCAGAGTGGCCAGTGTCTCTAAATCAATAAGTTGGGGATTTGGAACAACTGCACCACATTCTAGGATTACAGTAGTAGAGACTGTAGTCCCCTCCATCAATGCGGTACAAAAAACCTTCTCCTTTTTTAGTTGGGAACAGATGCCAGCTGCACTCTGCCCTGATGCCAGCACTTCAGCTGGTGGTATGGTGAGCTATAGGTGCCTCTCTACTCTCACACATGCAGGAGCAACAGCAAGTTGGGGGCAGAGGACAATGGCCCTTTGTCCCGATTCCAGTGCTTCAGCAAGGGTTATGGTGAGCTCCTCATTCTACTGCTGAGGAGAGAGCACACTCAGCTCCTCACCATGGAACTATTTCTGCCCCTGGGGAGATGGTCCAGATGTCTTAGCTCCCATTTGCTCTGGCTGACGCTGGGGAGGAAGACCGATTGTCTCTGCTCCCGGTAACTTGAGCTGCTGCTGGGGAGGGGGGAATGTTACTCTCTTCTCCCTTAATGACTAACTACTAGTGGAGACATGTCTGAGTGGCTGAGGACCCCATACCATTGGGTTGGGGATCTGGGCCAACTGCTCAGCATCCAAGGATTACACTGGTGGATGTTGTAGTCCACTCCACCAATACAGGACAAATATCCTCTTTTAGTAGTTGCGGACAGAGGCCAGCTGCACTCTGTCCCGATGCCAGTGCTTCAGCTGGAGGTGCAGTTAGCTCCTGGGGCTCATCCACCAATGTAGAGCTCTCCTGCACTCTCACACCTGCAGAAACAGCAGGTTGGGGGCAGAGGACAGTGGCACTAATTAACACTAATGATGCCAGCACTTCAGCTGGAGTGGTGGCTGCAACTTCGATGGCTGATACTCGAGAGTCCTGCACCACCAACTATTGTAGACAGAGTTTAGCAACACTCTTCTGCTGAGATTGCACTCAGTTGCTGGGAAAGTAGGCTGGCTACCTTTACCTCCTCTCACTGTATTGCAATCTGCCGCTCGGGAGTGAGGCCAACTAAAACTAACTCCACTTCCTTGGTTGAGATCTGCCACTAGGTAGCTGGCTGCTTGTACCTCCGCACTCTGGGTTCCCATCTGCTGCTGGGGAGGGAGGCTAACATCCTCTGTTGTAATGTCAATTAAATCTGTGGGCACATCTTCCTAGATCAGTTGCACCACCTCTGCCGAAGGCTGCAGCAAACTTATTTTCACTGGAGACCTCCTCCCCTCATCTTAGCCATCAGGAACTCATGATCTCTCTTGGCTTGTATATCGATGGTCACCTGGTTCCAGGTCTACAACAGAAAAAGAGTAAGCACTAATTAACAGTAAGGCAGCAACCCTAAAAGAGGAGATCCCTCAGACACTTTCAGATACAGAGAAAAATGATAGAAAAAGAAATAAGGGCTGAGCCAAATCTAATATTGGGAGATAAAAACAATATATAACAGAAGTCCCAGATGAAAAAGTCCAAATAAACAATAAATAATCATGAACAAATCCAAATGGAATGATCACACTCAGATCAAATGGTGGGTAGCGTGCTTGATCGTGAATAGTATCCTCAGTGTCTTTATCCAGGTATATCCACTTATATGAAAGACAGAAAGTAGAGGTGACCAATTGATACCGGAGAAACTGACGGAAGCGAAGCACAGAGAGATGGACACAGGTTTCTTCAGGAAGGAAGAGATTCTTTATTGGATCACCGATCGGGACTCAGAGGGACTAATGTCACCAAAATACAGCAAGTTCTGAGCCCCGGACAATAGTGCAGGCTCCTTATATAGGCACATAACTCCTCCCATATTAAGCTCCACCCGCACATTCTCTTAACCAATCAACACAAATAAGAATTAACTTCCTGTTTGACCGCATGGCCTGTCCAGCACAATGGAGGAGGGGAATACTATATCCTGTATTCTTGCACATGCTCCGTACACTACTGATCGTATCTTGCCTCGTGCAACCAACTGATCGATACGTCAGCATATGCACGTACACATGCCACGTGGTAATCTCGGCCTACTAAATTTATTTTTACAGAGATTCCACCACATTCCCCCCTTTGATGCCTCTTGATATTTTACAATTACTTGAGGCATCACTTAACCTTAGTTTGCATACACCGCAAGTTACCTTGAACCAGACCAGACTTATCTTATGATGTGAATCTTCAACATTCATCTTCCTGCATTGGTTCTCCCTGATCTAGAGCCTTATATTTATATATTGCCATTATCTGTGCAGCAGCCTTCCTCTCTGCTATTTTCTATCAGGCTTTGCACAGACCTAACTACTAAGGGTATAAGACACGGTAGAAGTAGACACAACATTAAAATCAGTAGGACTCCACCTACCACTGCCTTAAGCCCTCCAAACCACTCATACCAGCTACCAAACCAACTACTTGGATTATACCCTTTCCATACCTGAGTAGGCACATGCGCTAGTTTAACCATATGGCTAGTAAGCTCAGCTATTGCTTGCCCTTCGTCATCTATTTGAAGACAGCAATTGCTTAGGTTAAACTTCCCACATACACCTCCCTCTACTGCCAAAAGGTAATCCAAGGCTAATCTATTCTGGTATACTGCTGTCCTCATCCTGGTATTATGCTTCGCTAGGAGATTGAGCGCTTGTGATGTCTCGTTAGTAATAATCTCAACCACCGCCTGTAATCTTATAATACGGTTGAGCATATAAATAGGGGTTCTATAACCAAAGGTACCATCTTCTGCCCACGTGGCTGGCCCATAATAATCTATAATACGCTGGGGAGGCCATTCATTATCTTCCCAGGCGCCTATCTCTATGGGTCCCCTTTTCTTCCTATGATTCACATTATACACTTTAACACCTAAAGTCTCACCTGTTTCAATAG
Organism: Pelobates fuscus; assembly: GCF_036172605.1. NCBI lineage: Eukaryota > Metazoa > Chordata > Amphibia > Anura > Pelobatidae > Pelobates > Pelobates fuscus. The sequence continues at coordinate 111,560,924 of NC_086329.1, read as the reverse complement.
GTAACAAGAAGAAGGATGGTTTGAGCATACCCAACACACATGCCCCATCCCAGTCCTGTGGCAACTCCGAATAGGCTTTCTTACCACAGATCCAGTACAAATTTGCTGGGGCTCTCCAGGTAGATGTGATAGATAGATCAAACCACACATCCTTTAAATTGGCGTATCTAGCAAACGGGTTAGATGGTTCTGAGACATTTGAAGCCGACCACCAAGTTGTATTTTTAGTATCATCATCATAAGCTTTTTGCCCTAGACAAGTTAATTCTCCTACAGAAGTATTATACATTATTCCTTTCCTTGCTATGCAAACATAACCTATGATGGAGGTCTTTAATCTCCACTCAGATTTACCTCTAACACTCATATGATAATCGGCTTGTGAAGATATTAATTGTTCAACTGCCTCAGAACCGGACATTACCTCCTTTGCTTCCCAAGGCCATTGGTCTCCCATGTTAGTACCTCCACACACATAGCAGTTGGTAACATTAAGACTACCGGCAATACTTTCGGCCAAATCAATGAACAGGTTTTTAGCATTATGGGGGATCTTATTATCTATACTCATCTCTTCATAAAAGGAATGGTATACTTGATGAGTCTGGGAGGATACCGTATCAGTCTCTATCCCTATAAACAATATTGTCCCAGGATCTAAACCCGTCCCGTATATTTGAAACCCAAATAAATTGCCATACTTGTCTAAGAACTTGTCGGGGTTATTTATAAGTATATGGACTGGGTTGCATTCCATAGACTTACAATATGGGCTAGTCGGCAACTTAGTCACTATCATGTCCTTGTCTACTGTCTGTCCCCAAGTTGCCCACCCCACACAAGACCAATATGGGCAAAAGTTATACTCTCTATTTGGGCATCTAGGACTCACATATTTATTTTTACTACTGGGACAAATATATTTATCATTAGACCCATACGTCCTCTCCCATCTAAGATCCCCACATACATTCCACGGATTTCTACCACTTGATATCGCCTTACATGCATCAAATAGCAGAACACCCGAAGAATGTACGGATTCTAACACTGTCTTATTAATTAGGGTCCCCTGAGGATCTCCATTCCTGAGAGTCAACCAAATTGTACGGGGTTGATACTCTGGACTGAAGCACTTAGGTTCTCCTACTCCTAAATGGCACACACTATAGTCTATATTTAGGTATCTACATCTCGATACATCTCCTTTACACTCGTATTGTGAATGCCAAATTAGGGTTTGGGAAATATGGTTACCTGTTCTCGTAGTCTTAATGCATACCTCACAGCTAGGAGTGTCGGTACCTCTACCTTCCTGAATATAAAAACACACATAAATAAACATTATCAAAAACACATCTTTCGCCGTCATCCTCAGTCTTCGTCCGTGCGAAGGCACCTCAGCTTCCAGGATGTAAGGGCTGCAGGGAATGGAGTTCTGCTCGTCTTCACAGGTGTCCCTTCGAGACTTTCCTGGCTTATATACTATGTGCTGGTGAGCGGACAGGCTTTATTATGGCCGTCTAAAACACTCACTTCACCAAATCCCTGTAACAATAAAATTTGTAATCCACAAAAGCTCCTCGTTACTCCGACTGAGTAGTGCGTTTTAACCGGATCTTGCAGGGATTCTCTGGATCTGCTGTAACTTGCCAAGAATCGACTGCTGCTGGTTTAACCCTGGAGTGATGTATCCACGGAGTCACTTCGGCTACTTTTATCGCTGTAGGGGTAGACAAAAGAACAACATAAGGACCTCTCCACTTGGGCCCTAACGGTACATTATTCCACTCTTTAATCCACACTTGATCTCCTGGATGGTAACTATGAACTGGGGGATAAATATTCACAGGTAATCTATCTTGTACCCATTTCTGTACCTCCTCCATAGTCTTACCCAACTCTACAACCTGCTGCCGGGTAATTCCTTCTCCCAACTGACTCAAGTCCCCCCTTAAGTTACCAAGTACGGGAGGTGGTCGCCCATACATGATTTCAAAAGGAGAGAGGCCCATCCTTCTGGTAGGGGTACTGCGGATTCGCAATAGAGCTATGGGTAAGAGAACGTTCCACTTAAGTTGGGTTTCCTGACACATTTTTGCCAACTGGTTCTTAATAGTTCTATTCATTCTCTCTACCTTACCAGAGCTCTGGGGTCTATATGCAGTATGAAGCCTCCACTTTATACCAAGCATATGAGTCAGTTGTTGTAGGCACTGGTGAACAAAAGCTGGACCATTGTCCGATCCTATAGAACAGGGTAGTCCATATCGGGGTATTATTTCTCGTAACAGGAATCTCACAACTTCTCCTGCTTTCTCTGTACGAGTAGGACATGCTTCTACCCAGCCTGAATAGGTGCACACAATTACCAACAGGTAACGATGTCCACCCGATTTAGGCATCACTGTAAAGTCTATTTGTAGATCGGACATGGGGAGCCCCCCCATAAACTGGACTCCTGGTGGCTTTACTGGTCCTTGTCTTGCATTATTTTTAGCACACGTTACACATCTGCGTACAATGGCCTGAGTCAAGTTGGACAATCTTGGTATGTAGAAATGTTTCCTGAGAGATTCTTCTGTACTGTCTCTCCCAGAATGTGTCCCGTTGTGATAGTTTTGGACAATTTCTACCGCTAGTGATGCTGGTATGACTATTCTTCCATCTTCTAGCTGATACCACTTGTTCTCCAAATACTTTCCTGGTTCAGTCTTTAACCACTCCTCTTCTTGAGCTGTATAAACTGGAGTCCATTGAGACAGTGGGGTTGGTATTAGAGCAGCTATATGCCCCACATACTCCTGTCTTCCCGATTCAGCGGCACGCTTAGCTGTACTGTCTGCCATCCGATTTCCCTTGGTTACATCACCATCTCCTCTCAGATGCGCTCGACAATGTATAATACCGACTTCTTTCGGCTCCCACACTGCTTCCAATAGTTGTAGGATTTCAGCTGCATACTTGATTTCTTTGCCTTCTGAATTCAGTAGTCCTCTTTCTTTATACAAAGCTCCGTGGGCATGAGTGGTTAAAAACGCATACTTGGAGTCCGTGTAGATGTTCACTCTTAAACCTTCAGCCAATTGTAACGCTCGTGTCAGTGCTATCAATTCTGCCTTTTGTGCTGATGTTCCTTTCGCCAGTGGCCGAGCTTCTATCACCTTGTCTATTGTTGTTACTGCATATCCTGCATAGCGGATCCCTTTCACATAACTACTGCCGTCGGTGTAATATTGAACATCGGGGTTCTGGATGGGAAAATCACGAAGATCTGGTCTACTTGAAAATACTTCATCCATTACTTCCAAACAATCATGTTGACTTTCAGTAGGCTGTGGCAAAAGGGTAGCTGGTTTTAAGGTGTTTACAGTCTCTAAATGCACTCTTGGGTTTTCACACAACATTGCTTGATACTTGGTCATACGGCTGTTACTAAACCAATGATTTCCTTTGTAATCCAACAACGTCTGTACTGCATGTGGGACTCGTACATAAAGTTCTTGACCCAGAGTGAGTTTATCGGCTTCAGCTACTAGCAGGGTGGCTGCAGCTACGGCTCTTAGACAAGGTGGAAGTCCGCTGGCCACTGCATCCAGTTGCTTAGACATGTAGGCAACAGGTCTTTGCCATGATCCCAAGTACTGTGTCAATACTCCCACAGCCATTCTTCTTTGCTCATGTACATACAGGTAGAATGGTCGTGTGTGATCAGGTTGACCTAATGCTGGGGCACTCATCAAAGCCTTCTTCACATCTTCAAATGCCGTTTGCTGTTCTTGAGTCCATAAGAAGGGGTCGTGCTCTGTACCTTTGATAGCTGCATACAGAGGTTTTGCCAGTATCGCGTAGCTGGGAATCCATATCCTACAGAAGCCTGCTGCCCCCAAGAATTCTCGCACTTGTCTTCTATTCTTGGGTATCGGTATTTGGCACACAGCTTCTTTTCTCTCTGGCCCCATAATTCTTTGACCTTCAGAGATATGGAATCCCAGATATTTGACAGTTGGCAAACACAACTGAGCCTTCTTTCTAGACACCTTGTATCCTGCCTTCCAGAGAATGTGTAGTAGATCGTGCGTTGCTTGCTGACATATTTCTTTTGTAACTGCTGCTATCAACAAGTCATCTACATACTGTAACAATACACACTCTCCTGGGATGGACTCGAAATCCAGTAGATCTTGACTTAAAGCTGAACCAAATAGGGTAGGTGAATTTTTAAACCCTTGGGGCAGTCTTGTCCAGGTCATTTGGCGTTTTGAGCCCGTTACAGCGTTCTCCCATTGGAAAGCGAAGATACATTGACTTTCTGCGGCAATTCGGAGGCAAAAGAAGGCATCTTTGAGATCTAAGACTGTGAAGTAAGTAGCCCCGCCCGGAATTAAAGCAAGCAGGTTATATGGATTGGGCACGACTGGATGTATACTAACAACCGCATCATTGACTGCTCTCAAGTCCTGCACAGGTCGATACTCATCTGTACCGGGCTTTTGAACAGGCAGCAATGGGGTGTTCCAGGGGGAAGTACAGAATTTTAGGATACCATACCGTATGAACAGATAAGATTGTATGTTCTTCTTGGCCTTCTGCGGGATGTGGTATTGTCTTAGGCTCACTGGATAAACCCCAAGTTTTAGTTCGATTTTAATAGGTGGAATATTGCGGGCCAGTCCTGGTGGGTTGTTCTCTGCCCAAACTCCTGGTATGTTGAATAAGGACTCATCACTCCTAGGGTTTTGGCTAGTCAACACTGTATAAAGTCGCCACTCTTCTTCCTTTGGTACGGATAATGTCATAATACCTGAAGGTCCATTAAACTTTAAGGATGTTGTTCCATTTGGTAGGAACGTAATCTGCGCTTGTAACTTAGATAGCATATCACGTCCCAGCAATTGGACTGGACATTCAGGCATATAAAGGAATTGATGTTTTACTACGTGGCCTCCCAATGTACAGAGTCGACTTTTAAGAACCGGTTTTTCAGCACTTCTTCCAGTTGCTCCTATCACAGTAATAGTCCTTCCAGATGGAGGAGCAACTAGATTAGTCACCACTGAATGTTCAGCACCAGTGTCGATCATGAACGCACTCCTTTTCCCCCCTATTGATACATCGACCATAGGCTCCGCTCGACCAAGGGGGATGGAGCCCGGTCGGTATCAATAGTCCTCCATGACCGTGTCAGCCAATCCTACAAAGTCCCTACCTTCTCTATCGCGGGACCTTTGCGCTGCTGGAAAATACCTGTCTTCCCTAACACTTCCTCTGTTCCCATTACTCCCTCTATTACCATTACTCCCTCCGGGGCCTCCTCTACCTCTCGCTCTGCCTCTAAAGTTTCCGTAACCTGCCCTGGGTTGGTCTCTCTCGTACTGCTCTCTTTGTGGACATTCGTTCCTCCAATGCCCTTCTTCCTTGCAATACGCGCATTGATTCCTACTCAAAGGCTCCCTATTCCATCTACTATCGCCTCTATCCGGGCCCCGTCTATCTACGCCTGCGATCGCTACCGCTAGCATATCAGCCTTTTTACGCATCTTGCGCTCTTCCTCTTTCTTACTTTCTGTTTCCCTATTCATATAAACCTTATTCGCTACCTCCATTAGTTGGGTGATGGACATACCTGCAAACCCTTCTAACTTTTGTAGCTTGCGCTTAATATCTCCGTAAGCTTGGCTGACAAAGGCGGAGTTCACCATTCGGGAATTATCTGCGTCTTCCGGATTAAAGGGGGTATACAAGCGGTATGCCTCCAATAATCGGCCATAAAAGACACTGGGCGCTTCATCACTTTTCTGAATCACCTCAACTGTCTTCGACATATTAATAGCTTTCTTTCCTCCGGCTTTCATGCCAGCAATTATAGCGTCTCTATAGGCTCTGAGTTGAACCATATCAGCACCATTTACGTTCCAATCGGGATCGGTGTTGGGATAATGTGTTGCGGCCCATGCTGCTGGATTAGCTTGGTTCAAAGCACGGGCTCTATCCTCTAGTGCTTTAATGGCTGCTTGATTAATTCTTGTCCTTTCCTCATTGTTAAACAAAGTCATTAATAACTGCTGGCAATCAGCCCATGTCGGATTATGTGTCTGTACTATTGAGGTGAACAGATCAGTCATAGCTTGTGGTTTCTCAGTATACGAGGAATTGTGGGTCTTCCAGTTTAAGAGATCGGTTGTAGTGAATGGGACATATACGAAGACTGGGTCAGCATGTGCCATTTGTCCTGCGGCATCGATATAGGCTGACCCGGGATTCAGGCGAAGAGGCATCTGATAGTGCTTTAATTGTTGGGTACCGGTCAGTTGTCGGGTTTGGATGGGGCTACGTAGAGGGGCGTCAGTCATGGGTTCCGGTCGGGGAGAGATAGGGCATGGGGATGTGGGAACTTGGTTTTGGGAAAAGGTTGTAAATAAAACACTTCGAGTCGAGCTAGAAGAAGCTTGACCGGAAGTCTGAAGTGGCGCCAAATCAGGATATTCGGATTTAATGGGGGTTGGTTCTGATTCCGGAAGGGGAGATTTAGTACGAGAGGGGGTGGATTCTGTACTGGAGGAGGAAGCGGAAGTGGATGAGGGTAATGAGGGGAGGGTTGCAGGACTTCCTGCATTTGCGTCACTTCCTCTTAACGGAAAGTAAGGGGGCGGCAAAGGGATCTCGGACTCAGGGGGCGTGTCCAAAATGGGCCTAACACCAGTCCTAGTGGACAAACAAGTCCTAGCTACCATGAGGCGACATTGCTCCTCGTGGCATGTCTGAAGCCATTTTGGCGAGTCATTTATGGCCTGTCTCCAACAATCAATATAAGGAAACTGGCCGTAAAGTTCAGGCCTACCTGATACAGCCACGTGTAAGCGCTGTACCAGAGTTGGATCCAAACTGCCACGTGGCGGCCATGCCGCAACCAAAGTAGGCCACTCCCTAGTACACAAAGTGACCAAACGTACAGGAGACATTTTAACCCCAAAATCACATGTTTTGAATCCCTTTTTAAAATTCTTCACCATACAACCTAAGGGATCCGGAATCGTTGACTGCGACGCACCCATACTTAACAATGGAACGTCGTCGACAACGAATACTATACACGCGTACTATTCAACAGTCACACCCGTTTCCTCTGGCAACAGCACCACGTGGTACGGTTACCAAGTGAAACGTACACAATAATACAATAAACACTCAGGGAATTCCCGTACACACACAGCTGTTACACCAGTCACTATATAATCAATATTATGCCCTTTGGCGAAACTATACAGTCACCCACGCTATAATTCTCTATATACGAATTACCCGTCTATAACACACCCCAGTAACATCGTCTTTTACAAATAGCGGTTACAGTACGGTTAGCATAGGTCAAAGCACAAGTTAAGGTCACAATACAATTATTAGTGGTTATGGTGTTAAAACATGCAATAGACGACAATGATTAGTACTTATATACAGTGTCAGTAAATATACAGGGTTATGGTACCGTGCACTATAATACAGCAACACACTATTAACACTCTCGCTAGACGGCTGAGCTCGCGCTATCTAACAAGATATACACTTTACTAAACAATCTTTATCACATTTACAATTCCCAACTAAACTATTGGCCAGTACCTTGAATGGACTACCTAAAACTATATACACCCGTTTTGGTTAGCCACACTGCCCAATCACCACATATAGCGAGCTAGAGAACCGAATTTACACAGGCGCCTCTTAGTCGCACTATCAAAAGTCTAGTGGGTTCCAAATTTACACGCCTTCCCACTTAGCCCAGATAGGTTGAGAGCTAGCGAACCGAATTTACACAGGCGCCGCTTAGTCTCCCGGTCCCTCCGACCTAGCGAACGTAATATACACCCTAGAACGCTAGTCTAGACAAGACACCGGTGTCCAGCTAGGGCTATTTACACCAGGACCCCGCCTGACTAACAAAATCAAACGGTCTGACTAAAGAGCGTTCGATCGAGCGGTGCGCCTTCGCTCCTTCCCTCCGACAGAGGGGGCAGATACACAGATTCAAAACCCCTTTGGGCCTACCGCACAATCGGTATACCCCTAGTGGGTCCTGCCGTCTAAAACAGCAGTTGTCTTACCTCCTCGTTCCTGAACCTGAGTTCACACTCATCGACGGGGACACCCCAGCACTTCTCACGTAGAGGCCGATGATCTCCTGGACAACGGACCAGTGGCGCCGAGACGAAGGGAGGTCCACGCAGAAGTTCAGGGGTGCAGCCGTAGAGAACGTGGGCAAAGATAGACCGTCTCACGCCTCTGCCTCTCAGCTACCGTTGAACGATGAGCTTCCCGGCCAATGCACCAAATGATACCGGAGAAACTGACGGAAGCGAAGCACAGAGAGATGGACACAGGTTTCTTCAGGAAGGAAGAGATTCTTTATTGGATCACCGATCGGGACTCAGAGGGACTAATGTCACCAAAATACAGCAAGTTCTGAGCCCCGGACAATAGTGCAGGCTCCTTATATAGGCACATAACTCCTCCCATATTAAGCTCCACCCGCACATTCTCTTAACCAATCAACACAAATAAGAATTAACTTCCTGTTTGACCGCATGGCCTGTCCAGCACAATGGAGGAGGGGAATACTATATCCTGTATTCTTGCACATGCTCCGTACACTACTGATCGTATCTTGCCTCGTGCAACCAACTGATCGATACGTCAGCATATGCACGTACACATGCCACGTGGTAATCTCGGCCTACTAAATTTATTTTTACCGAGATTCCACCACACAATAGTGCAATATGTACAATCCAATATATTCGCTATACGGAAAAAGATGGTAGTAAACTCACATTTGTAGGAGCTTATAACTAGCTCTAACGTGGAGGGCGTACAGCGGTATAATCCCTGCTTATGGGATATATAGTAGATGCCTTCCGTGAGGGGTATGTCCAACACTCAGGAGAGGGGTAAAAAGAGACAACTGATAGTGCTCACTGTATAAAATATAAAAAATAAATTAATAAAATACTACTCACAAGAGTAGAGCAGGCTAACTGCTCTCTGAAGTCAGCGTTAGTGGTATGATCCCCACCTAGGATATATTGGATTACTAGTTAGTAGAAAGCCAGGAGAAGGTAAAATAGCAAAAAGTGTATTTAAAAAAAGATTATTGGCACAAATAAGTAACCAAAAAAACTTTATTTAGCTTTAAAATACACAGAAATAAATATCCATAACGCGTTTCATCTAAACAGACTTGATCAAATGGATTAAGACATACTACCTGGCTAGTGGCTTTAACCCCTTACTGATCAGACCGTTTTTAAATTTTCTTACCGTTAAGGACCAGGGCTCTTTTTACATTTCTGCGGTGTTTGTGTTTAGCTGTAATTTTCCTCTTACTCATTTACTGTACCCACACATATTAAATTCAGTTTTTCTGGCCACGAAATGGTCTTTCTAAAGATAACATTATTTTCATCATATCATATAATTTACTATAAAATATGATGAAATAATGTAAAAAAACTAACCTTTTCTAACTTTGACCCCCAAAATCTGTTGCGCATCTACAACCACCAAAAAACACCCATGCTAAATAGTTTCTAAATTTTGTCCTGAGTTTAGAAATGCCCAATGTTAACATGTTTTTAGCTTTTTTTTGAAAGTTATAGGGCTATAAGTAGAACTTTGCTTTTTCCAAACCATTTTGTTTTTCAAAATTAACATTTACATTGTAACTGTAGCGGTACTTACCCTCTCCAGGGGCCGGGCTAAGTCCTCTTTCCCCGCCTCGCACGGTCCTGCAACTGCACGAGCCGTGCGCGGCTCGTCCGACGGGGAGGCGTGCACTGACCACGAGAAGCGGCCACATGACTCGCCTGGCACTGGGGGCGCGCCGAGCATAGCGGGCGCACTTTTAAAGGGACAGTGGGAGCCAAAAATAAAAAAGGTCTCCCATTGGCCCATGTCATTCCACATTCCCCATACACTCACATTTTGGGGGCGTGTATATGACAAGGGCCAATCAAATTAAACTATTAGGTATTTATACTCACCTTTCCCTTAGCTCCCTGCCCTATCGTGGTTTCTGATTCAGTTCCCTTTAGTGCTTGCTCTGTGTAGTTGTGTTTTTTTTGTGCTTGACCTTGGCTTTGTGCCTGACTCCGTTTTTCTCTTTATCCCTGATTTGTCTTGTTCACCGGTTTCCTGACACCTGTGTACCAGTCCTTGGCTTGTTCTTGTTTACGCTGTCTCTCTGTTCCCTTGACCTCGGCTCTTTCTTGACTCTTTTCCTGTCCACGTCGAGTCCGGCCCTTCTAAGGCCCGGTAAGACGTATCTTGTTATCTTGTCTCTCGTTGGACTATTCTTGCGTGTTGGGTTATACTACCGTGACAGTAACATTGTAACACTGATATCTGTCAGCAATCCCTGAATAAACCCCACAACCCTCATCACAATACCCTGCCCTTTACCAAAATTCATTGTGCACTCTGGAATGCCCGCTCCATCTGCAGTAATTTAAAAAAATCAACAACCATACATGACTTTTTCATCTCAAACACACTCACACTGCTTTCACTTACAGAGACCTGGCTGTCCCCCTCTGATAGCGCTACTCCTGCCTCTTTATGTTTTGGTGGGCTACAATTCTCTCACACTCCCAGACTCAACTGTAATGGAGGCGGCATAGGCATCCTTCTCTCCCATCAATGTACCTTTCAACCAATCATAACTCCCCCTGCCCTATCCTTTTCTTCTTTTGAAGTTCACACTGCCCACTTATTTAAACCCACTCCTTTAAGAATTGCTATTATCTACCGCCCCCCTGGTTATCCTAGACTATTTATTGAGCACTTTTCTTCCTGGCTTCCCCACTTCCTCTCATCTAGTACTCCTTCCCTTATACTTGGGGATTTCAATATCCCAATCAACAACCCCAATTGCACTGATGCCTCTCGTCTGCTCTCTGTAACCTCCTCCTTTGGACTTACACAATGGTCCAATTTAGCAACCCATACAGCAGGAAACACTCTTGATTTTGCCTTCACCAACCTCTGTACTGCCTCTAATCTTTCCAATATTCCTTTTCCTCTATCTGACCACCATCTGCTGACTTTTGACATTGGCATACCTGAGACCACAATTGAACATCACTCTCACAGAAACCTCCAATGTCTTGACCTAGAGCATTTCTCCACTAATCTCCAAACTCTCCTTTTACCTATCTCAAACCTCACCTGTCCTAGTTCTGCAACCTCCTTCTACAATTCCACCCTCTCCTCTCAACTAGACATCATGGCACCTTGTACATTTAAATACCGCAGGCGCCCCCAACAACAACCCTGGCACAACAAGCTCACTTGATACCTCCAAAAATGCTCCAGAACGCTGTTGGAGAAAGTCTCACTGTGCATCTGACTTTCTCCACTATAAATTTATGCTGAGCTCATACAGCTTGGCTCTTTTCTCTGCAAAAGTTAATTACTTCAATACCTTCATAACCACACTCTCCCACAAACCCAAATGACTATTTCACACATTTAACTCTCTTCTAGGCCCTGCTGTTCCTCCTCCACCCACTAACTTGACCGCCTCAGACTTTGCAACTCACTTCACTGACAAGATCTCTACAATCAGAGAAGAGATCTCCTATCTTTCTTCTCCCCCTTACTATACTTCCCCTAACTTCACTCCCTCTGCTGTTCTATGTTCATTTGCACCTGCTACATTGGAAGAGGTTCCTGCTCTTCTCCAGTGCTCCCGCCCCACCACCTGCTCCCTAGATCCAGTTCCCTCGCATCTCATCCATACTCTGTCTTCTTCTCTTTCTCCACCTCTCACTAAAATTCTCAATCTCTCTCTCACCTCTGGTATATTTCCATCGCCCTTCAAACATGCAACTGTAACCTCAATTCTAAAGAAGCCCAATCTTGACCCTAACTCCCCATCCAACTATCGTCCTATCTCGCTACTGCCTTTTGCATCCAAGATCCTTGAACGAATTGTGTATACGAGATTGACAGACTTACTCGAGTCCAACTCTCTGCTAGACCCGCTTCAGTCAGGTTTCCGCGCTAAGCACTCTGTGGAAATGGCACTGACCAAAGTATCCAATGATCTACTCCCTGCAAAATCTCGTGGTCACTACTCTATCCTAATTCTCCTTGACCTGTCTGCGGCTTTTGACACTGTTGATCATCAACAGCGTCTTCTCATCCTCCGCAATATCGGTCTACAAGATACTGCTCTCTCCTGGTGCTCATCCTACCTCTCCCAGCGCTCTTTCAGTGTTTTTTTTTCTCTGGTTTTGCTTCTTCTCCTCAACTGTTGGTGTCCCCCAAGGTTCAGTTCAGTTATTTTAAATAGTGGTATGAATGCCGATATTATATCCAAACACACACCCGCAATGGGACTCAAGCATTACATATAAACACACCCTTTTTATTAAAACACTAAAATAATACACAAGCACCCACTTCAATCAAACAGAAATACTACACACAAAAAGACACCTGCATTTAAAAGCCAACACAACATACAACATCCTACACACCCTTGTACACAAACGCAAACACTACACATGAGTACACCACTGCATTCCAATGGCAACAGTACGTACAAATACACCCCTACATGCACACATATACTTTATACAAAGACATGCTTACATTCAAAAGCACAAACACTGCTTGCAAAGACAACTTTGCAAGGATGGGCAATTTACTTCTCTAATATTATCCTGACTTCTTGTGTCACTATACCCCACTCCCTCTAGCATGTAAGCTTATTGAGCAGGGCCCTCAATCCCTCTGTTCCTGTGCGTCCAACCTGTCTGGTTACAAAAACGTGTCTGTTAGTCCACCCATTGTACAGCGCTGTTGAATTTGTTGGATCTATATAAATAATAATAATAATAATAATAATAGCATTATTGGAGTTGTACAACAGATGTTGATCTACCTTTTGGCCTCTCTTTGGCACTAGAGGGGGTCCTACAAAATATGATGCACCATGGCCCTTTCTGCATTAGTTCCCCCACTGTGTGTCAGTGTGGGGATATGTATGTATCTTTGTGTAACTGTGACAAACGCTCCTTCCCACAAACATTTGCCACAAACTCCTGGAGGAGTGTGGAAGCTGGCCTCCTGCCCACCGACTATGGTCCAGGTCTGAGACACTGTTTGGGATTTACCCTGCCCAGCCACCATTAGTAGCTTTCTCTGGGTGCCCCTGGTTTGTCACTTTCCCTTCATTCAAATGGAACTGAACGCTAGCTCCCTGGCGGCCGTTCGCAGGAACCAAACCCACAAATGGTCCTCAGTGGTTTGTAGCCGTGACCGCTATGAAACTAATTTCTGCATGAGGACATTGTGGGTCCCCGGTCACCCGCCGTAAATGTTATGGAACTGTTTTTGGCATGATATTTCAGCCACAGGAGCTCCCTAAAGTAAACCGGCCAAAACACCAAACACCCTGGAACTATTTTGGGCATAGGACCATGTGTGCAGCCAGTCAGAACTTTAATCCAGTGGCATTCCCCTACACTGCATTGATCTGAACGCTATTTGTACAACTTGGGCGCTGAGATCACAGCTATTTGGGGATGTATAATATGTAGGGTTGTTGAATGTTTTTATGATGTTTTGGGGTACTTTTAAGTTTGTATGTTTTGTGTTGGGCTCTCTGTTCCTGGGAGATAATTAGCTTACCGGTCTTTAACTTAATTATCTCCCAGGCCCAGGGATTCCTGGGAGGGGCTTGTGTTGAATACAATGGAGACTCCCTGCTGGGGTCTGTGCGTAAAAGCACAATCTGGAAGTTGCAGTTCAGCTATAGAAAGAAAAATAAAAGTATTATCACATAGCTAAACATTTAAAAGAGATTTCTCTCCATAGACATACATCAACAGGGCACTATCACAGCTATATTGGCAGGCTTATTATTTCATTAAATACTAGCCATTATTAGCTATGTTGAGGAAGCAAGCCTTTGTGTAATAGACCCTATATCCCATGAATGTATTTTTATGGGGCAGGCTTCCTAGGAGGTAACTGCCATATATTCAGCCCTTTCACCGCTGATAGGATGGAGCATAACAATCATTTTCTGGCAGATTGGCATTTAGTAAATATCTAAATTGGAGCTCCTATGTAAATACAGTGATTTCTTCATATCTGGATAGCATTTGTACAATGTAGACAGTAAATAGAGAAGGTACAAAGACAAATTCTTTATTAAAGATTTAAATTTAGTGGCCTCATCTACACCCCTCTCTTGGACGGTTTATAAATATATGTTTTATGTAAATTATCAGTTTGCTTTAGTTTATTGATAACTTTTAATATAAATATGTTTTTCATTGAATCATTTTTTTCGTAGCCAATTATTAAAATTCTAAGTTGCATTTTCCGTACTGTATAATTTCCATGATTTATACCTGAGTTAATTACATAGAAGAGACACCGTAGAGAGTACTACAGAGGATAAAAGATGCTGATTTCAGCAGTAAGAGCAGCCATCGTGCGGAGGAGGCCATGCCATCACACAAGATGTGTTAATCTGTGCTGGACATCCGGCATAGCTCTCTGCACATCAATATCTCCCCGATCGACAGGATTCCACTAAAGAAGAAAATTACAGATTATTTTATTTTATACAATGTATTTCGAACTCTTTGCCTTTTATATTTTGGTAGCATTTCCTTATTTTGTGAGAAGTTTAGATGAATCAGGCTGTGTTTTGAATGTTCCTCTCTCAGAAAGATACAACCAGGATGGCGATTTTATTATCGGAGGACTCATCACTGTAAATGTGGCCTCAACGCTTACCACTTATGATTATCGACTGCGTCCTGCTGAATTAAACACATATACATGTGTTAAGTAAGTATGTCTTATTTTTACCAAATATCTGAACCAAGGAAAATGTTAAACTTCTTTAAGGAAATTGGGATAAATTATGATCACAAAATGTAATTTCTCTAAACAGTACTATTTGTATTACACAGCCATGGTATAATGCTGCCGCCCACCCCATGTGTTTCCTATTAAGGGTTATTAAGCATGTAGGGGTTCAGAAAAATACCCCTCTCTGTCTTGTTAGAGATATTTTTGCCAGCAGCTCAAGGAAGCAAGGTGAAAGGTCAGTGTAGGACCTACCTAAGAGGTTTGCCTTGACGTTGGCAGGTGGTCATCCCTCAAATGGCCATTGGAGTAACTACATAACCTCCATTTGTTTAACTATACATAGGGATTTTGGAGAGAGCGCATGTCATTTTTTTCTTTGTTTTTTACTGTATGTATAGGGGCTGATGTGTACTATGGTTGCTGCCTCCCAGGAGTGATGGGAGTTTGAGCGCAGGACTTATTTTTTTGTATTTGTATTCACTTTGTGTTTCACACCGCTATGTTACAATGCTGCCGCCCATCCCATGTGTTCCCTATTAAGGGTTAAAAAGTATATAGGGGTTTATATAAAAAATACCCCTCTCTGTCTCGTTAGAGATATTTGCCAGAAGCTCAAGGAAGCAAGGTGAAAGGTCAGTGTAGGACCTACCTAAGAGGGTTGCCTTGTCTAAATATCTGCAGACAAGCCACATGGACATTTCAAAAGCTCTCATGAACATAGCCTATTACATTATAGGGGACCCTTTACTAGAGTTAGATTAACCTATTATATTATAAGGACCCTTTATTATATTTAGATTAGCCTATTTTATTATAGAGACCCTTTATTATATTTAGATTAGCCTATTATATTATATGGAGCCGTTATTATATTTAGATTAGCCTATTATATTATAGAGACCCTTTATTAGATTTAGATTAGCCTGTTATATTATATGGAGCCGTTATTATATTTAGATTAGCCTATTATATTATAGAGACCCTTTATTATATTTAGATTAGCCTATTATATTATATGGAGCCGTTATTATATTTAGATTAGCCTGTTATATTATAGGGGTCCTTTATTAGATTTAGATTAGCCTGTTATATTATAGGGGCCCCTTTATTATATTTAGATTAGCCTATTATATTATAGAGACCCTTTATTATCTTTAGATTAGCCTATTATATTATAGAGACCCTTTATTATATTTAGATTAGCCTATTATATTATATGGAGCCGTTATTATATTTAGATTAGCCTATTATATTATAGAGACCCTTTATTAGATTTAGATTAGCCTGTTATATTATATGGAGCCGTTATTATATTTAGATTAGCCTGTTATATTATAGGGGACCCTTTACTAGAGTTAGATTAACCTATTATATTATAAGGACCCTTTATTATATTTAGATTAGCCTATTATATTATAGAGACCCTTTATTATATTTAGATTAGCCTATTATATTATAGGGAGCCTTTATTATATTTAGATTAGCCTGTTATATTATATGGAGCCGTTATTATATTTAGATTAGCATATTATATTATAGGGATCCTTTATTAGATTTAGATTAGCCTGTTATATTATAGGGACCCTTTATTATATTTAGATTAGCCTGTTATATTATAGGGACCCTTTATTAGATTTAGATTAGCCTATTATATTATAAGGACCCTTTATTATATTTAGATTAGCCTATTATATTATAGAGACCCTTTATTATATTTAGATTAGCCTATTATATTATAGGGACCCTTTATTAGATTTAGATTAGCCTGTTATATTATAGGGACCCTTTATTAGATTTAGATTAGCCTATTATATTATTGGGACCCTTTATTAGATTTAGATTAGCCTGTTATATTATAGGGACCCTTTATTATATTTAGATTAGCCTATTATATTATATGGAGCCGTTATTATATTTAGATTAGCCTGTTATATTATAGGGGACCCTTTACTAGAGTTAGATTAACCTATTATATTATAAGGACCCTTTATTATATTTAGATTAGCCTATTATATTATAGAGACCCTTTATTATATTTAGATTAGCCTATTATATTATAGGGAGCCTTTATTATATTTAGATTAGCCTGTTATATTATATGGAGCCGTTATTATATTTAGATTAGCATATTATATTATAGGGATCCTTTATTAGATTTAGATTAGCCTGTTATATTATAGGGACCCTTTATTAGATTTAGATTAGCCTATTATATTATAAGGACCCTTTATTATATTTAGATTAGCCTATTATATTATAGAGACCCTTTATTATATTTAGATTAGCCTATTATATTATATTATAGGGGACCCTTTATTAGATTTAGATTAGCCTGTTATATTATAGGGACCCTTTATTAGATTTAGATTAGCCTATTATATTATTGGGACCCTTTATTATATTTAGATTAGCCTGTTATATTATAGGGGACCCTTTACTAGAGTTAGATTAACCTATTATATTATAAGGACCCTTTATTATATTTAGATTAGCCTATTATATTATAGGGGTCCCTTTATTAGATTTAGATTAGCCTGTTATATTATAGGGGTCCTTTATTAGATTTAGATTAGCCTATTATATTATAGAGACCCTTTATTATATTTAGATTAGCCTATTATATTATAGGGAGCCTTTATTATATTTAGATTAGCATATTATATTATAGGGGACCCTTTATTAGATTTAGATTAGCCTGTTATATTATAGGGGACCCTTTATTAGATTTAGATTAGCCTGTTATATTATAGGGGCCCTTTATGAGATTTAGATTAGCCTATTATATTATAGGGGCCCTTTATTAGATTTAGATTAGCCTGTTATATTATAGGGGTCCCTTTATTAGATTTAGATTAGCCTGTTATATTATAGGGAGCCTTTATTAGATTTAGATTAGCCTACTATATTATAGGGGACCCTTTATTAGATTTAGATTAGCCTATTATATTATAGGGGACCCTTTATTAGATTTAGATTAGCCTGTTATATTATAGGGGTCCCTTTATTAGATTTAGATTAGCCTGTTATATTATAGGGAGCCTTTATTAGATTTAGATTAGCCTACTATATTATAGGGGACCCTTTATTAGATTTAGATTAGCCTATTATATTATAAGGAGCCTTTATTAGATTTAGATTAGCCTACTATATTATAGGGGACCCTTTATTAGATTTAGATTAGCCTATTATATTATAGGGGACCCTTTATTAGATTTAGATTAGCCTGTTATATTATAGGGAGCCTTTATTAGATTTAGATTAGCCTATTATATTATAAGGAGCCTTTATTAGATTTAGATTAGCCTACTATATTATAGGGACCCTTTATTAGATTTAGATTAGCCTATTATATTATAGGGGCCCTTTATTAGATTTAGATTAGCCTATTATTTTATAGGGGTCCCTTTATTAGATTTAGATTAGCCTGTTATATTATAGGGGTCCCTTTATTAGATTTAGATTAGCCTATTATATTATAGGGGACCCTTTATTAGATTTAGATTAGCCTATTATATTATAGAGACCCTTTATTAGATTTAGATTAGCCTGTTATATTATAAGGGTCCTTTATTAGATTTAGATTAGCCTGTTATATTATAGGGACCCTTTATTAGATTTAGATTAGCCTATTATATTATAGGGGCCCTTTATTAGATTTAGATTAGCCTATTATATTATAGGGGTCCCTTTATTAGATTTAGATTAGCCTGTTATATTATAGGGGTCCCTTTATTAGATTTAGATTAGCCTGTTATATTATATGGGTCCCTTTATTAGATTTAGATTAGCCTATTATATTATAGGGACCCTTTATTAGATTTAGATTAGCCTATTATATTATAGGGGACCCTTTATTAGATTTAGATTAGCCTGTTATATTATAGGGGTCCCTTTATTAGATTTAGATTAGCCTGTTATATTATAGGGAGCCTTTATTAGATTTAGATTAGCCTACTATATTATAGGGGACCCTTTATTAGATTTAGATTAGCCTATTATATTATAAGGAGCCTTTATTAGATTTAGATTAGCCTACTATATTATAGGGGGCCCTTTATTAGATTTAGATTAGCCTATTATATTATAGGGGACCCTTTATTAGATTTAGATTAGCCTGTTATATTATAGGGAGCCTTTATTAGATTTAGATTAGCCTATTATATTATAAGGAGCCTTTATTAGATTTAGATTAGCCTACTATATTATAGGGACCCTTTATTAGATTTAGATTAGCCTATTATATTATAGGGGCCCTTTATTAGATTTAGATTAGCCTATTATTTTATAGGGGTCCCTTTATTAGATTTAGATTAGCCTGTTATATTATAGGGGTCCCTTCATTAGATTTAGATTAGCCTATTATATTATAGGGGACCCTTTATTAGATTTAGATTAGCCTATTATATTATAGAGACCCTTTATTAGATTTAGATTAGCCTGTTATATTATAAGGGTCCTTTATTAGATTTAGATTAGCCTGTTATATTATAGGGACCCTTTATTAGATTTAGATTAGCCTATTATATTATAGGGGCCCTTTATTAGATTTAGATTAGCCTATTATATTATAGGGGTCCCTTTATTAGATTTAGATTAGCCTGTTATATTATAGGGGTCCCTTTATTAGATTTAGATTAGCCTGTTATATTATATGGGTCCCTTTATTAGATTTAGATTAGCCTATTATATTATAGGGACCCTTTATTAGATTTAGATTAGTCTATTATATTATAGGGGACCCTTTATTAGATTTAGATTAGCCTATTATATTATAGGGGACCCGTTATTAGATTTAGATTAGTCTATTATATTATAGGGGTCCCTTTATTAGATTTAGATTAGCCTATTATATTATAGGGGACCCTTTATTAGATTTAGATTAGCCTGTTATATTATAGGGACCCTTTATTAGATTTAGATTAGCCTATTATATTATAGGGGACCCTTTATTAGATTTAGATTAGCCTATTATATTATAGGGGACCCTTTATTATATTTAGATTAGTCTATTATATTATAGGGGACCCTTTATTAGATTTAGATAAGCCTGTTATATTATAGGGATCCTTTATGAGATTTAGATTAGCCTATTATCTTAACCCCTTAAGGACACATGACATGTGTGACATGTCATGATTCCCTTTTATTCCAGAAGTTTGGTCCTTAAGGGGTTAAAGGGAGCCTTTATTAGATTTAGATTTGCCTGTTATATTATAGGGGCCCTTTATTAGATTTAGATTCGCCTGTTATATTATAGGGGTCCCTTTATTAGATTTAGATTAGCCCCTTATATTATAGGGACCCTTTATTAGATTTAGATTAGCCTATTTTATTATAGGTTTTTTTTTGAAGTTTTTCTATTAAATTGTTTAAATAATAAACATTGCAATGAAACAAAACATTTTGCCTAGAGAGAACAACAGCATAGACCAGCACCTTAACCGCATCTGGCATTAAATAGGGGCAGATTATTATGCCTTAATAGGGAAGATATGGGATATGGGCAGCATTGTTACATGGCTGTGTGATACAATCATATAAAATTAAGTCCTGCGTTTAAACTCCCACTGCTTCTGGGCGGCAGCAATGACTAAAGTACACATCATCTCCAATACATCTCTTTAGCTTGCAATGGTATTCCTGACACCTTGTATAACTTATCACACATTCGTTGAGCTGCAATACTGAGACTGAACATCTCCGCTGTAATTCTCTGGAGCTGGAAGGGAAGAACTGGTTAGTGAATATAGCCCATCCCCCATTAACTGGACGACTCACAGTTCTGAGAGTCAACTGATTTGTATTACCCCACACACTGCTTTTTATCCGCAGCCCCATAGTATGTGGTTTCCAGGACAAGTTGACAGGGCATTTTCCCATGATACACTGGGTCTGAGAGAATTGAGCTGGAAATTTTAGATAACTCAATTATCTCTCAGTTACATAAAATATATAATTTTTATAACACACCCTAAAAACATAATGAAAACAGTACAGGAACCCCACAATTCTTATGTCCTCGAATAGAATGAATCTGAGTGCACAACATATCCAACAAGCACTCATATTGGTTTGGTGGAACAAGATCGCTATTCGGGAGAAGATTTCACCGGCTGTCCATGAGGAGATGCTCCGAAAGAGTTCAAGAGAATCCAGGGCTGTAACCGGTCTTGGTTCTGGAGTTCCTGTATGAACAACAATGAACGCTCCCCCTGGCTCTTTGGTAGTGATTTGTCCCCCAGTCGGTAGATCATATCTCCTGAACGTGGTTCGTGTAGTTGTTTGGGAAAATATACAAGCAGCAGTACCATCTTGACAGGGGTTCGCGGTAACATGTAGCTGAAATTAGTTCCATGTACCGCTGCCTGTGTTTGGGAGACAAAATGGCTTATGCAAACCATGGTTATTCAAACAGCGGCCACCCAAGTACTCCTTAATTGCGGTTAATAGCCAGGGGTGGTTGGAGTTCTAAGTCAATAACTAGTGGAAACCACACACATTCTGTTTGGTTACCGAACAGAGGGATACAGATTTGTTCATAAGAACTCAATATGAGTTTGGCAACCCCAGGGACCAATGCCAGGTCTGCCACACTTTTATTGCTTTTTTTTATAAAACATAACAATTAATCGTTGAAAACAAACAAGTAATGAACATAGTACAATTAAGAAAAAATAAAAAGTAAAAAAAAAAGAAGAAGAAGAAAAAGAAGTAAAGAAGGGGGAGAGAAGGGACACTATTCAGCAGAACTGCTTACATTTTGTTAAAATTGACCTTATTATATGATCACTATCCGAGCCTAGTGTGTTTGACCTCCAATTTCTTGCAATCAGTGTATTTGCCACTACTATTAATATCAGAATAATTAGTTTCCTAATGTGTTTTGGTAAACCTTCCGGTAGCATAAAATAAGTATCAACCTTCTGAGATTGGCTGTTTAATACCTGTAGCTTTGTGAAGTATGGATTGTATGCCCACCAAATAAGTAGACAATAGGCTCCACCATATGAGTAGCATAGTGCCAATAGCAGATTGATATCTCCAGCACTTCCCGTTTTCATCTTTCTCTACATGTTTTAATCTAGTAGGAACTAGGTACCATCTGTAAATCATTTTCCTCATCAATTCTATTTGTGTTGCACATAAAGTAAGTTACTTCTTCAGTAATGCTAATGCTATGCCTTTATAAAACTATATGTTCTCAAGGTTATCCCTTACCTAATATGTTTATAACAAGTAGCGGGAATCCTAACAGCTGGTTTCTTCTTGAAGCTTGTTTTTTTTGTTATTCCAAACTAACTGAAGCTACTACGTTTTTGTGAGTTCGCAGGAAGAAGTCATTTGGGATTTGTATCTGTACATTCCTGAACAGGTATTGGAGCTTTGGTGAAATAACCATTTTTACTGCCACAATTTGGCCTATATATGATTTTTTTTCTAGGATTCAAATGTGCTTTGTCTCTTTTGTCAATGGAATCAGTCTTCTGCATCACTGAGTTTCGTATTGTATAGTTATGGTATAGCTAGGTGTTAAATTATTTTTGGTTTCTCTTGAATGAACTCAATTGAAGAATTATTTTAAATAAGGGTATATTTTTAAGAGACAAATAATAAATATAATTTTTTCCTAAATATACTTAATTGAAGATAAGTTGCAATTTGAACAATAATATAAACTGAAGGATGAATACCAGTTTATGAAAAAATTTAGAACACATTTATTAGAAGTTAATTCAATTACAAATTTGAAGAGAATAAAAGTCCAGTACAATTCAATGGAGTATAACCAGTTTGGTAATGAATAACTTAAATGACTAAGCAGGTAGATGTAGCAAGCAGATGAAGAGTTAGCTTGTATTTGTAGAGTAACTTGAATTAATCAGCAGATAGATTCAGTGAGCAGATGAAGGGTTAACGTGTATGATCAATATTAGAATATATTAGAAATAGTTTGAGTTAGAAAGGAAAGTTTGATACTTGCAATAATTGATGATAGTTCTTACTGCTGAGATGGAAGCAGAGTGTGAATTAAATTAGGTAAATGTTTTGATGTTCAAGTGAAGCTTGTAGAATTCAAAGTGTTGTTTTTAGTTTCAAGCCAAAGTCAGTAATTTTTGAAGACAGCAGTGTCAGTATTCAGTCCATGTTCGATACACCAAGGAAAGGATAATAAGAGCTCAATATGCCACTTTGAATCACTAAGTTTACAAAATAACTGAGCATTTCAAAGGCAGCGCGGCTGGATTCAATTAGGTTAGCGTCTTATTTCAGACGTGGAGGAGGAGCTTCCTGATCAGCGAACTTGGGTGATCTTAAAGGCATGACAATAGGCCTGAGAGTCACAAGTGCCTTTGTAAAGGCAGTAGCTGATCACAGTCTAGGCAGAGTTGTGTATATCTGCCTGGGAGAAGAGCTGAGGAGGCAAAGGCAGAGGGAACAATACCTGCCTGGAAGGAGACCCATCCCAGTCAAGCTTTGGCGACATGGTCTGAAGTGCTCCAGAGTCCCCTGTGGCAGTGAGAAAAATAATAATATAGTGCACACTGTGAAATGGGTAAGTGCAAATAGATGGAAAACTACTAACTAGCATAGAGCAAAAATAGACTGTGCTCAATCTATGCACTATAGGTGGTGCGTTCCCCACCAAGGAAAGTAATGTCTAGAAGGCGGCTAAATAAAAGAAGAAACATTCAGGAATATTGAATAAATCATCTATCTTTATTCTAATGCAATAAAAACACAAATTTACTATTTACTATTAGGGGTGCTGCTATTATTAACTAGTTTATGCTTTGAATATGCATATTTATCTAACAATTTCAAATTTATTTTACAAAAATGTATTTTAACCTTTCAGGATAAATCTTATGTCCTACCAGAATTTGGTGGCCTTCATATTTGCAATTTCTGAGATAAATGAGAATCTGGAAATTCTTCCTAATATAACTCTTGGATTCTATACTGCAGACCCTTGTTTTAGTGAAAATTATGCAGTGAAGGGAATACTTAACATCATTTCAACAGAAAAAGCATCTTCAGCTATACCTAACTATCGTTGCGGAACATCAATGAAACTGGTGGGATTCGTGGATGGTATATCTTCCAAAGTGACTCTCCTGCTGGCCAGAATGTTTGGTTCTTACAAAATTCCACAGGTAAAATACAATAAAATAGGGGGCAATGTATGTTTAGTCTTGTAATATGTTAAGTTTGCTTGTTTTGAACTTGAGGACACAAGCTATTTTGGCAGTTTTGTTATGAATGTGTTCAACTGCAATTTCCGTCTATTTATTACACCAACATATATAAAAACATGTTTTAAATTTGGTTTCCATGGAATTATTTTTGGGCGACTCCACGTGTGCGGTCGGTCAAAACTTTTCCCCATTGTGATTCAGCCGTGTTTGCAGGATCTGAGCACTATTTTGGCGCTCAGATCCAGGCTATCCAGGGATATAATACTTGTGGGGGTTCCTATGTGTGTTATGTGTATTTTTGGGTGTCTTTTAGCTGAAGTGATGACTATTAGAAAAACTGTTTTCAGAGACATATGTTTTAACAAGAGGGTTCAAAAGGATGTTTCTCCAAGTGCCCTCTGAACTACAGATAAATCCCTGAAACGGAAGAACAACTTACAAAGAAGTCTAAGAAATATGATGGTTTTATAGAATCTTTGAATTAGGATATTTGTAGTTAAATATGTGACAAGGAAATGACTCAAGGATGACAGATGAACTTTGAGAGTTGAGACACTCAAGACCAGTTATAAAGCCATCTTGACGAAAATGTGGAATTATGTACATAGATGGGTGGACTTGTAGACAGTAATGCACCCATGTAGGAATTAATGCCAGATCATGAAATTTATCTTGGATTTAGACTATCTGGCCTCTTGGAAACAGGGAGACGCAGGACAGGCATCTGGATACAGGGAAACTCAGGGCAGGCAACTGGATGCAGGGAAACACAGAGCAGGCCTCTGGATACAGGGAAATGCAGGACAGGACCCTGGATACAGGGAAATGCAGGACAGGCCTCAGCATCACAGACAGGTAGTGGCACTGTGAGGTACTGCACCACACTGAGAATAATCCAAGTCGTGAAAAACGGCTACGTCAGAACCATCTATATTCTAAAGTAGAGAAATGCATCCTTGAAGCACAGCAAGTGGAGTTCCTTGACTTCATTAATAAACCTGAATGTGTGGCAATGGATCCCCAAAAAATTGAAGGTTGTTCAACCACTTACAAATATCACTAAGAAAAGTATCAAGTGGTCCTGGCCCAAAAAGCCCAAAAGTATTTAATCTATGAAAATATTTCTTTACATAAGCTCCTATTCTCCAATTATCCAATTTCAAGAAATCATATTTTCTTGAGGTTAATGTCTCCAATATTGCCACCGGAGCCATTGACTGATGCTGAACTTATTTACAACATTGGAGATAAATGGAGAAACCTTGTTGGTGATTATGACACAGTGTCTTTGACAAATGGAAGCATCTCTTGGAAGGTGCCACTTACTCCATTACAGTCTTCATAGACCACAAGAACATAGAATATATCCATGTCAGGATCAAGACAGGGATCCAACACGCAGTGTACTAAAACTATAAAGACGTGTACCGGACCTTAGAGTGGCCGGACTAACGTCAAGCGAACAAAGAATGATCAGGGACAAGCCGAGGTCGAGGGAATGAGAAGACAGGTAAGCGAAAGCCGAGCCGAGTATAAGGGTAGGAGAGGGAAGCAAAGTCAAGATACAAGCCAAGTCAATAACCGAAGAACAAAATGAATAAGAACGCACTGAGGGAACAGACAAGCTGAAACCACGACAGGGCAATGACTCACTGTAAGTGAGTACATTTTATACCCTGTTTCTTTAATTGATATCCACGCCCCCAAAATGTCCTGGTTTGAGATTTCCCGCGGGTCGTGACGTCATTGACGTCATGACGTCGGCGGAATTGCGCCGCGTCATAAAAGGGGGCGGGGCTATCACGGCCGGCGTCCAAAGTGCCGAAATTGCTGGAGGAGAAGGAGGTGAGAGTGGCAGGTACCATGACAATCCGAACCACAATACATTTGAACCCCCAACAAGCAAGTTGGGCATTTTGTCCTGGATCAAAAACCATAAAATCAGACACCTTATCAAGGCTGCTCTGCACAGAATATGCCACAATAAACTCACAGGAGACAGGAGACGTATTTATAATATTTCCCTTTGAGCAAAGCAGGAAGGGGAATTGGATGTACTTGTCCATCTAGGGACAAATGACTTGTCTTGCAAAGAGGTTTCAGAGGTAAAGGAAGTTTTTAGTGTTTTTGCCAATGATATATGGCAGGTTGCTTCCACACTGTTATTCTCTGAAGTTCTGCCTGTGCATAACACTCAGAACGACGGGCGGATGCGTATTAGGGACTTTAACTTGTGGCTTGGTGAATTGTGTCGGGAGGAAGGATTTGGCTTCATTTCTCATGTTAGCTCTGTTTGGAATGGAAATTAACTGTACAAAAAAGATGGTTTGCATCTTTCTCAAAAGGGAACAAATGTTCTCAGTAAGTAGTTCAGAGGTTTTGCTAGGATGTATTTAAGCTGGGAGCGGGGAAGGGGGCAAAAGGGTGAGGAAACATCAATCCATTTGCCCCCCAAAACAAGGACAGAAGGTGCCTGTAGCAAGTGTGTTAAAAATTATACGCTTAAAGTCATGTCTACAAATTCTCACAGTTTAGGGAATAAGATCCATGAACTTGTGGCAATAATGGCAACTGATAATGTAGATTTAGTCGCTGTTACTGAGACAAGGTATAATGAGAAAAATTACTGGGACATAGCAATACCAGAGTACTCTTTATATAGAAAAGACAGGGAAGGCAGGAAAGGGGGAGGGGTGGCCCTGTATGTGAAGGATAGCATAAAATCTAGCCGAATAAAAGTTAGTGAGGCAAACATAGAGTCAGTTTGGGTTACGTTAGATTTTAGTAATCACACAGTAACTCATGTAGGTGTAATTTATAGCCCCCCAGGACAAATAGAAGAGTTAGATAATCTACTAGTTGAGGAAATAGATAAAGACAGCAAAGGGGGAAGTTATCATCACAGGTGACTTTAATCTTTTTGATGTGAATTGGAAAACCAAAATAGCTGCTTGTGCCAGGAGCACATATTCTAAACTCCCTACTGGGATTGTCTCTAAAACAAGTCATTGAGGAGCCAACTCGTAAAGAGGCCATACTAGATTTAGTGTTAACAAATGGAGATTTGGTGTCAGATATTACTGTAGGTGAAAGTTTAGGATCCAGTTCTCATCAGTCAGTGTGGTTTAATATAAGAACAGTGACTGAGTCACACCACACAAAAACAAAAGTTTTAAACTTTAGAAAAACAGACTTTTCTAAAATTAGAATAATGTGTAAAGGAGTCATTATCAGACTGGAACAATTTAAATGGAGTCCAAGAGAAATTGGATTATTTAAAAGTTGCACTGCTGAAAGCAACAGAAAATTCCATTAGGCTTGTCAGTAAGAGCAAAAAATTAAAGAAACCACCGTGGTACTCGGCAGATGTGGCCAAAATAGTAAAAAAAACTAAAAGTTAGCATTTAGTAATTATAAAAAAAAAAGCAGAGTGAGGAAGACAGAATGATCTATAAGATTAGGCAGAAAGAGGATAAGCAAGTTATAAGAGCTTCCAAATCTCACGGAGAAGAGAAAATAGCACAGTCAGTAAAAAAAGGGGACAAAACATTTTTTAGATACATAAATGATAAAAGGAAAGTAAAACAAGGATTAGTTAGATTATAAACAAAAGAAGGAAGGTATGTAGAAGTGGATCAATGCCTAGCTGACTGCTTCAATTAATATTTGTGTTCAGTATTTCCAGATGAAAATGAAGGAAAAAGGACAAATGAGTCATTTGTTACATGTGAGTTTACAGAGGAAGAGGTTCTATTTCAACTGTCAAAAGTCAAGACAAATAAGTCAATTGGACCTGATGGAATACACCCAAAGTTTTTAAAAGAGCTTAGTGGTGTACTAGCAAATCCATTAACAGATGCATTTAACCAATCATTGTTAACAGGAGTAGTGCCAGAAGATTGGAAGTTAGGGAATGTTGTGCCCATTCACAAGAAAGGTAATAGGGAGGAGTCGGGCAACTATAGGCCAGTAAGCCTTACTTCAGTAGTGGGGAAAGTGATGGAAACCATGTTAAAGGATAGGATTGTTGAAAATCTAAAAACACATGGATTTCAAGATCAGAGACAACGTGGGTTTACTTCAGGGAGATCATGCCAAACTAATCTTATAGATTTTTTTGATTGGGTAACTAAAATAATAGATCAGGGTGCTGCTGACCTATACCTAGATTTCAGTAGGCTTTTGACACTGTTGCACATAGAAGGCTTATCAATAAACTGCAATCTTTAAGTTTGGATTCCAATATTGTTGAATGGGTAAGGCAGTGGCTGAGTGACAGGCAACAGAGGGTTGTAGTCAATGGAGTACATTCAAAGCATGGGCTTGTCACCACTGGGATATCTCAGGGATTCTCTTTAATATTTTTGTTAGTGATATTGCAGAAGGTCTTGATGGTAAGGTATGCTTTTTTGCTGATGATACTAAGATATGTAACAGGGTTGATGTTCCATCAGGGAAAAGCCACATGGCAAATGATTTAGGTAAACTAGAAAAATGGTCAGAGTTGTGGTACCTGACATTTAATGTGGATAAGTGCATCTTGGACATAAAAACCCAAGGGCAGAGTACAGAATATTTGATAGAGTCCTAACCTCAACATCTGAGGAAAGGGATTTAAGGGTTGTTACGGTTACTCCCAGGCTAGCTGGAAGCTGGATCGCTTGGATAGTCTGCATCCCAGTTTAGAGAGAGAGAGAAGCCGCTTTAGCTCGATATCCAGAAGGATCCTGTAAGTTAGAACAATCCCACTAGCTATTTTACAGCTAGGATACTCTTTTCCCCACAAAACGAGTCGAGGCTGCGATTTGAAGGTCAAACAAGATCTGGTTTTAATGGCACACAGGGATCGGTATTTATGCAAAATCTCAGGTCCAGGGACAGCCCCCTCTGGACCTGATGGGATACATGGATAACACAAGGGATCAACCAATAAGAATACATTGTATCATTTGAATTTGCTACCACCCAGCTTGGAGATAATAAATCCAATGGTTAGAGTAATACAATTATCTCCAAGCGCCCAAAACCCATGTTTATTTTACACACAGAAAACAGATTAAAAATACATAACTCTAGCATTTTAGTATATACTTTGGTACTTTCACCATTCATTTTGTAGCTCTGGTCTGTGTGTTCTAGTTCACCGAATAGTGACCCAAACTCACGAACCCTCTGCTGTATTTCATCATGATAAAGTCTGTTCGTGTATTTGGTCGCAGGCTGGAGATGGCAGCCATGTTTGTGGGTTTAACAATAGGCAGCGGGACCTCAGCGTTAACTCGTGGAACTAATAACGGACAGAGTTGTGCCCGAATCCCCGCTCTCTGGCTGGATGTCGTCGCTGTTCGGAATACAAATTTAGCCCGCCGTGAAGGGGACCTTAACCTGCGGTTAACCGCAACATTTCACATTCTAATTGAGGCCACATGCCAGGTTGAAGGTGGTCCCCATTCGTGACCCTTTCGGTAGTTTAACCTTTGGGAGATAAGGCATGAACGGATATATCCTGGGGCCGTCAATTAGCCTGCGGTTAATCGCAAACTGCAACTCCCTGGGTGATCAATTGGTGGCACACTCTCCCAGCCAGGTGGTCGACCGTTCGGTAGTTTGAGAGGTGACCGGGGTTAAGTGGCGGCACACGCCAGGAGCCGGGTGGTCGGTTGTTCGTTTAACAAACCGGTGTATATATAATCCATTCGGGAGAGGGTGCAGAATTCAAGTACCGAAGCCATAGTATCACAAAAGAGCCAACATAATCTGTGTTTGTAACAGTTTTGTAACAGGGGGGATTATTTCTGATGACTTAAAAGTAGGCAGACAATATAATAGTGCAGCAGGAAATGCTAGCAGAATGCATGGTTGTTGTCAGGGTACTCACCTGTGAGACAGACGGCCAGACGTGGTCGCTCCTGGAATTCCCAACAGGGGACTTGAACCGGGGAACTTATCTATCCTAGTCCTGCTCTCTGCCTCTGAGCCACAGCAGCTTTACCAGAGACTACTGATTCCGGTCTTGTTCATCCTGGCATGGCTACTACACCGGGGGCTGCACCTTGACTTGTCTGTGTCTCACCTGACTCTGATCTATCATCAGCAGGGTATTTAAACCCAGCCTCGCCCTGTACTCAGTGTCAAGTCTTTGATCTTGTGTTGCTGTGTCGTACCAGTGTTCCAGTTTATCTCCTTCGTTTATTTGACCTCGGCTTGTGACTACGTTTATTCTGACCTCTGGCATCCCTTGACTTCGGCTACTCCTTGTTGTTCCTGACCTCTGGCATCCTTTGACCTCGGCTATCCCTCGACTATCCTGCTGGTTCTGTCCTTGCCTGTCCTGCGTATTTGGTACTGCATCCTGCACAGCCCCCGTGCACAGACCCACAGGCCAGGTGAATTCTTACCTGACCACCTTGGCCTGTGGCTATCTGCAAGGGTGAGCGACATATCTGCGCTACAGACTCCCAACTCAGGTAAGACCCTGACAAAAGACTTGACCAATATGGAGTCCGCAGAGATGTGCTCACCCTCACTCCAGCAAGTGTCCAGCCTGGCCCAGACTGTTTCGGAGTTGCAGCAGGACATTTTTTCTCTTAAAGGCGCAGTACATCCAGCCCCGGAACCCTTTGTCATCATGCCCGACAGATTTGATGGTAACTACATGTCCTTTCAGTCATTCAGGATGGATTGCGAGGTATTGTTTTCTTTAAAGCCTCGAACTTACGCCACGGATTTCATCAGGGTCAGAGCGGCTATCAACCTGTTGTCTGGACGCATTCAAGTTTGGTCTTACCAAATGTTGCAGAGGAAGAGTCCTGTCCTTGTCAGCTGGGAATCCTTTATTATTGCTTTGGACTCACAGTGCAGGACCACTAAGCCCAAGCCAGCTCCACCTACTAAAAAATCGCGGAGTCTACGTTACCAAGGAACCGAGTACTATCACCACACCCCAGTGATGCCCTCTTATGATCCAGTTCCCAGGAAAACTCCAGAGGTATCCTGTGTTCCACTTGATCCTGAGGAACCTATGCAAATTGGACGTGTCCACTGAAAAGTCACACCTAGGGAGAGGGACCGAAGGAGAAGCCATGGTCTGTGTTTTTACTGTGGAGAAGGAGGACACTTCATCACGCTTTGTCCTGTTCGCCCTCCTAGACCTCCAGCTCTCCGACTGGGTAATAATATTCTTCGTCCAGTGTACACCGCTTATCAGCCTAAAGAGCTACAAGGGAGCCGTTATTCCTGTCCAGGCTTGGCTTCCATGGAAAATGCTATACCCCCTGCTCCAGAGTCGTCTGCATCTACTACCAAAGTTGCTTCCTGTAGTACCACCACTACTTCCTGCCCACTTGAAAAGGATTTACCTATGGATTGTGTCATTGCTTCTAATGGCACTACGGTCTGTAAAAATGACCTAGAAGTGTTCGAAAAAGCACTGCTAGCTACGAGCACTGTCCCTTCCGAAGTTGTGGAAATTTTTGTCACCCCTACCCGGAACCTAGACCGATCGTCAGCCGTACCAGAAGCTGGTACTGGGAAATCCCGAGCTAATCAGGGATTCCATACTGAGGACTTTCACTATGGGGACTCAATGGATTCTGAGAGTGACTCTGGAGAGACGGATTATTTCTATGAGGAGCCTACTTACGCCCAGAGGTCGTTTTTGAAGGGGGAGGTACTGTCAGGGTACTCACCTGTGAGACAGACGGCCAGACGTGGTCGCTCCTGGAATTCCCAACAGGGGACTTGAACCGGGGAACTTATCTATCCTAGTCCTGCTCTCTGCCTCTGAGCCACAGCAGCTTTACCAGAGACTACTGATTCCGGTCTTGTTCATCCTGGCATGGCTACTACACCGGGGGCTGCACCTTGACTTGTCTGTGTCTCACCTGACTCTGATCTATCATCAGCAGGGTATTTAAACCCAGCCTCGCCCTGTACTCAGTGTCAAGTCTTTGATCTTGTGTTGCTGTGTCGTACCAGTGTTCCAGTTTATCTCCTTCGTTTATTTGACCTCGGCTTGTGACTACGTTTATTCTGACCTCTGGCATCCCTTGACTTCGGCTACTCCTTGTTGTTCCTGACCTCTGGCATCCTTTGACCTCGGCTATCCCTCGACTATCCTGCTGGTTCTGTCCTTGCCTGTCCTGCGTATTTGGTACTGCATCCTGCACAGCCCCCGTGCACAGACCCACAGGCCAGGTGAATTCTTACCTGACCACCTCGGCCTGTGGCTATCTGCAAGGGTGAGCGACATATCTGCGCTACAGACTCCCAACTCAGGTAAGACCCTGACAGTTGTATAGGGAGAGGTATTAGCAGTAGAAAGAGAGACAAGATATTCAGAGCAAGAAATTCAGAGCTCATGCCATTGTACAGAACACTGGTGAGACCTCACTTGGAGTTTTGTGCACAGTACTGGAGTCCGTATCTCCAGAAGGATATTGATACTTTAGAGAGAGTTCAGAGAAGGGCTGCTACACTGGTTCATGGATTGCAGGATAAAACTTACAAGGAAAGGTTAAAGGAACTTAGTATAACTTGGAAGAAAGACGAGGCCACTTTGATATGATAGAAACATTTAAATGCATAAAGGAAATCAACACAGTAAAGGAGGAGACTGTATTTAAAAGAAGAAAAACTACCACAACAAGAGGACATAGTCTTAAATTAGAGGGGCAAAGGTTTAAAAATAATATCAGGAAGTATTACTTTACTGAGAGGGTAGTGGATACATGGAATAGCCTTCCAGCTGAAGTGGTAGAGGTTAACACAGTAAAGGAGTTTAAGCATGTGTGGGATATGCATATGGCTATCCTAGCTATAAGATAAGGCCAGGGACTAATAAAATTATTTAGAAAACTGGGCAGACTAGATGGGCCGAATGGTTCTTATCTGCCGTCATATTCTATGTTTCTATGTTTCTAAAAAAAATACAAAAATAAAGAACATAATTTTGTGTGGAGAACTGACATGTTACTACAAACTTACAAAATCTACCTCATCCTCTTCACTTTCTGTTTCTTCTGAAGATTATCTCATGTCTCATGAGAAGATGTATGTGCCAAAAATCTGTTTGAACATCTTACAACATTTTCATGATACACCCAGTCACTGTGGACAAAGGGTTGATACAGCATGTTCAAATATATTTCTGGTGGCCTTCTTTGAGAAAAAAATTACAAAGTTATGTCAATTCTTGTACTCTATGTGCCAAATCCAAGACTTCTAACAGAAGAACGACAGGTTTAACGAAACCCTTACCAATCACCCGTAACTGCTACCTATGCTCAGTATTCTGTGCCAAATGCTGTGATCAGTTTCTCCTTGATCCTGCAAATAACAAACAACACGGACACCCGTGAAAAAGTGATGAAACACAAAAAAATTATAACTTAACTGATAGGTACACGGCCTCCCAAGGTTATCTCCCAGCTGATAACCAGGTAACAGGACTATATAATTGATGGGATATTGCTAGTGTACCTATGATAGAGGACAAAACATAGTGCAAATATTGCTAATAAACTGTAGTGAAAATTGCCAGTGATCAGAATGCACTCACATATTCCAGAAAAATAAAGCGTGTTATAGGTGCCTCCCCTAGATGGAAATGGGGGGTATGTCCCTTTAAAATTCCCTCCTCAAGTGATAGCCGATAGGGTATCCAGGTCAGCACGAAATCTCACAGACAGCAACCAAAGGAATACTTTAAAGGCGATTTATTCACTTGGAAAAGGTTAAATAAAACAAAATATAGTAAAAACAGATAAGAAAGAGATGCTGGTCCTACGCGTTTCGTCCTTATACAAAAAGGACTTCCTCAGGGACCTCTTTCAGCAAATCACATTTAACAGGTACATAAAATCAAAAACAGCATCCTAAAAACGCTAACAATCAAAAGCTATTATATAGGGCTAAACCCTGCAAGTCATTGGTGGAATAGTGGGTGTCTTCTAATTGCCTGGTTCCAATTCGTCGAGGTTTTCCTCTCAGGTGTAGCTGTTTAGCCGCGATGAAAAAAAACGGGTCCGTTCGAAGCTCCAGCCACTTCCGCATTCGTCATACGCCACGCCTGCGTCACGTGTATAATTGCCGATCACATGATCTTTGTGCGTTCCACGCTCGGGAAGAAAAATGGCTGTGCGTTCCACAGCGTTTATGACAGCTTAAAGAAGCGTTTAGTGTTTAACTCAGGCCACTAGGAATAAAAAACTGTTAGAGTATATTCTTTGATCACATTAAAAATATATATATATCCCAGTCAAAATTAATAATAATAATATGTCCTCTAAATATAATAATAACATTAACCAGTTAAAATGAATGAAAAACTTCCCATCCAAGTTAATCATTCATTGTATCTATTATAATTTTACTTGATTACTGATAATACTAATAGTGGAGTCATACAATAGCAGCAATATTTTTTATCATAATAACCATCAACCATAATCTATCAATAATGCTGATAATAAATTCATATATTAATAACAATGTTGTTATCATAATATCCATTAAAGTGACATAGATAATCACCCTTCAATTGTGAATTCATTTTATAATTTTTTTTATATTTGATTACACATCCATATTGTATAAGATGGTTAAACAAGTGATTAAACACTCAAAATTTACTCAAAACTAAAATGACCATATCGCCATTATAACTCCATTTTATGTGAAGTGACATGAATATTTATTTATATATTCGGTTACATATCCATATTGTGTGAAATAGCATAAGTAATTAAACACTCGTTCCAAAGAAGGTGACATAGGAATTGTACATTTTACTACTAAATTAGTATTGTATTTTACTAGGTGTTTGAATTGTATTATATTATATTCTACTGTGTATTAATTTAAAGATATATACATTCAATTAATTCAAAAAACAAACAATATCCATGTCCACATTCAAACCCCTAGGGGTGATCCTGCTCTGAATATCTGGTACATGAACTTTGTCTTTGTCTCACCTGACCTATTGACTGCCTGGCCTCGCTTCAGCTTTATCCTTGCCTGTACCTCACTTCAGACATTATCGGTTTGTTACTGCATTCTGAGCTCTATCTACGAAACTGTGACAGAGAAATGAATGTAATTTATAATATTCATACATCCTCCAATTGAATAGCAGAGGGAATCACACATATAGCATGAAACCTTCCTACACTTTAATATGTATTTATTCTTAATGTTCAATGTATATTAACTGCATTTTATTTTCAAATGTATAACCTTCATAATTATATTATATCCCTACTATATTAATATTCAGATTAGCTACTCATCGTTGGATTCCACCCTAAGTGATAAAGTCCAGTTTCCATCTTTCTACCGCACTGTCCCCAATGAAAATATCCAATACAAGGCAATAGTCAAGTTGCTTAGATATTTTGGCTGGTCCTGGGTCGGAATGTTGGTTTCCGAT
The DNA here is from genome assembly GCF_036172605.1 of Pelobates fuscus. Classification (NCBI taxonomy): domain Eukaryota; kingdom Metazoa; phylum Chordata; class Amphibia; order Anura; family Pelobatidae; genus Pelobates; species Pelobates fuscus. Next base: position 111,525,407 of record NC_086329.1, on the reverse strand, counting down.
GATGAGTCTGGATTGAAGGCCAGTCAAGTGCTTCAGGAGGAGCTCTCTCTACATGGATACTGTGTTGCTTTTTTGGAATTTCTCCCGTATCGTAATAAATTAGCTGATGCATTAAAAGCAAGAATTGCTAAAATTTTGAAAACCACCAAAGCTAATGCTATTGTTATTTATGCTGATCAAGACTATGTATTTCAATTACAAACCTTATTATACATGTATCCGAGTCCTGAGAAGATCTGGATCATCTCCTACCATTGGAATTTGGCTGAGGGAGTTGAATTCAGTTTTCTAAGCTTTGAGCCATTCAACGGCAGTTTGTCTTTCACGATTCATACAAAAACAAGTCCAAACTTTGAAGATTTCTCTCAAAATGTTAATCCTGTCAGTTATCCAAATGATTTCTATATTAATCGTGTATGGATGGAGCTTTATGACTGCAATTATATAAGAAAGAGTGGTGACTTTGAATTATGCATGGGCAATGAGACAATCCGATCTAAAGAATACAGAAATATCCATAAATACATGTCTCAATACAGTTATACTATATACAACGCAGTATATGCTTTGGCACATGCTTTGCATGAATTGACCTCTGAATTCAATAAGGAGCACATTATAAATGAGATCCAAGCATGGAAGGTGAGTAGGAAAACATAACATATTCAGATTAGTTTATACTTATACATCAGTTTTTATTTTTAAACATGTTATCTTTTTGGATAATAACATTAAAATTCAGTTAAATCATATCACTGGCTGCTAATTTAACAGCCGCTCTATATGTCCTGTCATGTAATAGGAATCGAGTTACTAATCAAACTGATCCCACAAGTAACAGATTGAATCCATAGAAGATACAACTCAAACTTGCAAAAACAGGCTATTCTTAATTTATTAACATGCTTGCACTGTGAATGCTTGTGGCTTTTCTCTGGTGTCTCCATAAGTGGGGTACCAGAGCACAAAATGACCAGGAAAGTGTATTTTTCATGTGTTTGGAGTCTGTTTGTGGAACTGCATGTGTAGAGTGAGCTGGTTATGTTGTGGTGTTTTGTGCTAATAGGTTGGTTTCAGTTGTGTTGAGTTTGTGGGGTAGTATGTGTGGCTAGTTAGTATGTAGAGGGGATGTAGTGAATGTGTGCATAGGCGCTGTAGTGTATGTGTGAAAAAGATGGTAAGTGTGTGTGCTCAGGGATTATAGAGTGTGTTTGCTTAGAGGATCTAGTGTGTGCATAGGGGATCCAGAGTGTGTATGTCATAAATATGTGTGTGTCTATAAGGGATTCAGTGTGTATAGGGGTGCCCGATGTGTTTGTAAAAGATGCAGTGTGTGTGTAAGGGTACAATGTGTGTGTGTATGTGGCTGGTGCAATGGTGTGTGAGGTATAGTGTGTATATGAGGGGTGCAGTGTGTCTGTGTGTGTGTGAGTGAGTCTGTGTGTGTGTGAGTGGTGCAGTTTTTATGGGAGGGGTGCAGTGTGTGTGAGGTACAATGTGTATGTGCATGTGGTAAAGTGTGTGATTGGAGAGGTATTTTGTATGTGAGTGGCAGATTAATGCATAGATATATATATATATATATATATATATATTTAAATAAATATACGTTATATCAACCCTTTCTTCTTATCTTTGCTCAAACATTTAGATATTTTCTGCTGGTCCTAGTAGAGAGTGAACTCGCCTGTAGCTCCTAAGGCTAGAGGTCAATCTCGCAAGATCAGAGAACTATCATGGTAACCACGGCAACACTCCAACCTTGCCAGAGTAACCTGGCAGAGATGCAAGCCAGAGCTCCCGGGTCCTCTTTTCCTCTTCCCTCACTGACCCTCATGGCACACATAGCAGGGCCGACGCTTGGATAGTGCCGACTCTGCAGATTTCTCTTGAAGGCCTCGGCGCATGACCATCAGCCCAACCGGCAGGGCCTCCACCAGAAATTTTGGGGCCCCTAACTGTGCTCAGGGTCTGGGCCCTCGGGGGCCCGCCTCCAAGACCGCCCACAGGAATACACACAGACACAAACACATTCACTGATACAAAAGGACACAGATACACGCACACACACATACATACTAATAGACACACATACTGATTGTAATGGATCGACCGGCACCCGGACTGGGTACCTCCGTTGAAGGATGCTCCTAGCGCTTCCTGAGGACTCCAAGCACTGCAGCAGACACCATAACGACCGTAGACTCCTTCATATAGCAAAAAAGGAACCAGCTATTCCAAGAGCTTAGCAGTGATACAGCAAGGGAATATGACAAGCATAGCAATCCCTTGTAGCAGATACCCCCAATAAGAGACGACACTTCAAATTGAGGGTGAAGAAGAACTCAGGTTTAATGGCAGGTACTCTGCTTTTATGCAGTGCTCCCCTGCAAGGGAGACACCCACAGACAATTAGGCATTAACCAATCAACTATCGGTTACATCCCACATATTCCCTCCCCTCTGCTTGGGAGATAATTGAGTTTCTCACTGTATCTCCTCAATTATCTCCAAGCTAAAACTTAATTTTTTTTATACATTTTTATAACTTTAAAACTATACATTCAATCTTAATATTATTAATCAGCACACTTAAAATATGAACATACTCAAAAATCATGCAAATCCTTCCATTAGTTCAAAAGTTAGTCGGAAGTCCTTTGTGACCGACCGCAGGCACATTTCCATGCCCAAAACAGTTCCACAGATTCAGGCTGTGCGGTTGGCCTATTTCTGCCCTGAAAATAACAAAGTTCCATCCGAAGGCGGCGTTCGAATCGTCGAACGCACTTCGACTTCTGTCGAAGTGTCGAAGTGAAACCGGGGTTGTGTTTCCGTGGTGTTATATTGTCTACCAGAGGTCTGTTTTACACCCAGAAATGACAAAGTCCCATTCGAACGTGGGATTGAATCTTCGAACGGGACTTAGTCTCCAGCCGCAGTGTCGAAGGGTAGGGGAAGGTACAGCGCACCGCGTTCAACTGGATTAAAATGGCTGCCGCCAAGTGTTCGACTGTAATGGTGTCCACTTCGACGACTTCGGCACTTCGACGACTTCGGCACTTCGACTGCATCCGTCGAAGTGCCAGTTTAAAAGTTGTAATACTGCTCCACAGTATTTTAAGGGCCGGGAACAGCATACAAAACCCCATTGTGCCCAAATACCGAAAAATTTCCCCATGCACATGTCTAGTAGTGAACGTGTGTGTGTGTTAGTGAGCTGGTATGTAGTGAGCTTTTATGTAGTGAGCATGCGTGTGTCAGTGAGCTCGTCTGTAGTGAGTTTGTGTATATGTATACACACACAAGCTCACTACAGACAAGTGCACTGACAGACAAGCTCACTGACACACACACATGCTCACTACAGACAAGCTCACTGACTCAAGCCACACACAGTAAACCTGTCTGTCAGTGCATTTGTCTGTAGTTAATAGACATGCGCAATTCGTTTCGGTCCGAATATGAATTTGGACGAATTTCGGGCAATTAGGACATTCGGGTAGTTCCGAATGTCCGAATTGCCAAAGTGCCGATTTGCCGAAGTCCCGAAGTTCCGAAATTACAGAATTTCCGAAGTGTCGAAGTGCCGAAGTTCCGAAGTGCTGAAGTGCCGAAGTTCCGAAGTACAGTATTGCCTAAGTACTAATATACTTACCCAGTGAAAGAAGAAGAATGTTACATTGTATACGATTTTAAATAAAAAAGTATACAAACATATCCAGGATTCAGCTGTGAGCATTTGCAACACTTACAACAATCAAGTAACATACATTCATATAAAATGTAAGTTACTTGGCCAGTCAGTGTAATGACAGGAATGAATAAGTAGATAACTCCCTAATTCCCACGGTATTAGGGAGCAATCTACTAAAAGGCTGAAAGACCTAAATTGGTCTTTCAGTCAAATGTACTAATACTAAGTAAAGATTACTTAGTATTAGTAAATTATGCCCCTACTCGCTATACCGCGAGCAGGGGCATGTCTGGTAAACAGTGAGCAGCCTTTGGCTGCTCACTGTTAAAAAAAAACCCCCAAAAACGTCCCACTTCCCGAGCCCCACCCGCGACCTATTGCCCCCCCCCCCCCGGGGCCCCCACCCCTGAACGGCGGGTGGGGGCCCTAATATAAAATAATGGTGGGGGACCTATTAAATCAGAATAGAGGGGGACCTAATGCCCTCCCCCTGGCCCCCACCACTCTCTGATTGGTGGATTAAGTAACCAATCAGAGTGCTATGAGTCAAATTACATAGCGTGGGAAAATTCCAAAGAACTTTCCCACGCTGTGTAAAATGACACAGAGCACTCTGATTAGTGGATTTCAAACCAACCAATCAGAGTGCTGTGACAGGTAAATATAGAGACTTACCTGTCAGTCTCTTCATTTACCTGTCAGAGCACTCTGATTGGATGGCTTAAACCCACCAATCAGAGTGCTCTGAGCCTTATTGCAGGGTGGGGCAAGGCTTCATAAGCCTTCCCCGACCTGCAGAGCTCAGTCTGCGTGGAGCCTTCCATGGGTGAAGATGGATTTTTTAGGGCCCCCACCCACTGCTCACGGGTGGGGGCCGGGGGAGAGGACAATAGGTCCCCCCCTTATTAGTATTGAGGGCCCCCACCCACCGCTCAGGGATGGGGGCCAGGGGGGGAGGACCTTACTTCCCCCCCTTTTTAGTATTTAGGGCCCCCACCTGCCGCTCAGTGGTGGGTGCCAGGGGGATGACATAAGTTCCCCCCCTTATTAAAATTTAGGGCCCCCACCCGCCACTCAGGGATGGGGGCCAGGGGGGAGGACATTAGGTCCACCCCCTTATTAGTATTTAGGGCCCCCACCCGCCGCTTAGGAGTGGAGGCCAGGGGGGAGGACATTAGGTCCCCCCCTTATTCCAATGTAGGGCCCCGACCCGCCGCTCAGGGGTGGGGGCCGGGGGGGGGACACTAGGTCCCCCCCTTATTAGTATTTAGGGCCCCCTCCAACCGCTCAGGGGTGGGGGC